>NC_138163.1:83813088-84413088 GCF_964165515.1 Mesoplodon bidens | reverse complement strand
ACACTAATAGTACCCTGCCTGATTGGCTCATAGGGTTGTTGTTAAAGAACAAATTGAGATCGTAGGTCAAACTGTTTGGTGAACTGAAAAATACTAAGAAAGATGTTATACTTTCATTATTTTTATGAAGCAGTATTATGTATGGCATCAGTTCAAACACATAACTCCATCTAAGAATGAAACTGGTTTTAAACAAGATGTGTATTAGCCCCAAAATTCAACATTCACGGATAACTTGGGCTAAATAATGTCTGTACCACCTATGAAACTTTCAGAATCAAAAACCAAGCAGCCTATTAAAATATGCCCCTATTTTTCTTCCTTGTTAACTAATTTACAATTTTTAAGTTTATTTTCCATCCTAAAGATGTAATTAAAAAGGCCTAGGGTCACCCTCTCCTTCATCACAATATGAAGCTTCCCTAATTCCTTTTAACCACCTCCGTTGGCTTCAGAAAATTCTGCTTTTAAGGCTTCTACCTTGGTCTAGAGAGTCTTCTCCCCAGGAGCTCACAGAATAGCCCAAGATTGATGACGCCAGAAACTCTACCACAAGCTCTGGTGTATCGGTCCCGTTAGCTACCCACTCCTCTACTGCTGTTCTCCAGCTTTCACACCTTTCCTAATGTCCACTTCCTGTGGAGATGCATACTAATGGCTGTTCCCATTTCTCTACAGAAGGCCCCATATCTCTTCTTCATTAACTCTACTTTCTGAACTACCTGTTCCTCTGAACAGCACTTATATTCTCTTTCATCATTAAATAAATAAAATCAAAGTGGAACAGTGGAAATATTCAGAAAATCTAAGTCTTAGCTCTACTATTGACTAGTAGCATGAAAGTTCTTAAACTCTGTAAGCCTTCGTTTCCTCATCTATAAAATAGAGATAACAGTTTTCTTCCCAGATTAAGTTATATAATGTATGTGAAAGTGCCTTGTATAGTATAAAGTGCTCTGTAAATATTAGCTTATGCCCATATCTATATCTATGCCCACATCCAGGTAATTGGTCAACCTGAGTGAGATCACGTTCACAAATCCCACCCTCGCTGTTGCCCAGCACAAACATTACCAAACCTAAATCCCAACTCAATTTGTATTAGAGTTGTTTCTTCCTCATTCATAATTTCATTCTCTAAATTCCACATATCTAGGGGTAAGTGTTCTATTATAGAAGGTCTGTCTCTTGATGTTCTATTTCATCAAGTTCCTACTAGGCCAACCGGAAAAAGTACAGCAGTGACTTAGATTTCCTGACCTTCCCCTACTCCATTCCTGCAGGTCTGTGAAACGCTTGGCTGCCTTCAGACCAACACTGGAGGTGCATTCTTGGCCAGAGGCAGTGAAGAGAAAACAATTCTTTTCTTTCACAAGCTGTAAGTGATTCTGAAAAAAATCACGGGGTCAGCAAAAAGAGATTGGTGAAGGGTACAGACTGTTTTCGTAAGGCACAGTGACATTGCACAGAGCCCAAGAGTGGGACTGATTACTGGGTTCCCGTACTGACTGTGATTAACTGTCTCAGTGACCTTGGACAAGGAACACCCCCTCTTAGGTTTGTTTCCTCATCTGAAATATGGAAGAGTTAAACAAAATGTTCTCTTAAGTCCCTTAGAACTCTATGAGCCCATTCCCAGCAAGATACTGCCCATTAATCAAAAAGAAAAGGGAACAGTTAAACTGCATCTGCTTTTCACAAAGGAAACACAAACAAAATGCCAAGAAACCCCAGCTTTCCCTCCCCTTTCATTCTGCTGGTGCAGCCATATACTCCCTGGCTGAGCTGTTACCCAATTAGCACACTGGTACCCCTTCCAAAAACCCTGAAACACTGGGCTTGGATTCTAGAAGACAAATCAGTCCAGATAAACCAAATATGGAAAGATATCAATATTCCCCATGTTAAGAACAAGAGAAATTCAGCATGGTGATAATGGTGACAGAGACATTCTCTTCAGAACTCTCTTTCCAGTTTTTTTTTTTTCCTGCTTTAAGCAAAAGTTGTAAGGGGCAGCTATAAAACACCTCGCTGGCTTGTTACCCACCCTCCTCCCCCCACCTAATGAATTCAGGATGGATGAATTCAGGATTAGTCTCCATCTGTCAACTGCCACATGCATAATACATACTTTTCCAATCACAGGGAAAGGCTTTTCCACAAGAGCCTGGCGCTGGAGAGTTGGAAGCTGAAATGTGGCCCTCCTGCTTCTAGGAAGTCCTTAATGAAAACCTCTTGCAAATAACTGCCTTGAAGTCCCTAATATGGTACTATAGTGCTGGGCCTACTGCTTGCCACTAGTGAGAAATTTCATGGTGCCTAGGGATAAAAATAATATGGGGGGAGGACTTTGTCACCCTTTAGTAACGCCACATATTTCCCAATATACACTATCCGCTATGTGAAAAGCAGCTGCATTTGCCGTAAGAAGTCAACAGGTGAGCAGAGAAGAGGGGAGGCCTCTGGAACTGCCCAACCAGCTGGTGTAGGTTCTTGGAGCAGGAAACAAAGAGGACAGGTGGCACACCACCAAGATGTAATATACTGTCATTCTTCTGTGACAAAAATAAAACATAACCAGGCCCTAATTAAAATGGGGCTAGATTGCTCAACATGGAAACCACCTGATCCCAGCCATGATAATGGAGGAAAGAGAATGAAAGGAAACTTTCTACTAGCACAGTTCTTCACTGCCAACTGGGTCACTTCAAACGAAAGAACCCCCAGCCCCAGTAAAAAACATCCACACGGTTTTAATGCAAGGTACCTGCTTTAGAGTACAGTGCAGAAAGAGCTTTGGAATGGGAAAACAGAAAATCTGATTCTGGTCCCAATTCAGGCTCTAGCTCTAGATCCCTGGAAGAGTCAGTTCTCTCTCTTGGCTTCCTTTCCCTGGATATAAACCCAACAGAGTGGATGTGAAGCTTTCTAAACAACTTCCCAGTTCTGTTGTTCTATAAGGAAGAGCCAAAGGAAGGTATCAGTACATAAACCAAGCACCTCTGTTTCTCCAAGCACAATCATACCATAAAATTCACTTATTAAAGTGTACAATTAAGTTGTTTTTAGTATACTCACAGAGTTGTGCAACTAACATCACAATCTAATTTTAGAAAAATTTTACAACCCCAAAAAGAAATCCTTTGCCCATTAGTAGTCACAACATGCCCTGATCCTCTCCCCCAGCCTTAGACAATCACTAACCTGACATACCTAGTTCCTTTAGTGTTTTTAGCACAATAAAGTAGTGGACTTTTTAAAATATCTGCATCTATTGATATAATAATTTTTTCCCTTATTCTAGTTATTTGGTATATTATACTATTACACTGACAGATTTTTAGATGTTAAACTAACTTTGCATTCCTGGAATAAATTCCACTTGGTTATGGTGTATAACTCTTTTTATATGTTGCTGGATTTGGTTTTGCTAGTATTTTGTTGAGGATTTTTACATCTACATTCTTAAGGGAATTTAGTCAAGAGTTTACTTGTGATATCTTTGGTTTTGGTATCAGGATACTACTGGCCTCAGAAAATGTGTTAAGAAGTGTTCTCTTCTAACTTTTGGAAGTTTGAGAAGGATGGGTATTAATTTTTCTTTAAAGGTTGGAAGAATTCACCAGTGAAGCCATCTAGGCCTGGGCTTTTCTTTGCAGGTAGTATTTTGATTACTAATTCAATGCCTTTATTTGTTATAGGTCTACACAGACTTTCCACTTATTGTGGAGTCAATTTTGGTAGTTTGTGTCTTCCTAGATATTTGTCCATTTCATCTAAATTATATAATTTATCAGCATACAGTTTTCATAGTATTCCCATTTATTCATTTTTCATTTTTGTAAGTTTGGTAGTAGTGTCTCCTCCTTCATTCATACATTTAATATTTTGAGTCTTTTCTCTCTTGTCTTTGTCAGTCTAGCTAATGGTTTTTCAATGTTGTTATTTTTAAAAACCAAATCTTGATTTTTTTTAATTTTCTCTATTTTAAATAGAGAAAATAGATTTTCCTATTCTTTATTTCATTTAGTTCTACTCTAACTTTATCATTTCTTTCCTTCTATTTGCTTTGGGATTCGTTTGTTCTTTTTCTAGTTTCTTAATGTGGATAGTCAGCGTATTGAATTATGATCTTCTTTTCTAACGTAGGTGTTTAAAGCTATAAATTTTCCCCTAAGCACTGCTTTTGCTGCATCCCATCAGTTTTGGCACATTGTGTTTTCATTTTTATTCATTTCAAAGTATTTTCTAATTTCCCTTGTGATTTCTTCTTTGACCCACTGGTTACTTAGGAGTGTGATATTTAATTTCCACATATTTATGAACTGCCTAAATATCCTTCTGCTATTGATTTGTAATTTCATCCCACTGTGGCTACAGAACGTAATTTGCATAAATAAATATATTCAGGCAAGTTGTGTGGCCTATCAGAGGGTCTGTCTTGGAAAATGTTCCATGTGCACTTAAGAATGTGTATTCTGCTGTTGTGTAGAGTGTTCTACAGATGTCTGTAGAAGATCTACTTGGTTTATAGTGTTGTTCAATTCCTCTATTTACTTACTGAGCTCTGTCTAGTAGTTCTACCCATTATTGAAAGTACAGTATTGAAGTCTCCAACTATTACTGTTATATTACCTTCAATCTGTTATATCTCCCTTCAATTCTGCCCACTTTTGCTTCATGTATTTTGGGGCACTGTTGTTAGGTGCATATGTTTATAACTTGATATCTTGCTGATATATTGACAGTTTTACCATTATAAAATGTTTTTGTTTGAATGTCATAAAAAATTTATCTTAAAATATATTTTGTCTGATGTTTATATAGCCATCCTAAGTCTCTTTGGTTACTATTTGCCTGGTATATTTTTCCATCCTTTTACTTTCAACCTATTTGTGTGTTTGAACACAAAATGTGGCTCTTAAAAGACAGCATATATTTCAATCAATTAATCCATTTTTGATCAGTTTATACACTTTGTCAATCTCTGCCTTTCTACCGAAGTGTGTATTCCATTTACATTTACTATTACTGATAAGATAGGATTTATGTCTGCCATTTACTTTGTTTTCTAGCTGTCATATTTCCCTCTATTTTTCCATTACTACCTTTTGTGTTAAATAGATATTGTCTAATGTACTATTTTGATTCTCATGTTATTTCTTTCACTATATATTTTTTAGTTATTTTCTTAGTGGCTGACTTCAAGATTAAAATTACAATATGGTTCAGATTAATTTTAACTTAACTTAGAAAGCATACAGAAACATTGTTACAATATAATTGCTTCCTCCACATCCTTTGTACTGTATTGCATGCATATTGCATTTTTATATATCATAAGATCAACAGGTTTGTTTTTTTTTTTTTTTTTTTTTTTTTTTTTTTGCGGTACGCGGGCCTCTCACTGTTGTGGCTTCTCCCGTTGTGGAGCACAGGCTCCAGACGCACAGGCTCAGCGGCCATGGCTCACGGGCCCAGCCGCTCTGCGGCATGCGGGATCTTCCTGGACCGGGGCATGAGCCCGCGTCCCCTGCATCGGCAGGCGGACTCCCAACCACTGCGCCACCAGGGGAGCCCAGATCAACAGTTTTATAACTATTACACAACACAGCTGTCATTTAAACCAAATAGAGAAGAAATGAGTTACTAAAAAACAGACAGTTATAGTGTCTTTCATATATACCTATGTAGTTACATTTACTGGTGCAGATTTAAATTACCACACATCGTTCTTTCATTTCATCCTGAAGGACTCTTATTAGTAGTTCCTGTAAGGCAGTTCTGCTAGTGACCAATTCTCAGGGGTTTTGGGGGGTTTTTTTGTTTGTTTGTTTATTAATTAATTTATTTATTTTTGCTGTGTTGGGTGTTCGTTTCTGTGCGAGGGCTTTCTCTAGTTGTGGCAAGCAGGGGCCACTCTTCATCACGGTGCGTGGGCCTCTCACTATTGTGGCCTCTCGTTGCGGAGCACAGTCTCCAGACGCACAGGCTCAGTAGTTGTGGCTCACGGGCCTAGTTGCTCCGCGGCATGTGGGATTCTCCCAGACCAGGGCTTGAACCCGTGTCCGTGCATTAGCAGGCAGATTCTCAACCACTGCACCACCAGGGAAGCCCCAATTCTCAGTTTTGTTTTGTTTTGTTTTAATTCTGACAATGTCTTAATTCTCCTTTTTTTAAAAATATTTATTTATTTACTTATTTGGCTGTGCCAGGTCTTAGTTGCAGCATGCGGGATATTCGTTGTGGCATGTGGGATCTTTTGTAGTTGTGACATGTGGGATCTCTAGTTGCAGCATGTGGGATCTTTTCAGTTGTGGTATGCAGGAACTTTTAGTTGTAGCATGCGGGATCTTCAGTTGCAGCATGCAGAATCTTTAGTTGCAGCATGCAGGATCTTTTAGTTGCAGCATGCAGGCTCTTAGCTGTGGGCATGCAGGATCTAGTTCCCTGACCAGGGATTGAACCCGGTCCCCGTGCATTGGGAGCATGGAGTCTTAACCGCTGAACCACCAGGGAAGTCCCTCCCTTGTTTTAAAAGAATAGTTTTGATGAATAAAGAATTCTTGATTGACATTATTTTTCTTTCAGCACTTTGAATATGTCAGTCCACTGCCTCCCAGTCTCCATGGTTTCTTATGGGAAATCAGCTCTTAATCCTGTTGAGGGTTCTGTTCACCTGATGAGTTGTTTTTCTCTTCCTTCTTTCAAGATTCTCTCTTTGTCTTTGGTTTTCATCAGTTTGACTATAATGTATCTAGGTATGAATCTTCTTCAGTTTATCCTACTTGGAGTTTTTTGAGCTTCTTGGATCTGGAGATTAGTATTGCACATCAAATTGGGGGAGTTTTGGCCATTATTTCTTCAAATATTCTATCTGCTTTTTTCTATCTTTCTTCTCCATCTGGGACTCTCATTACGCATATGTTGATACACTTGATGGTTTCACACAGTTTCTGGGATTCTGTTCATTTTTCTTCATTTTTTTCTTCCTTTTGCTTATATTGGATAATCCCAGACTGGATTATCTTAAAGTTCTATGACTCTTCTGCTAGCTCAAATCTGCTATTGAACCTCTCTAATGGATTTTTCATTTTAGTTATTTTATTTTTCAACTCTAGAATTTCTATCTGGCTCTTCTTTATAATTTTTATCTCTTTATATTGTCTCTTTGGTGAAACATTGTTCTCAGGTTTTCCTTGTCTCTTAGGTGAAATATTGTTCTCAGGCTTTCCTTTAAATCTTTAGACATGGTTTCCTTTAGTTCTTTGAATATATTTATATTAGCTGATTTAATTTTTTGTCTAAATTCCAACATTTAGGCTCCATCAGGGACAGTTTCTACTGACAGCTTTTTTCTTGTGTATGAACCATACTTTTCTGTTTCTTTGCATATCTGATCATTTTTTGTAGAAAATGGGACATTTTAGACAATGTAATGTAGTATATCTACTGTACTTCTGGAAATCAGACTCCCCCAGATTCTGTTGTTATTGTTGTTTTTGTCATTGGTTCTGTTGCTGTTTGTTTGTTTATCATATTTCTTGGACAAATTCTGTAATGTCTGTATTCCTTGTAGTGTGTGGCCCCAAAAGTCTCTGCTTGGTTAGTTTAGTAGCCAGCTGGTAACCGTTCAGAGATCTCCTTAAATGTCTTGAACCATTAAGTCTTCCACTTTTTTCTGAGAGGAAGTTCTGTGTGCATGTTGGGTCATTTCTTCAACACTCAGCTAAGCAGTTTATAACTCTGCCTCAAGTTCAGCCTTAGGAGAGAAATTGGGGCCCTCTCAGGTATTTTCTAGGCACATGCACAGCCCTGGGCGTGCACATGGCCTTCTAGATCTGCTGGAATATGTCAGAGCTTTTCAAAGCCCCCAGTAGACATCTCATTCCCCTTTTATGTTTTTGGCCAGGCTTTTGCTGGCCCTGACTGGTCCCAGTTAGTCTACGCCACCTGTGATGTTAAACACCTCGGGGCTAGAACTTTTCCCACTGGGCTAACTCTAAATCAGATGAAGTAATGAGAAGCTGTGTGAATGGGGCTTTTCTAGGTAGCTTTGAGACAGGTTAGATAGTGACAAGACTATAGGTCTGTGAGTGTCTGAGGAACTACAAATCCATTCTTCTCCCTTAGATGCTAAAGGCTACTGGTTTCCACAGCTACTATGGTTATGGGGCTGTGGGTTTTCAAGGTTACCACAAAGCTCTGGAGAAGGGAATGGGAGGCAGGGTAAGTTAAAATGCCACAAAACCTGCTGTTACAGAGGTTCAACATGTTTCCATCAATAAACATTCTTCAGATTGTTGCAAGCCTTTTGGTTAATTTACAGAGTTCTGAAAAAGTTGATTTTGACAATTTTTGCCAGTGTCCTTTTTGCTTTTATGGAGGAGCTGATTTTATGAGGTCTTTAATTTACCATTCGCTCCAAGTACTATCCTAAAGGAATAGTTCCCCTGTGTGGCTGAGAATTTGCCCACAATGAACACATTCCTGTGGAAGCAGAAGCTGAAAAAAGCACCAGGAAAAGTCTTTTTAAAAGATAAGCAAAAAGTTGCCAGTTGTTGCCTCTAGTGTGAAGAACTGGGGAACTGGGACACAGGAGGAGGACCTTTTGAATTTTGTACCATGTTCATGTGTTACTTACTCAAAAACATTTTTAATATACTTATAAAAGAAGAAGGAGGGGAGTTCTCTGGTGGCCTAGTGGTTAGATCCTGGGCTTTCACTGCTGTGGCCTGGATTCAGTCCCTGATTGGGGAACTGAGATCCCGCAAGCTGCACAGCACAGCCAAAGACCCCAGGAGATATACTACACCCTATTTCTGACAAACTCTCCGTTCACTTAAAGAATCTTGCTCATTATCAGGGCCATTAACTACCACAGTAGTAAAACAGATAGCTTTGACTTAGGAACTCTTCCTTCTCAGTTTTGTTTTGTTTTGTTTTCCTATGGACAGTTGCATCCCCACAGTCTAGCTCAGTTTTCCCCCACAAAGACCCACTTTATAACATGTGATAGAATATATATCATATCCTGAACTTCTCCATAGCTCTTCTCACAACTGTAATTCAATTATTTAAGTGGGTAATCAGATGTTTAACGTACACTCCAAGAGGGCAGAGCCCATATAACCCTTATTCACCATTATATCTCCAGTTGCCCAGTTGTCTGACACATAGTGGGTGCTTCGTAAATCCTTGTTGAATTAAAATTAATTATTTTTATATCATGTAAGGCTTTAGCACTTGATACAAGCCCAATAATGTATCATGAGGGCCCTCCACCTCACTAGAAAAAAAACCAGCTCAAGATTTCCAAGATACTCTCCTGGAAAAGCATGTATCTTTCCAGATCATCGTGGGCTTTTAGGAAATTTCTATAGTTACTGATTAGAGAAGCAGGTGCCAGATTAAACAGAAGTTTGGGGTTATGCTTTTAAAAAATGATGCTATAAAAAATGAAGCTGCAAAGTAATTTTCCTTCATAACTCTTAACTCTGAAAAACGTTTCTTAATAAGAAGATCAAGCCATAATCTTCCCTACCCTACCCCTATACCATTCACCATCCATAAAAAAAAAAAAGAAAGAAAGAAAGAAAAAACCTACCAGCTTCTTGTAAATGGTCACACTGAAAGGCTGGCTTGGTTCAATTTTCCACCCTAGTCCCCACAGCACTCCAGTCCTGCTACTCTGGAATCTGGTCTTCTGAGGACCTTCTATGAATATGGTAATATTGCCTCCACCAAATTCCACTTGACACTGCTTCATATCTACTAACAGCAGTACCACACGACATACTCATTACATTGATCTGAGCGACTCTACAGAATATCTAAAATACAGTCTTCCCTCATTATGTGTGGGGAATTAGTTCCAAGACCCCTGCGGATACCAAAATCCACAAATATTCAAGTCCTTTATATAAAATGGTGTAGTATTTGCATATAACCTACCCACATCCTCCTATTACTTATAATACCTAATATAACGTAAATGCTATGTAAACAGTTGCTAGCATGTGGTAAATCAAGTTTTGCTTTGGGAACTTTCTGGAATTTTCGATCTCCCATTGGTTAAATCCAGAGGTGCAGAACCTGCAGATACAGAGAGCCGATTGCAACTCCATGTCCTCCAAGTCACTGATTAACTATCACCAGGATAATGACAGGATATCTGCTGACCGAGAATGTGTATTACATCACCAACTCCTCCCTGCACACCACAGCACTACATTCAGTCCAAAGGGATTAAAAGCTTTGGTCTCCCTCACTATAGAGCTATTCAGGACAGAACTGAAGGGCACCAGGTTGGCACCTCTCAAGAAGCATTCACCAAGCAGATAATCAAATAGGCTAGCATGATTCAACTCATCTACTCACACTGGACATATCAGTTGGATTTTCCCTTTGCCTGCTCTCCCAGAGTAAAGATGAACTGACTCCAAACTTTACGATGGAATCAATTTAGGTTGCTTGACTATTTGTGCAAGACAGTGGCAGCCCAGAAAACAGAATGAGAAAGCCAGGAGGAACCCTAAAGCTCACTGACCAAACTTCTAATTTTAGAAATGGGAAAACTTAGGTTTGCAAAACTAAAGACTTACTCCGAGTCATACAGCTAGGAAGTGGCACAGTTGGAACTAGTACACAGGTTCCCTGTGTGCAAAGCTAGAGATGGCTCCACTAAGTATATTCAATATCAAATTTGCCTCAAAGATGGAACTGACCCATCCTTTCAGGAAAGCAATTACTTACCAAACAGGTGCCCCGGTTGCCAAAGCAAGAGCTGAAAAGGTACCCTAAAAAGTAACCTTAACGTAAACATCTAAAACTCTTGTCTTTAAAAGTATAGAATGTAAGAAAGTGACATTTTTGCATTCTTTTAAGACATAAGTTTTCATTAGTCCAAGACAGCCTGTGTATTTGTGGTTGTGCATGTGTATGTGTGGGCTTAATGATAAAATTCCTTTTTTCTGACATCTGTTTTATACATATAAACATACATACATATAAAGTATGTTATCCTTGGTTTTTGAAAGTCTATTTTAAAATTTTGTTTAAATTTTTATATTAATTAATACTGTCAATATACTAATATAATATAAAAATTTATGTAGGTATAAATTAAGATCCTATAATGAGGTTACTCATTCCTTTCCCAAATGGTTAAACTACAATATGCATGAAAAAGAATCATGGAATGTTAGACCTGAAAGTGGGCTTATAGATCCCCTACCCACCCTCACTTTTGGGCCCCTCACCAAGGGCCCCAGCAAATGACTTACCAAGGTCACAGACCCCATTAGTAGCAGAACCATCACCATACCCATCATGTCTAGGGTTTTTTCCCACTATACCATCATTCTGCCTCTGTTCATTTGCAGCGTCTAGTGTGCTTCCCCAGAGAACTCTCTGTCTGGAGACTATCACCTTCCATTTTCCTAGCCCATTAGAATCCAAGACACCTAGACTGTTAGAAGTAGATCATCTAGTTCAGGAGTTGCAACCTGACTGAATCCAGGCTGTAAATATATTTCATTTAGCTATCACATTTTTAAAGAAAGCAAAGGCTTTTTTACATGGGATGAGGCTGCTGTATTTTACCCCAATCACTCCAGTCCTATTAACCCACTTCCAATAGCTTCGTGCTTTTCTGTTTTCTCCTTGGCCACTGACTGCATTTGGGCCTGCAAACACTGAATCCAGAACAGGCATAAGTAGCAGCACACCAAAGTAAAATTAGCTGATGGAAAATGTGAAATATGGCACTATGTTTTAGCAATAACTAGATTCACTGCCTTACCAATAAAAAAATCCATTTAGGTTAACTACTCATATCAGAGGTCTGCAAACTACAACCAATGAATCAAACCCAGCCCACAGCCATTTCTGTATGCCCCCGCCCCATGTGAGCTGAGAATGGTTTTTATATTTATAAAAAGTTGAAAAATTCAAAGGAAGAACAATATTTTTGTGATGTGAAAATTATGTGAAATTCACTTTTCAATGTCAATAAATAAAGTTTTATTAGAACACAGCCACTCTCATTTCATGTACGTATTACCTATGGCTGCTTTCTCACAACAATGGCAGTTAAGTAATTGCCACAGAGACTGAATGGCCCTCAAAGCCTAAAATATTGCCCTTTACAGAAGAGGTCTGCTGACCCCTGAGCTATATCAAAGAAAATTTAAAGTTTCTAATAAACTGCGAAAAAGTCACAAATATTTGTTTAGAATTGGAACATCTTACACATCACTCTCAGATGAATCTTCCTAAAACACAGCTCAGACCATGTCTCTCTCCTATCAAAAATGTTTTTAATACTCCCTGTCTATAAAGAAAAGTCTGAAGTACTTAACAGGTCCTGCACAGTCAAGATCTCAACCTTCCATTCCAACCTTATCTCCCAAACTTCTCTTCCTGCACCATATATCCCAGATGACTTGAATTATTTGCTATCCTTTTACATGCTCTATGTCATTCCTACTACATGAAATGCCCTGTCCTGAATACAGTGCAATGCAGTAAAATAAGCAGGGCTTTTAGAGTCAGGTCTCGGCTCTAATTCACTCTTGCCCTTATCAGTTGAGAAAGTTACTTAACGCCTCTGAACTTCAGTTTTTTTCATATATAAAGTGGGAATAATAATCCTTGCCTCATAAGGCTCTTACAAGATTCTAATTCCTGGCATATAGGAAAAACTAAACAAGTGATAAGTGTTATTAATTCTGTCCAGTTACAATGCTACTTCCTCCTTTGCTTTTCCTTGTCCTTCCATAGGGAAATGACCTCTCCCTCTAATGTCGCATACCACGGTGTCCACCTGTCTCACTCTATGGCTCTGATCCATACCTACTCCCTTATATGATGGTGAGCTCTACTTATATCTTACCTCCCCTACTAGTCTGGGACCTCCTTGAGGGCAGGATCCCATCTGTGACTTACTCTGTCACATCTGTGACAGCCCTGAGAACAATGGCTTGAATTTAGTACGTGCACAAGTATTTATGGAATGAATGATATGTGTTCACTGAACTAGATAGCATTTATTAGGTGTATCATGTTGTGTTGGGATATAAGCAGAGGCTATATCACTTGTTCTAAATAATACCTAGCCTAAGTGCGTAGAAAATATTCAAACAACACCAGGGACCAAAGCTGCCTATATAAAAACAAAGAACAAACAGAAAAGTGTGCAGTATATTTGCCTTTCAGAGTGCCAGTGTTTTTATTTTTCACTGGCTTAAGTTATAATCACCATTTTGTACTCCAACAATTATGAATAGATCACATTTAAGGGGGGGAGGGAATGAATCACTTTCCCAAGGAAGACATATTGAATATCATTCATAACATCAATTACCTCTGAGCACAGATCTATCTAAGAAAATCTAAATATCCAAAGAGGACCTATATTTATAAATTAATCATCATACACAGTTGTGACTAAAACCTTATCTAGAGCTCTGTACAAAATCAGACACAAGCACGAAAGCAAGTTCCAACTAGCTTAACAACTTTAACAAAAACTGCAGCTGGTTTTTGTGGCATGATGCACTAGGTTTCACTGGTTCCTAGAAACACTAGCCAGTTGATTTGATGGTCAATTTAATAAGTTAAATAAAAAGGTGCCAATAATTCTTCTTTACTTTTAATACCAGACTCCAAATGACAAAATGAATCCACACACATGTACACAAAATTCATTGCTGAGACACACCAATGTCGGGAATGACATTTTCCAACAGGATGACAGCAAAAAATATGTTTCCAATTACTTCTGCTTATGTATTTTCCTTTAGAAATCTACCAAAAAGTACACATTCACCAGCAGATATATTATTAACCTGAAGATGTATTATCAACAACTTACAATATTTAGCTGTTTCCATTTACAAAATACTTTCATAATCCATTAACTCTTTTGAGCCTCAAAGCAACTCTGTGAGGTGCGTATAATTACCCCCATTTTATATATGAAGTAAATGATTTGTGCCTTCTTATCCCAAATTAGTGAAGCCAAGATTGTAGCCCAGGTCTTCTAAATCCACTTCCAGTGTTCTCTCTTCCTTTTTCCTCCACACAAAGCAAGAGTATACCTTTGTTTTGCGTCAACCTCACTTACTCTCAAAAAGTTGCCCAGCTAGCACAGTGTGAGGAAACAGAGTGGGAGTATAAACATTACTGTGGTCAAGACAGTGGGAAACATCCCACCTTTGCCTCTAGCTAATCACATTTTTAGAATCATGCAACTTAAAGGAAAGAAATGGAGTGTGGGTTAGCTGCTGGGTTTTATTTCCTAACTGTCCTATCTTTGGCTTTCTATGTATACTCAGAAAGGGAAAACCACCATAAATATCAAGAAGCCCCCTGAACCAAAATAACTCTTGGATCTTTTGCCCATATGCAAAGGTTTAAGCCTGCATAACTGTTGACTCTTACCACGTTTAATCTCAGAAAAGGAAAGAATAAAAACCGCAACTTGCCCCTCGCTTAGAAAACTTTTGCCCATCCTCAAACATTTTATTGAACTGTTTATTTTCTCCTAAGAATCTTAATCTCTCTGATACTCCTCAGCTGCTCATTTTTTAGCACAAACACTTTCAGCTTACCCTACACTTCACAAAGCCAGTCCCTTCCAGGGGCTTAGATGAGCTTCATTTGACTATGAATACTGCACCAAGCAGTTTACTGAAACAAGTAAATAAAAAGAAAATCCAAACATTCCCCCTTTTCCTTTCAGGAACCCCCACCTTTCTAACTACTTTTGTGGCACAACCTGCATATCTTTAACCTCTCAATGAACTCTATTAAGTGGCAACACACCCCAAAGCCTGGCCTAAAGTTTCTAAGGATCAGCATTTCAAATACCCCATCTTTAAGGTGCTGCCAAGAGTTTACTCTTGTTCAGACTGCAATAGGACAAACCATTATATGATCGAATTCAATCAAACAACCAGCAGGAACTTGGAAAACTTCTATTCTGACCAAAGTGGGCAGACAACATATGCAGGGAAAGCATAGACTCCAAGGGGCAAATCAGGAGAGCTGCACAACAAATACCCCTGCGCTGCGGCTCCCAAGCCTTTCTCCCTATTCTTGGTTGGCTGCATTTGCCTTAAGGTCCCCATGCTGCACCAGACACAGTATTTGTGGGATAAATCCACTCAGAAAAAAGTTATAGGCATACAGAATATATTTGCCAGTGACTTGGACTTTATTTCTCATAATCATCTTTCAACCAAGAAGAGAAAAAATGAATTATATCCACCCATTCACTAACCTCCATTCTTCTGGGTATATACTTTGGCACAATGGACTGGTTTGCCTGCACTCTTGTTGGGGATGTTTATTATTCTTTCTCCTACTCCAAGCCTTCTGCCAACTAGCAGAAATAAAAACTCCATACACAGTGGGGAAGCAGGGGAGGGTCCCACAGCTGTTAACCGTGACCACTGGGAAAGCCAAGCTAGGTGAGGTTCCTTCAGCCAGATGACTCCCAACCTGAGCTCTCTACTATGCTCCCAGGGGGCTGAGTTCCTCCTGCCAGGGACTAGGCAGGTCTTTGTTCCACCCTTGAGGAGAATTCAGTGGCATGTGAGGCCATTTAATAATTCTGAACTTACACCGACCTTGACCAGAACCATAACTCAGTAACTTAAAGAAAAAATCCCTGGGGCAAAGGTGCTTTCCTTAGAAAATAACTTGCCATCTGAAATTTTTTTACTGCCCCCATACTTACCTATAGCAACCAGAGGCCAGGAAGGAACAAAACCCTGACTCAAGCTGCTGGCCTGAATTCCCAATTCTTTAGGAGGTACTAGGGCAGTTCCTCAGTCAGCTTGGATGTCCCTTTGCCTCATACATGGGTAGAAACATGTCCGACAGTACAAGCAGACTGTCCCTTCGGAACAACAGTCTGACAAGAAAGGACAGTTGCAGAATAAGACGGTCCCTGGGACAGCTACAGATCCTGTCTTATAAAGCCAAGGACACTAAAGGGAAAAGCCCCAATTCTAGTTGCAGCCACCACCTTCCACTTCTACTGACCCCACTCCAAAGTGTCCGGAAACCCATTCGCCTCAGACACCTGGGCTGGGAATCACCCTAAATCCCCACTTTCCCCGTGGTGTGGAAGAGCTCAAAGGCCAGAGCCACCGGCTCGAGGAAACTGCTCATCGAAGCCTTCCACTTACTTCTCATTGCGCTGATAAGCGCGTTGCCGTCTTTGATCACGTCTTTGATGAATTTATTGGTCCTCTCCAGTTCCTGCTCATAACACTTGAGCCTCTCGCGGAAATCAGGGCTGTCCAGGTAGCAGTCGCTGAACTCCAGCGGGGGGTGCCCCATGGTTCTGATGGCGGGGATTGGAAGGAGAGAGGAAAGACACAAAGACCAAGAGCATCAGTGGCACAGTACAGGGAGAAGATGAGGTGCGCAGACTGCAGGACTCCCTCAGGAAGCTGTAGCCTCCCTCCCTTTGGAGGACAGGTACCTGTTCAGATGAGATTCCTGGGGACAGCTGGCTGGTCTGTACCGGAAACGAGGGGCCTGGTGATTGCTTCAGGTGACTGGGAGAGCTAACTAACGCAGTCGGATCCCGGCGGGGTGCTGCCTAGCAAGCAGCTGGCCCCCTAGTCATCGCCCCCCTGACAGGCGACAGAAACTGCAGCTCAGCTCTCCTCCGGAGACTGGCCGGATCCTTCCTGAGCAATTGCAAACGTGACACTTTAGCCCGCCCAGGGTGTGGGCGGGGGTGAGCGCCGGGGGTGGGAGGTGCCTCTCCTTGCTCCCAGCTGCGGAGCCTGCTGAAGATTTCCTTTGCCGAACTCCGCGGGCAACCCTAATTGCACTGTCCCCTCCCCCTTCTTAAAGCCAGCGCCTCCGCCCTGCCCCGGTGAAGCCCTCGTACCGAGCCTGGGGACTCGGGTTCCTTCAGCTGTATCTTACTTGCACCCTAGCGTCTCGTTACCAGAGTCCTCCGTCTCCCAAAATTCTTCCTGGTCCAAGGGAGCCGGCCTGCTGTCCTGTTAAGCTCCGGAAGGGTTAAGCCGGGACGGCAGTGAAACGTAGCCTTCCTCCAAAGACGCCCAAGCGGGAAGAGGAGGGCAACAGCGCGACGCACAATAGCTACAGTAGCCCGACGCTTCCCTACGGAAACTGGGGAGCAGTCAGCGCCTTAGACTCCAGCTGGAAAGCGTGGCGGCCTGGGAGATGTAGTCTTTCCGTTTCACGCCCGGTGACTCCTCCCCGCGATCTCCCCACCACTCCGCCAGGGCGGTGGCTCTCGCCGAAAGGCATTCCCAGCCCTCCCCAGCTAATAGCTGTCCCGGCCCAGCCTCAAGGGGCAGGTGCACCGCACTAGAGTCTACCTGGAAAACTTCCAAAACTGGAACGAGCAAGAACCCGGGAGGGATCGATTGTGGGAGGCTCTCTCTCACTTCTCATTGTTTGGCTGGATTGTTTGTGGTTTTTCCTTCCTCTCTTTCCAGACTCCCTCTGACCAACCCACTTCTTTTCCTCTTCCCTTTCCCATGTCTACGGGTCCTAGAGCTCTAATTCCCATGGGCCTTCTACCTGAAGGGTTGACTCCTGCCCTTGGATCTCCATGTTAAGCTCAGAACCTCCTGCCAGAGAAAAGGAGGCCATAACTAGGAGTTCATTTTTCCCTGAATAGGACCTCAAAGCGTGGTTTTGTGACCCAACTCATCGCATCGGCTGTTGATTAAAGCACATGATTTTCCATATGTAAGTGAAAAAGCTATGAAAAGGATATTATAAATTGTCTTGCAGCTTCCCTGAGAGACCTCTTCTCCATTGTCTATTGTAGAACTGGGGCTACTTTTACAGGTGCCTGCCTTGAGATTAAGAGTAGCTAGGGGATGGAAAATAGTGTGTACACGGGCAAAAAGATTCATTTTAATTTTGGAGAAGTGTTTAGGTTACATTGCCCTGTGAAGAAAGCCAAGAAAAGCCGGAACTGAAGGGGAATGTAAACGGAGTAATAATGGCTACCCCACCTGTGTTAGTATCCTACTGCTGCTGTAACAAATTACCATAACCTTGATGATTTGAAATAGCACAAATGTATTATCTTACAGTGCTGGAAGTCAAAAATTAAAAATAGACCTCTGTAGGCCAAAATCAAGATGTCAAAAGGGCTGTGTTCCTTTCTGGAAGCTCTAAGGGAAAACCGATTTCCCTGCCTTTTCCAGCTTCAGGAAGTTGTCCAAATCCCCTGGCACATAGCCCCCTTCCTCCATCTTCAAAGCCAGCAATGGCCTATCAAGTCTCTCTCCCACTGCATCACTTTGACACTGACTCTCCCGCCTCCCTCTTTCTCTCATAAGGACCCACCGAATAATCCAGGATATTCTTCCCCATCTCAAGATCCTTAACTTATATCTTCAAAGTCCTTCTGTCATGTAAGATAACAGAGTCACAGGTTCTATGGATTAGGACATGGACAACTATGGGAGTAACATTCTTTACCTTCCACACAATCTATAATCCCATAACCCACCTCACTATTACTCAAAACAATCTTATCAGGTTAGTATTATTATTATTATATCCATTTAAAGATGAGATAGCTGAGTTGAAGAGAGGTTAAGTGACTTGCCCGAGGATACACAGCTAGTTTGAACTTGAGCCAACCCTGCTCTTAAAGACTACACTATATCGCAGTAATGGTCAAGAGTCCAATGAGGAAACACTCTCTGAGCATTAATAGGTAGCCACATACCAGGAAAGGATTTTATTTCCTACTCTTTTATCTTTAAGAGAAAATGTCCATTTTCTTTATAAACACCAATACAGGTACTAAGGGAAGATGCCCAATGAATGGGTACATGGTCTTTCGTTCTAGGAAAGTTCCCTATAGCATTCATTAACTAATTCAACAAACATTTGTTGAACACCTGCTATATGCCTTGACTTATACAGCCTATGCCTATATTTTCATCATCATGAACATTATCACTGACATTATCGGTGTTAGGTATCATCTACCTCCCTATACTCAAAGTGTTTTACAGTCATCCGTGTTATCCTTTATCTAGACAATGAAACTAAAGTGCAGAAGACTACATGTGCCCTGGACCAAATACCAAAGAAGAAAGAGGATTAAAATTAGAACTCAGTCCTTCAGATAATAGCAGCATTAACTGAGTGTTATTCTAGATAATTTGCACACGTTATACCCAACACCTGACAACATGATAGGACTGGGGTCTTCAAATTTTTATTCACATAACTCCTAAAATTTTTTGAGAAGCTATGTACTCCCTCACATGTTAAGTTGACATCTAGATTTTTTTCATCTTGTTTAAACAGTTGCAAGAGGTATAATTTCTAGCATACTATACATATTGACAACTTAAAATAAAACTTATATTACATGTTTAAAGATATTCATTGGATTCTAGAAACCAAGGCAATTTGATGCCCACCATCAAACATTAAACACAAAAGTGTAAACTTTTCTTTAACCTTCAGAAAATATGCATTGTTTCTTTCTTCATCTCTAAGTCAAATATCCATTACATTCTCCCTACAGAATCATAGTCTATAATATTTTTATACTTGAAAGTCCTCTATTGATCTCCATATTGAATTTCTCTGCAACAAAATATGTCCATAAATAGAAATTGAATTATTTTTATTTCCTCGTGACCATAAGTCTCCAAGTATAAAAAGTCCTCTGGATTGAGTTATAGTTGCAATTATTATGCATACATAATCGGTAAAAATAGCATGAAGATATTATACATTGTGATTATTATTAAACATAAAACATAAAATTTTATTTGAAATACATCTGTTAGCGAAATGGATGAAGAAGAAGTAGGTTAGAGGGCCTTTAGTTAAAGAATATTTCTGGACATGAATATTTGAAATTGTTGCTTTATTTAGACCCAAGGATTTTTACAGGCTGGGTCAAAGTATCACAGTAGGATTCCTGACCTTTGAAACGTATGTTTTTCTTTTTAGAGACTGGGAAAAAGAGGTGGGAAAGGCAAATCATTTTTAGCAAATAGTACTAAAGGAATTTGATGATTTGGAAACTGGTTCTCTTTCAGCTTTATTCATAATTACCAAAACTTGGAAGGAACCAAGATATCCTTCGGTAGGTGGATGGATAAATAAACTGGTACATCCATGGATTGGAATATCATTCAGCACTAAAAAGAAATAAGCTATCATGATACCGCTTATATGTGGAATCTAAAAAAAAAAATGGTACAAATGAACTTATTTCCAAAACAGAAATAGAGTCACAGATGTAGAAAACAAACTTATGCTTACCACGGGGGAAATGCGGGGAAGGTTAAATTGGGATATTGGGATTGACATATACACACTACTCTATATAAAACAGATAACTAATAAGGACCTACTGTATAGCACAGGGAACTCTACTTAATACTCTGTAATGACCTATATGGAAAAAGAATCTAAAAATGAGTGGATATATGTATATGTATAACTGATTCACTTTGCTGTACAGCAGAAACTAACACAACACTGTAAATCAACTATACTCCCGTAAATTTTTTTTAAAAAAGAAATGAGCTATCAAGACATGAAAAAACATGGAGGAAACTTAAATGCACATATTACTAAGTGAAAGAAGCCAATCTGAAAAGACTACATACTGTGTGATGCCAACAATGTGATAGTCTGAAAAAGGCAAAACTACAGACACAGTAAAATGATCAGTGGTTGCCAATGTTCATTGCAGCTCTATGTACAATCGCCAGGACATGGAAGCAACTTAAGTGTCCAGCAGCAGATAAATGGATAAAGAAGATGTGGCATATATATACAATGGAATATTACTCAGCCATAAAAGGAAATGAAATTGAGTTATTTGTAGTGAGGTGGATGGACCTAGAGTCTGTAATACAGAGTGAAGTAAGTCAGAAAGAGAAAAACATACACTGGATGCTAACACATATATATGGAATCTAAAAAAAAAATGGTTACGAAGAACCTACAGGCAGGACAGGAATGAAGATGCAGACGTAGAGGATGGACTTGAGGACATGGGGAGGGGGAAGTGTAAGTTGGGACAAAGTGAGAGAGTAACACTGACATATATACACTACCAAATGTAAAATAGATAGCTAGTGGGAAGCAGCCGCATAGCACAGGGAGATCAGCTTGGTGTTTTGTGACCACCTAGAGGGGTGGGATAGGGAGAGTGGGAGGGAGGGAGATGCAAGAGGGAGGGGATATGGGGATATATGTATATGTATAGCTGATTCACTTTGTTATAAAGCAGAAACTAACATACCATTGTAAAGCAATTATACTCCAATAAAGATGTTAAAAAAAAAAAAAGATCAGTGGTTGCCAGGGTTGTGGGGAGGGGAGAGAGAAATGAATAAGTGGAGTCCCAGAGGATTTTTACGGCAGTGAAAATGCTCTGTATGATATTATAATGGTGGATATATTTCATTATACATTTGTCCAACCCATAGAATGTACAACACCAATAGTGAACCCTAATGTAAACTATGGACTTTGAGTGATTATGATGTAGTTTCAGTGTAGGTCATCAAATGTGCCACTCTGGTGGGGGATCTTGATAATGAGATGAAGTTATGCATGTGTTGGAGGCAGAGGTATATGGGAAATCTCTGTACCTCCCTCTCAATTTTTGTAACCCTAAAACTACACTAAAAATAAAGACTTTAAAATTATGTGGGGGGAAGAAATTCTATTTGCCCTGCTTCTTGTATGTCAAGGTAACACCACCTCCACAGTCTTAATTCAGGACAAATATCTCTTCCCTAAAGAATCATTCTATTTAAGCTGTGACGCTGTGGAAAGAATACTGAGTTTGAAGAAATACAGGTAATACAGACCTGAAGTTGAGTCTGACTCCACCCTTTAGAAGCTCTGTGACCTGGAGCAAGTCATGTAAACTCTCCTTGGATAGTGTCTTCTTCACAATTTTTTCTAAAGATTAACCATAGATGATGTATGTGGAAGTGCCTGGCACATAATAACTCCTCAATAAATGTTGGTTGAATCTAATGTTTTTTCATTGTGCTTGTTCTGATGGACAGCACCAGATGCACGGAGGAGTCAGATTACTCACAATGATATTCCTAGAAAAGCATTACTATGTATATGATAGCAGAACTTGATCCCTGTTCGTTATCATCATAGGAAACTAAAAAGCCATGTTCAGAGTAATTTACTTTTTTTAAAATAAATTTATTGCTTTTAGTTATTTATTTTTGGCTGTGTTAGGTCTTTGTTGCTGCACGTGGGCTTTCTCTAGTTGCGGCGAGCGGGGGCTACGCTTTGTTGCGCTGTGCAGGCTTCTCATTGCGGTGGCTTCTCTTGTTGCGGAGCATGGACTCTAGACACGTGGGCTTCAGTAGGTGTGGCACGAGGGCTCAGTAGTTGTGGCTTGCAGGCTCTAGAATGCAGGCTGAGTAGTTGTGGCGCATGGGCTCTGCGACATGTGGGATCTTCCCCGACCTGGGGTCGAACCCGTGTCCCCTGCATTGGCAGGCAGATTCTTAACCACTGCACCACCAGGAAAGTCCCGAGAGTAATTTACATTTCAACTCACACAGAAACTCTAGTCTAGTTTGTTGTATAGTTAACATGCTATCTCAACTTTCAGGCCACTGATGGGGTCTGCAGCTTTGCAACATGGCCAAGACTCTCAGGGTTTAAGAACTAGACCCTGAAATTCCGGAGTTAATCATTTTAGTGGGTTACTCCAAGGTGGAGTTGCAGGATAGCTGAAAGTCTCAACAGTGTTCGGCTCAGGTCATCCAGGATAGGAGCTTATCAGCTTTATGTGTCTGTCTGTCCATCCTTCATGCTAGAATCAGGACCAGAGGGAATCAGAAGTGAGGGAAAGTAAAGAAACCAGATGTTATAGATTTTTAGGAAAGGCAATGTACTTGCCCAAGAAAACCAAATAAATATCCAATATTAACTTAATATGCTGGTTTCTGTTTCATCTCTCCCATCTGAGACCACAGCTAGGTTCATTAAAACATTTCTTTACAGTGCTCATTAATCATTTGCTCTTCTCCACACATGAAAAAGTAAAATGAGTTCTTTTTAAAAGGGTCTGGGAGCCTGTAAAGAAAGGTAATTTTCCAAATTGCATTTTTTTAGGCTTTAGTAATTTACGAGATGTGTTTAAAAAGAGTTTTATCCTAAAGACACCCCTGTGTTTCTTATAACAAATCCTGAAGGTTTTTGTCCTAAGATGTTACAATCCTTCTTTTACAAAAAACTAGAGAAGATACAGAAGTTAATTGGCCTATGTCAGTAACAAGAAGAGAGACTGAGGGGAAATAGGGATGAGAAGTGGAGGGAGAGGGGGCAGCACTGATGGATGATTTCTCTTAAATCAGGCATGTTACATACATGATCTTGCTTACTTTGTATAACAACTCAGTGAGGAAGGTTCTACTGTCACCTTCATTTTACAGACGAGGCAACTGAAACTCAGAGAAGGTAAGCTGCTTGGCTAAGGTCACCCAGAAAATATATGATATCCCAGAGATTTAAATCCAGGTATGAATCTGAAGCCATTTTTGCCATTGCATTATAATGCCTTCCAGTCTAATACATCAATATCTAATGTCTATTCCCTCCTGCTTATGTGACTGGATGTACTTAGTACCACAATACGGAAAAAGTAGTTCAGGGTCATTGATAATTGCAGCAAATTATTTTAAGTTATCCCAGGTTTAATGTTAACAAGGGCATTATGGTTAACGTCTCTGAAGAGCTAGCTGTCACTTCTGGCTCTCATGCTATATATGTCCAACCCTCTAGGATTTCCAGATTTGCAATGCATAGAACATAAGACAATGTGCATATCAGCTCCCCCCAACCCCACCACATGGCTAGCCTTGCCCCTAGTTCTAGCCTTGCCTAAATCCTGTACTATTATTGGCCCCATTCCCAGCCCCACTCTTGACTCTGGCCCTTTCTCTGCTTTGACTAGACTTGGCTAGTTTCTTTCCTTAGCCTAAGCCAAGATTTTAGGAGCTATAAGTGACAAATGGTTGAAGGAAGGGAAAATTCTTTTTCATAGTTTCTGTACATGCAACTCTCCACTTATCCTCCCCATTCAGGTCTCCCCTTATGATGTTTTTGGTGGAAAAAATCCATCAATTTTAGCTTCAATAATGTAATCTATTTTAATCTATGTGATTATCCACCAAAACGTTTTATTCATAGGATTCACTGTTTTCATCACACTTTCATATTAGCAAGTCCATGTCAAAGCTGTCTGTTGGTAAGAACCTGGGGATTTTCTCCTTGTGGCCATTTTCTGTGTCCATTTTGATTTCCAATTAGCTACATTATAAGGATGGTGAAAGCATGGCTGAATAATTTTATACTCCCAGAAACTTCTATACTTTTACTTTTATACTGCCATCCCAGTACAGCCTGCTGTACATCCCATTTTCCAGCATCTTAGAAGGTAGTATGATCTTCTGAGGGGCCAGAAACTTACCAACCATTCCTGGAAGCTCCTACTGAATAGTAGAACCTAAATCATAATGTTCTACTAATGATCCTTGAATTTTGGTTTGCCTAAGAATCACCTAAGGTGCTTGTTGAAAATGTAGATTCTCCTACACCCGTCTCTCACAGTGAGTCTGATGATATGATATGGATTCAGGTATGGGCTGAGGCCAGGTACTATGGACTGAGGCCTAGAAATAATAAGGAATAAGAAAATGGGGGTAAGGGGAACTTAGGTGAGTCCTTGGGAGATCTTAATTTTAAACAAGTACCACACATGATTCTGATGAAGGGAGTCCACAACCCAGTCATCCAGTCTTATGCGTTGATATAGGGTTTTATCTATTAAACACTTGTTGAGAAATGAGAGTCCTCATACAACAATGATTTTGATTAATAACATGAGTAGAAGTTTCCACTCCTCATTTTGGAAACAGTTAGGCTTTTTGGTTTCCATACTAGTTCATCTTACATCTGATTCTAAGCTAATACTTAAATTAACGTGATTAAATAATTGTGGCATTTGTGTAACTTTTTCTGTGTGTGTAACATTTTATATGTGGTCATTTTTACTCATAGCACATATTACATTACATACTTTTTAACAGAATTGCTAGAATGATAAGTTGAGAAAAATGAAACAATCAAAATATTTTCCAACGGGTTTCAGGTCTCGAGGGTGATAAGCCATGAAGAAGCCTTCAGACAACTGAGCATAGCAAAGTTCTTTTAGTTTCTTTTTAAGTAAACAACATGAGATAAAACACACAATTCTTTTGAATCTTTAAATGTCTTCCTTTTTTTCATCAATAAAAGAAGCAGTAGACAAATGTTCAGAATAACATGTCACTGACTGCAAATGAATATGCATTCATACTTAAAGTAAAATATTAAGATATAAAATATTTTAATAAAGTACTCTAGAACAATGTAAATTTGTTCTTTTTCCAAAATTAGGAGTAATTTAACGTTAGTAATTTTATAAATGGACACAGCACACAATGGACACCCAGGTTGTTGTCTAAAGAAGGCAACAGTATGGTGACAATACTCGGCAAGGACCCAGTACATGCCAATCATTCATTTTCTCTCTGTTAAACCAACATTACCACAGGAAGGAAAGTGGTTTCAGAAACTTACTAAAAATGAATTGTGGGTGAATTCATATTTCAACCTTCAAAAGTCTTGATTAGGCTACTATGTTACTCTATTTCTTAGTCTTAAGAAGAATAACTTTGAATTTTAAGTTAATGTTAAATACTGAAAGGTAGAGAAAACATTAACATTTACTGTGTCCAAGACACCTACTTAACCATTCTAACTACAATCATCCCTTGAGGCAGGAATGTCATTCCTCATTCTTCAGATGAGGAAACTGAAGCTTAGAAAGATGAAGTAATTTGTCCAAAGTCACACAGCTTGGAAGTGGTTGAGCTGGGAATCAAACCTAGCTGCTGGGACCCCAGCATCTCACTCTTAATGTTAGCCTGCCTCTGTGCTGATATATCATTTTCATTACATTGGACAAACTTTAAAATCTTGCTAAACACTCATGTTGACAAGGAGAGACAGGCGTTCTCGTAGACAGATTGTGGGAATGGAAACTGGTATGAACGTTTTGGAAGGTAATTTGGAAAGATCTACAAGAATTTTAAATGCATATTCCCCTTGACCCAACTGCTCTACTTTTAGGAATTTGTGCTATAGATTTCACCACAGAAGCATGAAAAGATATGGACAAGCATATTCACTATAGCATTATTTTGTAGTAGACAATCTGGAAATCCCTGAAATGACCATTATGGAACTGGATATACAAATAATGTACACCCATGCAGTGGGAGATTATGCACACATAAAGAGAATGAATTAGTATGGTCCAAGGTATGTAAGTGAATAAAACTGGTTGAAAACTAGTTTCACATTAGTATCTAGAGTATGATCATTTTGTGTGTTTTATATTATATATTATAATTTGTAATATATAAAAATTGTATCAATAAAAATGGCAATGGGTACATTTGTATATGTATTTATTCACAAATAATTTTAATGGTCTTGATTTGGGGAAGTGGAAATGGGATTGGGGGGGTGGGACTTTTCATTTTACACCCTTCTAAACAGTTTGAATTGTTACTATGAGCATATCTTATTAAGAATGAAATTAAGATAAAAAACAAAAGCAAAAACTCAAGAAGCATCATTTAATTCAGTACCATTAGAACTTCTTAGACCATGAACATAGTAAGAAATACAGTACATCATAGACCAGAACATACATATAAATAACTAAAAAGTTTCACAAAATACTGCATACACTGTGCTCTACTATTTTCTATTCTACTCTATTTCATTTTTTAAAAAATCTTTCATCACTACCCACTAAAATGATTTCATATCCCAAAGTAAACCTCGACTTGTCCTGCAGACATGGGCACAGACCCCATTAAGCACCATAATCCAGATGGGGGCCTACTTATACAAACAGACCATCTCCAGCCAGCCCAGTATTTACCTAACCCACAAACTCAGATACTCCCAGCCAATCAACACCACTCAGAGATTTTGCTTTCCTAAAATAGGACAGATACAACCTATGATTTTTTGACTTTAAAAGATTTATACCGTTCTTCCTATTCCCAGCCTCATATCCCAAAACCTACCTAGACTACACTGAATTGGGTTCCCTGCTTGGCAGTAAAACATTTTCACTCAATTTTTGCTCTTTATTTTTTAATTTAACAAACCAGTAATTATTTACGACCTGTAGTTTGACAAAAACTAATCTAATTCACTAGGGAACTAAAAAAATAAAAAAGTTGGGTCTCTTGCTCATTCGTTTTAATACAATTTTTCTGTTTTATTCCCAGTGAACTACCTTATTTGCCCTACTCAAACAATAATTTTCGTATTCCTGATTTATTTATTTTGATTGTGCAAAGCAAAACCAAGCTTTCCTGTAGCCTGCAATAACATTAACAATAAACTCACTGAACCCAAAGATGTGGGGAGAGTTTGGCTGATCAGGGAATTTAGGAAGAGGCATTAGACTATTTAAGTGGAACCAAATATAAAATTTTACACCATGTGTTTAAGAAAATTCTTACTACATTTTGTCGTTGATGTGAGCTTATGTAAAACTACCTTGTTAAACTATATTAGTAAAACAAAAATAAATCAATAACACGTTAAGAAAAATATAAAACATTGACATTTAATGTTTTTAATCCTGCTTTTATCAATAAGCAGTAAATTGGAACAATTTAACTTTAAACAAATATGAAACAGTGCATTCTTCGGATCTTTAAATAACCATTTTGAGATAACTGAAAACTTCTGTCATTCTCATGTCTAACCAATACTTTGCTGCAACAACCCTAGGCTTTTTTTTATGTAACAACTTTTTTGATGTATAGCTCACATACCATACATTTACATGTACAATTCAATGTTTTTTAGTATATTCACATAATTGAGCAACTATCACCACAATAATTTTTAGAATATTTTCATCACCTCAAAAAAATTACCCTGTACTCATTAGCAGTCATTCTCCATTTTCCTCTAAACCTACCACCTCCCAGCTTCTGTCAACCATAAATCTACTGTGCCTCTATAGATTTGCCTATACTGGACATTGCCTATAAGTAAAATCATATAATATGTGACCTTTTCTCTCTGGCCTCTTTCACATAGCATAATGTTTTCAAGGTTCATCTATTTTATAGTATGAATCAGTACTTCATTCCTTTTTACTTCCAAATAAAATCCATTGTATAGACATATCATATTTTGTTTATCCATTCATCAGTTAATGGTCATTTGGATTGTTTCCTCTTTGGGGTTATTATGAGTAATGCTGCTATGAAAATTCATGCACTAAAATTAGAAATTAATTTTTAAAGATAGCAAATAGCTTCATATATATTTGGGAATAAAATTACATATTAATAAAAAACCCCTTTGTTTAAAAAGGAAACAAATAAAATTAAGAAATGCTGGAATAGAATGATAATAAAACTGTACATGCCAAAATTTGGGGGCCACACCTGAAAATGTTATATAGGTATATAGGTCAAAATTTATGGTATTAAATTATTTGATCAGGAAACAAGAAATGTTAAGAACAAAAAAAGTTGAACATTCAACTCACAAACTGGAAAAAAGTGCAGAAAGAAAATATAAAGAAAGAATAATAAGAATAAAAATAATGAAATAGAGAAAAAAGCAACATATAAGATTTACAAAATGAAAATTGGTTCTTAAAAAAGAAGATAGAAATTGGCAAAACTAATTTTTTAAAGAATTAGGCTCAAGTAAATAAAATGAAGATTAAATAAGATACAACAGAGAGTAAAAACAATAAAAATGTACTGTGAACAATTACATGCTAATAGATTTGAAAACACAAATGAAATAGACAAGTGCATAGAAATCTATAAAATGCCAAAATAGGCACAAAAAGAAAGATAACTAACACATACAAAACTGAAGTGGTAGTAAAAATTTTCCCTCTCATAAATCTCCAGGTCCATATTGTTTTACAAGCAAGTTCCACCAAGCTTTGTAGATCTCTAAATTCCTATTACATACAAGTTGTTCCACTAAAAAGGAGCAAAATCTGCCCAGTTCATTTTATAAGGCACTAATATTATAGATTCCAAAACTATAGCCAAAGTAAGAAAAAGTGTTAGCCCAATTCACTGAGTATAGATGCAAAATTTTTAAATAAATTATTAATTAACCAACCAGAGTATATATTTTAAAAATCATTCACTATGATCAACTATGAGTTTTCCAAGGAATAGAAGGATGATTCAATATCATGAAATCTGTCTATATAATTTAACATATTAATAGTCTAAATGAGTTAACTCATATGACTCTAATAATACATTTAATAAAGTTTTAGACTAATTTATGTTTTAAATAACTGCCAGCAAACAAGAAATAAAAGAGAAAAACACAAATCCAAATTTTGTTTTTTAAACAAACTAACCAAGAATATAAACTTTTTGAAAAAATAAAGATTAAAAAGGAGACATGAAGAAATACTAATATGAATGAGAAAGGGGATTAGCTACAGATAAATTTGAAAACTCACATGAAATGGAACACTTTTTAGAAATTAATGGAACTCACTCTAGAAAAAAACAGAAATTCCAACTAGATCTATAAAGCTATTTAAAATTTGAAGCAGGAATTTTTTTTTTTTTCTTTTTGCGGTATGCGGGCCTCTCACTCTTGTGGCCTCTCCCGTTGCGGAGCACAGGCTCCGGATGCGCAGGCCCAGCGGCCATGGCTCACGGGCCCAGCCGCTCCGCGGCATATGGGATCCTCCCAGACCGGGGCACGAACCGGTATCCCCTGCATCGGCAGGCGGACTCTCAACCACTGCGCCACCAGGGAGGCCCTGAAGCAGGAATTTAAAATCGCCCCACAAAGAAAACACAAAACCAGGTAGTTTTATAGGACAGTTCTTCCTAACATTTAAGGAAAATATCATTCCAATTTTATGCAAAATCTTCCAGTTTATCATTTTATGAGACTAGAATAGTTTTGATATCACAACCACAATGGAACAGTACAAGAAAGGAAAAGCAAAAGCCTATTTAACTTATTAATATAGATACATCAAGTCTAAACGAAATTTTAGAAAACTAAATCTTACAGTGTCTAAAAGTACAATATGCCATTGGCAAGCAGGGCTTATTCCAGCAATGCAAAGATAAACTCATAATAAGAAATCTCTCAATGGCATTTACTACATGTTAGAATAAATGAGAAAAGTCATAAGATTATAAATACAAGAGTATTTGATAAAAATTCAGCACATTATTTTTACTTGAAAACTTCTAGCAAACCAGGAATAGAAGGGAACTTTCCTAATTTGAAAAAAGGGAATCAACAAAAATCATGCAACAAACAGTGTCTTAAAAGGAGAAATGTTGGGAGTATTGCCTCTAAAATTAGAAAAATGCCAATGAGGCCCACAATCACCACTTCCTATTTGTAGTTCGAACCAGCAAAAGAAGACAAGAAAAATCAATGAATTGCTAAGGATTACAAAAGAATACATAAAACTGTTATTATTTGCAGATGATTTGTCTCTATAAAAAAACTTAGAAGTATCTACTGACCAGTTATTAGAAATACAGGAGAGTTTTGTAAGGTATCTTTTTTTAAAATTATAGTCAATTTACAATGTTGTCTTACTTTCAAGTGTACAACAGAGATTCAGTTATACATATATATATACATATATATATAAATTATTTTTCAGATTCTTTTCCATTATAGGCTGTTACAAGATATTGAGCATAGCTCCCTGTGCTATACAGTGGGTCCTTACTGTTTACCTATTTTATATATAGTAGTGTGTATATGCTAATCCCAAACTCCTAATTTATCTCTCCCCCGTTTCTGCTATCCCCTTTGGTAACCATAAATTTGTTTTCTATACCTGGGAGTCTATTTCTGTTTTGTAAATAAGTTCATTTGTATCATTTTTTAGATTCCACATATAAGTGATATCATATGATAGTTGCCTTTGTCTGGCTTACTTCACTTAGTATGATAATCTCTAGGTCCATCCATGTTGCTGCAAATGGCATTATTTCATTCTTTTTTATGGCTGAGTAGTATTACACCGTGTATATATACCACATCTTCTTTATCCATTCATCTGTCAATGGACATTTAAGTGGCTTCCATGTCTTGGCTACCATAAATAGTGCTGCTCTAAACATTGGGATGCATGAATCTTTTTGAATTAGATCTTTCATCTTTTCTGGATATATGCCCAGGAATGGGATTGTTGGATCATATGGTAACTCTATTTTCAGTTTTTTAATCATTAGTAGTGGAACAAATCAAAATCAAGTGACCCCTGATAGGACTGAATAAGAATATAACATTATCTCTGTGATATTACTGCCAAAGATGCATAATAAACATCTAATCATGAAAAAAATAGAAAACCCCAAATCAGGGAACATTCTATACCATAACCATTCATTAATCTTCAAACTTATCAAGCTTATGAAAGTCAAGGAGAGACTGGGAAACTGTTCCAGACTGAAAAAAAAGAGAAACAAATAGTGCAGCACATGATTCTGCACTGAATCATTTAGCCCTAAGGAACAATATTAGGAAACTGGAGAAACTTGAAATGGGTCTGGGGATTAGATGGTAGTAATGTATCAATGATGATTTCCGCATTTTAATAGTTATACTATGGTTGTGTAAGAGAATGTCCTTGTTTTTATGAAAACACACTAAAACACTGAGAGCTGGATGAGCATCTTATTGGCAACTTAACCTCAAATAGGTCAGAAAAAACAGCTTTGTACGGTAATTTCAACTTTTATATAAGATTGAGATTGTTACAAAGTAAAAGGGAAAGGGAAAAAATAACTCAGTGAACAGGTTTAATAACGGATTAAGGAGTTAAGAAAAAAAATCAGTAATCTGGAAGCAAATTAGAAGAAACTATACAGAAAGTGGCACATAGGGCTTCCCTGGTGGCACAGTCGTTGAGAATCTGCCTGCCATTGCAGGGGACAGAGGTTTGATCCCTGGTCCGGGAAGATCCCATATGCCGTGGACCAACTAAGCCCATGCACCGCAACTACTAAGTCTGTGCTCTAGAGCCCGTGAACCACAACTACTGAGCCCGTGTGCTGCAACTACTGAAGCCCGCGCACCTAGAGCCCGTGCTTCACCATTACAGAAGCCACCACAATGAGAAGCCTGCACACTGCAATGAAGAGTAGCCCCCGCTTGCGGCAACTAGAGAAAGCCTATGCACAGCAATGAAGACCCAACACAGCCAAAAATTAATTAAATAATTAAATAAATAAAAATAAAAGAAAGTGGTACATAAAGATCAGACAGAAGGGAAAGTAAGAGACATGGAGAACTCAATGCTGTCAAATTAGCTTATGCTTAATTTGACGACAAATGGGGATGACACAGAGAGACTGGGACTATAAAGACATAATAGTTGAGATCTTCCAGAATTGATGAGTATGTCAATGAACAGATTCAAGAGACCTCACAAATGCCAAATAGGGAAAGTAAATAAATACCTAACAAGAGCCATCATAGTGAGAATACAGAAGTGTCATCAAAATATATTAGAAAATTAAAAAACAAGCCACAGACTGGGAAAAAATATATACAAAACCTATATCTTCCAAAGTAATGATGCCTGGAATATATGAGGAGTAATAACCTCAATAATAAAGGAAAAACTTAACTTAAAATGTACAAAATATTTTAACAGATAACTTATAAATGCAGATATAGAAATGCGAGATAAGCACATCAAAAAGCACACAGTGGTGGGGGGGGGACTGGAAGATGGTGGAAGAGTAAGACGCAGAGATCACCTTCCTCCCCACAGATACACCAGAAATTCATCTACATGTGGAACAACTCCCACAGAACACCTACTGAACGCTGGCAGAAGACCTCAGACCCCCCAAAAGGCAAGAAATCCCCACATACCTGGGTAGGGCAAAAGAAAAAAGAATAAACAGAGACAAAAGGATAGGGATGGGACCTGCACCAGTGGAAGGGAGCCGTGAAGGAGGAAAGGTTTCCACACACTAGGAAGCCCCTTGGCAGTCGGAGACTGCGGGTGGCAGAGGGGAAAAGCTTCGGAGTAGCGGAGGAGAGCACAGGAACAGGGGTGCGGGGGGCAAAGCGGAGAGATTCCCAAACAGAGAGGATTGGCGCCGACCAGCACTCACCAGCCCGAGAGGCTTGTCTGCTCACCCGCGGGGGTGGGCGGGGCTGGGAGCTGAGGGTATGGCTTCAGTCGGATCACAGGGAGAGGACTGGGGTTGGCGGCGTGAACACAGCCTGAAGGGGGCTGGTGCACCACGGCTGGCTGGGCGAGAGTCCCGGAAAAACTCTAGACCTGCCAAAGAGGCAAGAGACTTTTTCTTCCCTCTTTGTTTCCTGGTGCACAAGGAGAATGATTAAGAGCACTGCTTAAAGGAGCTCCAGAGACGGGCGCGAGCCGCGGCTTAAAGCGCGGACCCCAGAGACAGACGTGGGACGCTGGGGCTGCTGCTGCCATCGCCAAGAGGACTGTGTGTGAGTGCAGGTCACTGTCCACGCCCCCTTTCCGGGGAGCCTGTGCAGCCTGCCACTGCCGGGGTCCCGGGATCCAGGGACAGCTTCCCCAGGAGAGCACACAGCGTGCCTTGGGCTGGGGCAACATCATGCCGGCCTCTGCCGCCACAGGCTCGCCCCTCACTCCGTACCCCTCCCTCCCCCCGGCCTGAGTGAGCCAGATTCCCCGAAGCAGCTGCTCCTTTAACCCCATCCTGTCTGAGCGAAAACAGACTCCCTCTGGCGACCTACCTGCAGAGGCAGGGCCAAATCCAAAGCTGAGACCCGGGAGCTGTGAGAATAAAGAAGAGAAAGGGATCTCTCCCAGCAGTCTCAGAAGCAGCGGTTTAAAGCTCCAAAATCAACTTGATGTACGCTGCATCTGTGGAATACATGAATAGACAATGAAACATCCCAAATTGAGGAGGTGGACTTTGAGAGCAAGATTTATGATTTTTTCCCTTTTTCCTCTTTTTGTGAATGTGTATGTGTATGCTTCTGTGTGAGATTTTGTCTGTATACCTTTGCTTCCACCATTTGTCCCAGGGTTCTATCGGTCTGCTTTTTTTTAATAATTATATTTTATTTTAATAACTTTATTATATTTTATCATACTTTACTCTATTTTACTTTATCTTCTCTCTTTCTTTTTTTCCTACTTTCCATCCTTCCTCCCTCCATCCATCCATCCTTTCTTTCTTTCTTTCCTTCTTTCTTGCTTTCTTTCTTTCTACTTCTACTAATTATTTCATGCTATTTTTTCTCCCTTTTATTCAGAGCCATGTGGATGAAAGGCTTTTGGTGCTGCAGCCAGGAGTCAGTGCTGTGCCTCTGAGGTGGGAGAGCCAACTTCAGGGCACTGGTCTACAAGAGACCTCCCACCTCCCCATAATACCAAACGGCGAAAAGTTCCCAGAGATCTCCATCTCAACACCAGCACCCAGCTACAATCAACGACCAGCAAGCTACACTGCTGGACACCCTATGCCAAACAACTAGCAAGACAGGAAAACAAACCCACCCATTAGCAGAGAGGCTGCCTAAAATCATAATAAGGCCAAAGACACCCCAAAACACACCACCAGACGTGGACCAGTCCACCAGAAAGAAAAGATCGAGTCTCATCCACCAGAACACAGGCAAGGGTCCTCTCCACCAGGAAGCCTACACAACCCACTGAACCAACCTTAGCCACTGGGGACAGACACAAAAAACAACGGGAACTATGAACCTGCAGCCTGCAAAAAGAAGACCCCAAACACAGTAAGATAAGCAAAATGAGAAGACAGAAGAACACACAACAGGTGAAGGAGCAAGATAAAAACCTACCAGACCTAACAAATGAAGAGGTAATAGGCAGTCTACCTGAAAAAGAATTCAGAAACATGATAGTAAAGATGATCCAAAATCTTGGAAATAGAATAGACAGAATGCAAGAAACAGTTAAAAAGGACATAGAAGAACAAAAGATGAATCAAGCAAAGATGAACAACAAAATAAATGAAATTAAAAATACTCTAGATGGGATCAATAGCAGAATAACTGAGGCAGAAGAACAGATAAGTGACCTGGAAGATAAAATAGTGGAAATAACTGCTGCAGAGCAAAATAAAGAAAAAAGACTGAAAAGAACTGAGGACAGTCTCAGAGACCTCTGGGGCAACATTAAATGCACCAACATTTGAATTATAGGGGTTCCAGAAGAAGAAGAGAAAAAGAAAGGGACTGAGAAAATATTTGAAGAGATTATAGTTGAAAACTCCCCTAATATGGGAAAGGAAATAGTTAATCAAGTCCAGGAGGCAGAGAGAGTCGCATACAGAATAAATCCAAGGAGAAATACGCAAAGACACATATTACTCAAACTGTCAAAAATTAAACACAAAGAAAACATATTAAAAGCAGCAAGGGAAAAACAACAAATAACACAAAACGGAATCTCCATAAGGTTAACAGCTGATCTTTCAGCAGAAACTCTGTAAGCCAGAAGGGACTGGCAGGACATATTTCAAGTTATGAAGGAGAAAAACCTGCAACCAAGATTACTCTACCCAGCAAGGATATCATTCAGATTTGATGGAGAAATGAAAATCTTTACTGAGAAGCAAAAGCTGAGAGAGTTCTGCACCACCAAACCAGCTTTACAACAAATGCTAAAGAAACTTCTCTAAGCAAGAAACACAACAGAAGGAAAATACCTACAATAATGAACCCAAAACAATTAAGAAAATGGGAAGAGGAAGATACATATTGATAATTACCTTAAATGTAAATGGATTAATGCTCCCACCAAAAGACACAGATTAGCTGAATGGATACAAAAACAAGACCCATATATATGCTGTCTACAAGAGACCCACTTCAGACCTAGAGACACATACAGACTGAAAGTTAAAGGGATGGAAAAAGATACTCCATGCAAATGAAAATTAAAAGAAATTTGGAATAGCAATTCTCATATCAGACAAAATGACTTTAAAATAAAGACCATTAGAAGTGACAAAGGGCACTACATAATGATCAAGGGATCTATCCAAGGAGAAGATATAACAATTTTAAATATTTATGAACCCAACATAGGAGCACCTCAATACATAAGGCAAATGCTAACAGCCATAAAAGGGGAAATCGACAGTAACACACTCATAGTAGGGGACTTAAACACCCCACATTTACCAATGGACAGATCATCCAAAATGTAAATAAAGAAGGAAACACAGCTTTACATGATACATTAAACAGGATGGACTTAATTGATATTTATAGGACATTCCATCCAAAAACAACAGAATACACATTTTTCTCAAGTGCTCATGGAACATTCTCCAGGATAGATCATATCTTGGGTCAGAAGTCAAGCCTTGGTAAATTTAAGAAAATTGAAATTGTATCAAGTATCTTTTGTGACAAAAATGCTATTACACTAGAAATCAATTACGTGAAAAAAATCTGTAAAAAATACAAACACATGAAGGCTAAACAATACACTACTTAATAACGAAGTGATCACTGAAGAAATCAAAGAGGAAATCAAAAAAACACCTAGAAACAAATGACAATGGAGACACGACAATCCAAAACTTATGGGATGCAGCACAAGCAATTCTAAGAGGGAAGTTTATAACAATACAATCCCACCTTAAGGAACAGGAAACATCTTGAGTAAACAACGTGACCTTGCACCTACAGCAATTAGAGAAAGAAGAACAAAAAAAAACCCAAAGTAGGCAGGAGGAAAGAAATCATAAAACTCAGATGAGAAATAAATGAAAAAGAAATGAAGGAAACAATAACAAAGATCAATAAAACTAAAAGCTGCTTTTTGAGAAGATAAACAAAATTAATAAACCATTAGCCACACTTATCAAGAAAAAAAGGGAGAAGACTTAAATCGATAGAATTAGAAATGAAAAAGTAAAAGTAACAAATGACACTGCAGAAATACAAAAGATCATGAGAGGTTACTACAGCAACTCTATGCCAATAAAATGGACAACGTGGAAGAAATGGACAAAGTCTTAGAAATGCACAACCTGCCAAGACTGAATCAGGAAGAAATAGAAAATATGAACAGACCAATCACAAGCACTGAAATTGAAACGGTGATTAAAAATCTTCCAATAAACAAAAGCCCAGGACCAGATGGCTTCACAGGCAAATTCTATCAAGCATTTAGAGAAGAGCTAACACCTATCCTTCTTAAAATCTTCCAAAATATAGCAGAGGGAGGAACACTCCCAAACTCATTCTACAAGTCCACAATCACCTTGATACCAAAACCAGACAAGGATGTCACAAAGAAAGGAAACTACAGGCCAATATCACTGATGAACATAGATGCAAAAATCCTCAACAAAATACTAGCAAACAGAATCCAACAGCACATTGAAAGGATCATACACCATGACCAAGTGGGGTTATTTCCAGATATGCAAGTATTCTTCAATATACACAAATCAACGTGATACACGGTATTCAGAAATTGAAAGAGAAAAACCATATGATTATCTCAATAGATGCAGAGAAAGCTTTTGACAAAATTCAACACCATTTATGATAAAAACCCTGCAGAAAGTAGGCATAGAGGGAACTTTCCTCAACATAATAAAGACCATATATGACAAACCACAGCCAACATCGACCTCAAGCGTGAAAAATTGAAACCATTTCCACTAATATCAGGAAGAAAACAAAGCTGCCCACTCTCACCACTCTTATTCAACATAGTTTTGGAAGTTTTAGCCACAGCAATCAGAGAAGAAAAGGAAATAAAAGGAATCCAAATTGGAAAAGAAGAAGTAAAGCTGTCACTGTTTGCAGATGACATGATACTATACGTTGAGAATCCTAAAGATGCTACCAGAAAACTACTAGAGCTAATCAATGAATTTGGTAAAGTAGCAGGATACAAAATTAATGCACAGGAATCTCTGGCATGCCTGTAAACTAATGATTAAAAATCTGAAAGTGAAATCAAGAAAACACTGCCATTTACCATTGCAACAAAAAGAATAAAAGATTTAGGAATACACCTACCTAAGGAGACAAAAGACCTGTATGCAGAAAATTATAAGACACTGATGAAAGAAATTAAAGATGATACAAATAGATGGAGAGATATACCATGTTCGTGGATTGGAAGAATCAATATTGTGAAAATGACTCTACTACCCAAAGCAATCTACAGATTCAATGCAATCCCTATCAAAATACCACTGGCATTTTTCACAGAACTAGAACAAAAAAGTTCACAATTTCTATGGAAACACAAAAGACCCCGAATAGCCAAAGCAAACTTGAGAACGAAAAACGGATCAGGATGAATCAGGCTCCCTGACTTCAGACTATACTACAAAGCTACAGTAATCAAGACAGTATGGTACTGGCACAAAAACAGAAAGATAGATCCATGGAACAGGATAGAAAGCCCAGAGATAAACCCACGCACTTATGGTCACCTTATCTTTGATAAAGGAGGCAGAAATGTACAGTGAAGAAAGGACAGCCTCTTCAGTAAGTGGTGTTGGGAAAACTGGACAGGTACATGTAAATGTATGATATTAGATCACTCCCTAACACCATACACAAAAACAAGCTCAAAATGGATTAAAGACCTCAGTGTAAGGCCAGAAACTATCAAACTCTTAGAGGAAAACATAGGCAGAACACTCTATGACATAAATCACAGCAAGATCCTTTTGGACCCACCTCCTAGAGAAATGGAAATAAAAACAAAAATAAACAAATGGGACCTGATGAAACTTCAAAGCTTTTGCACAGCAAAGGAAACCATAAACATGACCAAAAGACAACCCTCAGAATGGGAGAAAATATTCACAAATAAAGCAACTGACAAAGGATTAATCTCCAAAATTTATAAGCAGCTCATGCAGCTCTATAATAAAAAAACAGACATCCCAATCCAAAAATTAGCAGAAGACCTAAATAGACATTTCTCCAAAGAAGATATACAGACTGCCAACAAACACATGAAAGAATGCTCAACATCATTAATCATTAGAGAAATTCAAATCAAAACTACAATGAGATATCATCTCACACCAGTCAGTATGGCCATCTTCAAAAAATCTAGAAACAATAAATGCTGGAGAGGGTGTGGAGGAAATGGAAAACTCTTGCACTGCTGTTGGCAATGTGAATTGGTACAGCCACTATGGAGAACAGTATGGTGGTTCCTTAAAAAAAACTACAAATAGAACTACCATATGACCCAGCAATCCCACTACTGGGCATATACCCTGAGAAAACCATAATTCAAAAAGAGTCATGTATGAAAATGTTCACTGCAGGTCTATTTACAATAGCTAGGAGATGGAAACAACCTAAGTGTCCATCATCCGATGAATGGATAAAGAAGATGTGGCACATATATACAATGGAATATTACTCAGCCATAAAAAGAAACGAAAGTGAGATGTTTGTAATGAGGTGGATAGACCTAGATTCTGTCATACAGATTGAAGTAAGTCAGAAACAGAAAGACCAATACTGTATGCTAACACATATATATGGAATTTAAGAAAAAATAATCATGAAGATCCTAGGGGTAAAACAGGAATAAAGACACAGACCTACTAGAGCATGGACTTGAGGATATGGGGAGGGGGAAGGGTAAGCTCTGACAAAGTGAGAAAGTGGTATGGACATATATACACTACCAAACGTAAAATAGATTGCTAGTGGGAAGCAACTGCATAGCCCAGGGAGATAAGATCAGCTCGGTGTTTTGTGACCACGTAGAATGGTGGGATAGGGAGAGTGGGAGGGAGGGAGAGGCCAGAAGGCAGAGATATGGGAACATATGTATATGTATAACTGATTCAGTTAGTTACAAAGCAGAAACTAACACACCATTGTAAAGCAATTATACTGCAATAAAGATGTAAAAAAAATCAGAGAGGAAATAAATAGGGACCAAAAAATTAACCCCAATACAAAAATTAATGAAACCAAGAGCAGCTTTTTGAAACAATAAACAAAGTTGATAAAATTTTATCCAGGCTTATCAAGAAGAAGTGAAATGGGACCCAAATAAACAAAATAAGAAATGAAAGAAGAGATAAATAACAACTGATACCACAGATAAAAAAGTCATAACAGAATACTATGAACAGTTATATGCCAACAAATTGGACAACTTATATGAAATAGACAAATTTCTAGAAGCATACAACCTGCCAAGGCAGAATTATGAAAAAACAGACAATCTGAACAGACTGATCACTAGTAGTGAAATTTAATTTTAATTTAAAAAAACTCTAAGTAAACAAAAGTCCAGGACCAGAAGTCCTCACAGGTAAATTCTACCATACATATAAAGAAAATACCCAGCAATCTCAAACTATTCCAAAAAACTGAAAATGGGACACTCTCCGATTCATTCTATGAGTCTGTAATTACCCTGATATTAAAGCTAGAATAAGATACTACAAAAATAAAAAATACAGACTGGTATCTTTGATAATATGGATGCAAATATCTTCAACAAAATATTAGCAAACAAAATCCAGCCATATGTAAAAGGAATCATACATCATCATCAAATGGGATTTATTCCAGGGACTTTAGGATCACTCAGTATTTGCAAATCAGTCAATGTTATACAGCACACTAAAAATAAGAAGGATAAAAATCACATGATCATCTCAACAGATGCAGAAAAAGCATCTGAGAAATTCCACATCCATTCATGAAAAACTCTCAACAAAGATGGTATAGGGGGAACATATCTCAACCTAAATACAGGTAATTTATGACACACCCACAGCTTACATCATACTTAATGGTGAAAATCTGAAAACTTTCCCTTTAGAATCAGAAACAAGACACAGATGCCCACTCTCACCCCTTCTATCTAACATAGTATTGGAAGTACTAGCCACAGGTGTCAGAGAAGAAAAAGAAACAAAAAGCATCCAAATTGAAAGGGAATTAGTAAAACTAACACTATTCACAGATGGCATGATACCATATATAGAAAACCCTAAAGTCTCCACCAAAAACTGTTAGAACTAATAAATGAATTCAGTAAAGTTTCAGGATACAAGATTTATATACAGAAATCTGTTGCTTTATTATACATTAGCAATGAGATATCAGAAAGAAAAAGCAAGAAAACACATCATAAAGAATTAAATACCTAAGAATAAACTTAACCAAGGAGGTGAAAGATCTATACTCCGAAAACTATAAAACATTGATGAAATGGAAAGATATCCCATGTTCTTGGAGTGAAAGAACTAATATTTTTAAAATGTCTATACTACCCAAAACAATCTACAGATTTAATGCACTCCATATCAAAATACCTATGAAATTCCTCACAGAACAAAAACAAATAATTCTAAACTTTTTATGAAATCTCAAAAGGCTCCAAATAGCCAAAGCAATCTTGAGCAAAAAGAGCAAAGCTGAAATTATCACCCTCCCTGACTTCAGACTGTAACATAAAGCTACAGTAATCAAAACAGCATGGTACTGGCACAAAAACAGACAAATAAATCAGGGGAATAGAATAGAGAGCCCAGAAATAAGCCAACACTTACAAATAGTCTATGACAAAGGAGGCAAGAATATACAATGGGAAAAAGGCTGTCTCTTCTGTAAGTGGTGCTGTGAAAACTGGACAGCTACATGTAAAAGAACGAGATTAGAACATTTCCTCACACCATATAAAAAAACAACCCCAAAATGAATTAAAGACCTAAATGTAAGGCCTGAAATCATAAAACTCCTAGAAGAGAACGTAGGCAGAATATTCTTTGACATAAATTGTAGCAATGTATTTTTTGGATCTGTCTCCTAAAGCAAAAGGAATAAAAGCAAAAATAAACAAATGAGATCTAATTAAACTTAGAAGCTTTTGCACAACAAAGGAAACCAATGACAAAATCAGAAGACAACCTATTGAATAAGAGAAAATATTTGCAAATGATATGACTGATAAGGGATTAATATCAAAAATATATAAAAAGCTCTTATAAATAAATATCAGGGAAAAAAAACCCAACCTGATTAAAAAATGAGCAGAATACCTGAATAGACATTTTCCAAAGAAGACAGATGGCTAACAGGCACATGAAAAGATGCTCAACATTGCTAAGTAATACAGAAATGCAAATCAAAACACAATGAGATATTGTAAATAATGCTGCTATATATGTGTATTATGTATATATATGTGTATGTATATACATATTTTATATATAAAATGGAATATTATTCAGCCATAAAAAGAATAAAATTCTGCCATTTGCAACAATGTGGATGGAGCTAGAGAGTATTACACTTAATGAAATCAATCAGACAAGAAGACAAATACTGTATTTTATCACTTATATGTGGTATCTAAAAAATAAAACAAACAAGTGCATAATAAAACAGAAACAGACTCGTGGATATAGAAAAACAACTAGTGGATACAAGTGGGGAGAGGGAAGGAGAGAGGGGCAAGATAGGGGTATGGGATTAAGAAGTAGAAACTAGTGTATAAAATAGATAAGCAACAAGGATATATTGTATAATACAGGGAAATATAGTCATTATTTTGTAATAGCTTTAAATGGAGTATAATCTATAAAAATATTTAATCACTATGCAGTACACCTGAAATTAATATATTTAAATCAGTTATACTTTAATACAAAAATAAACAAATGCAAATCAAAACCACAAGGAGATATCTGCTCAAGCCTGTCAGAATGACTATCGTCAATAAGACAAAAATAGCAAATGTTTGCAAGGTTGTGGGGAAAAAGGAACATGAGTTCACTCTTGGTGGAATGTAAATTGGTGCAGTTACTATGGAAAACGTTATGGAGTTTCCTCAAATGATTAAAAATAGAAATACTGTATGATCCAGCAGTTCCACTTCTTGGTGTTTACCCAATGAAAATGAAAACACTAATTCAAAAAGATATATGTGCCCCTTTGTTCACTGCAGCATTATTTACAATAGTCAAGATATGGAAACAACCAAAGTGTCCATTGATACAAGAATGGATAAAGATATGTATATACATATATTACTCATGGGATATTACACAGCCATAAAAATGAATGAAATCTTGCCACTTGAAATGAATGAAATCTTGCCACTTAGGTCCATGGATGGACCTAAGGGTATGTGCTAAGTGAAATAAGTCAGACAGAGAAAGACAAATACCATATGATTTCACTTATACGTGGAATCTGAGGAGTAAATCAAGTGAACAAACAGAAGTAAAAAGAAACAGATTAATAGATACAGGGAACAAACTGGTGGGTGCCAGAGAGGAGGGGAGATGGGGGATTGGAGAAGTAGGTGAAGGGGATTAAAAGGCACAATCTTCCAGTTATAAAATAAATGTCATGGGAATATACTATACAGAATATGGAATATTGCCAACAATATCATAATAACTTTAAATGGTGACAGATGGTAATTAGGCTTATCCTGGTGATCATTTCATAATGCATATAAATGTCCAATCACTATGTCACACAAATGACACTAATATAACATTGTATGTCAATTATACTTCAATTTTTAAAAATCTATGAATGGGATGTAATGTATAAAACCATGATTATATCTAATGCTTTGTATGATATATATGAAAGTTGTTTAAACTGTAAATTTTGAGTTCTCATCACAATGGAACTTTTTTTCTTTTCCTCTTTTTGGCATCTATATGAGAATATGGATGCTAAATAAACTTATTGAGGTAATTATTTCACTGCATATGTAAGTCAAATTATTATGCTGTACACCTTACACTTATACAGTGATGTATCTCAATTTTATGTCAATAAAACTGGAAAAGAAAACTGAAGAAAAAAGCTTATTATAAATATGAATCATAATATATCCAAATAAAAAGAAAGTAAAATTTTAAAAGTACACAGCATTATTAATTATCAAAAATGCAAATCAAAACTTCAGTGAGATACTGCTACATACCCACAAGAGTGGAAAAAGTCTAATAAAAATTTAAAAGCTATTAGATAATAATTCACATGAATGAACTTAGTAAAGTCATAGAATACAAGAATAAGAAAAAATTAATTGTATTCTATATAATAACAAATTGAAAGTGAAAGTTTTTATCAAAATGCAAATATATTAAATATTTAATGGCTAGGAACAAATCTAATAAAAGACTTCTAATATATGTACAGTAGAAACTTTAAAATATTGATAAGATAAATTAAAGAAGATCTAAATATGATATTCATGGATTAGAAGATTCAATATTGTTAAGATGGTAAGTCTTCCCAAATTAATCTATAAATTTTGTAGAGATCCCAATCAAAATTTTTTTTATTTTTTACAAATTCATACCACAATTCTAAAATTTATATGGAAATGCAAAACACTTAGGATAACCAAACACATTTTTAAAAAGGACAAAGTTGGTGGACTTACTTGTAATGTTTTTGTAATGTTTTCAAGATTAAATATAAACATACAGTACTAAAAACAGTTGCTATTGATTAAAAAATAGACACATAAATAGAACAAAATAGAGAGCACAGAAATAGATCCATACATCTTTGGTCAATGGTCTTTTACTAAGGTGCATGGTGATTCAATGGGAAAAGGCAGAACTTAACAAATCGTTTAGATAAATGAGATTTAAATGTGGAAAAATAAATATCTACATCATGCAGAAAATTTAACTTAAAATAGATCATAGTACTAAAAGTAAGAGCTAAAACTATAAAATTGTTAAAGGTAAATATAAAAGCATATCTTCCTGACTTTGGGTTAGCTATGACACAAAATTCACAAACAAAAAAAAAGATAAAATATAAATCAGATGTTATCAAAATATAAACATTTTGTACATCAAATAGTACTATCAAGAAAGTGAAAGGACAACCCACAGAATAGGAGAAAATATTTGCAAATCATACCTTTGATAGGGAACATGTATCAATAATATATGGGGATTTCACTGGTGGTCCAGTGGTTAAGATTCCACACTGCCAATGCAGGGGACATGGGTCTGATCCCAGGTCAGGGAACTAAGATCCTGCATGCCACACAGTGCAGCCAAAAACAAACAAACAAACAAACAACAACAAATATATATATATATATATATATAAAAAACACAACTCAACAATAAAAATTACAAATAACTTATTTTTAAATGGGCCAAGGATTTGGTTTTTGGGTTTTTTTAAATTTTTATTGGAGTATAATTGCTTTACAGTGGTGTGTTAGTTTCTGCTTTATAACAAAGTGAATCAGTTATACATACACATATGTCTCCATATCTCTTCCTGCAAACAACTCCCTCCCTCCCACCCTCCCTATCCCACCCACCTAGGTGGTCACAAAGCACCAAGCTGATCTCCCTGTGCTATGCAGCTGCTTCCCATTAGCTAGCTATTTTATGTTTGGTAGTGTATATATGCCCATGCCACACTCTCACATTGTCCCAGCTTACACTTCCCCCTCCCCGTATCCTCAGGTCCATTCTCTAGTATGTCTGCAACTTTATTTCCGTCTTGCCCCAAGGTTCTCCTGACCACATTTTTATTATTTTTTTAGATTCCATATATATGTGTTAGCATACGGTATTTGTTTTTCTCCTTCTGACTTACTTCACGCAGTATGACAGTCTTTAGGTCCATCCACCTCACTACAAATAACTCAGTTTCATCCCTTTTTATGGCTGAGTAATATTCAATTGTATATATGTGACACATCTTCTTTATCCATTCATCTGTTGATGGACACTTAGGTTGCTTCCATATCCTGGTTATTGTAAATAGAGCTGCAATGAACATTTTGGTACATCAATTTTTTTTTTTTTCGGTACGCGGGCCTCTCACTGTTGTGGCCTCTCCCGCTGCGGAGCACAGGCTCTGGACACGCACGCTCAGCGGCCATGGCTCATGGGCCCAGCCGCTCCGTGGCATGTGGGATCTTCCCGGACTGGGGCACAAACCTGCGTCCCCTGCATCGGCAGGCGGACTCTCAACCACTGCGCCACCAGGGAAGCCCAGGTACATGAATTTTTGAATTATGGTTTTCTCAGGGTATATGCCCACTAGTGGGATTGCTGGGTCAATGGTAGTTCTATTTTTAGTTTTTTAAGGAACCTCCATACTGTTCCCCATAGTGGCTGTATCAATTTACATCCCCACCAACAGCGCAAGAAGGTTCCCTTTTCTCCACACACTCTCCAGCATTTATTGTTTGTAGATTTTTATTTATTTTTTATTTTTTTTGCAGTACGCTGGCCTCTCACTCTTGTGGCCTCTCCCATTGTGGAGCACAGCCTCTGGATGAGCAGGTTCAGCGGCCATGGCTCACAGGACCAGCCACTCCGCGGCATGTGGGATCTTCCCAGACTGGGGCACGAACCCGTGTCCCCTGCACTGGAAGACAGACTCTCAACCACTGTGCCACCAGGGAAGCCCTGTTTGTAGATTTTTTGATGATGCCCATTCTGACCATTGTCAGAAGATATCTCATTATAGTTTTGATTTGAATTTCTCTAATGATAATTGACGTCAAGCATTCTTTCATGTGTTTCTTGGCAATCTCTATATCTTCTTTGGAGAAATGTATAATTAGGTCTTCTGCCCATTTTTGGATTGGTTGTTTGTTTTTTTGATATTGAGCTGCATGAGCTGCATGGGCTGCTTGTAAATTTTGGAGATTAAACCTTTGTCAGTTGCTTCATTTGCAAATATTTTCTCCCATTCTGAGGGTTGTCTTTTGGTCTTGTTTATGGTTTCCTTTGCTGTGCAAAGGCTTTGAAGTTTCATCAGGTCCCATTTGTTTATTTTTGTTTTTATTTCCATTTCTCTAAGAGGTGGGTCAAAAAGGACCTTGCTGTGATTTATGTCATAGAGTGTTCTGCCTATGTTTTCCTCTAAGAGTTTGATAATTTCTGACCTTACATTGAGGTCTTTAATCCATTTTGAGTTGATCTTTGTGTACAGTTTTAGGGATTGTAATAATTTCATTCTTTTACATGTACCTGTCCAGTTTTCCCATCATCACCTACTGAAGAGACTATCTTTTCTCCACTGTATATTCTCGCTTCCTTTATCAAAGTTAAGGTGACCATATGTGCATGTGTTTACCTCATAGTATTCTATCCTGTTTCATTTATCTATATTTCTGTTTTTGTGCCAGTACCATACTCTCTTGATTATGGTAGCTTTGTAATATAGTTTGAAGTCAGGGAGCCGGATACCTCCAGCTCTGTTTTTCTTTCTCAAGATTGCTTTAGCTATTCACGGTCTTTTGTGTCTCTGTACAAATTGTGAAATATTTTGTTTTAGTTCAGTGAAAAACGCCAGTGGTAATTTGATAGGGATTGCATTGAATCTGTAGATTGCTTTGGGTAGTAGAGTCATTTTCACAATTTGATTCTTCCAATGCAAGAACATGGTATATCTCTCCATCTATTTGTATCATCTTCAATTTCTTTCATCAGTGTCTTATAATTTTCTTCAAACAGTTCTTTTGTCTCCTTAGGTAGGTTTATTCCTACATATTCTATTCTTTTTGTTGCAGTGGTAAATGAGAGTGTTTTCTTTATTTCACTTTCAGACTTTTCATCATTAGTGTATAAGAATGCCGGAGATTTCTGTGCATTAATTTTGTGTCCTGCTACTTTACCAAATTCATTGATTAGCTCTAATAGTTTTCTGGTAGCATCGTTAGGATTCTCTATGTAGTGTATCATGTCATCTGCAAACAGTGACATCTTTACTTCTTTTCTGATTTGCATTCCTTTTATTTCTTTTTCTTCTCTGATTGCTGTGGCTAAAACTTCCAAAACTATGTTAAATAAAAGTGGTGAGAATGGGCAACCTTGTATTTTTCCTGATCTTAGTGGAAATGGTTTCAATTTTTCACCAATGAGGACGATGTTGGCTGTGGGTTTGGCATATATGGCCTTTATTATGTTGAGGAAAGTTCCCTCTATGCCTACTTTCTGCAGGGTTTTTATCATAAATGGGTGATGAATTTTGTCAAAAGCTTTCTCTGCATCTATTGAGATGATCATAAGGTTTTTCTCCTTCAGTTTGTTAATATGGTGTATCACATTGATTGATTTGTGTATATTGAAGAACCCTTGCATTCCTGGGATAAACCCCACTTGATTATAGTGTATGATCCTTTTAATGTGCTGTTGGATTCTGTTTGCTAGTTGTTTGTTGAGGATTTTTGCATCTATGTTCATCAGTGATATTGGCCTGTAGTTTTCTTTCTTTGTGACATTTTCGCCTGGTTTTGGTATTAGGGTGATGGTGGCCTCGTAGAATGAGTTTGGGAGTATTCCTCCCTCTGCTATATTTTGGAAGAGTTTGAGAAGGATAGGTGTTAGCTCTTCTCTAAATGTTTGACAGAATTCACCTCTGAAGCCATCTGGTCTGGTGCGTTTGTTTGTTGGAAGATTTACAATCACAGTTTTATTTCAGTGCTTGTGATTGGTCTGTTCATATTTTCTATTTCTTCCTGGTTCAGGCTCAGAAGGTTGTGCATTTCTAAGAATTTTTCCACTTCTTCCAGGTTGTCCATTTTATTGGCATAGAGTTTCTTATAGTAATCTCTCATGATCCTTTGTATTTCTGCCGTGGCAGTTGTTATTTCTTCTTTTTCATTTCTAGTTCTATTGATTTGAATCTTCTCACTTTTTTTCTTGATAGGTCTGGCTTATGGTTTATCAACTTTGTTTATCTTCTCAAAGAACTAGCTTTAAGTTTTACTGACCTTTTGTATCATTTCCTTCAGTTCTCTTTCATTTATTTCTGATCTGTTCTTTTTGTGTGTGTGTGTGTATGCTCTAAAGAATTTATTCAGTCAGTATTCTTATATCCTGTATAATATTTATCAGTGGTAAGTGACAACTGTTTATAAGCTCCTAAACTCACTTCTATGTGTCACAATACATTTAATTATGGTAACAGGCCAGGAAAGTAGCAGAACTATTTGTGTCACATTTAGATGGCAGTGCTAATTTAACTTTAAAAATTACTATATAATATTATAGCCTAAACAGTCATTGACATTAATTTCAGATTATACTTCAAATTAAGAATAGAAAAATTAAATAGTAATAATATAATAATTAGAAAACACTTTAGCACATCACTTAAGACATGTTTTTTCCAATTTTACATATGCCATATAAAAGTACTAAGAAGATTTTTTTACATCTTTATTGGAGTATAATTGCTCCACAATGGCGTGTTAGTTTCTGCTTTATAACAAAGTGAATCAGTTATACATATACATATGTTCCCATATCTCCTCCCTCTTGCATCTCCCTCCCTCCCACCCTCCCTATCCCACCCATCCAGTTGGTCACAAAGCACCGAGCTGATCTCCCTATGCTATGCAGCTGCTTCACACTATCTATTTTACGTTTCGTAGTGTATATATGTCCATGCCACTCTCTCACTTTGTCACAGCTTACCCTTCCCCTTCCCTATATCCTCAAGTCCATTCTCTGGTAGGTCTGTGTCTTTATTCCCATCTTACCCCTATGTTCTTCATGACATTTTTTTCTTATATTCCATATATATGTGTTAGTATATGGTATTTGTCTTTCTCTTTCTCACTTACTTCATTCTGTATGAAAGACTCTAAGTCCATCCACCTCAGTACAAATAACTCAATTTCGTTTCTTTTTATGGCCGAGTAATATTCCATTGTATATATGTGCCACATCTTCTTTAGCCGTTTATCTGTTGATGGAGACCTAGGTTGCTTCCATGTCCTGGGTACTGTAATAGAGCTGCAGTGAACATTGTGGTACATGACACTTTTTGAATTATGGTTTTCGCAGGGTATATGCCCAGTAGTGGGATTGCTGGGTCATATGCTAATTCTATTTGTAGTTTTTTTAAGGAACCTCCATACTGTTCTCTGTAGTGCCTGTACCAATTCACATTCCCACCAGCAATTTAAGAGTGTTCCCTTTTCTCCACACCCTCTCTAGCATTTATTGTTTCTAGATTTTTTAATTATGGCCATTCAGACCGGTGTGGGATGATATCTCATTGTAGTTTTGATTTGCATTTCTCTAATGATTAATGATGTTGAGCATTCTTTCATGTGTTTGTTGGAAATCTGTATATCTTCTTTGGAGAAATATCTATTTAGGTCTTTTGCCCATTTTTGGATTGGGTTGTTTGTTTTTTTGTTATTGAGCTGCATGAGCTTCTGATCTGATCTTTATGATTTCTTTCCTTCTGCTAACTTTGGGGTTTTTTTTTTTGTTCTTCTGTATTTAATTGCTTTAGGTGTAAGGTTAAGTTGTTTATTTGAGATGTTTCTTGTTTCTTAAGGTAGTATTGTATTGCTATAAACTTCCCTCTTAGAACTGCTCTTGCTGCATCCCATACGTTTTGAGTTGTTATGTTTTCATTATCATTTGTTTCTAGGTATTTTATTATTTCCTCTTTGATTTCTTCAGCAATGTATTGGTTATCCAGTAGTGTGTTGTTTAACCTCCATGTGTTTGTATTTCTTACAGATTGTTTCCTGTAATTGCTATCTAGTCTCATAGCGCTGTGGTCGGAAAAGATACTTGATATGATTTCAATTTTGTTAAATTTACCAAGGCTTGTTTTTTGACACAAGGCATGAGCGATCTTTGGAGAATATTCCATGAACACCTGAGAATAATGTGTATTCTGCTTTTTTTGGATGGAATGTCCTTTAAATATCAATTAAGTCCATCTTGTTTTATGTATCATTTAAAGCTTGTGTTTCCTTATTTATTTTCATTTTGGATGATCTGTCCTTTGGTGAAATTGGGGTGTTAAAATCCCCTGCTATGATTGTGTTACTGTCGATTTCCCCTTTTATGGCTGTTAGTATTTGCCTTATGTATTGAGGTGCTCCTATGTTGGGTGCATAAATATTTACAGTTGTTATGTCTTCTTCTTGGATCGATCCCTTGTTCATTATGTAGTGTCCTTCTTTGTTTCTTGTGATAGTCTTTATTTTTAAGTCTATTTTGTCTGAGATGAGAATTGCTACTCCAGTTTTCTTTGATTTCCATTTGCGTAGAATATCTTTTTCCATCCCCTTACTTTCAGTCTGTATGTGTCCCTAGGTCTGACGTGGGTCTCTTGTAGACAGCATATATATGGGTCTTCTTTTTGTATCCAATCAGCCAGTCTATGTGTTTTGGTTGGAGCATTTAATCCAACTACAGTTAAGGTAATTATCGATATGTATGTTCCTATTACCATTTTCCTACTTGTGTTGGGTTTATTATTGTAGGTCTTTTCCTTCTCTTGTGTTTCCTGTCTAGAGAAGTTCCTTTAGCATTTGTTGTAAAGCTGGTTTCGTGGTGCTGAACTCTCTTAATTTTTGCTTGTATGTAAAGCTTTTACTTTCTCCGTCAAATCTGAATGAGATCCTTGCTGGGTAGAGTAATCTTGGTTGTAGGTTTTTCTCCTTCATCACTTTCAGTATGTCCTGCCACTCCTTTCTGGCTTGCAGAGTTTCTGCTGAAAGATCAGGTATTAACCTTATGGGGATTCCCTTATGTGTTATTTGTTGTTTTTCCTTTGCTGCTTTTAATTGTTCTGTTTATTTAATTTTTGATAATTTGATAAATATGTTTCTTGGCAGGTTTCTCCTTGGATTTATCCTGTATGGGACTTTCTGTGCTTCCTGGACTTGATTAACTATTTCCTTTCCCATATTAGGGAACTTTACAGCTATAATCTCTTCAAATAATTTCTCAATCCCTTTCTTTTTCTCTTCTTCTTCTGGGACCACTATAATTTGAATGTTGGTGCATTTAATATTGTCCGAGATGTCTCTGAAACTGTCCTCAAGTCTTCTCATTCTTTTTTCTTTATTCTGCTCTGCAGTAGTTATTTCCACTTTTTTATCTTCCAGGTCACTTATCCGTTCTTTTGCCTCAGTTATTCTGCTATTGATCCCTTCTAGAGATGTTTTAATTTCATTTATTGTGTTGTTCATCATTGTTTGTTTGCTCTTTCATTCTTCTAGGTCCTTGTTAAACATTTCTTGAATTTTCTCCATTCTATTTCCAAGATTTTGGATCATATTTATTATCATTACTCTGAATTCTTTCTCAGATAGACTGTCTATTTCCTCTTCATTTGTTAAGTCTGTTGGGGTTTGCCTTGCTCCTTCATCTGCTGTGTGTTTCCCCATCTTCTCATTTTGCTTAACTTACTGTGTTTGGGGTCTCCTTTTCGCAGGCTTCAGGTTCTTAGTTACCTTTGTTTTTGGTGTCTGTCCCCAGTGGCTGAGGATGGTTCAGTGGGTTGTGTTGGCTTCCTGGTGGAGGGGACTGGTGCCTGTGTTCTGGTGGATGAGGCTGGATCTTGTCTTTCTGGTGGGCAGATCCACGTCTGGTGGTGTGTTTTGGGGTGTCAGTGCCCTTATTATGATTTTAGGCAGCCTCTGTCCTAATGGATGGGGTTGTGGTCCTGTCTTGTTAATTGCTTGGCATAGGATGTCCTGCACTGTAGCTTGCTGGTCATTGAGTGGAACTGGGTCTTGGTGTTGAGAGGGAGATCTATGGGAGATTTTCGCTGTTTGATATTACGTGTATCTGGGACGTCTCTCGTGGACCAGTGTCCTGAACTTGGCTCTCCCACCTCAGTGACACAGCCCTGATGCCTAGCTGGAGCACCAAGACCCTGTCCTCCCCACAGCTCAGAAGAAAAGGGTGAATAGAAAGAAAGAAAGAAAGAAAGAAAGAAAGAAAGAAGATAAAATAAAATAAATAATGTAAAATAAAATAAAATTAATTATTAAAATAATTATTAAGAAAAAACGTTTGTCTAAATAATGAAAACAAAACAAACAAAACAAAAATGGACAGACAGACCCCGAGGACAAATGGTAAAAGCAAAGCTATACAGACAAAATCACACACAGAAGCATACACATACACACTCATGAAACGAGAAAAAGGGAAAAAAAAATATATATATATATATATTATTGCTCCCAAAGTCTACCTCCTCAATTTGGGATGATTCTTTGTATATTCAGGTATTCCACAGATGAAGGGTACACCAAGTTGATTGTGGAGATGTAATCCACTGCTCCTGAGGCTGCTGGGAGAAATTTCCCTTTCTCTTCTTTGTTTGCACAGCTCCTGGGGTTCAGCTTTGTATTTTTGCCCTCCTCTGTGTGTAGGTCGCCTGAGGGCAACTGTTCTTCTCTCAGACAGGACGGGGTTAAAGGAGCAGCTGATTCGGGGACTCTGGCTCACTCAAGTCGGGGGGAGAGATGGGTACGGATGCCGGGCGAGCCTACAGCGGTAGAGGTCAGTGTGATGCTGCACCAGCCTGAGGCGCACCGTGCGTTCTCCTGGGGAAGTTTCCCTGGATCAGGGGACCCTGGCAGTGGCGGGCTGCACAGGCTCCCAGGAGGGGAGGTGTGGATAGTGACCTGTGCTTGCTCACTGGCTTCTTGGTTGCTGCAGCAGCAGCCTTAGCATCTCATGCCCGTCTCTAGTGTCCACACTGATAGCCGCATCTCCCGCCCGTCTCTGGAGCTCCTTTAAGCAATGGTCTTAATCCCTTCTCCTCACACACCAGCGAACAAAGAGGCAAGAAAATGTCTCTTTTCTCTTCGGCAGCTCCAGTCTTTTTCCCGGACTCCCTCTCCACTACCCGTGGTGCACTAGCCCCTTTCAGTTTGTGTTCATGCAGCCAATGCCAGTCCTCTCCCTGGGATCTGACCAAAGCTCAAGGCTCAGCTCCCAGCCCTGACCCATCCCGGCAGGTGAGCACACGAGCCTCTCGGGCTGGTGAGTGCTGGTCGACACCGATCCTCTGTGTGGGAATCTCTCTGCTTTGCCCTCTGCACCCCTGTTGCTGTGTTCTCATCCGTGCCTACGAAGCTTCCCTCCTCCGCCACCTGCACTCTCCGCCCAGGAAGGGTCTTCCTAGTGTGTGGAATCCTTTCCTCCACAACTACCTCCCACTGGTGGAGGTTCCATCCCTATTCTTTTGTCTCTGTTTTTTCTTTTTCTTTTTTGCCCTACCCAAGTACGTGGGTAGTTTCTCGCCTTTTGGGCGGTCTGAGGTCTTCTGCCAGCGTTCAGTAGGTGTTTTGTAGGAGTTGTTCCACATGTAGATGTATTTCTGATCTATTTATTGGGAGGAAGTTGATCTCCGTGTCTTACTCTTCCACCATCTTGAAGCTCCTCCTGGATGAAGGATTTGAATAGACCTTTCTCCAAAGGAGATATGTAAATGGCCAATGAGAGAAATGAAAAGATTTTCAACATCAATAATTGTTAAGGAAATACAAATCAAATCCAAAATTAGGTGTCAGATCATACCCACTAGGATGGCTATTATATATAATATAAAAACTATACATATATACCCACAGACACAGGAACAATTGAAGAAGTGTCTGCAAGGATGTGGAAAATTTCAAACCTTCATAAATTTTTGGTGGTAATTTTTGCCAAAATGGTGCAGCCATTTTGGCAAATAGCCTGGTAGTTCCTCAAAAGTTAATACATAGAGTTTTCATATGATCCAGCAATTCCACTCTTATGTATATATCCAAGAGAAATGAAAACTCATGTCTACATTCCGACTTGTATGCAAACGTTCATAACAGCATTATCCATAATAGCTAAAAAAAGAAAACAACCCCAATGTCCATGAACTAAGGGGTGCAGAATTTATGTTTGGGGTCATCAAAGTGTTATAAAATTGATTGTGGTGATAAATGCATAACTCTGTGAATATACTAAAAGTCAATAAATTATATATTTTTAATGGGTGAATTATAGGATATGTGATTTATATCTCAGTAGACTGTTTCAAACCCTCTTGAAGCTTTAATAATGATATTTTCAGACAAAAAGCAGCTGAAATAATTTATCATCAGTAGATCCACATTACAAGAAATATTAAAGAAATTCCTTAAAATGGTAGACAAATTTTACCAGTTGAAAACTTTGATCTACACCAAGGAATGAAGAACACCAGAAAAAGTAACTACATGTGTGAATATGAAAACTTTTCTTTCCTATTATTTACATATCTTTAAAGATAGCTGTTTAAAGAAAATATAACAACAATGTATGACAGAGTTTATTACATATGTACATGTAAAATATATGAAAACAAGGTGACAAATAGGAGTGAGAAAATGGAGAATGCTGTTATAAGGTTCTCATACTGTAAATAAAGCAGTATAAATCACTTGGAGGTAGACTGTGATATATTACAGATGTTTAATACAAACCCAGTAGCAACCACTAAACTAACATAGCAAGGAGTTATAGCTAGTAAGTCAAAAAAGGATAAAACATGGAATAATAAAAAATTCAATCAGAAAGAAGTTGGAGAAAAGAGGAAAAGGGAAACAAAAATCATATGGAACCAATATAAAACAAATTGCAAGATGATGTATATGTAACTTCAACCATATCAATAATCACTTTAAACATAAATGGATAATAAAGCATAAATAAAAATATCCAACTATATGCTGTCTCTAAGAAAGTTACCTTAAATATAAAAATCTATTACGTTAGAAGTAAAAAAGATAGAAAATGAAATACCATGCAAACACTAAGCAAAAGAAGGCTGGAGTGCCTATATTAACTTGAGAAAAAGTAGACTCCAGACCAAGGAATATTATCAAAAATAAAGAGAGATATTACATAATGATAAAAGGGTCAGTTCTCCAAGAAGACATAAAATTCTACATGTGTATGCACCTTCAAAATATATTAGGCAAAAACAGATCTGAAAGAAGCAATAGATAAACTCATGAGTATAGTTGGATATTTCAACACTCCTTTCTTAGTAATTGATAGAACAAGTAAACATGATATCTGTAAAGAATATAGATGGCATATGCAACATGATCAATCAACTTGACCTAACTGATATTTATAGAACTCTCTACTCAATAACAGCAGAAGAGACATTCTTTCCACTTGAAATATTCACCAACATATACCATGTTCTAAGTCATAAAACAAATCTTAAAAAATTAAAATAATACAAATATACAAAATGAGTTCTTAAGCCACAATGGTATTAAATTAAAAATTGATAACAAAATTACATCTTGAAAAGTGTCCAAATATTTGGAAATTAAACAACATACTTCTTAAGCAATTATACTCCAATAAAGATGTAAAATAAATAAATAAATAAAAATAAAAAATTATATATATATTTATAAAATTTAAAAAAATAAATAAATCCATGGAGGAGGTAAAAAAAAAAAAACGTACTTCTAAATCACTGGTGCATCAAAGACAGTCTCAAGGGAAATTTTTAAATATTTTGAAGTAAATGAAAATGAAAATAAAACATACCACATTTTTTAGGATACAGTTATAAAAGTGCTTTGAGAGAACATTATAGCATTAAATTCTTAAGTTAGAAAAGAAGAAAGATCTTAAATTGGTAAATAAAGTCTCCAAATTAAGAAATTAGAGAAAAAGAGAGCAGAAGAGAACTGAACCTAAAATAAACAGAAGGAAGAAAATAATATAGATTAAAGAAGAAATGAATGAAATTGAAAACAGAAAAAAAGGAAAATAAATGGTTCTTTGAAAAAGATTAATACAATTGAGAAACCTTGAGCAAGTCTGACCAAGAAAAAAAAAGGAAGACAAATTACCAACACCAGAAATTAAAGAGGTCTGTACTGATTTCACAGATATTAAGAGAATAGTGGGGCTTCCCTGGTGGCGCAGTGGTTGAGAGTCCGCCTGCTGATGCAGGGGACACGGGTTCGTGCCCCGGTCTGGGAAGATCCCACATGCCTCAGAGCGGATAGGCCCATGAGCCATGGCCACTGGGCCTGCATGTCCGGAGCCTGTGCTCCGCAACGGGAGAGGTCACAGCAGTGAGAAGTCCGCATACCGCAAAAAAAAAAAAAAAAAAAAAAAAAAAAAGAGAATAGTAAAGAATTACTACAAACAACTCTATGTCCATAATTAAACAACTTAGATGAAATGGACCAATTCCTTAGAAGACACAAATTGTCAAAAATAACTCTAGAAGAAATAGTAAAAAAATGAATTGGCAGTATTAAAAAAAAACCTTCCAAAAAAGAAAAATCCAGCCTCAGATTGCATTACTGGTGAATTTTACCAAATGTTTAAGAAGAAATAATACCAATTCTGTGCACTTCCTTTCAGAAAATAGGAGGCTGCACACTTCCTACCTCACTCTATGAGGTCAGCATTCTTCTAATACCAAAAGAAAACAAAGATATTAAAAGAAAACTACAGAGCAAAATCATTTCTGAACATACATATGAAAATCCTCAGCAAAATATTAACAAACCAAATCCATCAATATATAAAAAGGGTAGTACAGACTCCGTGCCCCTCCCTCCAGCCCGGCCTGAGTGAGCAAGAGTCCGCGAAGCGGCTGCTCCTTTAACCCTGTCTTGTCTGAGCAAAGAACAGACGCCCTCCAGCGACCTACATGCAGAGGCGGGGCCAAATCCAAAGCTGAGACCCAGGAGCTGTGAGAACAAAGAAGAGAAAGGGAAACCTCTCCCAGCAGCCTCAGAAGCAGCGGATTAAAGCTCCACAATCAACTTGATGTACCCTGCATCTGTGGAATACATGAATAGACAACACATCATCCCAAATTGAGGAGCCAGGAGTCAGTGCTGTGCCTCTGAGGTGGGAGAGCCAACTTCAGGACACTGGTCCACAAGAGACCTCCCAGCTCCACATAATATCAAATGGCGAAAATCTTCCAGAGATCTCCATCTCAACACCAGCACCCAGCTTCACTCAACGACCAGCAAGCTACAGTGCTGGACACCCTATGCCAAACAACTAGCAAGACAGGAAAACAACGCCACCCATTAGCAGAGAGGCGGCCTAAAATCATAAAAAGTCCGCAGACACCCCAAAACACACCACCAGACGTGGACCTGCCCACCAGAAAGACAAGATCCAGCCTCACCCACCAGAACACAGGCACTAGTCCCCTCCACCAGGAAGCCTACACAACCCACTAAACCAACCTTAGCCACTGGGGAGAGACACCAAAAACAACGGGAACTACGAACCTGCAGCCTGCAAAAAGGAGACCCCAAACACAGTAACATAAGCAAAATGAGAAGACAGAAAAACACACAGCAGGAGAAGGAGCAAGATAAAAACCCACCAGACCTAACAAATGAAGAGGTAATAGGCAGTCTACCTGAAAAAGAATTCAGAATAATGATGGTAAAGATGATCCAAGATTCTATTTCCCAGATCCAAAATCTTGGAAATAGAATAGACAAAATGCAAGAAACAGTTAACAAGGATCTAGAAGAACTAAAGATGAATCAAGCATCGATTAAAAACACAATACATGAAATAAAAAATACTCTAGATGGGATCAATAGCAGAATAACTGAGGCAGAAGAACGGATAAGTGAGGTGGAAGATAAAATAGTGGAAATAACTGCTGCAGAGCAAAATAAAGAAAAAAGAATGAAAAGAACAGAGGACAGTCTCAGAGACATCTGGGACAACATTAAACGCACCAACATTCGAATTATAGGGGTTCCAGAAGAAGAAGAGAAAAAGAAAGGGACTGAGAAAATATTTGAAGAGATTATAGTTGAAAACTTCCCTAATATGGGAAAGGAAATAGTTAATCAAGTCCAGGAGGCACAGAGAGTCCCATACAGAATAAATCCAAGGAGAAATACGCCAAGACACATATTAATCAAACTGTCAAAAATTAAACACAAAGAAATCATATTAAAAGCAGCAAGGCAAAAACAACAAATAACACACAAGGGAATCCCCATCAGGATAACAGCTGATCTCTCAGCAGAAACTCTACAAGCCAGAAGGGAGTGGCAGGACATAATTAAAGTGATGAAAGAGAAAAACCTGCAACCAAGATTACTCTACCCAGCAAGGATCTCATTCAGATTTGATGGAGAAATTAAAACGTTTACAGACAAGCAAAAGCTGAGAGAGTTCAGCACCACCAAAACAGCTTTACAACAAATGCTAAAGGAACTTCTCTAGGCAAGAAACACAACGAAGGTAAAGACCTACAATAACGAACCCAAAACAATTAAGAAAATGGGAATAGGAACATACATATCGATAATTACCTTAAATGTAAATGGACTAAATGCTCCCACCAAAAGACACAGATTGGCTGAATGGATACAAAAACAACACCCATATATATGCTGTCTACAAGAGACCCACTTCAAACCTAGAGACACATACAGACTGAAAGTAAGGGGATGGAAAAAGATATTCCATGCAAATGGAAACCAAAAGAAAGCTGGAGTAGCAATTCTCATATCAGACAAAATAGACTTTAAAATAAAGACTACTAGAAGAGACAAAGAAGGACACTACATAATGATCAAGGGAATGATCCAAGAAGAAGATATAACAATTGTAAATATTTATGCACCAAACATAGGAGCACCTCAATACATAAGGCAAATACTAACAGCCATAAAAGGAGAAATCGACAGTAACACAATCATAGTAGGGGACTTTAACACCCCACTTTCACCAATGGACAGATCTTCCAAAATGAAAATAAATAAGGAAACACAAGCTTTAAATGATACATTAAACAAGATGGACTTAGTTGATATTTATAGGACATTCCATCCAAAAACAACAGAATACACATTTTTCTCAAGTGCTCATGGAACATTCTCCAGGATAGATCATATCTTGGGTCACAAATCAAGCCTTGGTAAATTTAAGAAAATTGAAATTGTATCAAGTATCTTTTCTGACCACAATGCTATGAGACTAGATATCAATTACAGGAAAAGAGCTGCAAAAAATACAAACACATGGAGGCTAAACAATACACTACTTAATACCGAAGTGATCACCGAAGAAATCAAAGAGGAAATTAAAAAATACCTAGAAACAAATGACAATGGAGACACGACGACCCAAAACCTATGGGATGCAGCAAAAGCAGTTTTAAGAGGGAGGTTTATAGCAATACAATCCCACCTTAAGAAACAGGAAACATCTCGAATAAACAACCTAACCTTGCACCTAAAGCAATTAGAGAAAGAAGAACAAAAACATCCCAAAGTTAGCAGAAGGAAAGAAATCATAAAAATCAGATCAGAAATAAATGAAAAAGAAATGAAGGAAACGATAGCAAAGATCAATAAAACTAAAAGCTGGTTCTTTGAGAAGATAAACAAAATTGATAAACCATTAGCCAGACTCATCAAGAAAAGAAGGGAGAAGACTCAAATCAATAGAATTAGAAATGAAAAAGGAGAAGTAACAACTGACACTGCAGAAATACAAAAGATCATGAGAGATTACTATAAGCAACTCTATGCCCATAAAATGGACAACCTGGAAGAGATGGACAAATTCTTAGAAATGCACAACCTGCCAAGACTGACTCAGGAAGAAATAGAAAATATGAATAGAACTATCACAAGCACTGAAATTGAAACTGTGATTAAAAATCTTCCATCAAACAAAAGCCCAGGACCAGATGGCTTCACAGGCGAATTCTATCAAACATTTAGAGAAGAGCTAACACCCATCCTTCTCAAACTTTTCCAAACAATATCAGAGGAAGGAACACTCCCAAACTCATTCTACGAGGCCACCATCACCTTGATACCAAAGCCAGGCAAGGATGTCACAAAGAAAGAAAACTACAGGCCAATATCACTGATGAACATAGATGCAAAAATCCTCAACAAAATACTAGCAAACAGAATCCAACAGCACATTAAAAGGATCATACACCATGATCAAGTGGGGTTTATTCCAGGAATGCAAGGATTCTTCAATATACGCAAATCAATCAATGTGATACACCATATTAACAAGTTGAAGGAGAAAAACCATATGATCATCTCAATAGATGCAGAGAAAGCTTTCGACAAAATTCAACACCCATTTATGATAAAAACCCTGCAGAAAGTAGGCATAGAGGGAACTTTCCTCAACATCATAAAGGCCATATATGACAACCCCACAGCCAACATTGTCCTCAATGGTGAAAAACTGAAACCATTTCCACTAAGATCAGGAACAAGACAAGGCTGCCCACTCTCACCACTCTTATTCAACATAGTTTTGGAAGTTTTAGCCACAGCAATCAGAGAAGAAAAGGAAATAAAGGGAATCCAAATTGGAAAAGAAGAAGTAAAGCTGTCACTGTTTGCAGATGACATGATACTATACATAGAGAATCCTAAAGATGTTACCGAAAAACTACTAGAGCTAATCAATGAATTTGGTAAAGTAGCAGGATACAAAATTAATGTACAGAAATCTCTGGCATTCCTGTACACTAATGATGAAAAATCTGAAAATGAAATCAAGAAAACACTCCCATTTACCATTGCAACAAAAAGAATAAAATATCTAGGAATAAACCTACCTAAGGAGACAAAAGACCTGTATGCAGAAAATTATAAGACACTGATGAAAGAAATTAAAGATGATACAAATAGATGGAGAGAGATACCATGCTCCTGGATTGGAAGAATCAATATTGTGAAAATGACTCTACTACCCAAAGCAATCTACAGATTCAATGCAATCCCTATCAAACTACCACTGGCATTTTTCACAGAACTAGAACAAAAAATTTCAAAATTTGTTTGGAAAAACAAAAGACCCCGAATAGCCAAAGCAATCTTGAGAACGAAAAATGGAGCTGGAGGAATCAGGCTCCCTGACTTCAGACTATACTACAAAGCTACAGTAATCAAGACAGTGTGGTACTGGCATAAAAACAGAAAGATAGATCAGTGGATCAGGATAGAAAGCCCAGAGATAAACCCACGCACATATGGCCAACTTATCTTTGATAAAGGAGGCAGGAATGTACAGTGGAGAAAGGACAGCCTCTTCAATAAGTGGTGCTGGGAAAACTGGACAGGGACATGTAAAAGTTTGAGATTAGATCATTCCCTAACACCATACACAAAAATAAGCTCAAAATGGATTAAAGACTTAAATATAAGGCCAGAAACTATCAAACTCTTAGAGGAAAACATAGGTAGAACACTCTATGACATAAATCACAGCAAGATCCTTTTGGACCCACCTCCTAGAGAAATGGAAATAAAAAGAAAGATAAACACATGGGACCTAATGAAACTTCAAAGCTTTTGCACAGCAAAGGAAACCATAAACAAGACCAAAAGACAACCCTCAGAATGGGAGAAAATATTTGCAAATGAAGCAACTGACAAAGGATTAATCTCCAAAATGTATAAGCAGCTCATGAAGCTCAATAGCAAAAAAACAAACAACCCAATCCAAAAATGGGCAGAAGACTTAAATAGGCATTTCTCCAAAGAAGATATACAGACTGCCAACAAACACATGAAAGAATGCTCAACATCATTAATCATTAGAGAAATGCAAATCAAAACTACAATGAGATATCATCTCACACCAGTCAGAATGGCCATCATCAAGAAATCTAGAAACAATAAATGCTGGAGAGGGTGTGGAGAAAAGGGAACACTCTTGCACTGCTGGTGGGAATGTGAATTGGTACAGCCACTATGGAGAACGGTATGGAGGTTCCTTAAAAAACTAAAAATAGAACTACCATATGACCCAGCAATCCCACTACTAGGCATATACCCTGAGAAAACCATAATTCCAAAAGAGACATGTACCAAAATGTTCATCGCAGCTCTATTCACAATAGCCCGGAGCTGGAAACAACCTAAGTGTCAATCATCGGATGAATGGATAAAGAAGATGTGGCACATATATACAATGGAATATTACTCAGCCATAAAAAGAAACGAAACTGAGCTATTTGTAATGAGATGGATAGACCTAGAGTCTGTCATACAGAGTGAAGTAAGTCAGAAAGAGAAAGACAAATACCGTATGCTAACACATATATACGGAATTAAAAAAAAATGTCATGAAGAACCTAGGGGTAAAACGGGAATAAAGACACAGACCTACTTGAGAATGGACTTGTGGATATGGGGAGGGGGAAGGGTAAGCTGTGACAAAGCAAAAGAGAGGCATGGACATATATACACTACCAAACGTAAGGTAGATAGATAGTGGGAAGCAGCCGCAGAGCACAGGGAGATCAGCTCGGTGCTTTGTGACCGCCTGGAGGGGTGGGATGGGGAGGGTGGGAGGGAGGGAGATGCATGAGGGAAGGGATGTGGGAACAGATTTATATGTATGACTGATTCACTTTGTTATAAAGCAGAAACTAATAAAAAAAAAAGGGTAGTACAATACCACCAAGTTGGGTTCATCCTATAATAGCAAGATAGGTTCAGCATTTGAAAATCAATCAGTGTATTTCACCATTTTAACATAAAAAATAAGAAAATCCACATGATCATGTCAATTGATGCAGAAAAATATTCAACAAAATTCAACATTTGTTCCTGATAAAAACTCTCAGCAAACTAGAAATAGACAGGAACTTCCATAACCTAATAAAGAGCATCAGTGAAAAATCTACAACTAACATCATACTTACCTAGGTTAAGAACAAAGCAAGGGTGTGCTCTCTCACACACCTATTCAACATCATAGTGGAAGTCCTATCACGTGCAAAAGACAAGAAAAAGAAATGAGGCATCTAGACAGGAAAGAAAGAAATAAAATTGTCTTCATTCACAGATACTATGTTTGTGCACCCAGAAATCCCAATGAATCCACAAAAAAGCTCCTAGAACTATTAAATGAGTTTAGCAAGATTGCAGGATAAAAGGTCAATATATATACTGAAAGCAAGCAGGTGGAATTTGAAATTTTAAAAATACTATGTACAATAGCACTGGAAATAAAATAAAATGCTTAAGTATAAATCTAAAAAAAAGTATATACATTTTGCTGAAAACTGTGAAACACTGATGAAAGAAATCAAAGATGTAAATAACTAGAGAGATATACTCTATATTCATGTGTTGGAAGCTGCAGTATCATTAAAGTGTCAGTCCTTCCCAAATTGATCTATAGTAATTGCAATTCCAGTCAAAATCCCAGCAGGATTTTTTATATATGTAGACAAGTTACTATCATAACAAAAACAAAATGAAGCAAAGCAATTCTTTAATATCATTTAATATCATTAAATATCTTTAATATCATTAAACATTTCTTTAATATCATTCAAATTATCCAGATTGCCTCAAATTTTTTTCAACTGTTTGCCTTTTTTGATGAGGATCCAAATAAAATTCATACACTGCAATTGATTTTTTGCCCTTGAAATTTACTGTGAAAACTTCCCCCTTGTAATTTATTTGCAAAGTCAGGACTGGAGAGGAAATGTTGACGTTTAGAGGGTATGCCAGAAACATGGTTGTTTGTAGTTTAGTTTTTCTCAGTGTGGATTTTGCTGATTGCATCCCCATGGTGTCATTGAACATGTTCCTCTGTCTTCTGTATTTCTTGTAAACTGGTAGCTAGATGTAGAGCAGGGACTGACAAACTACATCCTGCAAGCGAAATGCAGCCTGCCCCTGTATTGACCCTGAGTTAAGAAAGTTTTCTATTGATACATGTTATGTTCTGAATGTTTGTGTCACCCCCAAATTCACACGTTGAAATCCTAATCCCAAAGGTGATGGTATTAGTTGGTGGAGCCTTTAGGAGGTGATTAGTTCATGAGGATAGAGCCCTCATGTATGGATCAGTGCTCTTAGAAAAGAGATTCCACTGAGCTCTCCAGCCCCTTCCAACATGTAAGTACACAGTGAGAAGGCACAAGCTTTGAACCAGAGAGAAGCTCTTACCAGAGAATGCAACCATGTTGATGCCTAGATCTTGGACTTCTAGACTTCAGAACTGTGAGAAATAAATTTCTATTGTTTATAAGATACCCAGTGTATTGTATTTTGTTAAACCAGTCCAAATGGACTAAGACACTACATTTTTCTTTTTTTAACATCGTTATTGGAGTATAATTGCTTTACAATGGTGTGTTAGTTTCTGCTTTATAACAAAGTGAATCAGATATACATATACATATGTTCCCATATCTCTTCTCTCTTGCATCTCCCTCCCTCCCACCATCCCTATCCCATCCCTCTAGGTGGTCACAAACCACCTAGCTGATCTCCCTGTGCCATGTGGCTGCTTCGCACTAGCTATCTATTTTACATTTGGTAGTGTATATATGTCCATGCCACTCTCTCACTTTGTCACAGCTTACCCTTCCCCCTCCCCATATCCTCAAGTCCATTCTCTAGTAGGTCTGTGTCTTTATTCCCGACTTACACCTAGGTTCTTCATGACTTTTTTTTCTTAGATTCCATATATATGTGTTAGAATACGATATTTGTTTTTCTCTTTCTGACTTACTTCACTCTGTATGACAGACTCTAGGTCCATCCACCTCACTACTACAATGAGATATCATCTCACACTGGTCATAATGGCCATCATCAAAAAATCTAGAGACAATAAATGCTGGAGAGGGTGTGGAGAAAAGGGAACAATCTTGCACTGCTAGTGGGAATGTGAATTGGTACAGCCACTATGGAGAACAGTATGGAGGTTCCTTAAAAAACTACAAATAGAACTACCATATGACCCAGAAATCCCACTACTGGGCATATACCCTGAGAAAATTGTAATTCAAAAAGAGTCATGTACCAATATGTTCATTGCAGCTCTATTTACAATAGCCAGGACATGGAAGCAGCCTAAGTGTCCATCAACAGATGAATGGATAAAGAAGATTTGGCACATATATACAATGGAATATTACTCAGCCATAAAAAGAAACAAAATTGAGTTACATTTTTACAGGACTGTACAAAAAGGAAAACAAACCAAAACATAACAAAACAAAAAAGAATATGCAAGAGAGAAAATATGTGGCCCACAAAGTCTAAAATATTTCTATCTGTTCTCTAACAGAAAACATTTCTTAACCTCTAATTTCTCTGATAGTTTAAAATATGTTTTTATATAGCTGTTCTAATGAGGTTTTCTAAATACTCCTGCATCAATTTTGATCATTTATATTTACCTAAGAATTTGTCCATCTCCTTGATGTTTTCAAATGTGTTTGCATAGATTCGTACATAGTACCATCATGTAAAATAATTTTTTTTCTCCATTATTACTCTTAGCCTAAATTTTAATCCCAGCTTTACCAGTAACAAAATTTCTGGGCAATTTGGAGCAAGTCACTTAGCTCATTTGAGGCTCATTTTCTTATAAAATGGGGATAATAATAAAACCTACTTCACAAAATTTTTGTGAGGATCCAATGCAATAATGTATGTGAAATGGGTTTGTAAAATAGTAGAACTCATGCAGAAGCTAGTTATTTTTAACCTGCTAAGCCATTTTAATATCAAGTCATTTTATTTAGGTGGACTTTTCCTTTTGTGTGTGTGTGTGTGTGTGTGTGTGTGTGTGTGTGTGGTACGCAGGCCTCTGACTGTTGTGGCCTCTCCTATTGAGGAACACAGGCTCCGGACACGCAGACTCAGTGGCCATGGCTCACGAGCCTAGACACTCCACGGCCTGTGGGATCTTCCCGGACCAGGTCATGAACCCGCATCCCCTGCATCGGCAGGCGGACTCTCAACCACTGCACCACAAGGGAAGCCCGGACTTTTCCTTTTAATCTGACGTTTCTTGAGATAGGAGTCGGGATCTAGTACACAGGTGATGGGGTTCTCCTTAGATAGTAAAGACAGTTGTGAGGAGCATAGGCAGAGAATGAGGTTACAGATGCTCACAAGAGGGTAGATATGGCAGTGAAAGCTGGAAGCCCTGTTTTGATTTCTTTTATGTACTCAGTCACATAGAAGGCAAAGATGTCATCTGAAATTCAGGATGAAAGAAGAAATGTTGATGTCTTTTTCTTTTTTTCTTTAACATATTTAAGTGGCTCAGTATATACTAATTTCTTTTTTTTAATTTTATTTATTTTTTATACAGCAAGTTCTTATTAGTTATGCAATTTATATGCATTAGTGTATATATGTCAATCCCAATCTCCCAGTTCATCACACCACACCAACCCCCTTTGGGGGTTTCCCCCCTTTGTGTCCATATGTTTTTTCTCTACATCTGTGTCTCTATGTCTGCCCTGCAAACCGGTTCATATGTATCATTTTTCTGTTTCCAAATATATGCGTAATATACGACATTTATTTTTCTCTTTCTCACTTACTTCACTCTGTATGACAGTCTCTAGATCCATCCACGCCTCTACAAATGAACTAATTTCGTTCTTTTTATGGCTGAGTAATATTCCATTGTATATATGTACCAAAACTTCTTTATCCATTGGTCTGTAGATGGGCATTTAGATTGCTTCCATGACCTGGATATTGTAAATAGTGCAGCAATGAACACTGGGGTGCATGTGTCTTTTTGAATTATGGTTTTCGCTGGGTATATGGCAAGTAGTGGGATTACTGGATCATATGGTAATTCTTTTTTTTTTTTTTTTTTTTTTTTTTTTTTGCTGTACGCGGGCCTCTCACTGCTGTGGCCTCTCCCGTTGCGGAGCACAGGCTCCGGACACACAGGCTCCGCGGCCATGGCTCGCGGGCCCAGCCGCTGCGCGGCATGTGGGATCTTCCGGGATAGGGGCACGAACCCGTGTCCCCTGCATCGGCAGGCGGACTCTCAACCACTGCGCCACCAGGGAAGCCCTCATATGGTAATTCTATTTTTAGTTTTTTAAGGAACCTCCATACTGTTCTCCATAGTGGCTGTATCAATTTACATTCCCAACAATATTGCAAGAGGGTTTCCTTTTCTCCACACCCTCTCCAGCATTTGTTGTTTGTAGATTTTCTGATGATGCCCATTCTAACAGGTGTGAAGCAATACCTCATTGGAGGTTGGCTTTGCATTTCTCTAGTAATTAGTGATGTTGAGCAGCTTTTAATGTGCTTCTTGGCCATCTATATGTCTTCTTTGGATAAAAGCCTATTTAGGTCCTCTGCCCATTTTTTGATTGGGTTGTTTTTTTTTTAATATTGAGCTGCATGAGCTGTTTAAATATTTTGGAGATTCATCCTTTGTCCATTGATTCATTTGCAAATATTTTCTCCCATTCTGAGGGTTGTCTTTTCGTCTTGTTTAAGGTTTCCTTTGATTTGCAAAAGCTTTTAAGTTCCATTAGGTCCCATTTGTTTACTTTTGTTTTTATTTCCATTACTCTAGGAGGTGATTCAAAAAATATCTTGCTGTGATTTATGACAAAGAATGTTCTTCCTATGTTATCCTCTAAGAGTTTTAAACTGTCCGGTCTTACATTTAGGTCTCAAGTCCATTTTGAGCTTATTTCTGGGTAAGGTGTTAGGGAGTGTTCTAATTTCATTCTTTTCCATGTTGCTGTCCAGTTGTCCCAGCACCACTTATTGAAGACACTGTCTTTTCTCCATTGTGTATCCTTGCCTACTTTTTCATAGATTAGTTGACCATAGGTGCGTGGGTTTATCTCTGTGCTTTCTTTCCTCTTCCATTGATCTATATTTCTGTTTTTGTGCCAGTACCATACTGTCTTGATTACTGTAGCTTTGTAGTATAGTCTGAAGTCAGGGACTCTGATTCCTCAGATCTCTTTTCTTCCCTCAAGACTGCTTTGGCTATTCAGGGTCATTTGTCTCTCCATACAAATCTTAAGATTTTTCTTCTACTTCTGTTAAAATGCCACTGGTAATTTGATACGGACTGCATTGAATCTGTAGATTGCTTTGGGTAGTAGAATCATTTTCACAATTTGATTCTTCCAATCCAAGAACACGGTATATCTCTCCATCTATTTGTATCATCTTGAATTTCTTTCATCGGTGTCATAATATTCTGCATACAGGTCTTTTGTCTCCTTAGGTAGGTTTATTCCTAGATATTTTATTCTTCTTGTTGCAATGGTAAATGGGAGTGTTTTCTTAAATTCACTTTCATCATTAATGTATAGTAATGCAAAAGATTTCTGTGCATTAATTTTGTATCTGGCTACTTTACCAAATTCATTGATTAGCTGTAGAAGTTTTCTGGTAGCATCTTTAGGATTCTCTATGTATAGTATCATGTCATCTGCAAACAGTGACAGCTTTACTTCTTGTTTTCTGATTTGGATTCCTTTTATGTCTTTTTCTTCTCTGATTGCTGTGGTTAAGACTTCCAAAACTATGTTGAATAATAGTGGTGAGAGTGGGCAACCTTGTCTTGTTCCTGATCTTAGTGGAAGTGGTTTCAGTTTTTCACCATTGAGGACGATGTTGGCTGGGATTGTCATATATGGCCTTTAGTATGCTGAGGTAAGTTAACTCTATGCCTACTTTCTGGAGGGTTTTTATCATAAATGGGTGTTGAATTTTGTAAAATGCTTTCTCTGCATCAATTGAAATGATCATATGTTTTTTCTACTTCAATTTGTTAATATGGTGTGTCACATTGATTGATTTGCATATATTGAAGAATCCTTGCATTCCTGGGATAAACCCCACTTGATCATGGTGTATGATCCTTTTAATGTGCTGCTGGATTCTGTTTGTTAGTATTTTGTTGAGGATTTTTGCATCTATCTTCATCAGTGATATTGGACTGTAGTTTTCTTTCTTTGTGACATCTTTGCCTGGTGTTGGTATCAGGGCAATGGTGGCCTCATAGAATGAGTATGGGAGCATTCCTCCCTCTGCTATATTTTGGAAGATTTTGAAAATGATAGGTGTTAACTCTTCTCTAAATGTTTGATAGAATTCTCCTGTGAAGCCATCTGGTCCTGTGCTTCTGTTTATTTGAAGATTTTTAATCACAGTTTAAATTTCATTACTTGTGATTGGTCTGTTTATATTTTCAGTTTCTTCCTGGTTCAGTCATGGAAGGTTATACTTTTCTAAGAATTTGTCCCTTTCTTCCAGGTTGTTCATTTTATTGGCATATAGCTGCTTGTACTAATCTCTCATGATACTTTCTATTTCTGCAATGTCATTTATTACTTCTTCTTTTGCATTTCTAATTGTATTGATTTGAGTTCTCTCCCTTTTATCCTTGATGAATCTGCCTAATGGTTTATCAATTTTGTTTATCTTCTCAAAGAACCAGCTTGTAGTTTTATTGATCTTTGCTGTCATTTTCTTGATTTCTTTTTCATTTATTTCTGATCTGAGCTTTATGATTTCTTTCCTTCTGCTAACTTTGGGGGGATTTTGTTCTTCTTTCTCTAATTCTTTTAGGTGTAAGATAAGGTTGTTTATTTGGGATGTTTCTTGTTTCTTAAGGTAAAATTGTATTGTTATAGACTTCCCTCTTAGAACTGCTTTTGCTGCATGCCATAGGTTTCGGTTCATTTTGTTTTCATTGTCATTTGTTTCTAGGTATTTTTTTATTTCCTCTATGATTTCTTCAGTGATCTCTTAGTTATTAAGTAGTGTATTGTTTAGCCTGCATGTGTTTTTATTTTTTACAGATTTTTTCCTGTAATTGATATCTAGTCTCCGAGTGTTGTGGTCAGAAAAGTTACTTGACACAATTTCAATTTTCTTAAATTTACCAAGGCTTGATTTGTGACCCAAGGTATGGTCTATCCTGGAGAATGTTTCATGAGCAGTTGAGAATAAAGTGTATTTTGTTGTTTTTGGATGGAATGTCTTATAAATATCAATTAAGTCTATATTGTTTAATGTGTCATTTAAAGCTTGTGTTTCCTTATTTATTTTCCTTTTGGATGATCTGTCCATTGGTGAAAGTGGGGTGTTAAAGTCCCCTACTATGATTGTATTACTGTTGATTTCCCCCTTTATGGCTCTTAGTATTTGCCTTATGTATTGAGGTCTTCCTTTGTTGGGTGCATAAATATTTGCAATTGTTATATCTTCTTTTTGGATTTATCCCTTGATCATTATGTAGTGTCCTTCTTTTTCTCTTGTAATAGTGTTTGTTTTGAAGTCTATTTTGTCTGATATGAGAATTGCTACCCCAGCTTTCTTTTGATTTCCATTTGCATGGACTATCTTTTTCCATCCCCTCAGTTTCAGTCTGTATGTATCCCTAGGTCTGAAGTGGGTCTCTTGTAGACGGCCTGTGTATGGATCCTGTTTTTGCAGCCGTTCAGCCAGTCTATGTCTTTTGGTTGGAGCATTTAATCCATTTAAATTTGAGGTTATTATTGATATGTATGTTCCTATTACCATTTTCTTAATTGTTTTTGGTTTGTTATTGTAGGTCTTTTCCTTCTCTTGTGTTTCCTGCCTAGAGAAGTTCCTTTAGCATTTGTTGTAAAGCTAGTTGGGTGGTGCTGAATTCTCTTAGCTTTTGCTTGTCTGTAAAGGTTTTAATTTCTCCGTCAAATCTGAATGAGATCCTTGCTGGGTAGAGTAATCTTGGTTGTAGGTTTTTCTCCTTCATCACTTTAAATATGTCCTGCCACTCCCTTCTGGCTTGCAGAGTTTCTGCTGAAAGATCAGCTGTTAACCTTATGGGGATTCCCTTGCATGTTATTTGTTGTTTTTCTCTTGCTGCTTTTAATATTTTTTCTTTGTATTTAATTTTTGATAGTTTGATTAATATGTGTCCTGGTGTGTTTCTCCTTGGATTTACGCTGTATGGGAATCTCTGTGCTTCCTGGTGTTGATTAACTATTTCCTTTCCCATATTATGGAAGTTTTCAACTATAATCTCTTCAAATATTTTCTCAGACCATTTCTTTTTCTCTTCTTCTTCTGGGACCACTATAATTCGAATGTTGGTGCATTTAATATTGTCCTAGAGGTCTCTCAGACTGTGCTCAATTCTTTTCATTCCTTTTTCTTTATTCTGCTCTGCAGTAGTTATTTCCACTATTTTATCTTCCAGGTCACTTATCCATTCTTTTGCCTCAGTATTCTGCTATTGATCCCTTCTAGAGAATTTATAATTTCATTTATTGCGTTGTTCATAATTGTTTGTTTGCTCTTTAGTTCTTCTAGGTCCTTGTTAAACGTTTCTTGTATTTTCTCCATTCTATTTCCAAGATTTTGGATCATCTTTACTATCATTATTCTGAATTCTTTTTCAGGTAGACTGCCTATTTCCTCTTCATTTTTTTGGTCTTCTAGGTTTTTTCCTTGCTCCTTCATCTTCTGTGTACTTTTTTATTTCTCATTTTGCTTAAATTACTGTGTTTGGTGGTCTCCTTTTCGCAGGCTGCAGGTTCGTAGTTCCTGCTATTTTTGGTGTGTACCCGAATTGGCTTTGGTTGGTTCAGTGAGTTCCGTAGGCTTCCTGGTGGAGGGGACTTGTGCCTGTGTTCTGATGGATGCGGCTGAATCTTTTTCTGTTGGGCATGTCCACGTCTCATAATGTGTTTTTGGCGTCTGTTGCCTTATTATGATTTTAGGCAGCCTCTGTGCTAATGGGTGGCGTTGCATTCCTGTCTTGCTCATTGTTTGGCATAGGGTGTGCATCAGTGTACATTGGTGGTTGTTGAGTGGACCTGGGTCTTGGGGTTGAGATGGAGATCTCTGGGAGATTTTTGCTGTTTGATATTATGTAGAGCTGGGAGATCTCTGGTGGACCAATGTCCTGAACTTGGCTTTCCCACCACAGAGGCACAGCCCTGACCCCTGGGTGGAGCATGAAGAGCCTGTTATCCACACGGCTCCGAATAAAAGGGAGAAAAAATAAAGAACGAAAGAAAAAGATAAAAAAATAAAATTTAATAAAATTAAATAAGGTTATTAAAGTAAAAATAATTATTTAAAAAATTAAAAAGTAATAAAAAAGAAAGAAGAGAGCAACCAAATCAAAAAAGAAATCCACCAATGATAACAAGCACTAAAAACTGTACTACAAAAAAAAAAAAAAGGAAAGACAGAAACCTAGGACAAATGGTAAAAGCAAAGCTATATAGACAAAATCACACACAGAAGCATACACATACACACTCACAAAAAGGGAAAAAGGGAAAAAAAATATATATATATATCATTGCTCCCAAAGTCCACCTCCCCAATTTGTGATGATTTATTGTCTATTCAGGTATTCCAGAGATGCAGGGTACATCAAGTTGATTGTGGAGATTTCATCTGCTGCTCCTGAGGCTCCTGGGAGAGATTTCCCTTTCTCTACCTTGTTTGCCCAGCTCCTGTGGTTCAGCTTTGGATTTGGCCCCACCTCTGCATGTAGGTCACCTGAGGGTGTCTGTTCTTCGCTCAGGCAGGACAGGGTTAAAGGAGCAGCTCATTCAAGGGCTCTGGCTCACTCAAGCCGGGGGGAGGGAGGGGTACAGAGTGCTGGGAGAGCCTGCAGAGGCAGAGGCCAGCGTGTCATTTCACTAGCCTGAGGAGCGCCATGTTTTCTCCTTGGGAAGTTGTCCCTGGATCATGGGACCCTGGCAGCAGCGGGCCACACAGGCTCCTGGGAGGGGAGGTGTGGATAGTGACCTGTGCTTGCTCACCGGCTTCTTGGTGGCTGCAGCAGCAGCCTTAGTGTCTCACGTCCGTCTCTGGGGTCCTCGCTGATAGCCGTGACTCACACCCATCTCTGAAGCTCCTTTAAGTGGCGCTGTTAATCCCCTCTCCTTGAGTACCATGAAATGAGTAGGCAAGAAAAAGTCTCTTGCCTCTTTGACAGGTCCAGACATTTTCCTGGACTCCCTCCTGGTTACCTGTGGTGCACTAGGCCCCTTCAGGCTGTGTTCACTCAGACAACCCCAGTCCTTTCCCTGGGATCTGACCTCTGAAGCCTGAGCCTCAGCTCCCAGCTGCCACCCGTCCTGGTGGGTGAGCAGACAAGCCTCTCAGGCTGGTGAGTGCTGGTCAGCTCTGATCCTCTGTGCGGGAATCTCTCTGCTTTGCCCTCTGCACCCCTGCTGCTGCACTCTGCTCCGTGGCTATGAAGCTTCCCCTCTCTGCCACTCACAGTCTCTTCCTGCAAAGGACATCCTAGTGTGTGAAAACTTTTCCTCCTTCACAGCTCCCTCCCAGAGGTGCAGGTCCTGTCCCTATTCTTTTGTCTCTGTTTTTTCTTTTTTCTTTTGCCCTACCGAGGTACATGGGGAGTTTCTTGTCTTTTGTGAGGTCTGAAGTCTTCTGCCAGCATTCAGTAGGTGTTCTGTAGGGGTTGTTCCACATGTAGATGTATTTCTGATGTATTTGTGGGGAGGAAGGTGATGTCCACGTCTTACTCTTCCAACATCTTGAAGCTTCCCACTCTGCTGGAAAATTTTTAATCACAGTTTCAATTTCATTACTTGTGATGGGCCTGTTCATATTTTCTATTTCTTCCCGGTTCAGCCTTGGAAGGTTATAACTTTCTAGGAATTTGTGCATATCTTCCTGGTTGTCCAATTTATTGGCATAGAGTTGCCTCTAGTAGTCTCTTAGGATGCTTTGTATTTCTGCAGTGTCTGTTGTAACTTCTCCTTTTTCATTTCTAATTTTATTGATTTGAGTCCTCTCCTTCGTTTTCTTGATGAGTCTGGCTAATGGTCTATCAACTTTGTTTATCTTCTCTAAGAACCAGATTTTAGTTTTACTGATCTTTGCTATCGTTTCCTTCATTTCTTTTTCATTTATTTCTGATCTGATCTTTATGATTTCTTTCCTTCTGCTAACTTTGGGGTTTTTTTGTTCTTTCTCTAATTGCTTTAGGTGTAAGGTTAGGTTCTTTATTTGAGATGTTTCTTGTTTCTTAAGGTAGGATTGTGTTGCTCTAAACTTCCCTCTTAGAACTGGCTTTGCTGCATCCCATAGGTTTTGGGTCATTGTGTTTTCATTGTCATTTATTTCTAGGCAGTTTTTTATTTCCTCTTTGAGTTCTTCAGTGATCTCTTGGTTATTTAGTAATGTATTGTTGAGCCTCCATGTGTTTGTGTTTTTTATGTTTTTTCCCTCTAATTGATTTCTAATCTCATACCATTGTGGTCAGATAAGATGCTTGATATGATTTCAATTTTCTTAAATTTACTGTGGCTTGATTTGTGACCCAAGATATCATCTATCCTGGAGAATGTTCCATGTGCACTTGAGAAGAAAATGTAATCTGCTGTTTTTGGATGGAATGTCCTATAAATATCAATTAAATCTATCTGGTCCATTGTGTCATTTAAAGCTTGTGTTTCCTTATTAACTTTCTATATGGATGATCTGTCCATTGGTGTAAGTGAGGTGTTACAGTCCCCTGCTTATATTGTGTTACTGTTGGTTTTCTCTTTTATAGCTGTTAGCAGTTGCCTTATAGATTGAGGCGCTCGTATGTTAGGTGCTTATATATTTCTAATTGTTGTATCTTCTTCTTGGATTGATCCCTTGATATTTATGTAGTTCCGTCCTTGTCTCTTATAACATTCTTTATTTTAAAGTCTATGTTATCTGATATGAGAATTTGCTACTCCAGCTTTCTTTTGATTTCTGTTTGCATGGAATATCTTTTTCCATCCCCTCACTTTCAGTCTGTATTTGTCCATAGGTCTGAAGTCAGTCTCTTGTAGACAGCATATATGTGGGTCTTGTTTTTGTATCCATTCAGTGAGCCTGAGTCTTTCATTGTAGCATTTAATCCATTCACGTTTAAGGTAGTTATCAATATGTATGTTCCTATTACCATTTTCTTAATTGTTATGTGTTTGTTTTTGTAGGCCCTTTTCTCCTCTTGTGTTTTCCACTTAGAGAAGTTCCTTTAGCATTTGTTGTAGAGCTCATTTGGTGTTGTTGAATTCTCTTAGCTTTTGCTTGTCTGTAAAGCTTTTGATTTCTCCCTCGAATCCGAATGATATCCTTGACAGGTACAGTAATCTTGGCTGTAGGTTCTTCCCTTGCATCACTTTAAATATATCATGCCACTCCCTTCTGGCCTGTAGAATTTCTGCTGAGAAATCTGCTGTTAGCCTTATAGGAGTTCCCTTGTATGTTATTTGTTGTTTTTCCCTTGTTGCTTTTAATAATTTTTCTTTGTCTTCAATTTTTGTCAGTTTGATTACTATGTGTCTCAGTGTGTTTCTCCTTGGTTTTATCTTGCCTGGGACTCTCTGTGCTTCCTGGACTTGGGTGGTTAGTTCCTTTCCCATGTTAGGGATTTTTTCAACTATAATCTCTTCAAATATTTTCTCGGTTGCTTTCTCTCTCTCTTCTCCTTCTGGGACCTCATAATGCAAATATTGTTGCATTTGATGTTGTCCCAGAGGTCTCTTAGGCTGTCTTCATTTCTTTTCATTCTTTTTTCTTTATTCTGTTCCATGGCAGTGAATTCCACCAGTCTGTCTTCCAGGTCACTTATCTGTCCTTCTTCCTCCGTTATACTGATATTGATTCCATCTAGTGTGTTTTTAATTTCAGTAATTTTATTGTTCATCTGTGTTTGTTTGTTCTTTAATTCTTCTAGGTGTTTGTTCTTTAATTCTTCTAGGTCTTTGTTAAACATTTCTTACATCTTCCGGATCTTTGCCTACATTCTTTTTCTGAGGTCCTGGATCATCTTCACTATCATTATTCTGAATTCTTTTTTTGGAGGGTTTCCTATCTCCACTTCATTTAGTTGTTTTTCTGGGGTTTTATCTTGTTCCTTCATCTAGTACATAGCCCTCTGCCTTTTCATGTTGTCTATCTTTCTGTGAATGTGGTTTTTGTTCCACAGGCTGCAGGATTGTAGTTCTTCTTGTTTCTCAAATTGTTGAAGTTTTAAGGAGAAAGAAAGTATGATCTAGGCGAGTGGGTTGGTGAATGGACATAAGAAATATTTGTGATCACCAGGTAGCATTAAGGGTCCCTGAAGCTTTGTAGCCATTTAAAGTGAGACCAGGCCACATAGTTACGCTTGTGTCAGTCACATTTAGCTGACTGTGCAGGCGTTGGGTTTAACCAGGATTGGACTTTTGCCAAGTAAGTGTCATAAAGCAGAAGTGAGGCAAAGGACTTGAGAGTGTTGCGAAGGAGTGACTGTAGCAATTATCAATGGAGCTTAAACTGAATAAGGAGGGAAGAGAGGACATCAGTTGGATGAAGGACAGTAAAATATTGGTATATCAATGATTTGTAGTTCCCAACACGGTCAAAGGATAGGAGAAATGAGCTGGTCTTGTTTCTCCCTTAGCTTTAATTTCTTGCTCATTTCATATACATTGGGGAAGTGACCTTTTATAATAATTCACACACAAACAGAGGTAGGAAATAATTTGGAGGGCAGAAGTGAAGAATTAACTATATTTTAAATTTACATACAATAGGTCAGATATTAGTGAATCATGTATTCATCTTAAGGGACAACAAAGTCTAGGAAAAACAGTGGCCACTGTCCCCCTTTGTTATGTGCACTCACACCACTCTCTTTTCCCAACCTTGTTATAGAGGAAACCTACTTTAAAATGATTCCTATATGGTGTTTTTCATATTGTAGTTTACTTAAAGTAAGAGAAGAGGTTCTGCTTCATACTCCTCAGTGTATCCTTTTCTTTTCTTCCTCCTTCTTTCCTTATTCACAATCTTCCTTTCTGAGAAAGAGATGTTGGGGAAAGGTGGGAAGAAATGCATAGTCCTACATGCATATTTCTTTTTGTTCTGTTGTAATTTAATGGGCAATCTAATTGCTTAGGTTTTGTTTTCTTTTCAAAAGTGGATTTTTCAGATGAACTTATTCAGAGCAAACATTGACTAGACATCCTACTTTTTTTAGTTCTTTTTGTCAACTGAGCCAAAAATTCTTCCACAGTAGCCCTACGTTCTCTATTGTCCTAGTTACAAAAGAGGAGGTATTGCTGCTAAGAAGCAAGATAGTGAAGCACCAGAAAAAGAGGCAGAAGTAATAACAGAAGGAGGTAAGGTAAGGAACATCTCCCCTTGGGTAGCTAGATACTAACATTCACCACTTGATTTGTCTGAGTTCCATTTCACTCCTCAGCTTCCCTTAACCTCTTGACCTTACTTTGCTGACAGAATAGCTTTATGTCCCCTTCCAACTGTGTGAGCCCAAAGCTTCCCATCTCAATATCCCTTTCATGGGTCTTTCTCTCCAACCCCTCACTGGCAGTGTGGGTTTATTTTCTTTTATTTGAAAACAAAAGCATTCTAACAGATAAAGGACAGAACTTTGTATTCTATATATCTATATATTCTGATTCTTTATAACAAAACTGTATTTCTATTATAAATATTAGTAGCTAACATTTAACTTGTTTAGTCCTCACAACTCTATAAGGTAACTAGCGTTATTGTGTCCACTTTACAGATGATGAAACAGAGGCACAGAGAAGTTTTGTAACTTGATAAAAGTCAAGTGAAAAGTAAATGTTGGAGTTGAATTTCATACCCAGGTATGCTGTTTCCAGAGTTTGTGTGCCTATTTACTTCACAAAGTTGCCTCTCTTTGTATAAATGAAAATATTAAAACTAAAGAAAAATGAAAGCAAAATTTCTTCCTTGGCACTGTTACTGCCACCACTATTTTCCAGATATCTATCATCTTGTGTGTGAACTGGGCATCAAACACCTTTCATGCCCCACCTCACATCCTCTCAACCCTAACATTCTTCAAGCAGGTTGAACCTGGCATCACTTGTCTACACTGTGATATATCTCACTTTCTGTCATAGGCTTGTAGGAATCTGTTCTGCCATTTTGAAGCATGCATAAATTTGGAAGTGCAAGGGGTTGAGCACTCCATGTAGTGACCCTTGACCAATGGGATATGGGAGTGGTAGAGAAACTTTCCACTCTCATGTCCCTCCAAAGGACGATTCTGCATGTACATTCTATGTGGCTCCTCGGTGGGATCTACCCCCAGTTTTGCAGCTTGAAAACATACCCTTCTAATAACTTTCCTTCCATTTCTGCTTCATTCTTCCCAGTATCCTACTCCTGTTGCCTGGGATCACTTCCCAACATCAACATGTATATGAAAGTCCTTGTCTCAGGCTCTGCTTTCTCAGGATAAGACAGACTACTAATCCAATAAGATGTATTTAACTTTATTTTTCACACTTTGCTACTTTCTCACACACTTCCTCATTTAAGCCTCCAAAATTTGCTTTGAATTAAGTAAGTGCTGATATTGTATCCCCATTTTAAAGAAGATATTCTTGTTCATATATTACAATAAAACATGTGAATGATTGCTTTAAAAATATTACAAAGAATATGAGAAGACCATCCTTAGTTCATGGGCTTTTGTCCTCATCTTTCTCTTCTCATGGTTGCAAGATGTTTGTTGCACCTCCACATATGATGTCTACATTCAAGGCAAGAAGATTGGTGGGAAGGGGCAAGCCATGCAAGCTGAATTTGTCTCTTTTATCTAATCAAGCAAACACTTTCCAAGAAGCATCCCTGGATGACTTCGTTTTTGTTCTCATTAGCCATATGGCCATCCCTGTAAGGAAAGAAGCTGGAAAATTAGAAAATAAGATTGCCGTGATTGACTTGAATCAGTTATAATGCAATACTTGGGCCTGGGCACATTGCCACACTGAACAAAATTGGGGTCCTGATAAGAAGGAATAAGGTGTAAATGTATATTGTTTAGGCAATTAAATTCTTATGTCTACATAATACTTACATTTAACATAAATGGTGTTTTTTATAATCTGCTTTTTTTCATTTACTGTAACATGGACATCTTTATATGTCAGTACAGAAATATCTATCTTATCCTTTCAAAACTGCAAGCTGAAATGTTTAGGCCTGACGTATACTAATATCTGAGACTTACTTTGAAACATATAAAAAACAAAACAAATGATGCATGAATGGACATATGGATAGAGATGTGATAAAGCAGAAACAGCAAAATGTGAATTGTAGAATCCAGGTTGTGTGTATATGGTTGCTCACTGCCCTATTTTCTCACACTTTAGTCTACTATGCTTTGAACATTTTTATATATTTGAACATATTCATAGTAAAATGCTGGCGAAAGTATTAGTCAAATTGAATAATATGTACAAATGTGCAAGTATGAAAAAATAAATTGAAAATAACATCTTTTGCTATAAAATTACAATTAGGACACATACTAAGTGTCTGAATATAATTTTATGGATTAAAGAAGCAAATATCAACTGCTCTACTGAAAATATCATGGTTTCAAACAGAATAATTAATGTAGGTACACATGTTTATAAATGTTGCTGGATATACTTCTAACTGAAGAAAGATATCATGGCAATTACTATTCTGTAAGTTTGCTCATGTCTTCACATTTTTTATCTTAAGAGTAAGTTTGGAGTTTTTAAGGATCACCTATCCCCAAATACAAAGCACTCTAGTTTGTCTTATACCAATCTTCTACCCTGTTTGTTAAACAGGGAACAGGTGTGTGTAGCCTGAAAGGGCCTCCAGGTAAGCTGAATACTGACTGAATCTACAATTGCATTATAACCTGACCTCTCCCTAGCCCATTGTCAGAAGCTCTGAGAAAGACCAGAGATAAAGTACATGGTGGAGGAGTTAGAGAGATAACTTATTTTGGAGACTGGTGTAGTGATAAAAGTTATAAAAACCTCAGGGAAGTGGGAGAGGATTAGAGAATGGAATAAGGGAAGGGCTGGGCCAGGACAACAACAGGTAAAGAGGTAGAGGTAAATAGAGAGGTTAAGGAGGGGTTTATCACTAATTCTTTACAACATGAGAAGAGAGAAACTATGTTTACATCAGGAAGGATGGAATGTTTATACAGAGAAGTGCTATACTTTGGGAGAGGCAAGTGCCAAGAAAGGGAAATATTGAAAGTGGGAAACATGCCTGAATTTTATACAGCTGGAAGGTTGCTTGTATATTAGAGAGAGAGGGTTAAGATGGGGTTAATGGGTGAGGATATCCAGGGGGACCAATGGCCTCAGAGAGAATGAGCAAGGCTGGCCTTAGCCCCAAAGGGAGGAAATGCTTAACTGCATTGTCTAGCACTTCCAAAAGAATGTCAAATAATGGTGATAATAAGCATTCTTCTCCTGTTCTTGGGTTTAATGGGAATGCCAGGTATAGCGTGAGGTTGGCTTCTGGTTTGATACAGATTTCTTTATCATGTTAAGTAAGTACACTTATATTCACACTTTATTAATATACTTATTTTGTAAACAAAAAAATATTGCCCACCATTCGAGTTCTACAAGGATTGAGTCATTAGCTGTTGCAGTGGCTGACCTACAGCACACACTGAAAGGAATTAAGGATGAAGCATTCCTTGTTTTGAATGGGCCCCTAGACAGTTAAATGCATATCTAAGGAAGAATTTCAATGACCCCAGATTCTTGCATCTTCCCATAGTTAGAGAAGCACTAAAATCATTAACTGAGATGTCTGATGCTCCTGACTAGCAGTAACACTTTACCAAGATGTATGCTTGACTACATGTATTTCTCAGTGCCCCCCCCCATCATATACATATTGGTTCCTCCCCTACCTCTTTGGAGCAGTTCCTTACAGCTATCTGGAAGGCTGTCTCCCAAGCTATAGTCCTCAGTAAGTCCCAAAATAAAACTGAAACTTACAGTTCTCACATTGTTCAGGGGGTTTTTGTTGTTGACAGTTTTGGCAAACATGAAGGGACCCAGAGCAGATTTCTCTCCTTCACCTGAACTCTATGAGGACTTGGAGCCTTGGTCCTGTGTCCATCTTCCTCATTAGCAAGTCCAGATGAATTTGAGTAAGTGTCTCTTGGTCTCAGATCTTCCAATTATTGGTTGACAATCCTGAGTTTTATTTGGCTGTGGATAAAAAGGTACCTGACTCCTCAGTTGAGAGACACTGAGGAGGATTTTCCCAGTTGAGAGACACTGGGAAGATTTGCTCAGTTGAAAGACACTGAGTGGTTTGGACTGTGTGATTAGGTAGGAGACTGGCCTGATGTCTTTTCTCAATTTGGCTACCTTAACAGAATTTGTCAGAATAACAGTGAAGATACCATATGAGAGTTCTCTGCTCCAAAGAAAAAGGACACAACTTCTCCTGGCCAGTTATGGCTTTCTCAGACAACTGAGAAATTTATGGGAGTGGTGAAGGCAAGTCCTCATACCATGCAGTGGTCCAATAGGGACATCCACTCATTAATTAAAAACTTGCTCGCCCAGGGACACACAATACAAGTGTTGGCCAAGCAGTACTCTGAGCACCCATGTGAGTTTAGATTGACAGAGGGAGAAGCTGAGACACATAAAAGAGCTGAAATGACTCTAGGGTGACACCTAGAGGACTTAAACTCACAAACAGCACATGGGTCCACCACATAATTTCACTAGCAATTTCATTCCAACAAACCAACTTTAAACTGGGGAAGAGTTTCCCAAACAGAGAAATGAGGGGAGTCAGAAAACTTCTGACTTAGCACCCCAGCTGAGTTTATGTATATTTGGAACTTATACTTGCAAGTCTTTTTAAATTGTGAATTAAAGGAACTCTTGCCCTGAAATGGCCAAGATGGGCCTCTTTTGACACTCCAAAAGTGGTTTCTGTGCATGCAGTTGGAGAAACTTCTCAGAAGGTAAGAATTCTTACCATGTCAGTCAGTTTCCTTGATCTCTGCCTGCAGGGTCTGCTGGAAATTAGAGTGGTAAGAGTTTTTCTCTTTTCTAAAATTAGATTAGTGGGAATAAATTTCTGTAGGGCTAGCTCCTTGGACTCAGTGACTTTTGGTTTGAAATTTGGAAGAGTATTCTAGATTTGTTAATCCTTTTCCACCCAGAAATGGTCACTGATTTTTGTTGTTGTTGTTTCTGTTTTTTGTGTCTTTGGTCATAAGGAGGAAAACCAGTCCTCCTTGGTCTGGTTAGGTTTTCCTTTAGTCTTGTTAGGTATCCTGAGAACTTGACTTGTTGATCAATGGGAATATTCTTTCTGGTCTCCACCATACAGAAGGTGCATATACTGGTGTACATTTGGCAGTCAGTCAGATAAACTGAGTGTTCTTTGTCTGAGAGTGTCAGCTCTCAGGGGAGTTTGTCATAAGGGATATCAGTCCATAAGGGGCCTTGGTCATCTCAACCTTTGTTGTTTCCATGTGTACAATGAAGGTCTCTACTTCTTTAGAATGTCCTTGGGAGTGAAATTTCTGCATCTTGTGAGGGCTGCACCCTTTGCATTCTCTTGAAGGATGCCTCTTACATACTTGGTTTAACCATAAAAAGGTTTATTGGTTTGAGTCCTACTCATCAATAGACAAATGATGAGCCCTCTGAATTGGAAAGACTTCAAAATTGTTAAAATTTTAGAAAGCGTTCATCTTAAACACTTGTACCTATTTTAATTGGTATGCAAAACAACCAAAGGCTTCTAATTTCCAAAATAGCTTAATTGACGGATTTGTTGTAGAAGGCTAATGAAAGATTAAAGATATAAAAGGTACCTAAAACAAAAGACTACAAGATTGACATAGATCCTACTGCTCCCCTCTATCCTGCTTTATTTGAGTACTCATTCTTGTAATCCTTTGTATGAATTGCTTTTCCACTCTGAAGAGACTATTAAACAGTTACCTTTAGAAATGGGACCACTTGAGGCTGTAGGCAATCCTCTTCAGGTCAAAGGCTGAACTGAGGGCCATAGTTAAAGAATTTCTTGAACCCAGAGAGGATCCTCAAAAGTTTTTGTAAATGGATTACCAAGATGGGAGGCCATTGGTCTGACTAAACAAGTGACCATAACTGATATTCAGAACCTGGTAGGAATTTTTTTGGCTTTCTCCCCCAATCTAAATATACCCAGAGGGAAGAAAAACATTCCAACATAGGTGGATCAGTATGTCCATCCTTTGATATCATTTATGTGGCTACCCAATTCCTTGAGGAATTAAAAACAGCAGTCTACTCTTTCCAGGACCAGAGATGTAGCTCCAGAAACAATTCAAAGCCCATCAATCTTTTTTTCCACTCCCCGAAACCTCCCCCTATTTATCTTAAGAGGCTTGTAAGTATTGAAAAAAAATTCTGGCCTTATGGGAACAAAAGTCCTCCTAGGAGGCAGTTGCATTTCTCTCCCTGAGCCTTTGACATGTAAATGTTCTACCTAGTCTTCTTGAGGAACTCTTATCTAGGCCATCTTTTTAAAATGCAAATTTCAGGAAGAAGAAGGCTTTTAAGAGTTGGCTTTGAAGGCTTTTAAGAGTTGAGAACTAATTAAAATATGTAATTAAAACCACTAAAAATTAATAAGGAAAACATCTTTGTATGCAAGGAGAAAGAAGGTATAAGGAATGGAAATGCACACTTAGTTCAGGGAAGAGAAAGTAATTTTTTCCTAAAGATAGCTTTAAAAGAGAGAGAGAATGATGGCTTCTGCAACACATATACTAAAATTGGAACGACACAGAGAAGATTAGCATGACTCCTGTGCAAGAATGACACACAAATTTGTGAAGTGTTCTATATTTTTATTAGCAGATGCAAACTATTATATATAGAATGGATAAACAACAAGGTCCTACTATCTAGTGCAGGGAACTATATGCAATATCCTCTGATAAACCATAATGGAAAAGAATATGAAAAAGACTATACATAAAGCTGAATCACTCTGCTGTTTAGCAGAAATTAACACAACACTGTAAATCAACTATACTTGAATACAATAAATTTTTTAAAATAAAAAAATTAAAGTAAAATGAAATCTTATAAAAAAGAGAGAGAGAAAAAAAGAAAACATAGGACAAAAATCTAAAGGTTAAAAAAAAGTAAGTTATAGAAGTTTTGTGGAAGAGAAACCTTGAGAATAGAGTTTTGTATGTGATCAAGACTGGCTAAGATTAGAATAAATTGTAAGATGGTGCAAAACCTGAATTTGGTTTTCTCTCTGTTAAGAGCATGAAGTTTTAATGGGATATTGATATGCTCTTGATAACAGATAGTAAAGATTTTTTACCTTTTAAGTAAACTGTTGTAACTTTCTGTATTTTGCCTTTGAAATCTTTTGTCACTTTGCTTGGGTGGATAACTAAGTACTCTTACATATAGTGACCTATGATCCTATTTGACCAAGTGTTTCAAACCCTTTTTAATATATTTGACAGACTTCCCCAAAATCAAATTCTAAATGAAATTCTTTTGACCTGTAGATAACATTGAGGTTTTCCAGAATGCCTCCGGAGCACCTCAAGATTTGTTTTCTCTCCTTATCAAAGAAAGACATTAAACTAATTAGGCTTATTTGGTATGTTAAATTACATGGGAAGCATTGTTAAATGAGTGGTGATAAACCTTCTTAGGTTGTATAGTATAGATAAATGTCATTAATAGAAATGTTCTAGAAATTACGTGAAATTTCTAAAATTTAAATGTGTCCTCGTGTAATATCATCAGTCATAATTCTAATTATTGTTTTAATATTGTATGCCACTAAAACAACAAATTTCTTTGACAATCGCTTTGTAAACAGGTCTTTAACCTTGCTTTTTAAGTCTTTTGTCTTTTATAGACAGTTATTTTTGTACTCTGGTGCTTCTGTAAAAATGCTTCATCTTCCAGAAGATTCATAGAAAGGACCTTTTGACACATACAGGTTTCTGATAACTTTCAGCTCATACCAGTGAACTGGTTAAGAAATTAAAGAATTCTCCAGCATTTATTGTTTGTAGATTTTTTGATGATGGCCATTCTGACTGGTGTGAGGTGATACCTCATTGTAGTTTTGATTTGCACTTCTCTAATAATTAGTGATGTTGAGCATCTTTTACATAGATGGTAGCATACGATATAAACTGCTCTGCACCTTGCTTTTTATATATTGTTTTCTTCCAAAATTTTGTCCTAACGAAATACCCTGCTTCTTTTTGAGTTAATTTTGACCATTTCTCCAGGAAACTGCCTGTTTCCTCAATATTTTCCAGTTGTTTTCAGAGTTGTACGTTATATTGTCTTGTAATTGAGAACAACTAACAAAGTTCTTCATACCTATTGGTCTAAATGTTAATCCCTCTTCTAACACTTACAAACTTTCTAAGCAATTTTGGGCAAGTCCCGTGAGTCATGCCGTGTGGTAAATGTTCATAGTCTAACAGAGGGTAATGATTGTAGTGTATTAAAGAATGACGAGTGAGTTTGGCAATTTTCTGAGATATACTTGCAACTAAAAACATAAAATAATTACTATCTTAGGAGCTTAGCCCTATGCCATCCCTTCCTCTATAACCTTCCTTCCTGAGTTTCTCTTCATAACATATTAACTCACATTCAACCTGTACCCTATTAGTTAAATAAGGAAAACTGGCATTTTTAGACTGAAATAATGCCTAGGGAGGCCAAATACTGCCTGCCTCAACAATTGTTTTATGGCCTGTCCTCCTCTGAAGCCAGCATCAAGGCCATCTTGAAATGAGTGGTAAAGAGGCCAAGAGATGACGCTGGGTGGTATAAGTTGTGGTTTTCAGTTGGGGAGAGATAACTAATTTTGGAGGTTGACAAGGAAATAGAAGAGGTTATTAATGGCCTCAGGGAAGCTGGAACGGATTTGGTAATCTGATAATGAGTGCTGAGGTCAGGACAGGGGTAGGGGTGGCACTGAGGGTGGGAATGGTAGTGGGAGAGGTGGAGCAGGTGTGGGAAGCTGAGGCTGGGCCTGGGGAATTGTATTCAATACATAATAATCTCTTGTAACATTAAAAAATGTTTCATATCTACTGGCCTAAATGTTAATATTATTCCCACCAGTATTTGCACAAGTACTGAAACTGTGCTTGCTCTGAGAAGGAGAATTATAAGAATATTTAAACAAAACAGAACAACAAACACACACACACACGCATCTCATTAGTTTGGGAATTTCTTCACACTACAGCCACATTCTTTCTTCTTAAGTTTACTACTTGTGTGCTTTCCTAGATTGCCCATCCAAAAAAATAAGGCTAGTTCACATCATCCCCTACCCTGTTTGTTAAAAGTGGAAAACTGGTAATTACTTGCCCCAGTGGGCACTCAGTACCCTGCATATTGCTTGCATGAATAATGGATGTATTGCCTGAGCTCATTTTAGCCTGAGGTGAGGTGAACTGGAGTCTGAAACACAGAGAAAGTCCCGAGATAGGACAGGAAAACGAGATAGGGACATGCAGGAGTTTTCTTTAAAAAGTTATTCTTACAATAATCTCCTTCTTTCAGCCTTGAACATCTTCAGTACTTGCCCTAAATCGCTTAGCAACTTTGTAAACTGTGGTAAATTGTGGTGGGATTAAAATGTTGGCCAACGTATACAGAGAAGTTCCCCCCCACCCCGACCCCAAGGGGGTGAGGGAGAAAAGCAATTTTGGAGGTCGGTGTGGAGACAGTATGAAAGCTTGTAACAGTCCAGTAAGTGGGAAGCTGCTAAGTAGTGGAATGAGAAGCGCAGGTAATCATCCAGGCGACAGCGACAGTGGAGGGAACAGTTGTTAAGGTGGGCTTCATCCCTTTATTCAGCAACTGGGAAAGAAAGTCTCTCGGCCGCTGGGGGAGGGGCAGGCTTTTTCCCTAAGGTGCAGTGCTGGTGTGGGAGGCGGCACACCGACCCTCCTCCAGAGAGCCGGAAGCAGACGCGGGCGGGGGCGGGGGCGGGGGCGGGGGGGCGCGAAGAGGTGGGAGGGGGAGAGAAGGAAGCGGCGGCCCCGCGGCGGACGGGAGTGCGCTGAGAACCGGGGTGGAGTGTTAAAAAGGGAGCGTGTCTAGCGAGACCCGTGGCCCGGAAGAAGGGAAGCGAGGCGACGCTAACCCCTGCCCACCACCCAGAGGACGAGGGAGGAGGGCCGAGGGCCGAGGGCCGGGGCCGCTAGCAGCTGCTAGGCGCTTTTCGCTGACGCGGCCGCCACGCGCACACGCGCTGACGGGCCGCGGCCTCCACGTCTCAGGTTCCGCAAAGGACTGTGGGAGCGACCCGGGAGAAGGAGGGCCAGGATGGCGGAAGCGGCGGAGTCTCCCGGAGACCCAGGGACAGCAACGCCCAGGCCCCTGGTGAGCTTGGGTTCTGTGACAGAAGGGACCGAGGGTGAGGCAGATGCCCCTTAAGGAAGTCGGGCGACGGGCTCGTGGCGTGAAAGAGCCGGAATCCCTTCCTCACGGCAGGTCCTTTCTGTACCCGATGCCGGAACAGGTCCCAACACTGCACCTGTTCTTTGGGCTAACCGCTTCCCCCCACCCGCGTTGTTCCCACGCCTTCTTGTGAAACTTTCATTCACTTTCCTTTTCATCCTCGTCCCCTGCATTTTGTTAAATGCTGAGCTTTAGGCGATTTAAGTATCTTTGCATCTGCTGTCCCCTCATTTTATGGAGACTTGTCGCTAGCCCTTGTTGGAGTAGCAGCATTCTGGCATTTAATGAGAGATTACTTCCCATGGGACGTTAGAACTTGACTGTTGATTTGCTCAGTGACCCCCAGTAGTCTTGGTTTTATCCCTGCCCTCCCTGTCGCAGCTCCTTGCAGTCCTCTTCATGATGCTCTCTTGCTCCTGTCTCTGCAGAGGATAGGATTTCTACTGCAAATACTACAATTCCAAAGCCTGGACAAGTATTTAAGAACACAGGCTTTGGAGTTAAAGTTAACTTGGAGGTAAAGTTATCACTCACTCTGCCGCTTGTGTGAATTTGGGCAAGTCATTTCATGGAGAGTGTTTTGTCATCTGTAAAATGGAGATAAAAATACCTGCCTCAAAGAGTTTTTACAAAGTTGAAATGACAAATTATGTTAAGTGTCTAATACAATGTGAAGTGTCTAATACAGTCAGTGCCATAACTGAGTGTAGTCAGCTCAACATTCTGCCCCCCAATCCCTCCTCCCAAACAACGTTTAGTTATATGCCAAATAGTGTTTAGTTATATAGTAGTTGCTCAATAAATGGTACATCCCTTTTCTCTGTTTTAAATTGGCAACTTAACATAGTAGAGGGCTGACCTGGGAGTCAGGTGAAATTGATTCTAGTTTTGGTTCTGCTTACTAGCTCTGTTTGTTCATCACTTCCTTCATTTGACAGATATTTATTGAGTATCCACTGTGTTCCAGGCACTCTTTTAGGCACTGAAGATACAACGGTGAAAGAGAGTGAGTAGGTCCAAGTTCTCATGGAAGACTTCTGACCTTGAGGAAGTCACTCTGAACCCCAGTTTCCTCATTTGGAAAATGAGGATAGTAAGTCACCACAGAATTAGAGTACTAAATGAACTAATATATTCATAGTGCCTGGTATGACGTAGTTACAGGTGCTTAGGTGTTTTTAGTTCCTGTCTTTCATCTAAACTGACCCACTCCTCTTTTATGAAGCTTTCCTCCAATTAATTTTAGTGGTTCTGGTTACTCATTACTCAGTATCCAGTCCACTTCTATTCAACAATGTTTATTGAACTCCCACAGTGTGTAATACACTATGCTAGTTGCTTTAGGAAATACAAATGGCCTGTCCTTATGGTGCTTACAGTCTAATTTGTAGGGATGAGACAAATGTATAACGCTAAAATAAGACACCATATAAGAAAGTTACACATAAAATATTAACAAAACTTAAGAGAAGATGCTATCATGTTTAGTTGGGGTGATGAAGCAAGCTACATGGTAGAAGTTATATTTGAGGGGGCCTCAGAGGATGGGTAGGATTTGAATTGCAGGTGAGCGTAAGAGCTATCAGTGACTGACCACCTGCTATGTGCCAGGATTATACTAAACATCGTCTGCATATTTTCTAAACTTCACAGCAACTATTTCAGTTAGGTGGTTTTTGAACTGTGTTTTACTTGCAGGTGAGGAGATGAGACTCAGAGAGATTTGATGATTTCCCTAGGGTGGCTAGGCTGAAAATTGAACTTAGGTCTGCTTCTGAAACCAAGAGTATTTCCAGTAATGCTACACAGCCTCTCATTGGTGAAGGTACAGAGTTTAGGAGGTGCTAATGCATTTGCAGAACAACAGAGAGATTACTTTGGCTGAAGCACAGGGAAGTATTAGGAGGTAAACCTTAAAAGATAAGGCTACTAAATTAGGGAGGCAGTATGGAACAGTGGTTATGGATGTGTGCTTTGGGGTCAAGTTGTCTAGGTTTGGTTCTATGCTCTGTCATTTAACTAACTGCGGGGTATTGGGGAAATTACCAAACGCCTCCATGCCTCAGCTTCCCTGTCTGTAAAATGGAGATAAAGTAATACTTACAGGGTTGTTTGGTGGATTAAATGAGTTAAAACACATAAAACACTTGGTAGAGTGCCTGGCACATAATTATCATGTAGTGTTATTTCTTCTTATTGACTACTATGCCGGGAGGTTTAATAGGCAACAAGGAGCCACTGGAAATTTTTGAGGAGGGAAGGGTTTTAAATCATGAATTTGACAACATAACAGAGGAGTTACCATGGGGAGTATCTGGAATCTAGGATACCAGTGCAACTGTTGCGGTAGTTCCAGGAAGAATTGATGACTGTCTGGACTACAGCAGTGGCAGATGTGAAGATTTGAGTAAGGCGGAGTCCTCGAGGGTTTGCAGTGCTAGGGAGAATGTGTCTTCCATAGTGCTTTTCAAACTTTAACGTGCATAGCAGTCATCTGGGGTATTTTGTTAAATTGCAGATTCTGATTTAGTAGGTCTGGGATGAGGCCTAAGATTCTGCATTTCTAATAAGCTGTCAGGTGGCGCTGCTGCTGCTGCTCCTCCCAGTATCACATTTTGAAAAGCAAGGCTATAGACAAATGGGAGGAAGTGATACCCTGAACAGAAATACAGAAGAGGAGAATGAGGGCCCTAAAAGTTGATTAATTCACTTTTAGAAATGTTTAGTTTGAGATATTGGCAGGCCATCCAGTAGATATCCAACAGGTAGTTGGACACTGAAATATGGACTTCAGGGCTCACAAGAGGTCAGGACTAGAAAGGTTGATTTAGGAGTCATCTGCATAGAGTTGAAAATACAGAATCTTGGGTAATGCCTGTCTATTGCCTGTCTGTTTAAGGAGCAGGAAAAAGAGCCATAATAATCACTGTAGCCTGAGGTCTGGAAGGAAGCTGGTCCCAGAGGAAGGTGCTGGCTAGAGACCATGCCACTAAGCCCCCACCCCCACATCTTGGACTGAACTGTTTCCTGCTTGATCCACCCCATCCCTCCCTCCACCTTGTTGACTCCTTTCTCTCTTTAGGATTTTGGTCAATAGTATGAGCCATCTGCTCCCAGCCACTTTCTTAAGGCTGCAGTCCCTGCTTTTACTGTGTGTTTTTGGCCCTGCCTCTATCTCCTCCCTTCATTGGCCCAAGCCAGGCAGCAAAGTGTGCACATGTGTTTATGTGCACACATGTGTATGTATGTGCACAAGGCTGCCTGCACAGAGGAAGGGGCGGGACATGGGGTCCAAGTCACCTTTCATCCCCACTGAGGGGATAGTCAGAGAGCAGGATCCACTAGCTGAGGTCCTGGTGGTATTGTCTCATATTTGGGGCTAGAGAGCCACAGATCCTGGCTCAGTTCGCTGAGCAATGTCACTAATTCTCTGGAGAAGAGATACTGAGGAAGGGTTGGGATGGGGGATGAGTGGGAATCACATGGCACTTTAGTGACTGCAGTGACTTCTGAAACCAAGTAGCTGGAGTTAGGCCAGACTTCCCCTGTTAAGGGCACAGTCTTCCATAAGAATGTCCGCACTTCAGATACCAGCTGCAGGACCAGGACCACCCTCACTTCTGACCTACTGGCTATAAATTCAGGAGTTCCCGTGATCCCCTCAGGCTCTGTAATTCCCTAGAATGACTCACAGAACTCAGGACAATGCTGTCCTTAAAATTACACTTTTATTATAGCAAAAGGATACAACAGAAACCAGCAAAAGGGGGAGATGCGTAGGTTGAGGTCTGAGATGGTCCCTAACACAAAGCGTCCTTGTCTTCTCTCTGTGGAGTCAGGACAGGACCCTGTTACCCTCCTGATACATTGATGTTGACAATATGCAGAATATTGCCAACCAGGGAAGCTCACCCACATATTTAGAGTTTTTACTGAGGTTTCATTATGTAGGTGTGGTTGACTGGATCATTGCCTCCTCTGCTTCCTGTTTATATCACAGGACTCAAACCGCCCAATCCTCTAATCTTGTGTTTGGTATTTTAGCAGTGGTCAGCCACCATGCTGTAATCTCATTAACATAAACTAGCTGTCTACCAGGGCTCACCGGTTAGCTAAGCTATTAGGGCCCACTACGAATAACAAAAATATTACTATCATTTAGGAAATCCCAGGAGTTTAGAGGCTACCTCCCAGGAACAAATGACAAAGGCTAGCTAAATACTTTTTACTTTCTACAGCAGTGACAGAACCTGAATTGACTCCCTGAGAATCTTGAACCTGAACTCTTGACATGTATCTTTCCCCTTCTGTGAGCCTGCTACTAAGTGATTTACTTGTATTAATATATTTCTTCCTCAGGACAACCCTGTGATGATAGTACCATTATCTCAGTTTTACAGATGAGGAAACTGGGGCACAGAGAGGAAAAGGAACCTGCTCATTGTCACACAGGTAGTAAATGATGGAGCTAGGATTTGAACTCAGGCTGCCTGCCTCCAGGAGCTTGCACTCTTAACCAAGGCTCTCCAGATACCACATGTTGAGCATTGACTATGTGCTAGGTGACATGCAGGTGTTATCTAATTCTTGTAGCAGCGTTGTTTCCAAGGGAGGGCAAAGGCCTGTTTGGCTTCAAAGCCCATTCCTTCTGCACTGCCCTGTCTACCCTAGCAGTAGCAGGCAGCAAGAAAGCTCAAAACAAGCAATCCTGGAGCTTGAAAGGGCAGTGTTGTAGTAGTAAAGGGAGAATAATGACTTCAAAACAGGTTGGTTTACGCATTAAGTGCTGAAGAATATTCAAAGCGTGAAACTGAGGAAGGATTCTTGTATTTCTTTTGTTTTTCTTTTGTTTGCTTGCAGGTTTTCTTTCATTTATTTAATTTTTAGTTTTTTGGCCATGCCCCGTGGCATGTGGGATCTTAGTTCCCCCACCAGGGATCGAACCTGCACCCCCTGCATTGGAAGCACGGAGTCTTAACCACTGGACTGCCAGGGAAGTCCCCGGATTCTTGTAATTCTTGATTATGAGGTCACTATTAGCACTGTCAGTAAAGTTGTGGGAAGACTAGTGTAGACTACAAAGGATTAAGAGAGTGGGAGTGTGAAGAGCAGTTTGATCAGAGAAAAGGAGAGGAAGGAGAGTAGTTTGAGGGAATGGCAGAAACAAGGAAGTGATATATTTTACCATTTTACTACGGAAGCTTTCAAATATGTAAATAAAATAAAGAGTAGTATAACAAATCCCATATACCTATCAACATTCTGCTATTCTTATTTCATTTATTTCCCCACCATATTTTTTTCTGGAGTATTATTTTAACCTTTTTATTTTGAACTAATTTTAGACATACAGAAAAGTTGCAAAAATGGTACAGAGAGTTCCTGTAAACCCCTCACCCAGCTTCCTCTAGTGTTAACATTGTATGTAACCATAGTACAGTGATCAGAACCAGGAAGTTAACGTTGGTACAACACTATTAAACTATAGATCTTATTTGAATTTTATCAGGATTTCCACGAATGTCCTTTTTTGTTCCAGGATCTTATCCAGGATCTCACATTGCATATAGCTGTTATTTTTCCGTAGTTTCCTTCAGTTTGTAATCGTTCTTCAGTCTTTCCTTGTCTTTCATGATCTTTTGTGAGTGTTTTAAAGCCAATCTCAGACGTATCACTTTACCCATAATACTTCAGTATGTTTCCCTAATAGGTAAGGACTTTTTTTGTCGTTATCACACATAACATAATAATAATCACTCCTTAATATCATCTAATCTCTGTTCACCTCCCAATTTTCTAAAAGAAAAATGTGTTTTTACAATTTGTCCAAATCAGGATCCAAACAAGGTCAACAAATTGCATTTGGTTAGTAAGTCTCTCTTTTTTGTAAAGGAACATTTCTTTTCCTTTGTTTGTTTGTTTTAATTTATTTTATTTTTGGCTGTGTTGGGTTTTTGTTGCTGCGTGCAGGCTTTAGTTGCGGCGAGCAGGGGCTACTCTTTGTTGCAGTACACAGGCTTCTTATTGTGGTGGCTTCTTTTGTTGTGGAGCATGGGCTCTAGGCACGTGGGCTTCAGGAGTTGTGGTGCATGGGCTTAGTTGATCTGTGGCATGTGGGATCTTCCCAGACCAGGGCTCAAACCCGTGTCCCTTGTGTTGGCAGGCAGATTCTTAACCACTGAGCCCCCAGGAAAGTCCCAATAAGTCTCTTTTAATATATGTGTTCTCCTCTTTTTAATGTAATTTATTTGTTTAAATTCAGTCATTTCTCTTGTAGAATTCTCCACTTTCTGTATTTGGCTGATTGTATCCTTGTGGTATTTTTAGTATGTGCCTCTGTCCACATATTTCCTGTAAACTTTAAGATCTAGAGGCTTGATTATATTTAGATTCATTTTGGCTTGGGGAGGGGAGGCAAAAAGGGAAAAGAACTTAGATGGTCCCTAAAATTAGGAATTTTTTGTTCATTTTTTAACTTTTTATTAAGAAAAATTTCAAAGACACAAAAGTAGAATGGTAAAGTGGACCCTCAGGTACCCAACCTTCAATAATAATTACCAGTTTATGGCCAATCTTCTTTCTTCTATAGCCCTACCCACTTTCCTCTATACTATTTTTTTTTTTTTTTTTTGCGGTACGCGGGCCTCTCACTGTTGTGGCCTCTCCCGTTGCGGGGCACAGGCTCCGGACGCGCAGGCTCAGCGGCCATGGCTCACGGGCCCAGCCGCTCCGCGGCATGTGGGGTCTTCCCGGACCGGGGCACGAACCCATGTCCCCTGCATCGGCAGGCGGACGGACTCTCAACCACTGCGCCACTTGGGAAGCCCCCTCTATACTATTTTGAAGCAAATCCCCAGCATCATTACATTAGTAAATATTTGATATGTATCTCTAAAAGATAAGGATTCTGTTTTTAAAGAACATAACCACAATATCATTAGTACATCTAAAAAATCAATAATTCCCTAATATCAAATATCTTATCAGTGTTCAAATTTCCAGTTATCTCCTAAATGTTATATATTTATAATTTAAAGTCTGGCCCACTACCTATTTTTGAAAATAAGGTTTCATTGGAACACTGCCAAACATAATTTTTTTTTGTGGTACGCGGGCCTCCCACTGCCGCGGCCCCTCCCCCCGCGGAGCACAGGCTCCGGACGCGCAGGCCCAGCCACTCCGCGGCACGTGGGATCCTCCCGGACTGGGGCACGAACCTGTGCCCCCCGCATCGGCAGGCGGACCCCAACCACTGCGCCACCAGGGAAGCCCCCCAAACATATTTTTTATGTATTGTCTTTGATTGTTTTCATGCTAGAGTGGCAGAGTTGAGCAATTGCAACAGAAACCATTTGTCTCTCAAAACCTAAAATATTTACTATTTGGGTCCTTCACAGAAGAAGTTTGGTGACCTCTGCTTTAGGCAATCACCTTTTAGAATAATTAAAAATAAAAATTTTTTATATTTACCTTCATTTAAACCACTTCTGGTTATCTTCATTTCCTTGTGTAAATCCAAATCTCCTTTTGATATCATATTCCTTTCTGAAGATCATCCTTTAACATTTCTTGTAGTGCATGTTTCAGCTTTTGCTCATCTGAAAAAAGTCATTGTTTTGCCTTCATTTTTAATAGCTATTTTTGCTGGGTTTAGAATTCTGGGTTGACAGTTTTGTTTGTTCAGCACTCTAAAGGTGTGTCCATTTTCTTCTGCCTTGTGTAGTTTTGGGTGAGATGTCTGTTACCTGTTTCCTCTGATTGCAATGTCTTTTTTCTCTGGCTGCCTTTAAGGTTTTCCTCTTTATCTTTGGTTTTCAGTAGTGTGAATGTGTCTAGGTTTGTGGATTTTTGCTTTTGTCTTTAGGTATTTATCTCTTTTTAAAAATTTTTTATTTATTCTTAAAATTTTTATTTATTTATTTATTTGGCTGTGTTGGGTCTTCGTTTCTGTGCGAGGGCTTTCTCTAGTTGTGGCGAGCGGGGGCCACTCTTCATCATGGTGCGCGGGCCTCTCACTGTCGTGGCCTCTCTTGTTGTGGGGCACAGGCTCCAGATGCGCAGGCTCAGTAGTTGTGACTCACGGGCCCAGTTGCTCTGCAGCATGTGGGATCTTCCCAGACCAGGGCCCGAACCCGTGTCCCCTGCATCGGCAGGCGGACTCTCAACCACTGCGCCACCAGGGAAGCCCCAATACAATGATTTGATGTGTGTAATTTTTTTTCTTTTCTAACTCTTCTTTTTTTGTTTTTGTTTAGATAATTTTCACTGACCTATCACTGATTTCTTTATTTGGCTCTGTTGAGTCTGCTGATAAGGCTGTCAAAGGCATTCTTCATCTGTTACTGTATTCACTTACTTCTAGCATTACCATTTGATTCTTACAGTTTCCATCTCTTGGCAGAAATTCACCATCATTCATGCATATATCTTTTCTACTAGAGCCTTTTTAGCGTATTAATTGTATTCATGGTAAATTTTTCTTCTGAAATTCTAACATCTCGGTCACCTCAGAGTCTGGTTTAATTGCTTTGTCTTCTCACAGAAGGTTGTTTCCCCGTGTATGTGTGTGTGTGTGTGTGTGCATGTGTGTGTTTATGGGGAAGGGGTAAATTTTTATTGATCGCTGGCCATCATATATAACAGTAGAGACTGCCTGGAAATGGCACATCTTTTCTGCTAAGTTGTTACTATGGAGGTTAAGTCAATATAGTAAGGAGTTGAACTGTATTTGGGTTTTGTACTTGATATGGGAACCTTCAATGCATCATCAGCTTCAAATTCCTCTCCTATTACCTTGTGCTTAGGGTGGGCACTAGGTTTTCCCAGTGTTTTTCTTAATGTTCCTCCTCTATGCTTAGTTTTCTGCATTCCCTTTGCCCCTGCATAAAATAGTGAGTTTCTCTCCAAGCTCTAGTCCCTTCCTTAGCACTAGACTGCTATTGCTTGTTACTGCATACTTGCTAGCCTTGTGGTGGGTACCTGGGAGGTGGAGATTCTTTGTTGTTTTGGTCCAGCCTCTGCCTTAGGTAGGTCATGTGTCCCTGAGTCTTCCTGGGTGAGACTTTCTCAGTGATCCTGTCTTCCCCAGCTGAAGGGAGACTCTAATAGTCTGGCCTCAGGATGATTTCCCACCCCTCCTCCAGGAGTAGTGAGGTTTGTCTTTGCCCTTTCCCCAGCCACAGTAGGTTTTCTCCTGTGCTCTGGAGACAACAGAGTTTGCTGATCTTCCCCCAGCAGCTTTAAGGCTCTTTTTTCTGTAGGGGAGAAGGGTCTGAGCCAGTCTCTGTGCTTTTCTCAGAAGAGGCAGCTACTCCCCTCACACCTGGACCAATGGAAGTCTGTGGAGAAGAGCCTGAAAGTGGGTGTGAATGCCTCCTGTGTCTAATGCTTCCAGGGACGCTGTACTCTCACACCAGTCAACACTTGGTCTTTAGCAATTCATTTTAAATTTTAGCTGAATTCTTAACCATCTGTGTGATGCCCAGTGTTGTTGTCTTCTCTTGCTTCGCTACAGATGAGCCAGTGCTCATGTCCCATCTCTTCTTGGAAGTAAGTGCCTGTCTTTCCTTAGATTTCATTCATGCTACTTGGTTGCCCCACAACCTCAGCTCTCTGATGGGTTCAAGGAAAGTTATGATTTTGTAGTTAATCTAGCTTTTTCTCATTGTTCTAGTGGATGGGATGCTCATTCCAGCTCTCTACATCCTAATTGGAAGTCAAATTACAGTGTTGTAAAGTCACTTGAAATAGTTGCTCTCTGTGTGGTTGTGTATTTAATTCAGTAGGTTCATTTGTTTCATTTTTCTTTCAGTTTTTGGGACTGCTTTTAAATTTTAATTTTGTCTCATAATTCTGTGAAGTATTTATATGATTTCAAGTTATATATACAGAACAATGTGTGTTCCAAGAAGACTAACTTCTCTACTTGTTTCCTCCACCTTATTCCCTCCTTTCCTAATTAGGAAGCCTCTTTTAAAAAAAATCTATGACATTTCTTACATTACATGTGACAGGTCACATTACATGACTTATTTCTTATATTTAAAAGATATTCAGATATGTATATATATTTGTATCCCCTCTTTTCTCAGATAAATAGTAGCATGTATACACACTTTCCTCCACATTATTTTTTAATTTAACACTCCATAATAGTTCTTTAGAGATATCCCCATTCCTTCTTACAGCTGCATAGCACTCCATTATGTGGACATACCATGCTTTATTCAACTGGTTCTCTGTTGATGGGCATTTGGGCTACTCTCAGGTTTTTTGCTTTTACAGGTAGTGTTGTAATGAAGAGCCTTGTGTGTGTGTGTATGTATATGTCTTTTTGTATTTTTACCAGTTTAGACTCCTAAAAGTGGTGAGCAATCCATATATAAATTTACTAGATATTGCCAGATTCATCTTCAATAGGGCCTAGTACCATTTTGTCTCCCCAGCAGCAGTGTGTGAGTGCTTTTACCCCTCAGCTTCACTTGCCGAATGTGTTGTCAAACTTGGATTTTTGCCGGTCTAACAGGTGAAGAATTTTCAAGTAGCTTTAATTTGAATTTCCTTATTAAGAGTGTGATTGACAAGCTGCTTTTCATAAGTTCTTTGAACAACCTTATTCTTCCTAAAATTTTTGTATACTGTCTTGTATTTCATTTACCTGTAACTATTGCCCACTAAACATTGGGCCAAAAACCATATGAGAAGGGATTGCTTCTGTTTTCTTAGGAACTTGAAGATTCTAGAGTTTCAGTCACAGTAATCAAATTTGGCATATGAACGTAAGAGTTTAAAAGTTTGCAATCTTGCAGTTCACTTTGGAAATGTTATTTGATCTGTGGTTGCCAGTAATCTGGTAAAAAGATTATAAATAATGATGTGTTTTGCTATTTCCATGTTCTTCCCAGTTTCCCTTTAGATTTCACATAATGCTCCTTTTTAGCCAGCAGAGGCCACTGGAGCCCACTAAGGAGCAGAAGTGCAACAGAATTGTGGCTGTGCTAAGATGTGATCACTGAAAGGTCACTAAAAGTTCTGCAATCTTACTAGCTTATATCCTGTTAAGATTTCATGCTTGACAGCTCATGCAGCTCAATATCAAAAAAAAACAAATAACCCAATCCAAAAATGGGCAGAAGACCTAAATAGACATTTTTCCAAAGAAGACATGTAGATTGCCAACAAACACATGAAAAGATGCTCAACATCATTAATCATTAGAGAAATGCAAATCAAAACTACAATGAGGTATCATCTCACACCGGTCAGAATGGCCATCATCAACAAATCTAGAAACAATAAATGCTGGAGAGGGTGTGCAGAAAAGGGAACCCTCCTGCACTGTTGGTGGGAATGTAAACTGATACAGCCACTGTGGAAAACAGTATGGAGGTTCCTTAAAAAACTAAAAATAGAACTACCATATGACCCAGCAATCCCACTACTGGGCATATACCCTGAGAAAACCATAATTCAAAAAGAGACATGCACCCCAATGTTCATTGCAACACTATTTACAGTAGCCAGGACATGGAAGGAACCAAAATGTACATCGACAGATGAATGGATAAGGAAGATGTGGCACATATATACAACGGAATATTACTCAGCCATAAAAAGGAGTGAAATTGAGTTATTTGTAATGAGGTGGATGGACCTAGAGTTTGTCATACAGAGTGAAGTAAGAAAGAGAAAAACAAATACCATATGCTAACACATATATGGAATCTAAAAAAACGGTACTGATGAACCTAGTGGCAGGGTGGGAATAAAGACACAGACATAGAGAATGGACTTGAGGACACGGGTGTGGGGGATGGGGAAGCTGGGACAAAGTGAAAGAGTAGTATCGACGTATATACACTACCAAATATAAAATAGATAGCTAGTGGGATGCTGCTGTATAGCACAGGGAGATCAGCTTGATGCTTTGTGATGACCTAGAGGGGTGGGATAGGAGGGTGGGAGAGAGGCTTAAGAGGGAGGGGATATGAGGATATATGTATACATATAGCTGATTCACTTTGTTGTACAGCAGAAACTAACACAACATTGTAAAGCAGTTATACTCCGATAAGGATATAAAAAAAGATTTCATGCTTGAAAGAAACCAAATATTTGAGGGCAAGAAAGTCTCTGCCATTTACTTTATAAGTTTTTCCATTGGTTGCCATCTCCTTCTTTAAGTTAAAAGAAATAAGCATTTGAGAATTTTGGCTAACTGCATTGTTCAATGTCTGGTGAGCTAACACCTTATTTTAAAAACTGTATAAAACCCTACAAAAAGACATGGTCCTGCTCTCTGGGAAATGATGATGTCTTTGGGGGAATCCTACAGTTTATTACAGGCTTTAAATTTTTGTCCCTAACTCTTCTCAGTTTGCAGGCCTTTCAGATATATCTATCTCACAAGACATCCCTGTGGAAGGAGAAATCACCATTCCCATGAGATCTCGCATTCGGGAATTTGACAGCTCCACATTGAATGAATCTGTTCAGAATACCATTGTAAGTTAGACAAGTTGAGAGAACTTCTGTTCAGTGTCATGGGGCTAAGTAGCTAATAGCGCTTTGTAATATTTTTGTTTGGTTCACTGGTTTTCAGTGTATTTTATTTATTGAAATTTAAGGTTCTCCCCTAGAGAATAATTTGGTACAGCCTTTTTGGAAAGCAGTTTGGCTGTAATGGATATTAAGGAACTTAAAATGTCCAATCTTTTTGAGGTGATAATTCCGCTTCTCTAGGTATAGTATAAGGAAAAAAAATTTTTTTAATACAAAAGTATTTTTAAAAATACAGAAAAATGTTTATACAAAGATGTTTGTTACAGCAATATTTATAATGGGGGAAAGTTGCAAAGAAGAGTAATCGGTTAAGTAAATTATGTTACATCTTTGTGGTAGAATGGTAAACAACCATTAAAAGTCATGTTTACAAAGAACTATTAATGACATGAAGAAATTTCTAGGTTGAAAAAATTAGGACAGAATTACCTCAACTATATTTTGAGAGGTTATGTTTATATGACTGTACCCTTCTTTAAATGTCTTGATTTTTAAAAATCTGGCTTCTAGGATTCATTTGCCAGAATGTATGGGAATGTTGAAAATTAATTGACTTTACATATTGTGAAGAATGTGTTAGCTTGGGAGCAAGCTGATTACCCCTTGTGACCTCATCAAGTAAGAACTGAAAGTTAGGTACTGTGTTTTGCAGAGCAGATTTTACTAGTGCTATTATTTTCATTTCTTTAAGTAACAGGAGGGCTGTGTTTCTCTTTTGTGGAGTTTAAAAAATCAAAACAGAACTGATGAATGTGGTAAAGAGTTAGATGTTGGCTTAAGGAGTTAATAGGAAAAGTTAATAGAAAAAGGAGTTAATAGAAAAACCCCACCTCTCTGGTTTGTTTGTATAGTGAAGGAATTAAAGTGGAGTTATAGCTCCAAAAATCAGTGAAGGGCCCCCAGGAGAATGAAATAGAAGAAATTTTAGCAAATTTAGTGAGGGGGCTGCTTGGCAACCTTGGTCATCACAGTACAAGTTGTTTATGTCTTTCAGATGCGTGATCTAAAAGCTGTTGGGAAGAAATTCATGCATGTTTTGTACCCAAGGAAAAGCAATACTCTTTTGAGAGATTGTAAGTATATAAGGATTTTGAGGCTTTGCTGTTTCTCATCATACCTTATCATAAGTATTTTATAAGGCAAAGGCTCTGTGGTAATAAAACTGATGTCATTTTGCAGGATGAAAAAATACATAAATGAAGTTTTCAAAAAAAGTTAAAAATTTAGGATGGAATTTCAGAGATTGGAAGATTTTGCTGAATATATTGTCCTCATCAATAAATATAGACTGTATATTCTCACCTGCTATAATAGACACTGCAAAGAATATTTCTGGAAGTGGCAAAGACATAGGGACTTTGTTCAACCAAAGAGCTAATGATTTCCAAGGGAAAGGCAAAATGTGTAAATGTTAAATTAGAATAATAGCTAATACCCATTAAAGGTTTAACAAATTAATAGTACTTTATTGACATTTCTGTTTTCAGAATGATCATTTAGTCTGTTGACTGCTTTCTTTAGGAGTTCCAAAACAGTGTTTGCAGAAAATTATGCTGTTATTTAGAATTTATTCTTAAAATTGTTAGACCTTTTCTTTTCAAGCATTCTTGGTTTTTCTTAGTACCCTTTGTCAGAAAAAAATTGAATCTGTTGTTTGAGAGTAGTAACAATGATGTTGTACATGAGTGTACCTTCTATTTTGGCAGCATTTCAGCTGTAATATAAGGATGTCAAATATGTGGCAAATGTGCCATCACTGTGTGGCAATTGGATGCAGTGTCAGAATCTTTTTCAACATAGTACATTGTGGGTTGAAGCTGACACATGGTTGCTACAGCTCGTATATAGTGGAAAGAGCATGGGCAAATCAGTGTTTGAATAGCGTGTGATCTTGGATAAGACAGTTAACTTTTCTGAGGTTGAGGTTTCTTCCTCAGAAAAGCTGTCTTATCCAATGAGATACCAATTTAGATCCATTAGGATAGCTATTGTCAAAGAAACAGAAAATAACAAGTGTTGGTGAGGATGCGGAGAAATTGGAACCCTCGTGCATTGCTGGGGGGAATGTAAAATGGTGCAGCCACTGTGGAAAACAACATGGTGGTTCCTCAAAAAATTACCACATAATTTTATAGTATATAAAATTTATAGTGTAGAACTACCACATGATTCAGCACATCTCCTTCTGGGTATATACCCAAAAGAATTGAAAGCACGGACTCAAACAGGTATTTGCACACCCGTGTTCATAGCAGCAGGTGAAAACAACTCTTACCTCTATCAGTGGATGGATGGGTAAACGAAGTGTGTTATATACACCATGGTATATGCCATATATGAATGGGTTATTATTCATCCTTAAAAAGGAATGAAATTCCTGATACATGCTACAACATGGATGAACCTTGAAGACATTATGCTAAGTAAAATAAGCCAGACATAAAAGGACATATATGATTCCACTTATGTTAGGTACCTAGAGTAGTCAGATTTATAGAGACAGAAAGTTAAATGATGGTTGTCAGGGACTGAGGGAGTATTGAGGAGTTATTGTTTAATAGGTTGGAGTTTCAGTTTGGGAGATGAAAAAGTTCTGGAGATGGATGGTGTGGTGCTTGCACAACAATGAATATACTCCGTGCCTGTACAGTTAAAAGTGACTAAAATGGTAAATTTTGTGTTTTATGTATTTCACAAGAATAAGAATAGTTACAAAATACTGTTATGAATCTTTTACAAATTAAAAACAGTCGTCACTGCATTAAAAAAAGCGCATTAATGTCAATTGTACTTGAATTCAGCTTTTCAGTTGATAAATTTTAACAATTTATTGCGTATTTAATAAACAATAGTTTATTAGAGTGTTAGGATTATGGTTTTTCTTTTTTTACATCTTTAACAAACTTTCCACAGTGGTGTCAAAATTACTTATTTAAAGAAAAAGATGTAAGTATGTCCATATGCACACTTCTTTCAAGTAAAGTTATGTACAAGTGAGGTTAAAGTTAGAAGTGGTATATGTACCTTTTTTCATATTACTTGAGGAAGATAAGCTTTAAGCTGTATGTTACTGAACTGTTGGTTTATTAATCACCCAACAGCTATTGATTGAGAGCCACAGTTATTAGACCTAATGTTGACAGAGCCTTTATAGTTTTCAAAAAGTTTTCATGTTGTTTGTTAACATTTAACCCGATGAAATTACCAGTGTTGGGCTGTTTTTTCACCTATAAGAACAGAAATTCTGTGCTAGTTCAATGTAGTAATTATGAAAGGGAAACAGTATTGCAGAGTGGAAAGGGCTTTGTAGTAGGAATCAGAAGATTCTGGTTTTGGTTCTAGGTTCTGGTCCCACCCCCACACTTAATTATTTTCGGAAACTTGGGAACATCACTTCTTCCCAGCTTTGTTTTGCATATTTGTGAGGTGAACCTGATTATACTTTCCTTGTCTAATGTAGTCTCAGATAGGTAAAGTGACTTGGCTTTAGTCTTCTGTTTGATGGTGCAGGGTAGGGCACTTAAGTCTTTTGACTCCTTGCTCGTTGGTCTTTAACTGTAGCATGCTGGAATGTGGCTTAGTAGGTGGGGAGAGGGTTGATTTGTGGGATGTGAAGTGAACAAAATTTAAAGGATATATGAAGAAAGGCATTCAGAATTGGGGAGCAGGGAGGGTCAGCAGAGGGATAGCAGAGGTGGGAAGGCTTGGGCAGACAGGGAGAGCCTTGATGTCTGAATTCTAAGAGGGGGAGAGGTACATATTGGAATAAAGACAGAAAACACTACATGGTTGTGTCTTAACAGTCTTCTGTCTTTTCTTATAGGGGATTTATGGGGCCCTTTGATCCTTTGTGTGACACTTGCATTGTAAGTACTTATATTTCCTTTCTTTGTCATTTGAGATAGATTAGATTTTTTTCATGGAGTTTCAAAATTGAAGGGGATTTTTTTTTTTTTTTTTTCTTTTTTTTCTTTTTGCGGTATGTGGGCCTCTCACTGTTGTGGCCTCTCCCGTTGCGGAGCACAGGCTCCGGATGCGCAGGCCCAGCGGCCATGGCTCACGGGCCCAGCCGCTCCGCGGCATATGGGATCCTCCCAGACCGGGGCACGAACCCGTATCCCCTGCATCGGCAGGCGGACTCTCAACCACTGCGCCACCAGGGAGGCCCCTGAAGGGGATTTTGACTGAATATTTCATTTAGGACTTCTGTGACATATTGTACTCCTTATGTATTTAAATCTAAAAAGTCAAGTACTTTTCTAGATCAATTCAAAGAGTGATGGACTTTAAAGATGTGAAAATTATGCCCACCTCCATTTACCAATGACTTCTTATCCTGTTTTAGCCACTTCTGTTCAACATTTATTCACACTCATGTACCTCATTAAGCTAAGTGAATTAAGTATCTGTAGGTTTAAGCACTGTTTATTTGCAAACATAATTCTTTTAAAATTTACTAAAAGCATAAGTGAGAATACATTAGAGTAGAAGTGGTAGAGTTCAAAGCAAGATCATGTTTCAAAGTGTTACGTTTTCCATATGCATTGTATGTAAAGGGAAAGGACAGAAAGAAAGCAAAGTTCTGCTGGAGAGGGGAATATAACCACAGGTGGAGTGGAAAAAATACTGCACTAGGATTCAGTTCTGAGTTCTCATCCTAACTTTGCTATCAGCAGAGTGACTTTCGGCCACTAATAACCAAAATTTGTATAATGATTTTTCTCAGCTTACAGAAAACTTTTAAATACCTTCTCTTATCCTCATAACAAGAAGTGAATATTTTTCCTCTCTTGACAAACAAGCTCACGTTCAGAGATTGAGGACTGAACCAAGGTCACATATTCAGTGGTAGACCTGGAATTCAACCTCAGGTTTCCTTGACTGCCCATTCTCTACCTCTGCAATTATTACACATCTCTTCCCACCTAGCCTCTCTGGGTCTCCTTTTCCATATCTACAAAAGGAGATGGTTGAGGGTCCTTTCCAGGCCGAACCTTTTATGATTTTAAATTCAAGTTTCTTACTGGCTTCTTTACCCATTTTTAAATGTAAGTCAAGCACATGGTAATTTAGGTAAAAACGTGGAGTGCTCTATCTTATGCCTTTAATAACCATATCAAGGGAAACAATTCAGTGCCTTGATGAAAGGGTTTATGTTAGAAGCTCTGAGCATATACCTTTTTAGTTTTGAAAGATTAACCTTAGAGATTATAGAGTTTAATCCCACTTATTTCAGAGAAGAAAATTGGAGTCCCAGGACATCAAGTGATCTGCTCCAGTTTCCATATCTAGTGACAGAATTAGGATCAATATCTGAGTCTCCTGCCTTCCAGGCCAGTTAATGTTCTTTCCGTCATACCATGCTGAAGCAATAGGAGTTCCAGACAACAAGGGATGAGGGCCAGCATTCTTTGCACTGGATTGTCAGGACTTGGAATGGAGTATGCAGAACCATAGAATACAAAAGCCTGTACTGGCACATAGCATAGCAGGACAGGACTTACTGTGTGACTTCTCTATACTTTGTAATAAGAAGAGGTTGTGAGTTTGATGTTACTTATTCTGTTACTGGAAAAAATGGCACAGAGTACAAGTGTTCTGAGTCCAAAATTCAAAACAGTTTACATCTGTAAAATTTTCAGAGAGGATATAAGTGACTGTTCAGTTACTCAGTTTCGAAGCAAAGCCTTTTCATGATAATCTGTATGTTTTGATTTTAAAAAAATCAACAACTAAATAGGTTTATAGACTGTTTCCATTTTTAAATGCCAGAACTAGAACCTTAACCCAAGGATTACAAATTCAAATGTGTACATGCATGCATTGCGAATTGATTACCAGAAGCCCTTGTGAAGGGATCTGCTGCTGTGTGAACTGCACCTGATTGTTGCCATGTACGAATGCAGGTCCAGTGTTACAAACTCTTATGATTTTTCAAGAAAATCCAGAAATACCTCCCAATTTTAAAATAACATCAACTTGAATTTAAGACCACTTTAAGTATTGTATGGACCAACAACCTCATGTCTGTGAGCCACATTTAGCCCTTCAGTTTATACCCTCTGCTTAACCAAAAAAGGTCTTCGGTAATCCATTTAAGCATTCCCATGAGGTCAAATGGAGAACGTCTTGTAGTCCTGAGGCATTTGGAATTTGAAATAAGGGAGCCTTGCCATATACTTCAGGCATTTTCCTTTTGTACAGCCTATATAGTATAGATCTTCAGGTGAGGTTTAGGGCAGCTCCCTGATTCAAAGTTTGAGAACCCATGCCGTAACTTTGTTGCTCTAAATAAAAGATTAAGCAATTCTCATGCCATTTCTTTGTCACAGAATGCTTCAGAGAGGCTCTGTAGATAGCGAAAAAGATGGAGGGCCCCAGTTTGCAGAAGTGTTTGTCATTGTCTGGTTTGGTGCAGTTACCATCACCCTCAACTCAAAACTTCTTGGAGGAAACATGTGAGTATTATTAAAATGCATCCTTTTTCCCTTGCCAGGTTATGTATGTATCTTAGATTTTTAAGGAAGTCTGGCTAGTTATATATTTTTCAAAAAGAAAAATCAAAATAAATGAGAGCCAAAAAGAAAGTTCTCTTAAAACCACTGAACAGAGATAACCTAGTTGAATTAAATTACCTTAAATTATCTGGGGTCCTTTGATAAGCTTCAGTGCTCTCTCTCCAGCCCCTGAAATCATAGGCAGAATTTTTTGTGTTAGAAGATTATGTCTGTCTTTGGGAACAGATGGCCCATAGTTTTCAACAAATTCTGAAATAGGTCTGTAAACCAGAAAAGATTAAGAAACACCATTCTTAGAGGTTCAGTGGGAGAAGGAGGTCTCTAGGAATTAGAGCAGATCATCTAGATCCTAGATGGCTGACTCTTAAGGAGTTTAAGCAGAGAGGAGGAGAGTATGGGTAGAGCAAAACTAAAGCACATGTTTAATACAGAGGCCTATCCTCATAAAATCAACATTAGGGTATAGGTATTATGTATCTGAAGGAAGGTAACGATCCATGATACATAGAAATCTGTGTAATAAGCTGTATCATGATACAGATCAGCTATATTTATGATCTTTATGGATGTATGTTGTTTTTTAGATCTTTTTTTCAGAGCCTCTGTGTGCTGGGTTACTGTATACTTCCCCTGACGGTGGCAATGCTGGTTTGCCGGCTGGTACTTTTGGCTGAGCCAGGACCAATAAACTTCATGGTCCGGCTTTTTGTGGTGATCGTGATGTTTGCCTGGTCTATAGTAGGTAAGAACGTACTTATCTCTACAGTAACAGAGCAGACCAAAGCATGAGTTAGAGATGAAGATCAGATGAGGAGCAGTGTAACTTATAAGTTACATATGAGTGATATGGTTGCCAGTGTCATCCATAGAACCGTCTTCTCTCAGTAGGGTTAATGTTCATCTTATCTGAGTTGGCTATCTGGACTTCTGAGATGTGGAGAGTCACGTCTTTTTTTTTTTTTTTTTCAATCCTTAAATAATGGATAGGGTTGAAAAAGGAGATTACACTAGACCTAGCTTAGTCCTGGCATATAGGAGGCATAGGTGACTTGAGAAATGACTTGAGCCTTTTCCTGACAAATGAATCATAATAATAGCCAGCATTTACCAATTGCTTACTGTAGGCCAGGCACTGGCCTAAGTACTTCACATATATTATCTCATTTAACCCTCACAACAACCCTAGTAAATAAAAACAGTTATTATCGGTGGCATTTTTATAGATGAGGAACAGACCCAGAGAGGTTAAGCAACTTGCCCTGGGACACATAACTAGTGAATAGGGGAATCAAGTTTCAAACCCAACCAGATCACATACCTGTTTAGAAATGTACTATACTACCTCCCAGTATAGGTTGTTAAGTATCATAGTACTTGTCTGCTTCAGCAGAAAATTCTGCTAAAGATTAGTGAGAGCCTGTAGCAGTGGCAATGAATGCTATTTGCTCATTGTTTTTACTTTCCTAAAATTCTCTTAAAATTCCACCTTAAACTGGAAGTGTTCACTAGCTTCTTTTTAATGGGATAGACAGACTGCCTAATATTTTTATGTGCAATAACATCTCTTTGCTCTGGAACATGGTTAAAAGCCAAGAAGTAGTCCAAAAGTAAGGTCTGAGAATGCCAGAATTGATATTCCAAGGATTGTATTAAGCTTGGGTGCTTTAACTACCCATGGAAGAGCCCCTCATTCCCTCACTTAGAGTCTGATAATTTACCGTACATGTAGTTCTGAATAGCTTAGTCATCAAGTGTCCAGGCCAACAGTGGTTCAGCAAGTAGAATCTTAGATGAGAGAGAAGTTCCTGTAATGCAGCAAATAGGTATTAAGCACAGACTGTGTGTCAGGCATTGTGCTAGGCATGGTCTCTATCCTCTGAGTTCACAACCTAGGCATGTAAACACTTAAGGGCAATAAAATTTTCCAGGTGGGCAATGGAAGTCTATGCAGGGTATAGTGGGGACACAGAAGAGGTAAGTGGGCAGTTCTACCTGGGGTGGCAGGATACCAGATGGTTGTTCAGGAAAGATTTCCTTGAAGGGTGATTATTGATGAGTAAAAAGATGAGTATATGTTTCCTGGATGGACAAGAGGATTGGCATCTAAAAGAGCTGATAACTTATTAAGAACAAGTACTCAAAAAGCACAGCAGTGTGAGGCCATTTGCCATAGGAGTTTTGTAAGCCTATTTAGCACAGTTCAGTAACTTCTCAGAAAAGGGTAAGAAACCCCTTTTAGAAAGGTTTCCATCTTAAATGGTTGAAACCTTTCAAAGCTTTCATACTTGAAACAGGTAGCCCTCAGCTGTCTGGAAAACTATGCTGCCAAATGCCTTTTTCTCTGAGGATCACAAATGTAACTGAACTTATAGTGTATAATTCTGTGTCCCAGACTATGCCAGGCCCCTTCAAGTTTAGTAAATGTTAGTAGTTGTGACAGTCTTATTGTATTAAATACTCCTTTTTGTTGTCTTGTTTTGCTTTGTTTAGCCTCTACAGCTTTCCTTGCTGATAGCCAGCCTCCAAACCGCAAAGCCCTTGCTGTTTATCCTGTTTTCTTGTTTTACTTTGTCATCAGTTGGATGATTCTCACCTTCACTCCTCAGTAAATCAGGAAATGGAAATTGAAAACCAGGGAATTCAAAGCTCATTTCAAAGATGCAATTCACCGTGGAGTTTTGCCTTTGGCCCTCTTTTGTCTAATATTGGAGGTATTTGGTAACTGGGTATATGAGGAGATTAAAAGGGAACCATAAAGCACCGTCACCATTTATGTAAGGAACGGATGTTTGAAAGGCCGTCCTTTCCTTCTTAATGTTATTTCTTTAAAATATGTGTGCATAGTACACACAGTATAATGCCTCCTTAAGGCATGATGGGGTCACTGTGGTCCATTTGGGTGACAACCAATGACTCGGGAAGCACATGGATACATCCTGCAAGTTGAATAGAGTTGGCAACCATATTTTCAGTTTTGAGAATACCAGTTCAGGTGCAGCTCTTAAACATATTGCCTTATGACTATTAGAATATGCCTCTCTTTTCATAAATAATAAGGGATAGTCTATTTTACTTCTCTTAAGCTTAAAAAGACAATGACAGTGGTTGGGAAAGGGGTACATAGATGTGGGAGGAGAAAACATCTAAGCAAAATTCAGATTTTGATTAGAGAAAATTCTGCACTTGTTGCTTAAAAAAAAGCAAAGGACATCTAAAACAGGCTTTTTTAGTCTTTCTGTATAGTCACCTTTCTGCCATGCTTAATAGCAGCTCCGTGAGACTCTTAATTTTTTTTAACATCTTTATTGGAGTATAATTGCTTTACAGTGGTGTGTTAGTTTCTGCTTTATGACAAAGTGAATCAGTTATACATATACATATGTTCCCATATCTCTTCCCTCTTGCGTCTCCCTCCCTCCCACCCTCCCTATCCCACCCCTCTAGGTGGTCACAGAGCACCGAGCTGATCTCCCTGTGCTATGCGCCTGCTTCCCACTAGCTATCTATTTTACATTTGGTAGTGTATATATGTCCATGCCACTCTCTCACTTTGTCACAGCTTACCCTTCCCCCTCCCCATATCCTCAAGTCCATTCTCTAGTAGATCTGTGTCTTTATTCCCGTCTTACCCCTAGTTTCTTCGTGACCTTTTTTTTTTCTTGGATTCCATATGTATTTGTTAGCATACAGTATTTGTTTTTCTCTTTCTGACTTACTTCACTCTGTATGACAGACTCTAGGTCCATCCACCTCACTACAAATAACTCAATTTCGTTTCTTTTTATGGCTGGACACTCTTAATTTTTAATCTTACTCCCCAGTTATGCATATGCAAGCTAAGGTGTTAGCAGTCAACTTGTAATCTTCCTTTGACTGAAGCTCTCAGTGGACCAATGCTTGAACTTACCCAAGTAGAAGACCTCAGAAATTTAGATTGGTAGGTGCCTAATGCATATTATCATGTGGGCACCTTCTCTTAAGGGTAGAATGAGGCAGTTTGGATACAGCATAGCTGTAAGGAATTTCTTGCTATTCTGTGTAGTCTGGCCTCTAACTAAAAAGTAAAGCTAAATCAAAGGCTGCATTTAACCATGTAAACATGGAGGGATTTAGTGTTCTAATGGCTGATTTCACAGAACAACTAGATGCTTAAGAGCATGAGGTAGGATGAGTTGAGTTTACAGCTGCTGCCTTTTCATAGTGGGCTCAGCAGTTTTTTCATTAGGTGTGTTTTTCGGGTTGGGGATAGCAATTTATTTTCTTGGTTTTAGACTTTATTTGTAAAGCCAATTAGCTCTCCTTTAGAGAAGTACTTTTTTGCACATGTGCACCTACTTGTATTCTCATCTATTTATGCACACAAGTATGAAGGATTTTCAGGGAGCAGAGTGTCTGGGACAGGCTGATTCTGAGCTAATCAGGGTTCTTTTAAGGTAATATGAACTGCTGCCTTCTATAAGTTGCACAGTGAAAAACTCTTAATAGACAAAGATTAGGAGTCAGGCAGAAAACATTCATTGTAAATATAGTTACTTATAAAGATAGGAATTTCTTATTCCACATTTTTTCTTTATCATGGAGTTTAAATATTTATTCCCTGGTATTTAAAGATGACCTACACATAGATATATAATTTTTAAAATATACTTTCTCTATCCCCAGATTAACCAAATGAACAATACTAGGACAAATGAGTACTTGGAATGATATTCAATTACAGAGCATTACAAAATTGGTCCCCTCTGTCCCAGCATTATCTAGATATTTTGGTTATGTATTTGTATTTGTTTCAATTTCCCTTTTAAATTTCAAAATAAGCCCTGTTAGGACAAAGCCAGTGTTTCAGTCTTTTTTTTTTTTTTTGCTTTATAACAAATTTAATCAGTTATACATATACATATGTTCCCATATCCCCTCCCTTTTGCGTCTCCCTCCCGCCCTCCCTATGCCACCCCTCCAGGCGGTCACAAAGCAAGTGTTTCAGTCTTGATAAAGAAAATACTTTGAAACTGGTTTTGACTTTAAAATTGGTCCTAAATGATCATCCATTTACATTGTCTGAAATTTTCTAACTTCCCACTAAAAACATCTCTCTTCCAAAGTTGTTTTGTAAGCTATCCCAATGATTATAATGTAAAATTAAAGAAATATTCATGCTTCTCAAAAGGGAATTAAATCTTCACTGAATTTTACTCAGGCTAAATATTTGGTCAGAAATTCCTAAGGCCACAACTTTGGTGGGGTTTATGTGTGTGTGGGGGGGGTATTATACATATTGGGTGTTAAGGCAACTTGTTCTGTGTTTTAGTCTGTTGCTTTTGGGTTACTTAGGGAATGGTTTTATTTTATTTAAATGAAGGCGGGTAAAATGGAGATTTAATTATCTTTCTGAAAATGAGTGGTCAATTTGAGGGTATAAATAAATATTTTCTTAATATATGCAAAAAAGTACATTGCTTTCTGTCACAGAAGACCTGAGTATCTGGAAGTTGTAACCCTCTACACAGCTTTCCCTGATTTGCTGCAGAGGCACGTGGCTAATTATAGAAAGGAAGACTAGAAGGGAAGGGGACTCCAACAAAGGAAACCCTGTTCCGGGAATTGGAAGGTTTCACGCTTTAGATGAAATTCAAGCATGTGATGTGCATTACTGCCATCGTGGCTTATCACTTGCTGCTCCTGCTTCTGAGATTGAGACTCCGTTGTCATATTCTTTAGCAATAGGAAAGGTGAAGACTGGATTTAATTGTTCAGATTATAAATACTCAATTGATGTGGACATCTTTTTGCAGTGTAGTCTTAAAAGTCAGTCATTAATCGTCAAGTCTTTTGCCTCTTAAGTGGTTTATTACATGAGTTGAGTTGTATCTTTTCATTGTGGGGATTTTCTTTTGGGCAAGGTGGGGGGGTGGGTCACAGGGCATGGGGGTAGTAAGCATTTTACTGTTTACTGTATTTGTCTTTTTATAAAGTGTCCCCTAAAATGTGATTAGAAGGCTAACAAGCCTATATTTGAAGGTTTAATTGTGTACGTTATATAATCTAAGTACTTACTGTATTTGAACGTCCTGTTTATTCCTGGAGATGAAAATGAAAATCTCCCATCATTTCCAATTCTTGTATAACATCAAGTCATTGGAATTTATCTATAGCCTATCATGATATGATCAGACATCCATTGCATGCAGTTGTTTTATTCCAGAGTAAAATACTGAAATTGTGCTTCTTAATTGAACTGTTCATTTCTGAGGCAATTTGGATAGAAATAAATGTGTGAATGTTAATGCATATATGTAAATTAGAAATACTTTTTTAGATTCCGTGGGCTTTTATTAAAGAATTTCTAGGGATTTACTTAGGTCATAAGATGGCTAAATAATAATGTGACAATAATATTACTACAAATAATAGCTAACACTTATTGGGCACTTACTGTGTGCCAGACACTACTCTATTTTTTTAAGAATTTTTTGTAACAGCTTTATTGGGATACACTTTACCATAAAATTCACCCTTTTAAAGTAATATACAATTCAGTGATTTTTCAGTATATTCACATAATTGTGCAACTATCACCACTGTCTCATTTTAGAACATTCCCATCGCTCCACAAAGAAACCCCAAAGCCATTAGCAGTCATCCCCCTTTTCCCTTTTCCCTTTTCCCCAGCCCCTGGCAACCATCAGTCTGCTTTCTGTCTCTATGGATTTGGCCAGGCACTATTCTTAAGTGCTTTTCATGCATCTCCTCCAATCTTCAACATAAAGTGGTACAATCCTCATTTTACTGGTAGAAAATTGAGGCTCAGGAAGGTTAAGTAAATTGTCCAAGGTTACACAGTGAATTGATTTAAAATAGGAAAACACATTAGCTGAGATCATAGTAGGACACAGTTTTGAATTGCATTGTTATATGCATGAAATGAATACACCTCCTCCCCAGGGTATGTTCCCTGTTACTAGCCATTACAACGTACAGCTCACTGGAGGTCAATAACTCGTTTTTTTCTGAGTACTAGAATACTATATTAGTAGCATCTGAGAAAGACACAGAGCGGTTATACATTGGGAAGAGTTAGGTTTGCTGCCCTCACTCCTCCTTGAGCCCCTTTTCTTTCCCCTCCTCCCACTACCAGACACATACACCCCTCCCCTTTTTCTCAAAGTCTTAAGAATCAAGCAGCTTCTGCCTCTTTCATTTTAATTCTCCCAGAGGGATGGTTAACACATCAAAATTTAACGCGCCTATTCAGGTGTTTATAGTCAAGGGATGCCTCTGGTCACATGTAGTACCAGCTATATTCCTAAGACCTCAGAGAGCAGTAGTGTGAAAATAGAATGCCTTTCTATTTGGGTTAAACTAGGTGGGGTGAAGAAATAACACAGTAACTAAAGGCTTTGCCTTAATGAAGTCAGTGTTCCAGCCTGGTAGGAAGTGGCTACACGCTGCTCTTGTTCACTCTGTTCTCTTTTAGAGCCTTTGTATTCTGCACCATCTCTGCTGGTAATTTCTTGGTCCTCTTCGATGCTCTGTTTTAATCCTGATCTTTCCTATAAATAAAGAACCTGTGAAAAGAATAAATCTGTAAAATGATTTGTGAATATTAAATGTGCAAATAAAAAACACTGGAAAAGGAGAATTTGCATGTGCCTGTTCTTGTGCTGAAAGGCATGGGGATATTTCCTGCATACTGTTTTCAGATATATTGTCATCAGAAAATATTGAATGCTGTGTAGGATTGCACAGGTAGCAAGTTAGGAAGTCACATTTACTGAGCAAATAATATTTACCAGATGCTATAATAGCCGTTTTATAAACTATACTGTTCCCTGTGAATTTAAGGTTCTCGCCTTCTCGCGAAAGAATTCGGAGACAAGCAGGGAGTTAAGAAAGTAGAGTGAGTATTTATTTAAGCAAGAATATGCTCTCAGAGGGAGAGCAGACAGACAGGTGAGGAGCTGCTGCCCTGGGTTTCTCTGGTGAGCCGGTTATGAGGGGCATACAAATGAAGGGGCAGAATATTCACGGGGGAAGGAGGGGTTTGGGGGTCGTATTCCCTGATTTTCATCCCAGCTCCATCTTCCCGAGGGTAGGAGGGATTTCTGTTCTTATTTGGCTTAGATCAGAAGTATCATGTTGTCAGTGCATGATGGGTACTTCTCATCTGTCAGGCTAATTTTATTGTAATGAGAGCATAATGAGCAACAGGTCACATTCGGACATAGGAGGTTCCTGTCTTTCCCCAACTTTCTTTGTCTGCTTCCAGGACACTTATCACCCAAAACGTGTGGTTTCCTGTCAGTCTGGAGGTTCCTGCTTTTTTTTTTTTAACATCTTTATTGGAGTATAATCGCTCCACATTGGTGTGTTTCTGCTGTACAACAAAGTCAATCAGCTATACGTATACATATATCCCCATATCTCCTCCCTCTTGCATCTCCCTCCCATTCTCCCTCTCCCACCCCTCTAGGTGGTCACAAAGCACCGAGCTGATCTCCCTCTGCTATGCGGCTGCTTCCCACTAGCTATCTACCTTACATTTGGTAGTGTATATATGTCCATGCCACTCTCTCACTTCGTCCCAGCTTACCCTTCCCCCTCCCCGTGTCCTCAAGTCCGTTCTCTACGTCTGTATCTTTATTCCTGTACTGCCCCTAGATTCTTTGGAACTATTTTTTTTTATTCCACATATATGTGTTAGCATACGGTATTTGTTTTTCTCTTTCTGACGTACTTCACTCTATGACAGACTCTAGGTCCATCCACCTCACTACAAATATCTCAATTTCGTTTCTTTTTATGGCTGAGTAATATTCCATTGTATATATGTGCCACATCTTCTTTATCCATTCATCTGTTGATGAACACTTAGGTTGCTTCCATGTCCTGGCTATTGTGAATAGAGCTGCAATGAACATTGTGGTACATGACTCTTTGAATTATGGTTTTCTCAGGGTATATGCCCAGGAGTGGGATTGCTGGGTCGTATGGTAGTTCTAGTTCTATTTGTAGTGTTTTAAGGAACCTCCATACTGTTCTCCATAGTGGCTGTATCAATTTACATTCCCACCAACAGTGCAAGAGGGTTCCCTTTTCTCCACACCCCCTCCAGCATTTGTTGGTAGATTTTTTGATGGTAGCCATTCTGAGTGGTGTGAGGTGATACCTCATTGTAGTTTTGATTTGCACTTATCTAATGATTAGTGATGTTGAGCATTCTTTCATGTGTTAGTTGGCAATCTATATCTTCTTTGGAGAAATGTCTATGTAGGTCTTTGCCCATTTTTGGATTGGGTTGTTTGTTTTCTTCATATTGAGCTGCATGAGCTGCTTGTAGATGTTGGAGTTTAATCCTTTGTCCGTTGCTTCATTTGCAAATATTTTCTCCCATTCTGAGGGTTGTCTTTTCGTCTTGTTTATGGTTTTCTTTGCTGTGCAAAAGTTTCATTAGGTCCCATTTGCTTAATTTTATTTTTATTTCCATTTCTCTAGGAGATGGGTCAAAAAGGATCTTGCTGTGATTTATGTCATAGAGTGTTCTGCCTATGTTTTCCTCTAAGAGTTTGATAGTGTCTGGCCTTACATTTAGGTCTTTAATCCATTTTGAGTTTATTTTTGTGTATGATGTTAGGGAGTATTCTAATTTCATTCTTTTCCATGTAGCTGTCCAGTTTTCCCAGCACCAGTTATTGAAGAGGCTGTCTTTTTGCCATTGTATATTCTTGTGATGTCTGCCCATGGACCCTCACTGTTTACAAGATGTGTGATTTCCTGCCATTAGGCCCCTGCCTCCATTTCTCTGCTCATATCTAGCTACTGCCTGCTGTAACATTCCCCTCTCAAGGAGTCTGGGACCCTAAAAATCTTTTAAGAGGCAGAGGAACCAACGGTCCATCTTATGTAACTGCTTCAAGCTGAGCTTGGGTGTTGTCCCTACCTGTGGGTCCAGATCTCCTTACTATCTGTCAGACATAAGGGTCTTGGGATTGTTGACAGAGGTGGAGAGTGGGGGGTAGAAGGAAGCAACAACCTTGTCCAGCAGGTGTTGATGGTCCCCTTTGTCAGGTGGGATGGGTTGAAATCCCTGGCGTAGCATCATTTGAAGCTGGAGTTGTTGCATTCTTGGATCTGTGATGTTTCTTTGTCCTTTTTGAATAAGAGCTTCAGGTCCTAAAGAGGCTTGATCATCCATCTGGACTTGTTGCAGGAAGGGGGACCCCTTCCAGGGCCTGAGAGTGGGCTCGTCTAACACTCGGAAGTGAATTGTCCAAGGAGACACTGTGCTGAAAAAGCAGGAGACTTTATTGGGAAAGGGCACTTGGGTGGAGACCAGGAAGTCAAGGGAACCCAGGAGGACTGCTCTTCCATGTGGTTCACAGTCTCAGGTTTTATGATGGTGGGGTTAGTTTTCAGGTTGTCTCTGGCCAATCATTCTGACTCAGGGTCCTTCCTGGTGGCACACGCATCAGTCAGCCAAGCTGAATTCCAGTGAGGAGGATTCTGGGAGGTTGGTAGGACATATGGACTGGTGTCTCCTTTTGACGTTTCCCGAATTCTTCCTATTGGTGGTGGCTTGTTAGTTCCATGTTCCTTACCAGGACCTCCTGTCATAAAATAACTCATGCAAATGGTTATTGTAGTGCTGGTCAGGGTGGGCAGTTTCAGTCAGTGTTTCCTCTAACAATTCCCTCCTGAGACTTCATACTCAAGATACTTCTTGGGAATCGGGGTGGAGGTCTGTTTCTTCTGTAACTACTTCCTGCTGAGAGTGGGCATAGTCCTGCCTAGTAGAGTAGAAGTCTCTCTCCACCTGATCTAAATCGAGGTATTCTGTGCCCCAAACCAGGGAAACTGGCATTCACCCTTGTAGTAACAATTTAGCTTGAAACTGTTGGACCCTGTTGGAGATGAACCTTGTAAGCAGTTGAAAGAGACAGGGGCCAAACAAGAGGCCTAACAGGATGGTCATCACCAGGCCCAGAAACGGAAGGCAAAATTTGGGATGTGGACTGCAGGGTGTGTGACTTTCTTCTGATTGGTTTGTGTCATGGTAACAGGGTGGTGCTCCAGGAATCTTGTGCTCAGCCTGAAGTTACCATCCTCCACCTGAGTGGGGGCCCCAGTTCTGCAGAAGAACTCAAAGATATTGTTATGCATATTCCTTGAGGAGGAACCAGGACCCTGCCCCAAGGCTGCACCACCATTTGACTGATCCTCCCGTTTCTGCATCCCTTCCCTTCCCTGATTAGAAACTGTTTGAATCTGCCTTTTGGAACTCAGGGAAGGTCTAGGAGGCTGAATGAAGTCTATATCCTACAAACAGGAAACAGGGGACACAGAAAGGGTTTGTACTCTGGAGCCCCACAAAGTCCTGCTCAGTTTTAATTCAGGGAACTGGGCAACGACGGCTCTGGCATCTTCCTGTTAAAATGGGGCATAGTGCTGCCTCAGTTTGGAGAATAGACACTGAATTGGAAATATTTCTGAGTTCCAAGTCCTGCATCTTAGTCTCGTATGATTAAAATCTCGGTTGCTTGGTCTGCCATTTTGGTGTAACAGACCAAATTAAAAGTAGTTGGAGGAGTGACAACTGGAATTTTAATAGACAAAATAAATCTCACTTCTTTTCAGGAGAATAAGCCTGAAACCCAGTCTGGACCTGGTGCTTTGGGGAGCCTTGTAGCCAGGTGACCAGTTGTCTAGTTTTATCTAAGTAGGTTTTTTTTTTTTTTTTTTAATTAGTTTCTGCTTTATAACAAAGTGAATCAGTCATACATATACATCTGTTCCCACATCCCTTCCCTCATGCATCTCCCTCCCTCCCACCCTCCCCATCCCACCCCTCCAGGCGGTCACAAAGCACCGAGCTGATCTCCCTGTGCTCTGCGGCTGCTTCCCACTATCTATCTACCTTACGTTTGGTAGTGTATATATGTCCATGCCTCTCTTTCGCTTTGTCACAGCTTACCCTTCCCCCTCCCCATATCCTCAAGTCCATTCTCAAGTAGGTCTGTGTCTTTATTCTCGTTTTACCCCTAGGTTCTTCATGACATTTTTTTTTTAATTCCGTATATATGTGTTAGCATACGGTATTTGTCTTTCTCTTTCTGACTAACTTCACTCTGTATGACAGACTCTAGGTCTATCCACCTCATTACAAATAGCTCAGTTTCGTTTCTTTTTATGGCTGAGTAATATTCCATTGTATATATGTGCCACATCTTCTTTATCCATTCATCCGATGATGGACACTTAGGTTGTTTCCAGCTCCGGGCTATTGTGAATAGAGCTGCAATGAACATTTTGGTACATGTCTCTTTAGAACACTCTATGACATAAATCACAGCAAGATCCTTTTGGACCCACCTCCTAGAGAAATGGAAATAAAAACAAAGATAAACAAATGGGACCTAATGAAACTTCAAAGCTTTTGCACAGCAAAGGAAACCATAAAGAAGACCAAAAGACAACCCTCAGAATGGGAGAAAATATTTGCAAATGAAGCAACTGACAAAGGATTAATCTCCAAAATTTATAAACAGCTCATGCAGCTCAATAGCAAAAAAACAGACAACCCAATCCAAAAATGGGCAGAAGACTTAAATAGGCATTTCTCCAAAGAAGATATACAGACTGCCAACAAACACATGAAAGAATGCTCAACATCATTAATCATTAGAGAAATGCAAATCAAAACTACAATGAGATATCATCTCACACCAGTCAGAATGGCCATCATCAAGGAATCTAGAAACAATAAATGCTGGAGAGGGTGTGGAGAAAAGGGAACACTCTTGCACTGCTGGTGGGAATGTGAATTGGTACAGCCACTATGGAGAACGGTATGGAGGTTCCTTAAAAAACTACAAATAGAACTACCATATGACCCAGCAATCCCACTACTGGGCATATACCCTGAGAAAACCATAATTCCAAAAGAGACATGTACCAAAATGTTCATTGCAGCTCTAAGTAGGTTTTAACTTTTAATGTGGTATTTACACATAGATAACAGGTGCTATTGGTCATCATACATGTTTCTTCTTTTTGTTAATGTATGATCTAAAGCAATTTCATTGTCTAAAAATGTAATAGTTACAAGAGGACACCTTTAAAGTAAGGTTGCAGTTACCAACTGCCAGCAGACATTGTTTTGAGATTGGCTGGTGGCATCCAAGTCTGACACAGCTCAGAAAACTCAAGTTCTTAGCAATACAAGGACTTGACTTGTCTGAAATCACACCCATAGTGTCACCTAGTTATTTCCTTGGATGTCTGAGCCACAGCTACTCCATTTTGACTTTCAGTTGCATTTCTCTCCTTAATGGCCAAAGCAGATGTCACCGTTAATGATTTTAGTGCTTTTTTAGATATGAGAAGATGCAATAACTTGGGGTCATAAAAGCTTCTCCTGAAAATTATCTAACTATCTGAAGACCTGTTCTGCCAGTTTTTCCCAGAGCACAGAGTGCCTCATTCCTGATCTCCACCCTGAGCTCCTTTCAGGGGGTGTTGAAGGTCAGTGGCTGCTGTGCCCATTGACCTAATCCTTGCAGAAGCAGATGGCAAGTGTCAATTTTCAGTTGGCAGAGCCCCTTCAGGGTCATAAATATGACCATGGTTTGGGGGGCATTTCATGACCATTTCATCCCATGGTGCCAGGAATGCTCATTCCCAGGTCTGGCGAAGACTTCACTGCTGGGTCACTCAGTGCACTATTACTAGACTAAGCCTTATTCACAGTAGCCAAAAGTCTCTGGACCACCTATCTTACTAGTCTCTTATGGTCCAGGAAAATATTCGCTGTTGTTGCTTCTTCCCATATCTAGATTTACATCATTACCATCATTGATCTTACATGAAACTATATATCATCATTTTATCAGAGGCTCAGTCACACATTTGGTAATGTAACAAACAACAATTTTGTAAAACAGGCAATATAAAACACAATATAGCTAGCAGATTGGTAAGGTCATAAGTAACAATATAAGTCGAGAACTTACATTAGGTGCAACCCAGTATATCCCAGGTCGTCTGACTTACTCTGTTCTGTACCGATCCTTATCTTTAAGGGAAATTATGTATTGGCATTGTCCATAAGGCACCCAGCCCAGTTTCCTAGTGTTACTAGGCTGGTTATCCCTAGTATGGATTTAATTGTCCCCAATATAGAGGAGCCTTTAAACTTAAATTACCATAGCCTGTTGTTAACTACATAAATCCATGCTATAATTGTGGGAGGTATTATTCCTTGGCTGAAATTTTGGTTGTTGCTCTGATTGAGCCTGAGTAATGAGGAAAATTCATATTTATGGCCAGAGTCGGAGCAGGTATTATTAATTGGCTAGGTGAGGGGATCCCACCTAGTAATATCACTAGTGGCCTAAACAGGACTATAATTTCTTTCTTCTAGAATAAATTTTCTAAGAGCCAACCAATTAGAGCCTTCAAGTGGAGAAATCCACCAAGGTAACACAGGAGTACTAGGCACAGGTAATTGGCCACAAACCCAACAATTGGATTGATTTTTTTAAAGCAAGCAAAGGATCCTGCCCATGATGGGAAAACATTTGATTCATATGCAAGGGTCCAAGAAGTCAAGAAAACATTATAAATGATCATATGAGTCAGGTCCAAGATCTTGGGCAACCTGTCTACTTCTGCTGTTGTCTTCTTCTCATCCTGGTATGAGTGTAGTTTCTCCTTTGTTTGAGCATTGTTTTAAGGTGATTTTGAGGTCAGCCGCACTCTCCGTAGGCTAGTCCAGTGCAGGGGCCCTTTGTGAGTGGAAATTAATGCAAGAGTCAATTCCCTTCAGTTTCACTGTGCATGAGCTAGTTAAGAGTACCTGATAAGGGTCCTTCCGTCCAGGTTGGAGATAGTCCTTTAACTTATGTCTTTTCCAGTATGCACATTCTCCTGGTTGCAGGTCATGGGACATTTGATTTTTATTGAAAGATAGGTTACTGAGATAAGCTTCAGAAATAAACTTAGAGTGTCCTTTTAATAGTTCAATTAAACTTTACAAACAGTATAATATAACAGCAAGGAACTATCTGAGAAGTGAATCTTAGTGAATACAGACAAAATTAGATTTTGATGTCCACTGAAACATCTCTTTCTTTCTAAAATTACCCTCATTGACACAAATGTAGAGAACAAATGTATGGACACCAAGGGGGGAAAGCCACGGGGGGGTGGGGATGGTGGTGTGCTGAACTGGGCGATTGGGATTGACATGTATACACTGATGTGTATAAAATTGATGACTAATAAGAATCTGCTGTATAAAAAATAAATAAAATTAAATTTAAAAAATAAAAAATAAAATAAAATTACCCTCATTATATTAAATATAGTCAAATCAAGATTAATTTGTCTGCAAAGTAAGTCTGATTAATTCATAAAAGGCTTCCCTGGACCAGGAAAGCCATGCCAAGGGCTCATCACAGATTTTGCCTTACAGATTTAAGTGATTTCCTCCCTTTTTTGAGGTCCACAAAATACCTTCAGATTCCTGCACCTGTTAGGAGGGGGCCTTCCTAATTTATCTGGTAAAGCAGCTGGGAATCTAAGAGTTTCCAATCTCTGGAGGGGTCAGGTAGAGAGAAAAGAGAAATATTTCAATTCTGCTTATAAAGGTGTAATTTACCAAATTGCTGTAAGTCATAACTAGTTTGAGGGGAAGGGATTCTTTATATCTGGAAAACACTGGTTATAAAGCTAGTAATGTTTCAGATAGAAACCATAAAAGTTATAACCATATTCACCAGTTCACTCAGTAACTAATCCTCTTGTTAACTTTTTATGAAGCCATCAGGTTTTTCATTAAGATTCTTTAATTTCTTACCCAATTCAGCATTATGGTCTGAAAGTCAGAAACTTGTATTTATCCAAAAGTCCTTTCTATAAATCTTCTTGAAGAGGAAGCATTTTTACAAAGGCATCAGAATGAAACCATAACTGTCTACAATGACAAAACACTTAAGAAGGCACGTTTAAATCTGATTACAATGCAATTGACAAAGTAACTTGGTTACTGCTGTGACATACAACACTTTCAGATAATAACTAGAATTATGACTAATAACATTTTACCAGGACATATCAGATTTTTAGGAACTCCGTATAATTCCTAGACTATATTAATAACATTTACCATATAATATTTTTAGAAGGTTTATTATCACTCATGTAATAATGCTCTGCATGTAATTTAACATACTAATTAAATATTTCTCTCTGAGATGCCTCATGGGCCTTCTAAAGCATCTCAAAGTTAGCTGGAGGTCAAAGGAACTGTAATTAAAATTTGATATTTGGGAAATTTGTCAGAAAAATATCAAAAGGGTTTAGAACACTCAGTCTGATAGGATCATAGGTCACTGTGAAACAATATTTATTCTACTTAGCCAAAGTAACAATAAGAGATTTCAAAGGCAAATGCAGAACAGATTACTTTAAAGAAACTTAAAATCTGTTATCAAAGGCAGTTCAACATTTTAAGAAAACTTGTCCTCTTAATAGAAAGAAAAGTCAAATTCAAGTTTTTTTTTCTTTTTAAGCAGAGGTCTTTTTAGAAGCCCATGTGATTTAAATTTATTTATTTATTTATTTATGGCTGTGTTGGGTCTTCGTTTCTGTGGGAGGGCTTTCTCTAGTTGTGGCAAGCGGGGGCCACTCTTCATCGTGGTGCGTGGGCCTCTCACTATCACGGCCTCTCTAGTTGCCGAGCACAGGCTCCAGACACGCAGGCTCAGTAATTGTGGCTCACGGGCCCAGCTGCTCCGTGGCATGTGGGATCTTCCCAGACCAGGGCTCGAACCCGTGTCCCCTGCATTGGCAGGCAGATTCTCAGATTCTCAACCACTGCGCCACCAGGGAAGCCCCAAATTCAAGTTTTGTACCAGTTTACTTTTAAAATTCATTTACTCAATTAAATTTATTCTAAACTTATCCAGTTCTGACCATGCACAAAACTCTTTTCTTGGGGTCCACTTTCCACAAACCTTCCATCACTTAACTTCTTTTAGCACAATTCTAACTTTCAAATTGTCAAATATCTGGAGAGGTTATTTTTAGATAGACAATTCCTAAAACATAATTATTCCTAAAAAGTTCACCCAAAGCTCTTCTCTCATTTGCATTTTCTTTCCTTAGAAGTTTCTTCACATTGAGTTACTTTCCTTGCTGACAAATTTATAACAGATATAACAAGATTTTATTTAGCTTATATTAAACCTAGGCACAATAAAGGTATTACAGTTAATGTTGATGACTCTATAAAGACATGTCTATATTAATTAGATCAACAAACTTAAACATTAATACCAGGTATTAATTTATTGCTGAATATTTTCCAGTTCACGTGAACCTGAAATTAATTCTGGCCAGTTACATTCTATATTTTTCAGAATTTATATAAGCACTTAACTTCCTCTAAGCCAATTAAGTAGAGCTCACTGACAAATTTTTTTTTTTTTTTTTGCGGTACGCGGGCCTCTCACTGTTGTGGCCTCTCCCGTTGCGGAGCACAGGCTCCGGATGCGCAGGCTCAGCGGCCATGGCTCATGGGCCCAGCCGCTCCACGGCATATGGGACCCTCCCGGACCGGGGCACGAACCCGTATCCCCCACATCGGCAGGCGGACTCTCAACCACTGCGCCACCAGGGAGGCCCTCACTGACAAATTTTGATAATACCATCCTAAAGGTATTATCAAAGGTATTTGATAATACCTTTGATAAAGGTATTTGATAATACCTTACCATAAGGTAAGGACATATATATAATGCACACAGACGTACAAACACAACCAGAGATCTCATAGCTTAACAGAACCAGAATTTCCCATTTCACAAGGCAGAATGGCCATCACAAATCACAACACAGAACACAAAGTATAAAACACACACAGCCCTGGCTGTCCTAATCAGGCACTCCCTTAAATACCAGATTGCAGTTTCTCAGAAAACCTCCTACAGAGACACAAAACTTCAGATCTGAGTACTAACAGAGTAAACAGAAATATCTCAGGTCTTCAAAGCTTTCAAAGGGAGGAAACGAGGCCAGGTTGAAAGAAGAGGGGAAGGAGGAGAGGAACAAAAGGGGTGGCCTTATGGAGGTCTCCTGCCACCTGCAGATGCCCAGGCACTACGGGGACATTTCCCTGGGCTTCCAGGAAGGGAGGATGGGAACTCGGCCCTACCAGAAACCAGAAACCAGATACCAGATACCAGAGCAGAATTAGAATTCTCTGCTCACTGGAGGTGATCAGGCTCTGACCCTCAGATCAGGCTGAGGCCCTTCAACCAGACTCCTGTGTCCAGGACTAGGACAGAAGAAAAAAGGGTAAGACAGGAGGGGTTGAAAAGAGGAAAGAGAGAGGGAATGGGAAAGAGGTCAATAAAGTCTCTTGTTCCTTACCCAGTCGGGGCACTCTGGCCAGTCGTCCGCATCAGGAGGAGACCAGGGACAAAATGGTCTTGGTTGCGGCCCCTGAGGTCTGGTCTACTGGCAGGTGAGCTGGTCCCCAAGTACCCGGAGTGGTAAGACTCTTCTGGCTGTCCAAGGTCCTCTGTGCCCTGTGAAGACTCAGGGGGATGGGGTAGGTTTAATTCTAGAAAGGTTTACCCAACTAGTGATCCCCTGTAGTTTTACTGAAGTAGTAGTGCTGAGAAGGACCTGGTAAGGCCCCTTCCACTTAGGCAGTAATTGATCAGAGGGGGACCCTTCCCTCCATGTTTTCAGAGGACACATCTCCTGGCCGAACCTGAATGGGGCCCGTTTTCTGGCTGGAGCCCAGCAAAACCTGATTTCCATATTCTGCAATTGCCTTTTGGACTAGTCCCAGATTAATTAGGTACTTAATAAGCTCACTGTTTTCGGTGTCCACCAGAATATCAAAGGATAAAAAGGGCCTGCCATAAGTCATTTCAAAGGGGCTGAGCTTTATTCCTGTTTTAGGTGCCACCCTGATTCTCAGGAGGGCTATGGGTAAAAGCTTTGTCCAAGGTTCTGATGTCTCTTGACAAAGCTTAGCCAGAATTCTTTTTAAAGTTTGGTTTGCCCTTTCTACTTTTCCTGATGATTGAGGCCTCCAGGCAGCGTGGAGATGGTAGCAAATGCCTAGGGCAGTAGAGATTTGTTGTGTTATCTTAGCCAAAATAGGGGCCATTATCACTTTGTAAGACCATGGAAGCCCAAACTGAGGGTTTATTTCTTTTAATAAAGGCTTTATTACTTCCTGAGCTCTCTCAGTCCTTGTTGGAAAGGTTTCTCCCCACCTGGTGAAAGTGTCTATAAAAACCAGGAGGTATTTATGTCCCTGGGAGGATGGTATCTGGGTAAAGCCTTTTTGCCAGTCTTCTCCCAGATAAGTTCCTCTTTTTTGGATGGGCTGAAGGAGGGGTGGGGGCCTAAGTTTTTTCCCTGGGTTGTTATGGTAGCATATATTACAGGCATTCGTGACTTCTAAGATAGTTTGAGAAAGGCCTACGCCAGAAAAAACTTTTTCCACCAGGCTAGTCAAAGCATCTCTCCCCAGATGAGAAGAGTCATGGAGTGATTTTAAACTTTTCCATTGTAATGCTCTGGGCAGTGTTACTGTTTGTTCTTTAATCCACCATCCAGTGGGGCCCTTTTGGTATCCCTTAGTTTTAGCCCACTTTACTTCTTTGTCTGTATACTGGGGTGGCGAAAGCAGGCTGGGGGTTGGTACCTGGGGAAGAAAGGCAGCCTGAGTTGAAGGGGTTTTAAGAGCTGCACTCTTTGCTGTTTTGTTGGCCGGTTATTTCCTTTTACTATGTCCACATTCCCCTTCTGATGTTCCTTACAGTGGATAACTGCCACGTCCTTAGGGTCTTGTACTGTCTCTAGGAGTTCTAAGATCTCCTGGCAGTGCTGGATTGGGGAGCCCTGTGCTGTCGTGAGTCCCTTATGTTTCCAAATGGCAGCATGTGCATGTAACACCAAACATGCATACTTAGAATACATATAGATATTGATCCTCTTGTCTTTTCCTAGCCTTAAAACTCGAGCTAGGGCTATAAGCTCAGCTTTTAGTGCCAAGGTCTGGGGAGGCAGGGCACCAGCCTCTATGATCCCATGTAAATCTACTATGGCATACCCTGCTTTCCGGTTGCCGTCATGTATGTAACTACTTCTGTCTGTAAACCGGACAGCATCAGGTTCCTCGAGGGGCTGGTCCCTAAGGTCAGGTCTGCTAGAGTATACCTGTTCGATAGTCTCAGTACAAGAATGAGCTAATACCTCTGGGTTTTCTATTGGCATAAGGGTGGCTGGATTTAAGGTTTGACATACTTTAACAGTTACTTCGGGAGAGTTGAGAAGGAGGGCCTGATATTTTGTGAGGTGGCCTCCAGTCAGCCATTGATGTCCCTTAATTTCTAATAACACCTGTACCTGGTGTGGGGTTAATAATTCCAGGCATTGACCCATGATGAGTTTTGTGGCCTCTTCAACTAGCAGGGCTGTGGCTGCCACAGCTCTCAGACAGTCTGGCCATCCTGAGGCCACTGAGTCCAGTTGCTTTGAGAGACATGCCAGTGGCCATGGAATTGGCCCTACTTTTTGGATGAGAACTCCCAGGGCTATTCCCTGTTTTCCTGAGGTGAATAGAGTAAAGGGCTTGTTAAGATCTGGGATCCCTACACTGGGGTGCTAGTCAGGGCAGTCTTAATCTGATCAAATGCTCTTTGTAAATTTCCTGTCCAACCTAGAGGTTCCATGTCTGGTCCCTTCAGAGCCTCATACAATGGTTTTGCCATGAGACCAAATGCGGTGATCCAAATCCTGCAAAACCCAGCCGTTCCTAAGAAGGTTCTGAGCTGTTTCTTTGTACGTGTTGGTTGTAAATGGAGGATTGCTTGCTTATGCTGGGTTGCAAGGTTGCACTTCCCTGGGCTTAGAACGTGTCCCACATAAGTGACTCACTGGGAGGAAATTTGGGCTTTCCATGGGGATACTTTCTATCCCCTTGAGCCCAGGAAGTTAAGGATCTGTACAGTGTTTTGGTCTGAGGCTTCCTTTGAGGGGCTGCAGATAAGGAAGTCATCTACATATTGTAATAATGCCCCTGTCTCTCATTTTAGTTCCCTTAGTTCCTTAGCTAGGGCATTGCCAAACAGGTGTGGGCTGTCCCGGAATGCCTGAGGAAGGACAGCCCAGGTATATTATTTGGTTTCATTAGTGTCTGGGTCAGTCCATTCAAAAGCAAAAAAGAATTGAGAATCAAAGTGAACACTTATACAGAAGAAATCATCTTTAAGATCAAGGACTGTAAACCAGGCTGTGTCCTCAGGAATCTGAGTAAGGTTTGTGTAAGGATTGTAAGGATTGGGAACAATTGGATGAAGGAGAATTACAGCTTTATTTATGATTTGAAGATCTTGGACCATTCAATATTCCACACTTGGTTTGAGGACAGGTAGGATTGGAGTATTACAGGGAAATTGGCATGGCACCAAAAGTGCTTATTTAAATGAAATTTGAGATTAGGGGTTGGAGACCTCATCGAGCCTCTGGTTTTATGGGATATTGGCACCTGGAAGGGAAGTTATTAGTTTCCTTTAAGGTGATTTTATAAGAGTGACAAACTTTGCCTTCCCTGGGATTTCTTGACCCCAGACCTGAGGATCTATAAGTTTTTCAATTTCTGGGGGAATATTTTGGGTTGGACTGTCCATGTCTTATATAATACATAGTTCAGCCAAAAACACTCCTTGGCTTTGGTCTTCAGGGAGAGTAAGAGTTGCCCCCAAGACTGAGAGAAAATCCCTTTCGAATAATGGGCTGGGGCATTCAGGCATGACAAGAAACTTGTGAGTCATACGAGTCTTTCCCCAGGTGCAAATTAGAGGGGTGGTGAAATGTTTGTGTTTTGGCTTTCCTTTGACCCCGACAATAGAGCAGGTTTCAGGGGCAAGGGGCCCAGCATGAGAAGTCAGGACAGAGTAAGTGGCTCCCGTGTCCACTAGAAATTGGACAAGCTTACCCGCCATGTCAATGGTCACCTGCGGTTCCTCCCGTGTGATGATAACTGTCTTCTCAGGAGCCTTGGGAGGCCCCGGGTCCTTTCAGTCAGCCACTGCCATGACTGGCATAGGGGAATTTCCTTGCTCCCTTCAGAGCTGGGGGCATTATTTCTTCCAGTGGCCCATCTTCTTGCAGAGTGGGCACGGTGTTTTGGGTGTAGGCTGGGACCTGTTTCCTGAGTATTCCTTGCTCCAGTGTTTGGGACTCCCACAGCTGAAACAGGCTCCCTTCCCTGGTGGAGGTGTGGGAGTACTTTTGGAGTGACGAGGAGGTGGGTTAGGTCTTGTCATGACAGCTGCCAAAAGCCTGGCTTACCCTCGTTCCTTCCTTAAGTCATGCTGTTCCTTCTTTTCCTCCTCAGCCTGGTATCTATTGTTAAAAACACTGAAGGCTGTGTCAGTGAGAAGGTTGAGAGGGGTTTGGGGCCCCTTGGCATGCTTTTGAAGCTTCCAATGAATGTCAGGGGCTGATTGGCTAATACAGTGGGTTGCAAATACAATATGTCCCTTGAAAGTATTTGGGTCTATTTTCATATATTTTCTGAGGGCATCTACCAATCAGGCCTGAAATAGGGTTGGATTCTCATCTAGACCTTGGGTGATCTCTTTAACCTTATCATATTTAATAGGTTTAATCATGCATCGTTTTATCCATTCAATGAGGCAAAGGATCATGTGATCCTTACTAGTGATACCAGGCTGGCCTGGTTGATAGTCCTAATTGGGATCCATTAGAGGCACTTCTGTCAGACCCACAAGGTATTAATGTGTTTGGGCAACATGTAATCCATCAGCATATGTTTGAGCCTGTGCTCAAATATGGGGCTTTTCCTCACTGGTGCAGCAGTGAGAAATGACAATATTTACATCCTTCCAGGTAAGGTCAAAGGAAAGAGTCAGTACCTAGAATTCTTTGGTGAACTGGCTAGGGTCCTCCAAGAATCTGCCTAAGCAAGTGCAGCATTGTCAGACAAGGAAAAAGGGGTGTGGACTCTGGTAATTCCCTAAGGCCCACCTACTACTTCCTGAAGGGGGCAAAGAGGCTCTGGCTGCATTTCTGGTAAGGAAGGGTAAAGAGGCTTATAGGGCGGGGGAGAGGCTGAAGATGGTGGAAGAGTGTTGGGGCTTGTGTCTTCTGTCTGGGGCTCCTGTTCTTTCAGGGGTGGCACTAGAGAGGGGCTTTTGTGCAGCCCGTATGGGTCCCAGCCAGCAAGGTTCCCTAACATAGGACTTGCATAGCTCCAAGTTTTCTCTTAGGACCATAAAAGCCTGTACATAAGGAACTTCTGTCCATTTCCCTTGCCTTTTGCAAAAGATGTCTAACTATAGTTGAGGCTCCCATTTTCTGTCCAGGCCTCATTGTCCTCAAGTTTATCCTGGGGCCAGGCTTCGTTACAAAAGAAAATGAGCTTTTTTCGTTTTAAAGAATCTAGAGAAAACTTGTCCCAGTGACTCAAAAGGTACCCAATGGGTGAGTCCTTGGGGATGGAGGAGGTGTTTCCCATCATTCCTTCAGGGAGAGGATGCTCCTGTAACAGAGAGGAGCACTAGCATTAGGAGGTCCTGTGGGGGCTCTCGAAGACAGGACTGGTTCCAGGCGTCCCCGTCCACCTAGCCCTGTCAACTTTATCCAAAATGGGGGTTAGCTACTCCCCCATGTGGCAGTCCTGTTGGCTCCAGCGTTGTGGGGCCTGTGTCCTATCCTGGCATCCGTGGTATCCAGGATGAGTGACCTTCCTGAAGGTTTCTCTATAGATTAACCCCTGTGTTCCTGGATATGTTCCCCTGGAATGGACATCCTCATGGTTCTAGGACCTATCTAAGTCCCAGCCTTTTTCTCTAAAAAGGTGGTAAGTTTCAGAAAACAGGCACTGGCCATTAAGAGAGATGGTTTGTGAAAAAGAAAAAATATAAAATCCTCTCTTTACCCTTCCTTTTTGTGGGTGGCACCCCTGGGGCCTTGGTGCCATTCTCACCCTCACCCCTTCCCACACATGCTCTGGCCAGCGGGCAGTGGGGCTGGGTGCAGGGGTGGATATGGCAGCTGAGGTGGAGGCACCATGACTGTAGTTAGGGGGATGGAGGGCCCCGCGACCCTGGAAGGACACTCCCAATTGCGTGACCCTGGCGGAGGCATGCACAGCAAATGGAGGTCATTGCTCGGGCATGTGTCCCCAGGGCACGGCCACATGCATGACCCACCCAGCTTGAGTTGCCTGCCCTGCCCTAACAGGGCAGGATGGGGGTGGGGTCAGGGCAGACCCTGGAGGGGGCTGGTCAAACACCAGGAGGCGGATGGTGAACAATGGTCCCACCACCATGAGTCCCGACCACATGACACAGGACCATGCCCCTCCTAACACCTGGGGGTATGTGCACAGACCACCTACAATGTGAGGGAGCTCCCAAAGAGAGTGCAGCCACCATAACCATGGTACAAACTCTAAGTAAGGCTGTATTTCATATTTTTACACAATTGGATCTGTTGGCAGTTAATTAAATGGTGGATAAGGCAAACCCAGAGGGCAAAGATCCTATGGTTCAGGTCCCTAGCTGCCTGTGAGGATGGCTGGAAACTTTCCCTGACATGCCCTGCGCATATGTAACAGTAAGAAGTGGAAGACCTAGCAGCAAGTTTGGAAAATGCCTGACAGATTTCTTTTTCCCCATTTCCAGCCGAATAAGGCATGAGATAAGAGTGGAAAGTAAGAGTGAAGTACGGATGCAGAGTTGAGACAAGGATGGATAGGCATAGGTGGACCAAGCCTATGAGGGTAGCAGCGAAGAGGAGGTGGTGTTATGCTTTTAACTGTGTGCCTGAAATCATTGCGTGGAAATTGCCTTGAGGTGCGCAGGCAGACGTAGCATCTCTCTAGTCTGTTCCACGACCCACTTTTCCTCTCACAGGAGATTTCTTTTTCATAGCGAGCACCCTGATGGCTTTTAACTACTCGTCTTGCACCCACATTTTTGCAGCAATAGGTCTGAAAATGAGACAAACTATAAGAAAGAGACGGAGAGAGACAGAGAGGGGAAGAGAGATGGAGATGGCTGGAGGTAAGGCCATGCCTCTCCCTCTTGAGAGTAACAGGGGAAGTAAGGCAGTGTCTTTCAAGCCCAAGGGAGACAAGAGGCTAAGTCTGAAAAGGCAACAGAGAGTAAGAAAGCAAAAGGGAGAGAGGATAAGGGAGCGAGTAGGAGAGAGTGGGACAGTAATGGTGGGAAGTAAGTTAATGCCTCTCAAGCACAAGGGAGGAAAGAGGCTAAGGCTTACCAAATTCTCCTGGCTGGCTCGCTAATATATTCCTGGTGAATTTAAGGTTCTTGCCTCGTTGTGAAAGAATTTGGAGATGAAGCAGGAAGGTTAAGAAAGTAAAGTGAGAATTTATTTAAGCAAGAATATGCTCTCAGAGGGAGAGTGGGCACACAGGTGAGGAGCTGCTGCCCTGGGTTTCTCTGGCGAGCCGGTTATGAGGGGCATACAAATGAAGGGGCAGAATATTCACGGGGGAAGGAGGGGTTTGGGGGTCGTATTCCCTGATTTTCATCCCAGCTCCATCTTCCCGAGGGTAGGAGGGATTTTTGTCCTTATTTAGCTTAGGTCAGAAGTATCATGGTGTCAATGTATGATGGGTACTTCTTACCTGTAAGGCTTATTTTATTGTAATGAGAGCATAAAGAGCAACAGGCCACATTCAGACACAGGAGATTCCTGTCTTTCCCCAACTTTCTTTGTCTGCTTCCAGGACACTTATCACCTAAAAGGTGTGGTTTACTGTCAGTCTGGAGGTTCCTGCTTTTCTTTGTCTGCCCATGGACGCTCGCTGTTTACAAGATGTGTGACTTCCTGCCACCTGGCCCCTGCCCCCATTTCTCTGCTCATATCTAGCTACCTGCCTGCGGTAACAGTATCTCTAATCAGAGCAGCTTTTTGAGGTTGGTGGTATTATCCTTATCTCACAGTCAAGTAACCTGAGACTCAGGGAGGTTAAAAAAATTGCTCAAAGTGACATAGTGGTTCAACCAGGATTGAAACTCAGGTTCTATGACTCCATAGTCTCCTATATCAGTTTTTTTGTCCAATTAAAAATATGTCTACCCACACAGATGGAATTAAGCCAGGTGAATCAGGCAGCTTAAGAGTATGGTGGGAAACAGCGTTTTCAGCTTTGTGCTGGAGACTACCTATTCCCACTCTCAGTTTACAATCTACATGGAGATACCATATTCCCTACTCCCCTGACACACAGAAGAGTTGAAATACATCGTGGTTCTTTTTTTATTTTTTATTAAAAACAATTTTTTACATCTTTATTGCAGTATAATTGCTTTAAAATGGAGTGTTAGTTTCTGCTTTATAACAAAGTGAATCAGGTATACATATACATATGTTCCCATATCTCTTCTCCCTTGCATCTCCCTCCCTCCCACTCTCCCTATCCCACCCCTCTAGGTGGTCACAAAGCACCGTGCTGATCTCCCTGTGCTATGCGGCTGCTTCAACCTAGCTAACTATTTTATGTTTGGTAGTGTATATATACCCATGCCATTCTCTTACTTTGTCACAGCTTACCCTTCCCCCTCCCCATATCCTCAAGTCCATTCTCTAGTAGGTCTACGTCTTTATTCCTATCTTACCCCTAGGATCTCCATGACATTTTTTTTCTTAAATGCCATATATATGTGTGAGCATACGGTATTTGTCCTACTCTTTCTGACTTACTTCACTATGTATGACAGACTCTAGGTCCAACCACCTCATTACAAATAGCTCGATTTCGTTTCTTTCTATGGCTGAGTAATATTCCATTGTATATATGTGCCACATCTTCATTATCCATTCATCCGATGATGGACACTTAGGTTGTTTCCATCTCCTGGCTATTGTAAATAGAGCTGCAATGAACATTTTGGTACATGACTCTTTTTGAATTATAGTTTTATCAGGGTATATGCACAGTAGTGGGATTGCTGGGTCATATGGTAGTTCTATTTGTAGTTTTAAAGGCACCTCCATACTGTTCTCCATAGTGGCTGTACCAATTCACATGCTCACCAGCAGTGCAAGAGTGTTCCCTTTTCTCCACACCCTCTCCAGCATTTATTGTTTCTAGATTTTTTGGTGGTGGCCATTCTGACTGGTGTGAGATGATATCTCATTGTAGTTTTGATTTGCATTTCTCTAATGATGAATGCTGTTGAGCATTCTTTCATGTGTTTGTTGGCAGTCTGTATATCTTCTTTGGAGAAATGTCTATTTAGGTCTTCTGCCCATTTTTGGATTGGGTTGTTTGTTTTATTGTTATTGAGCTGCAGGATATGCTTGTAAATTTTGGAGGTGAATAATTTGTAATTTGCTTCATTTGCAAATATTTTCTCCCATTCTGAGGGTTTTCTTTTGGCCTTGTTTATGGTTTCCTATGCTGTGCAAAAGCTTTGAAATTTCATTAGGTCCCATTTGTTTATTTTTGTTTTTATTTCCATTTCTCTAGGAGGTGGGTCCAAAAGGATCTTGCTGTGATTTATGTCATAGAGTGTTCTGCCTATGTTTTCCTCTAAGAGTTTGATAATTTCTGGCCTTACATTTAGGTCTTTAATCCATTTTGAGCTTATTTTTGTGTATGGTGTTAGGGAGTGATCTAAACTCATACGTTTACATGTATCTGTCCAGTTATTCCAGCACCACTTATTGAAGAGGCTGTCCTTTCTCCACTGTACATTCCTGCCTCCTTTATCAAAGATAAGCCTTTCTCCACTGTACATTCCTGCCTCCTTTATCAAAGATAACGTGACCATATGTTCGTGGGTTTATCTCTGGACTTTCTATCCTGCTCCATTGTTCTATCTTTCTGTTTTTGTGCCAGTACCATACTGTCTTGATTACTGTAGCTTTGTAGTATAGTCTGAAGTCAGGGAGCTTGATTCCTCCAGCTCTGTTTTTCTTTCTCAAGATTGCTTTGGCTATTCGCGGTCTTTTGTGTTTCCATAGAAATTTTGAACTTTTTTGTTCTAGTTCTGTGAAAAATGCCAGTGGTAGTTTGATAGGGATTGCATTGAATCTGTAGATTGCTTTGGGTAGTAGAGTCATTTTCACAATGTTGATTCTTCCAATCCAAGAACATGGTATATCTCTCCATCAATTTTTATCATTTTTAATTTCTTTCATCGGTGTCTTATAATTTTCTGCTTAGAGGTCTTTTGTCTCCTTAGGTAGGTTTATTCCTAGATATATTATTCTTTTTGTTGCAATGGTAAATGGCAGTGTTTTCTTGATTTCACTTTCAGAGTTGTCATCATTAGTGTATAGGAATGCCAGAGATTTCTGTGCATTAATTTTGTATCCTTCTACTTTACCAAATTCATTGATTATCTCTAGTAGTTTTCTGGTAGCATCTTTAGGATTCTCTATGTATAGTATCATGTCATCTGCAAACAGTGACAGCTTTACTTCTTCTTTTCCAATTTGGTTTCATTTTATTTCCTTTTCTTCTCTGATTGCTGTGGCTAAAACTTCCAAAATTATGTTGAATAAGAGTGGTGAGAGTGGGCGAACTTGTCTTGTTTCTGATCTTAGTGGAAATGCTTTCAGTGTTTCACCCTTGAGAACGATGTTGGCTGTGGGTTTGTCATATATGGCCTTTATTATGTTGAGGAAAGTTCCCTCTGTGCCTACTTTCTGGAGGGTTTTTATCATAAATGGGTGTTGAATTTTGTCAAAAGCTTTCTCTGCATCTATTGAGATGACCATATGTTTTTTCTCCTTCAATTTGTTAATATGGTATATCACATTGTTTGATTTGTGTATATTGAAGAATCCTTGCATTCCTGAGGTAAACCCCACTTGATCATGGTGTACAATCCTTTTAATGTGCTGTTGGATTCTGTTTGCTGGTATTTTGCTGAGGATTTTTGCACCTATGTTCATCAGTGATATTGTCCTCTAGTTTTCTTCCTTTGTGACATCCTTGACTGGTTTTGGTATCAGGGTGATGGTGGCCTGGTAGAATGCGTTTGGGAGTGTTCCTCTCTCTGCTATATTTTGGAAGATTTTGAGAAGCATAGGTATTAGCTCTTCTCTAAATGTTTGATAGAATTCGCCTGTGAAGCCATCTGGTCCTGGGCTTTTGTTTGTTGGAAGATTTTTAGTTACAGTTTCAATTTCAGTGCTTGTGATTGTTCTGTCCATATTTTCTATTTCTTCCTCGTTCAATTTTGGCAGATTGTGCAGTTCTAATAGTTTGTCCATTTCTTCCAGGTTGTCCATTTTATTGGCCTAGAGTTGCTTGTAGTAATCTCTCATGATCTTTTGTATTTCTGCAGTGTCAGTTGCTACTTCTCCTTTTTCATTTCTAATTCTATTGATTTGAGTCTTCTCCCTTTTTTTCTTGTTGAGTCTGGCTAATGGTTTATCAATTTTGTTTATCTTCTCAAAGAACCAGGTTTTAGTTTTATTGATCTTTGCTATCGTTTCCTTCATTTCTTTGTCATTTATTTCTGATCTGATCTTTATGAGTTAGTTCCTTCTGCTAATTTTGGGGGGTTTTTTTGTCCTTCTTTCTCTAATTTCCTTAGGTGCAAGTTTAGGTTGTTTATTCGAGATGCTTCCTGTTTCTTAAGGTAGGATTCTATTGCTATAAACTTCCCTCTTAGAACTGCTTTTGCTGCATCTCATAGGTTTTGGGTCGTTGTGTCTCCCTTGTCATTTGTTTCTAGGTAGTTTTTGATTTCCTCTTTGATTTCTTCAGTGATCACTTCGTTATTAAGTAGTGTATAGTTTAGCCTCCATGTGTTTGTATTTTTTACAGATCTTTTCCTGTAATTGATATCTAGTCTCATAGTGTTGTTGTCAGAAAAGATACTTGATATAATTTCAATTCTCTTAAATTTAGCAAGGCTTTATTTGTGACCCAAGATATGATCTGTCATGGAGAATGTTCCATGAGCACTTGAGTAAAATGTGTATTGTTTTTTTTGGTTTGAATGTCCTATAAATATCAATTTAGTCCATCTGGTTTAATGCATCATTTAAAGCTTGTGTTTCCTTATCTATTTTCCTTTTGGATGATCTGTCCATTTGTGAAAGTGGGGTGTTAAAGTCCCCTAGTATGTATGTGTTACTGTCGATTTCCCCTTTTATGGCTGTTAGTATTTGCCTTATGTGTTGAGGTGCTCCTATGTTGGGTGCATAAATATTTACAATTGTTATATCTTCTTGGATCGATCCCTTGATCATTTTGTAGTGTCCTTCTTTGTCTGTTCTAATAGTCTTTATTTTAAAGTCTATTTCTTGTGATATGAGAATTGCTACTCCAGCTTTCTTTTGGTTGCTATTTGCATGGAATATCTTTTTGCATCCCCTCACTTTCAGTCTGTATGTGTCTCTAGGTCTGAAGTGGGTCTCTTGTAGACAGCATATATATGGGTCCTGTTTTTGTATCCATTCAGCCAGTCTGTGTCTTTTGGTGGGAGCATTTATTGCATTACGTTTAAGGTAATTATTGATATGTATGTTCCTCTTCCCTTTTTCTTAATTGTTTTGGGTTTGTTATTATAGGTCTTTTCCTTCTGTTGTGTTTCTTGCCTAGAGAAGTTCCTTTAGCATTTGTTGTAAAGCTGGTTTGGTGGTGCTGAACTCTCTCAGCTTTTGCTTTTCTATAAAGATTTTAATTTCACCATCAAAACTGAATGAGATCCTTGCTGGGTAGAGTAATCTTGGTTGTAGTTTTTCTCCTCATCACTTTAAATATGTCCTGCCAGTCCCTTCTGGCTTACAGAGTTTCTGCTGAAAGATCAGCTATTAAACTAATGAGGATTCCCTTGTGTGTTATTTGTTGTTTTTCCCTTGCTGCTTTTAATATGTTTTCTTTGTATTTAGTTTTTGATAGTTTGATTAATATGTGTTTTTGCATGTTTCTCCTTGGATTTATCCTGTATGGCACTCTGTGTGCTTCCTGGACTTGATTAACTATTTCCATTCCCATATTAAGGAAGTTTTCAACTATAATCTCTTCAAATATTTTCTCAGTCCCTTTGTTTTCCTCTTTTTTCTTCTGGAACCCCTATAATTCGAATGTTGGTGCATTTAATATTGTCCCGGAGGTCTCTGAGACTGTCCTCAGCTCTTTTCATTCTTTTTTCTTTATTCTGCTCTGCTGTAGTTATTTCCACTATTTTATCTTCCAGGTCACTTATCCCTGCTTCTGCCTCAGTTATTCTGCTATTGATCCCTTTTAGAGTATTTTTAATTTCATTTATTGTGTTATTCATCGTTACTTGTTTCATCTTTAGTTCTTCTAGGTCCTTCTTAAATGTTTTTTGCATTTTCTCTGTTCTATTTCCAAGATTTTGGATCATCTTTACTATCATTATTCTGAATTCTTTTTCAGGTAGACTGCCTATTTCCTCTTCATTTGTTAGGTCTGATGGGTTTTTTATCTTGCTCCTTCATCTGCTGTGTGTTTTTCTGTCTTCTCATTTTGCTTATCTTACTGTGTTTGGTGTTTCATTTTTTCAGGCTGCAGGTCTGTAGTTCCCGTTGTTTTTGGTGTCTGTCCCCAGTGGCTAAGGTTGGTTCAGTGGTTTGTGTAGGCTTCCTTGTGGAGGGGACTAGTGCCTGTGTTCTGGTGGATGAGGCTGGATCTTGTCTTTCTGGTTGGCAGGTTCATGTCTGGTGGTGTGTTTTGGGGTGTCTGTGGACTTAATAAGATTTTAGGCAGCCTCTCTCCTAATGGGTGAGGTTGTGTTCCTGTCCTGGTAGTTGTTAAGCATAGGGTGTCCAGCACTGTAGCTTACTGGTCGTTGAGTGAACCTGGGTGTTGGTGTTGAGATGGAGATCTCTGTGAGATTTTCACCATTTGATATTACATGGGGCTGGGAGGTCTCTTGTGGACCAGTGTCCTGAAGTTGGCTCTCCCACCTCAGAGGCACAGCACTGACTCCTGGCTGCAGCAGCAAGAGCCTTTCATCCACGTGGCTCAGAATAAAAGGGAGAAAAAGTAGAAAGAAAGTATTAGTAGAAGTAGAAAGACAGAAAAATAGAAAGAAAGAAAGAAAGGAGGGAGGGAGGGCGGAAGGAACGATGGATGGAAGGAAGGAAGGAAGGAAGGAAAAAAGAAAGAAAGAAGTGAAAGTAAAATAAAATAAAGTAAGATAAAATATAATAAAGTTATTAAGATAAAAAATAATGATAAAAAAAACCAGATGGATAGAACCCTAGGACAAATGGTGGAAGCAAAGCTATACACTGAAAATCTCACACAGAGGCATACACATACACACTCCCAAAAAGAGGAAAAGGGGAAAAAATCCTAAATTTTGCTCTCAAAGTCCACCTCCTCAATTTGGGATGATTTATTGTCTATTCATGTATTCCACAGATGCAGGGTACATCAAGTTGGTTGTGGAGCTTTAATCCACTGCTTCTGAGGCTGCTGGGAGAGACTTCCCTTTCTCTTCTTTGTTCCCACAGCTCCCGGGGCTCAGCTTTGGATTTGGCCCCACCTCTGCGTGTAGATCGCCAGAGGGCATCTGTTTTTCGCTCAGACAGGACGGGGTTAAAGGAGCAGCCGCTTCGGGGAATCTGGCTCACTCAGGCCGGGGGGAGGGAGGTGTACAGAGTGCGGTGCGAGCCTGCGGCGGCAGAGGCCAACCTGACCTTGTAGCAGCCTGAGGTGCACCATGTGTTCTTCCGCAGAAGTTGTCCCTGGATCCCGGGACCCTGGCAGTGGTGGGCTGCACAGGCTCCCCGGAAGGGGGATGTGGATAGTGACCTGTGCTTGCACATAGGCTTCTTGGTAGCGGCAGCAGCAGCCTTAGCATCTCATACCCGTCTCTGGGGTCTGTGCTGTTAGCCATGGCTTGCGCCCGTCTCTGGAGCTCCTTTAAGCTGCTCTCTTAATCCCCTCTCCTCGTGCACCAGGAAACAAAGAGGGAAGAAAAACTCTCTTGCCTCTTCGGCAGGTCCAGACTTTTCCCGGACTCCCTCCCGGCTAGCTGTGACGAACTAACCCCCTTCAGGCTGTGTTCACGCTGCCAACCCCAGCCCTCTCCCTGCGCTCCAGCCAAAGCCCGAGCCTCAGCTCCCAGCCCCGCCCGCCCTGGTGGTTGAGCAGACAAGCCTCTCGCACTGGTGAGTGCTGGTCGGCACCAGTCCTCTGTGCGGGAATATCTCCACTTTGCCCTCTGCACCCCTGTGGCTGTGCTCTCCTCCATGGCTCCAAATCTTTCCCGCTCTGCCACCCGCAGTCTCCGCCCACGAAGGGGCTTCCTAGTACGTGGAAACCTTTCCTCCTTCACAGCTCCCTCCCACTGGTGCAGGTCCCATTCCTATCCTTTTGTCTCTGTTTATTCTTTGTTTTTTTTAAGATGTTGGGGGTAGGAGTTTATTAATTAATTTATTTATTTTTGCTATGTTGGGTCTTCATTTCTGTTTGACGGCTTTCTCTTTTCTCTTTTCTATTCATCGCGGTGCACGGGCCTCTCACTATCGCGGCCTCTGTTGTTGCGGAGCACAGGTTTCAGATGTGCAGGCTCAGTAGTTGTGGCTCACAGGCCTAGTTGCTCCACGGCATTTGGGGTCCTCCCAGACAGGGTTTGAACCCATGTCCCCTTTATTAGCAAGCAGATTCTCAGTCACTGCACCACCAGCGAAGCCCTCTGTTTATTCTTTTTTCTTTTGCCCTACCCAGGTACGTGAGGAATTTCTTGCCTTTTGGGAGGTCTGAGGTCTTCTGCCAGCGTTCAGTAGGTGTTCTGTAGGTGTTGTTACATGTGTAGATGTATTTCTGGTGTATCTGTGGGGAGGAAGGTGATCTCCGCATCTTACTCTTCCGCCATCTTCCCCTGGTCTCTCATTACATCTCTGGAGTTCCTCTTAGTAGAAGGCGGAAACTCTGTTTCTAGGTGGTCCTCATGGTTCATTTTGCCTAATAAAATGTGGCAAAGAGACAGGAGAAGATGGCGGAAGAGTAGGACATGGAGATCACCTTCCTCCCCACAGATACATCAGAAATACATGTATATGTGGAGCTGCTCCTATAGAACACCCACTGAATGCTGGCAGAAGACCTCAGACCTCCCAACAGGCAAGAAACTCCCCATGTACCTGGGTAGGGCAAAAGAAAAAAGAATAAACAGAACCAAAAGAATAGGGACGGGACCTGCACCAGTGGGAGGGAGCTGTGAAGGAGGGAAGGTTTCCACACACTAGAAGCTCCTTTGCAGGTGGAGACTGCAGGTGGCAGAGGGGGGGAGCTTCAGAGCCACAGAGGACAGTGCAGCAACAGGGGTGTGCAGGGCAAAGCGGAGAGATTCCCACACAGAAGATCGGCGCCGACCACCACTCACCAGCCCGAGAGGCTTTTCTGCTCACCCGCAGTGACGGGCGGGGACTGAGAGCTGAGGCTCAGGCTTCGGAGCTTAGATCCCAGGGAGAGGACTGGGGTTGGTGGCGTGATCACAGCCTGAAGGGGTTAGTGCACCATGGCTAGCCGGGAGGGAGTCCCGGAAAAGTCTGCAGCTGCCGAAGAGACAAGAGACTTTTTCTTTCTTTTTTTTTTTTTTTTGTGGTACATGGGCCTCTCACTGTTGTGGCCTCTCCTGTTTGCGGAGCACAGGCTCTGGACATGCAGGCTCAGCAGCCATGGCTCATGGGCCCAGCTGCTCCGCAGCATGTGGAATTCTCCCAGACCGGGGCACGAACCCGTGTCCCCTGCATTGGCAGGTGGACTCTCAACCGCTGTGCACCAGGGAAGCCCAAGAGACTTTTTCTTGCCTCTTTGTTTCCTGGTGCATGAGGAGAGGGGATTAAGAGCGCTGCTTAAAGGAACTCCAGAGGCAGGCGCGAGCCGCGGCTATCGACGCGGATCCCAGAGACGGGCATAAGACCCTAAGGCTGCTGTTGCAGCCACCAAGTAGCCTGTGTGCGAGAACAGGTCACTATTCCCACCTCACCTCCCAGGAGCCTGTGCAGCCTGCCACTGCCAGGGTCACATGATCCAGGGACAACTTCCCCGGGAGAACACATGGCACACATCAGGCTGGTGTGACATCATGCCAGGCTTTGCCACCGTAGGCTCACCCCGCATCCGTACCCCTCCCTCCCCACAGCCTGAGTGAGTCAGAGCCCCCGAATCAGCGGCCCCTTTAACCCCGTCCTGTCTGAGCAAAGAACAGGTGACATACAGGCAGAAGCAGGGCCAAGTACAAATCTGAACCCCAGGAGCAGTGCGAGCAAAGAAGAGAAGGGGAAATTACTCCCAGCAGTCTCAGAAAAAGTGATTAAAGCTCGACAATCAACTTGTTGTACCCTGCATATGTGGAATACCTGTATAGACAACAAATCATACCAAATTGAGGAGGTGGACGTTGGGAGCAAGATAGATTATTTTTTCCTCTTTTTGTGAGTGTGTATGTGTATGCTTTTGTGGGAGATTTTGTCTGTATAGCTTTGCTTTCACCATTTGTCCTAGGGTTCTGTCCACCCGTTTTTTTTTTTACATTAAAAATTGTTTTCTAAATAATTACTTTTCATTTTAATAACTTTATTTTATTTTATCTTACTTTATTTTATGTTATCCTCTTTCTTTCTTTCCTTATTTCTTTTTTTCTATTTTTTCTCCCTTTTATTGTGAGCCATGTGGAGGACAGGCTCTCGGTGCTCCAGCCAGGCTTCAGGTCTGTGCCACTGAGATGGAAGAGCCAACTTCAGGACACTGATCCACAAGAGACCTCTCAGCTCCACATAATATCAAATGGCGAAAACCTCACAGAGATCACCATCTCAACAACAACGCCCAGCTTCACTCAACGACCAGCAAGCTACAGTGCTGGACACCCTATGCCAAACAACTAGCAAGACACAAACACAGCCACATCCATCAGCAGAGAGGCTGCCTAAAATCATAATAAGGCCACAGACACCCCAAACCACATCACAAGAGGTGGACCTGCCCACCAGAAAAACAAGTTCCAACCTCATCCAACAGAACACAGGAACTAGTTCCCTCGACCAGGAAACCTACACAACCCACTGAACCAACCTTAGCCACTGGGGAATGACACCAAAAACAATGGGAACTATGAACCTGCAGCCTGCGAAAAGGAGACCCCAAACAGAGTAAGATAAGCAAAATGAAAAGACAGAAAAACACACAGCAGATGAAGGAGCAAGGTAAAAACCCACCAGACCAAACAAATGAAGAGGAAATAGTCAGTCTACCTGAAAAAGAATTCAGAATAATGATAGTAAAGATGATACAAAATCTTGGAAATAAAATTGAGAAAATGCAAGAAACAGTTAACAAGGACCTAGAAGAACTAAAGAGGAAACAAGCAATGATGAAGAACACAATAAATGAAATTAAAAATACTCTAGAAGGGATCAATAGTGGAATAACTGAGGCAGAAGAACGGATAAGTGACGTGGAAGATAAAATAGTGGAAATAACGACTGCAGAGCAGAATAAAGAAAAAAGAATGAAAAGAGCTGAAGACATTCACAGAGACCTCTGGGACAACAATAAAGGCACCAACATTCGAATTATAGGGGTTCCAGAAGAAAAAGAGAAAAAGAAAGGGACTGAGAAAATATTTGAAGAGATTATAGTTGAAAACTTCCCTAATATGGGAAATGAAATAGTTAATCAAATACAGGAAGCACAGAGAGTCCCAAACAGGATAAGTCCATGGATAAACACACCAAGATGGATATTAATCAAACTATCAAAAATTAAATACAAAGAAAACATATTAAAAGCAGCAAGGGAAAAACAACAAATAACACACAGGGGAATCCCCATAAGGTTAACAGGTGATCTTTCTGCAGAAACTCTGCAAGCCAGAAGGGGCTGGCAGGACATATTTAAAGTGATGAAGGAGAAAAACCTACAACCAAGATTACTCTACCCAGCAGGGATTTCATACAGATTTGATGGAGAAATTAAAACCTTTACAGACAAGCAAAAGCTGAGAGGGTTCAGCACCACCAAACCAGCTTTACAACAAATGCTAAAGGAACTTCTCTAGGCAAGAAACACAACAGAAGGAAAAGACCTATAATAACAAACCCAAAACAATTAAGAAAAAGGGAAGAGGAACATACATATCGATAATTACCTTAAACGTAATGCAATAAATGCTCCCACCAAAAGACACAGACTGGCTGAATGGATACAAAAACAAGACCCATATATATGCTGTCTACAAGAGACCCACTTCAGACCTAGAGACACATACAGACTGAAAGTGAGGGGATGCAAAAAGATATTCCATGCAAATAGCAACCAAAAGAAAGCTGGAGTAGCAATTCTCATATCAGGCAAAATGGATTTTAAAATAAAGACTATAGGAAGAGACAAAGAAGGACACTACATAATGATAAAGGGATCCATCCAAGCAGAAGATATAACAATTGTAAATATTTATGCACCCAACATAGGAGCACCTCAATACATAAGGCAAATACTAACAGCCATCAAAGGGGAAATTGACAGTAACAAAATCATAGTAGGGGTCTTTAACACCACACTTTCACCAATGGACAGATCATCCAAAATGAAAATAAATAAAGAAACACAAGCTTTAAATGATACATTAAACCAAATGGACTTAATTGATATTTATAGGACATGCCATCAAGAAACAATAGAATACACATTTTTCTCAAGTGCTCATGGAACATTCTCCAGGATAGGTTATAGCTTGTGTCACAAATCTAGCCTTAGTAAATTTAAGAAAATTGAAATCGTATCAGTTATCTTTTCCGACCACAACACTATGAGACTAGATATCAATTACAGGAAAAAATCTGTAAAAAATACAAACACATGGAGGCTAAACAATACACTACTTAATAACGAAGTGATCACTGAACAAGTCAAAGAGGAAATCACAAAATACCTAGACACAAATGACAATGGAGGCACAATGACCCAAAACCTGTGGGAGACAGCAGAAGTAGTTCCAAGAGGGAAGATTATAGCAAAAGAATCTTACCTTAAGAAGCAGGAAACATTTCAAATAAACAACCTAATCTTGCACCTAAAGCAATTAGAGAAAGAAGAACAAAAAAAAAACCCCAAAATAAGCGGAAGGAAAGTAATCATAAAGATCAGATCAGAAATAAATGAAAAAGAAATGAAGGAAACAATAGCAAAGATCAATAAAACTGAAAGCTGGTTCTTTGAGAAGATAGACAAAGTTGATAAACCATTAGCTAGACTCATCAAGAAAAATAGGGAGAAGACTGAAATCAATAGAATTAGAAATGAAAAAGGAGAAGTAACAACTGACACTGCAGAAATACAAAAGATCATGAGAGATTACTACAAGCAACTCTATGCCAATAAATGGACAACCTGGAAGAAATGGACAAATTCTTAGAAATGCACAAACTTCCGAGACTGAACCATGAAGAAATAGAAAATATGAACAGACCAGTCACAAGCACTGAAATTGAAACTGTGATTAAAAATCTTCCAACAAACAAAAGCCCAGGACCAGATGGCTTCACAGGCGAATTCTATCAAACATTTAGAGAAGAGCTAACACCTATCCTCCTCAAACACTTCCAAAATATAGCAGAGGGCAGAACACTCCCAAACTCATTCTACGAGGCCACTATCACCCTGATACCAAAACTGGACAAATATGTCACAAAGAAAGAAACCTACTGAACAATATCACTGATGAACATAGGTGCAATAATCCTCAACAAAATCCTAGCAAACAGAATGCAACAGCACATTAAAAGGATCATACACCATGTTCAAGTGGGGTTTATTCCAGGAATGCAAGGATTCTTCAGTATACACAAATCAATCAGTGTGATACCCATATTAAAAAATTGAAGGGGAAAAACCATATGATCATCTCAATAGATGCAGAGAAGGCTTTTGAAAAAATTCAACACCCATTTATGATAAAAACCCTGCAGAAAGTAGGCATAGAGGGAACATTGCTCAACACAATAAAGGCCATATATGACAAACCCACAGCAAACATCTTCCTCAATGGTGACAAACTGAAACCATTTCCACTAAGATCAGGAATAAGACAAGGTTGCCCACTCTCACCAATATTATTCAATATATTTTCGAAGTTTCAGCTACAGCAGTCAGAGAAGAAAAAGAAATAAAAAGAATCCAAATGGGAAATGAAGAAGTAAAGCTGTCACTGTTTGCAGGTGACATGATACTATACATAGAGAATCCTAAAGATGCTACCAGAAAACTCCTGGAGCTAATCAATATATTTTGTATAGTAGCAGGACACAAATTTAATGCACAGAAATCTTTAGCATTACTATACACTAATGATGAAAAATCTGAAAGTGAAAGAAAACACTCTCATTTACCATTGCAATGTAAAGAATGAAATGTCTAGGAATAAACCTACCTAGGGAGACAAAAGACCTGCATGCAGAAAATTATAAGACACTGATGAAAGAAATTAAAGATGATACAAATAGATGGAGAGATATACCATGTTCCTGGATTGGGAGAATCAACATTGTGAAAATGACTCTACTACCCAAAGCAATCTACAGATTCAATGCAATCCTTATCAAACTCCCATTGGCATTTTTCACTGAACTAGAACAAAAAATTTCACAATTTGTGTGGAAATGAAAAAGAACCTGAATAGCCAAAGCAATCTTGAGAAAGAAAACGGAGCTTGAGGATTCAGGCTCCCTGACTTCAGGCTATACTAAAAAGCTACAGTAATCAAGAGAGTGTGGTACTGGCACACAAAAAAAAATGTAGATCAGTGGAACAGGATAGAAAGCCCAGAGATAAACCCATGCACATATGGTCACCTTATCTTTGATAGAGGAGGCAAGAATACACAGTGGAGTAAAAACAGCCTCTTCAATAAGTGGTGTTGGGAAAACTGGACAGGTACATGTAAAAGTATGAAATTAGAACACACCATAACACCATACAAAAAAATAAACTCAAAATCGATTAAAGACCTAAATGTAAGGCCAGACACTATCAAACTCTTAGAGGAAAACATAGGCAGAACACTCTATGACATAAATGACAGGAAGATCCTTTTTGACCCACCTCCTAGAGAATTGTAAATAAAACAAAGATACACAATTGGACCTAATGAAACTTAAAAGCTTTTGTACAGCAAAGGAAACCATAAAGAAGACAAAAGTCAATGCTCAGAATGGGAGAAAATATTTGGAAATGGAGCAACTGACAAAGGATTAATCTCCAAAATTTACAAGCAGCACATGCAGCTCAATATCAATAAAACAAACAAGCCAATCCAAAAATGTGAAGAAGACCTACACAGACATTTATCCAAAGAAGACATACAGGTTGCCAACAAACACATGAAAGAATGCTCAATATCATTAATCATTAGAGAAATCCAAATCAAATCTACTATGAGATATCATCTCACACCGGTCAGAATGGCCATCATCAAAAAATCTAGAAACAGTAAATACTGGAGAGGGTGTGGAGAAAAGGGAACACTCTTTCACTGTTGGTGGGAATGTAAATTGATACAGCCACTATGGAGAACAGTCTGGAGGTTCCTTAAAAAACTAAAAATAGAACTACCATATGACCCAGCAATCCCACTACTGGGCATATACCCTGAGAAAACCATAATTCAAAAAGTGTCATGTACCAAAATGTTCATTGCAGCTCTATTTACAATAGCCAGGACATGGAAGCAACCTAAGTGTCCATCAACAGATGAATGGATAAAGAAGATGTGGCACATATATACAATGGAATATTACTCAGCCATAAAAAGAAATGAAATTGAATTATTTGTAATGAGGGGGATGGACCTAGAGTCTGTCATACAGAGTGAAGTAAGTCAGAAAGAGAAAAACAAATACCGTATGCTAACACATATATATGGAATCTAAGAAAAAAAAAAAGGTCTTGAAGAACCTAGGGGTAAGACGGGAAAAAAGACGCAGACCTACTGGATAATGTACTTGAGGATATGGGGAGGGGGAAGGGTAAGCTGTGACAAAGTGAGAGAGTGTTATGGACATATATACACTCCCAAACGTAAAATAGATAGCTAGTGGGAAGCAGCCGCATAGCACAGGGAGATCAGCTATGTGGTTTTTGACCACCTAGAGGGGTGGGACTGGGAGGGTGGTTGGGAGGGAGGTGTAAGAGAGAAGTTATATGGGAACATATGTATATGTATAACTGATTCACTTTGTTATAAAGCAGGAACTAAGACACCATTGTAAAGCAATTATACTCCAATAAAGATGTTAAGTTAAAAACAAAAAAAACCTACAATGAGGTATCTCACAACGGTCAGAATGGCCATCATCAAAAAATCTACAAACCATAAATGTTGGAGAGGGTGTGCAGAAAAGGTAACACTCTTGCACTGTTGGTGGGAATGTAAATTGATACAGCCACTATGGAGAACAGTATGGAAGTTCCTTAAAAGACTAAAAATAGAACTACCATATGACCCAGCAATCCCAGTACTTGGCATATACCTTGAGAAAACCATAATTCAAAAAGAGTCATGGACAAAAATGTTCATTGCAGCTCTATTTACAATAGCCAGAACATGGAAGCAACCTAAGTGTCCAGCAACAGATGAATAGATAAAGAAGATATGGCACATATATACAATGGAATATTACTCAGCCATAAAAAGAAATGACATTGAGTTATTTGTAGTGAGGTGGATCGACCTAGTGTCTGTCATACAGAGTGAAGTAAGTCAGGAAGAGAAAAAGAAATTCCGTATGCTAACACATATATATGGAGTCTAAGAAAAAAAAGTTCATGAAGAACCTAGTGTCAAGACGGGAATAAAGACACAGACCTACTAGAGAATGGACTTGAGGATATGGGCATGGTGTAGGGTAAGCTGTGACAAAGTGAGAGAGTAGCATGGACATATATACACTACCATATATAAAATAGGTAGCTATTGGGAAGCAGCCATATAGCTCACAGAGATCAGCTTGGTGCTTTGTGACCATCTAGAGGGTTGTGATAGGGAGGGTGGGAGGGAGGGAGATGCAAGAGGGAAGAGATATGGGAACATATGTATATGTATATCTGATTCACTTTATTATAAAGCAGAAACTAACACACCATTGTAAAGCAATTATACTCCAATAAAGATGTTAAAAAAGACACAATAAGAGTTTTAACAAGGAACTAGAATGTTTTAAAAAGAACTGCTTTGAACTGAAGAATACAAAAAATGAGGAATACACTTGGAAGGAATTAACAGCAGGCTAGGTAAAAGAGAGGAATGAAGAAGTGATCTGAAAGATAGAATAATGGGAATCACCCAATCAGAACAGGAAAAAGAAAAACAAATTTTAAAAAATAAGGATACTTTAAGGAACTTCTAGGACAACATCAGGCATACCAACATTCATACTATAAGGGTCCTGGAAGAAGAAGAAGAAGAGAGAGAAAGAGACCAAAGAATATTTGATTAAATTGTGACTGAAAACTTCCTGAAGCTGAAGAAGGAAACAGATTTCCAGGTACAGAATGCACAGAGTGCCAAGCAAGATAAACCAAAATAGATCCATACCAAGATACATCATAATTAAAATGGCAAAAGTTAAAGAGAATTTTAAAGGCAGTAAGAGAAAAACAAAGAGTCACAAACAAAGGAATCCCCATAAAGCAATCAGGTGATTTTTCTGCAGAAACTTTGCTGGCCAAAAAGGACTGGCATGATATACTTAATAAGCAGCCATTAAGGGAAACAGTATGTGGGTTCCTCAAAAATTAGTAATAGAACTACCATATGATCCAGCAATTCCGCTCCTGGGTATATATCCAGAGAAAATGAAAACACTAATTTGAAAAGCTACCTGTACCCCAAAGTTCATAACAGTATTACTTACAGTAGTCAAGATATGGAAATAACCTATCAAACAGATGAATGTATAAAGAAGAAATATATATACAATGGAATATTACTCAGCCATAAAAATGAATGACATTTAACCACTTGCAGCAACATAGATGAATCTGGAGGGTATTATGCTTAGTGAAATAATTCAGACAGAGAAAGACAAATAATGTTTGGTATCAATTATATGTGAAATCTAAAAATCATAGTAAATGAATAAATATAACAAAGCAGAAATTGACTCACAGTTATAGAGAACAAACTAGCGGGTATCAGTGGGAAGAGGTTGAGGGGAAAGGCCAGATATGAGTAGGGGATTGAGAGGTACAAACTACTATGTATAAAATAAATAAACTACAAGAATATATTGTATAGCCAATATTTTATAATAACTTTAAATGGAGTATAATCTTTAAAAATATTGAATCTGTTGTATTATATATCTGAAACTAATAAAATATATAAATCATCTATACTTTAATTTTTAAAAAAGGATCTAAGAAAGTGAATACATGTTCATTGGAATGGGTGGCTAAATAATTAGAGCCAAAAAAAAAAAAAGATATTTAACCCTTTAAATGGAGCTAGGGATTCTACTGTGGAAACTAGAGCACCGGAATAAAGACTTCCTTATGTTGGCACCTAGAAAGACTCCAATGTGTCTGCTTGCTCTTTACCTGCAAAAGGTGAAACCTCACACATATACATAGAACTTAGATTTCTCTCCCATTCAAGAGAGGTGTTTGGAGGATTGTAACCTAGTTAACTCTGCTCGCTATTTCTTTTTTTGTGTGTGTGTGTGTGTGTGTGTGTGTTCTTTTCTTTTTTTTTTTTTGTGGTACACGGGCCTCTCACTGTTGTGGCTCTCCTGCTGTGGAGCACAGGATCCAGACGCACAGGCCCAGTGGCCATGGCCCATGGGCCCAGCCGCTCCACAGCATGTGGGATCCTCCCAGACCGGGGCACGAACCCGTGTCCCCTGCATCAGAAGGTGGACTCCCAACCACTGCGCCACCAGGAAGACCTCTGCTCTCTATTTTAATCACCTTAGATCTTCAGTCAGAAATATGAATGGACAACCAAGGATTACCTGATAGTTAAGGAAAAAAATCAACACAAAATAGAAGTTCTCAAATGAGAAAACAGAACAAATGGGGGGGGTAGTGAGAGGGGGGCGGGAATGAGCATTCAGGGAACATAACATTTATAACCTTCTAATTTGTACACTCAGATTCAGGAGTATATTAACTTGATAAAGCGAGAACAAGCTGACACAACAAAAGAGCAAATATGGATGAGACAGACTTCTTGGACATTAAAAAATAATTATATAAATATTTATTATTTATATTATAAATTTAAAACATAAGGAACACAGAGCAAAACCACAAAAAGCTAAAAAATAGGAGAAAAAATTAGGACATGGAGAATCAATCCAGTAGATTCAAACTTTTTAATTTTTTTTAATTTTTAAATTTTATTTTATTCATTTTCTTATGCAGCAGGTTCTTATTAGTTAACCATTTTATACATATTAGTGTATATATGTCAATCCCAATCTCCCAGTTTACCACACCGCCTGCCCCACCACTTTCCCACCTTCGTGTCCATATGTTTGTTCTCTACATCTATGTCTCTATTTCTGCCCTGAAAAGCGGTTCATCTGTACCATTTTTCTAGGTTCCACATATATGCATTAATATACAATATTTGGGGCTTCCCTAGTGGTGCAGTGGTTGAGAGCCCGCCTGCCGATGCAGGGGACACGGGTTCGTGGCCCGGTCTGGGAAGATCACACATGCCGTGGAGTGGCTGGGCCCGTGAGCCATGGCTGCTGAGCCTGTGTGTCCAGAGCCTGTGCTCCACAATGGGAGAGGCCACAACAGTGAGAAGCCCGCATACCGCCAAATAAATAAATAAATATATATATATATATACAATATTTGTTTATCTGTTTCTGACTTACTTCACTCTGTATGACAGTCTCTAGATCCATCCACGTCTCTACAAATGACCCAATTTCATTCCATTTTATGTCTGAGTAATATTCCATTGTATATATGTACCACATCTTCTTTATCCATTGGTCTGTCAATAGGCATTTAGGTTGCTTCCATGAACTGGCTATTGTAAATAGTGCTGCAATGAACATTGCGGTGCATGTGTCTTTTTGAATTATGGTTTTCTCTGGGTATATGCCCAGTAGTGGGATTGCTGAGTCATAGGGTAGTTCTATTTTTAGTTTTTAAGGACCCTCCATACTGTTCTTCATAGTGGCTGTATCAATTTACATTCCCACCAACAGTGCAAGAGGATTCCCTTTTCTCCACACCCTCTCCAGCATTTGCTCTTTGTAGATATTTCTGATGATGCCCATTCTAACAGGTGTGAAGTGATACCTCATCGTAGTTTTGATTTGCATTTCTGTAATAATTAGTGATGTTGAGCAGCTTTTCATGTGCTTCTTGGCCATCTGTATGTCTTCTTTGGAGAAATGTCTACATAGGTCTTCTGCCAATTTTTGATTGGGTTGTTTGTTTTCTTAATATTGAGCTGCATGAGCTGTATATATATTTTGGAGATTAATCCTTTGTCCATTCATTTGTTTGCAAATATTTTCTCCCATTCTGAGGGCTGCCGTTTTGTGTTCTTTGTAGCTTCCTTTGCTTTGCAAAAGGTTTTAAGTTTCATTAGGTCCCATTTGTTTATTTTTGTTTTTATTTCCATTACTCTAGGAGGTGGATCAAAAAAGATCTTCCTGTGCTTTATGTCAAAGGGTGTTCTTCCTATGTTTTCCTCTAAGAGTATTATAGTGTTCAGTCTTACATTTAGGTCTCGAATAAATTTTTAGTTATTTTTGTGTATGGTGTTCTAATTTCATTCTTTTCCATGGAGCTCTCCAGATTTCCCAGCACCAGTTATTGAAGAGAGTGTCTTTTCTCCATTGTATATCCTTGCCTCCTTTGTCATAGATTATTTGACCATAAGTGCGTGGGTTTATCTCTGGGCTTTCTATCTTGTTCCACTGATTTATATTTCTGTTTCTGGGCCAGTATCATACTGTCTTGATTACTGTAGCTTTGTAGTATAGTCTGAGGTCAGGGAGCCTGATTCCTCCAGCTCCATTTTTTTCCCTCAAGACTGCTTTGGCTATTCGGGGTCTTTTGTGTCTCCATACAAATTTTAAGATTTTTTGTTCTACTAATGTAAAAAAATGCCATTTGTAATTTGATAAGTATTGCATTGAATCTGTAGATTGCTTTGAGTAGTATACTCATTTTCACAAAATTGATTCTTCCAATCCAAGAACATGGTATATCGCTCCAACTGTTTTAATCATCTTTAATTTCTTTCATCTGTGTCTCATAATTTTCTGCATACAGGTTTTTTGTCTCACTAGGTAGGTTTATTCCTAGCTATTTTATTCTTTGTGTTGCAATGGTAAATGGGAGTGTTTCCTTAATTTCTCTTTCAGATTTTTCATCATTAGTGTATAGGAATGCAAGAGATTTCTGTGCATTAATTTTGTATCCTGCAACTTTACCAAATTCACTGATTAGCTCTACTAGCTTTCTCGTGGCATCTTTAGGATTATCAACGTATATCAACATATATCAATATATATCATCTACAAACAGTGACAGTTTAACTTCTTATTTTGCAATTTGGGTTCCTTTTGTTTCTTTTCCTTTTTTAAAAAAACATATTTATTGGAATATAATGGCTTTACAATGGTGTGTTAGTTTCTGCTTTATAACAAAGTGATTCACTTATACATATACATATGTTCCCATATCTCTTCCCTCTTGCGTCTCCCTCCCTCCCACTCTCCCTATCCCACCCCTGTAGATGGTCACAAAGAACGGAGCTGATCTCCCTGTGCTATGTGACTGCTTCCCACTAGCTATCTATTTTACATTTGGTAGTGTATATATGTCCATGCCACTCTCTCACTTTGTCACAGCTTACCCTTCCCCCTCCCCATATCCTCAAGTCCATTCTCCAGTAGGTCTGTGCCTTTATTCCCATCTTGCCTCTAGGTTATTCATGACCATTTTTTTGGTTTAGATTCCATATATATGTGTTAGCATACGGTATTTGTTTTTCTCTTTCTGACTTACTTCACACGGTTTGACACTCTAGATCGATCCACCTCACTACATATAACTCAATTTTGTTTCATTTTACAGCTGAGTAATATTCATTGTGTATATGAGCCACATCTTCTTTATCCATTCATCTGTTGATGGACACTTAGGTTGCTTCCATGTCCTGGCTATTGAAAATAGAGCTGCAGTGAATATTTTGGTACATGACTCTTTTTGAATTATGGTTTTCTCAGGGTATATGCCCAGTAGTGGGATTCCTGGGTTGTATTGTAGTTCTCTTTGTAGCTTTTTAAGGAACCTCCATACTGTTCTCTATAGTGGCTGTATCAATTTACATTACCACCAACAGTGCAAGAGGGTTCCATCTTCTCCGTACCCTCTCCAGCATTGATTGTAGAATTTTGGATGATGTCCATTCTGAGCGGTGTGAGATGCAATCTAATTGTAGTTTTGATTTGCATTTCTCTAATGATTAATGATGTTGAGTATTCTTTCATGTGTTTCTTGGGAATCTGTATATCTTCTTTGGAGAAATGTCTATGTAGGTCTTCTGCCCATATTTGGATTGGGTTGTTTCTTTTTGTTTCATATTGAGCTGCATGAGCTGCTTGTAAATTTTGGAGATTACTACATTGTCAGTTGCTTCATTTGCAAATATTTTTTCCCATTCTGAGGGTTGTCTTTTGGTCTTGTTTATGGTTTCCCTTGCTGTCAAAAGCTTTTAAGTTTCATTAGGTCCTATTTGTTTATTTTTGTTTTTTTCCATTTCTCTAGGAGGTGGGTCAAAGAGGATCTTGCTGTGATTTATGTCATAGAGTGTTCTGCCTGTGTTTTGCTCTAAGAGGTTGATAGTGTCTGGCCTTACATTTGTGTCTTTAATCCATTTTGAGTTTATTTTTGAGCATGGTGTTAGGGGGTGTTCTAATTTCATACTTTTACATGTACCTGTCCAGTTTTCCCAGCACCACTTATTGGAGAGGCTGTTTTATCACCACTGTATATTCTTGGCTCCTTTATCAAAGATAAGGGGACCATATGTGTGTGGGTTTATCTCTGAGCTTTCAATCCTGTTCCATTGATCTATATTTTTGTTTTTGTGCCATTGACATATTGTCTTGACTACTGTAGCTTTGTAGCATAATCTGAGGTCAGGGGGCCTGATTACTCCAGCTCCATTTTTCTTTCTCAAGATTGCTTTGTCTATTCGGGGTCTTTTTTGTTTCCATACAAATTGTGAAATATTTTGTTCTAATTCTATTAAAAATGCCAGTGGTAGTTTGATAGGGATTCCGTTGAATCTGTAGATTGCTTTGGGTAGTAGAGTCACTTTCACACTTTTGATTCTTCCAATCCAAGAATAGGGTATATCTCTCCATTTGTTTGTATCATCTTTAATTTCTTTCATTAGTGTTATAATTTTCTGCATACTGGTCTTTTGTCTCCTTAGGTAAGTTTATTCCTAGATATTTTATTCTTTTTGTTGCAATGGTAAATGGGAGTGTTTTCTTAATTTCTCTTTCAGGTTTTTCATCATTAGTGTGTAGGAATGCTAAAGATTTCTGTGCATTAATTTTGTATCCTGCTACTTTACCAAATTCCTTGATTAGCTCTAGTAGTTTTCTTGTAGCATATTTAGGATTCTCTATGTATCGAATCATGTCATCTGCAAACAGTGACAGCTGTACTTCTCTTTTTCCAATCTGTATTCCTTTTATTTCATTTTCTTCTCTGATTGCTGTGGCTAAATCTTCAAAAACTATGTTGAATAAGAGTGGTGAGAGTGGGCAACCTTGTCTTTTTCCTGATCTTAGTGGGAATGGTTTCAGTTTTTCACCATTGAGGATGATGTTGTCTGTGGGTTTGTCATATATGGCCTTTATTACGTTGAGGAAAATTACCTCTATGCCTACTTTCTGGATGCTTTTTTTCATAAGTTGGTGTTGAATTTTGTCAAAAGCTTTCTCTGCATTTATTGAAATGATCAAATGCTTTTTCTCCTTTAATTTTTAATATGATGTATCACATTGATTGATTTGCATATATTAAAGAATCCTTGCATTCTAGGGATAAACGCCACTTGATCATGTTGTATGATCCTTTTTTTTTTTTTTTTTGCGGTACGTGGGCCTCTCACTGTTGTGGCCTCTCCCGTTGTGGAGCACAGGCTCCGGACGCGCAGTCCCAGCGGTCATGGCTCATGGCCCCAGCCACTCCACGGCATGTGGGATCTTCCCGGACTGGGGCATGAACAAGTGTCCCCTGCATTTGCAGGCAGACTCTCAACCACTGCGCCACCAGGGAAGCCCTTGTATGATCCTTTTAATGTGCTGTTGGATTCTGTTTGCTAGTGTTTTGTTGAGGATTTTTGCACCTATGTTCATCAGTGATATTGGCCTGTAGTTTTCTTTCTTTGTGACGTCTTTGTCTGGTTTTGGTATTAGGGTGATTGTGGCCTCATAGAATGAATTTGACAGTGTTCCTCCCTCTGCTATATTTTGGAAGAGTTTGAGAAGGATAGGTGTTAGCTCTTCTCTAAATGTTTGATAGAATTAGCCTGTGAAGCCATTTGGTCCTGGGCTTTTGTTTGTTGAAAGATTTTTAATCACAGTTTCAATTCCAGTGCTTGTGATTTGTCTGTTCATATTTTCTATTTCTTCCTGGTTCAGTCTCAGAAGGTTGTGCTTTTCTAAGATTTGTCCATTTCTTCCAGGTTATCCATTTTTTTGGTGTAGATTTGTTTGTGGTAATCTCTCATGGTCCTTTGTATTTCTGCAGTGTCAGTTACTTCTCATTTTTCATTTCTAACTCTATTGATTTGAGTCTTCTCCCTTTTTTTCTTGATGAGTCTGGCTAACCGTTTATCAATTTTGTTTATCTTCTCAAAGAACCAGCTTTAAGTTTTATTGATCTTTGCTATCATTTCCTTCACTTCTTTTTCATTTATTCCTGATCTGATCTTTATGATTTCTTTCCTTCTGCTAACTTTGGGGTTTTTTGTTGTTGTTCTTCTTCTTCTTTCTCTACTTGCTTTAGGTGCAAAGTTAGGTTGTTTATTTGAGTTGTTTCTTGTTTCTTAATGTAGGCTTGTATTGCTATAAACTTCCCTCTTAGAACTGCTTTTGCTGCATCCTGTATGTTGTGAAGCATCGCGTTTTCTTTGTCATTTGTTTCTAGGTATTTTTTGATTTTGTCTTTGTTTTCATCAGTAATCTCTTGGTTTTTAAGTAATGTATTGTTTAGCCTCCATGTGTTTGTATGTTTTAAGTTTTTTTTCCCCTGTAATTGATATCTATTCTCCATGCGTTTTGGTCAGAAATCCTACTTGATACTATTTCAAATTCTTAAATTACCAGGGCATCATTTGTGACCCAAGATGTGATCTATCCTGGAGAATGTTCCATGAGCACTTGAGAAGAATCTTTATTCTGTTGTTTTTGGATGGAATTTCCTATAAATATCAATTAAGCACATCTTGTCTAATGTATAATTTAAAGCTTGTGTTTCCTTATTTATTTTCATTTTTCATGATCTGTCCATTGGTGAAAGTAGGGTTTTATAGTCCCCTACTATTATTGTATTACTGTCAATTTCCCCTTTTATGGCTGTTAGTAATTGCCTTGTGTATTGAGGTAATCCTATGTTGGGTGCATAAATATTTACGATTTTTATATCTTCTTGGATTGATCCCTTTATCATTATGTAGCGTCCTTGTCTCTTCTAATAGTCTTAATTTAAAGTCAATTTTGTCTTATATGAGAATTGTTACTCCAGCTTTCTTTTGATTTCCATTTGCATGGAATATCTTTTTCCATCCCCTCACTTTCAGTCTATACGTTTTCCCAGGTCTGAAATGGGTCTCTTGTAGACAGCATATATATGGGTCTTGTTTTTGTATCCATTCAGCCAGTCTATGTCTTTTGGTTGGAGCATTTAATGCATTTACATTTAATGTAATTATCGATATGTATGTCCCTATTACCATTTTCTTAATTGTTTTGGGTTGTTATTGTAGGTCTTTTCTTTCTCTTGTGTTTCCTGCCTCGAGAAGTTTCTTTAGCATTTGTTGTAAAGTTGCTTTTTTGGTGCTGAATTCTCTTAGCTTTTGCTTGTCTGTAAAGGTTTTAATTTCTCCTTCAAAGCTGAATGATATTCTTGCTCAGTAGAGTAATCTTGGTTGTAGGTTTTTCTCCTTCATCACCTTCAATATGTCCTTCCACTCCCTTCTGGCTTGCAGAGTTTCTGCTGAAAGATCAGCTGTTAACCTCATGGGGAGTCCCTTGTGTGTTTTTTGTTGTTTTTCCCTTGCTGTTTTTAATATTTTTTCTTTGTATTTAATTTTTGATAAATAGTTTGATTAATATGTGTCTTGGCATATTTCTCCTTGGATTTATCCTGTATGGGACTCTCTGTGCTTCCTGGACTTGATTAATTATTTCCTTTCCCATATTAGGGAAGTTTTCAACTATAAACTCTTCAAATATTTTTTCAGTCCCTTTCTTTTTCTCTTCTTCTTCTGGGACCCTTATAATTCGAATGTTGTTGTATTTAATGTTGTCCCAGGGATCTTTGAGACTGTCCTCAATTCTTTTCATTCTTTTTTTCTTTATTCTGCTTTGCAGTAGTTATTTCCACTATTTTATCTTCCATGTCACTTATCCATTCTTCTGCCTCAGTTATTCTGCTATTGATCCCTCCTAGAGAATTTTTAATTTCATTTATTGTGTTGTTCATCACTGTTTGTTTGGTCTTTAGCTGTTCCAGATCCTTGTTGATCGTTTCTTGTATTTTCTCTATTCTATTTCCAAGATTTTGGATCAGCTTTACTATCATTATTCTGAGTTCTTTTCCAGGTACACTGACTATTTCCTTTTCATCTGTTAGGTCTGGTGGGTCTTTGCCTTGCTCCTTCATCTGCTGTGTGTTTTTCTGTCTTTTCATTTTGCTTATCTTACTGTGTTTGGGGTCTCCTTTTCGCAGGCTTCAGGTTCTTAGTTGCCGTTGTTTTTGGTGTCTGTCCCCACTGGCTACGTTTGGCTCAGTGGGTTGTGTAGCCTTCCTGGTGGTAGATCCATGTCTGGTGGTGTGTTTTGGGGTGTCTGTGGCCCTATTATGATTTAGGCAGCCTCTCTGCTAATGGATGGGGTTGTGTTCCGGCCTTGCTAGTTGTTTGGCATAGGGTGTCCAGCACTGTAGCTTGCTGCTCGTTGAGTGTAGATGGGTGTTGGTGTTGAGATGGAGATCTCTGGGAGATTTTTGCCATTTGATATTATGTGGAGCTGGGAGTTCCCTTGTGGACCAGTGTCCTGAATTTGGCTCTCCCACCTCAGAGGCACAGCCCTGAAGCCTGGCTGGAGGACTAAGAGACCTTCATCCTCACGGGTCTGAATAAAAGGGAGAAAAAAACAAAAGAAAGAATGAAGAAAAAATAAAATAAAGTAAAATAAAATAAATTTATTAAAATAAAAAATAATTAAGAAAAGATTTTTAAAAAGTAAAAACAACAACAACAAAAAAAAACGGACAGACAGAACCCTAGGACAAATGGTAAAAGCAAAGCTATACAGACAGTATCAAACACAGAAGCATACACATACACATTCAAAAAAAGAGAAATAGGGGGGAAAATATATATATATGTCTGCTCCCAAAATCCACCTCCTGAATTTGGGATGATTCTTTGTATATTCAGGTATTCCACAGGTGCAGGGTATATCAAGTTGATTGTGGAGATTTAATCCACTGCTCCTGAGGCTGCTGGGAGAAATTTCCCTTTGTCTTCTTTGTTCACACAAGTCCTGGGTTTTAGCTTTGGATTTGGACCCACCTCTGTGTGTAGGTCGCCTGAGGGCATCTGTTCTTCGCTCAGACAGGACAAGGTTAAAGGAGCAGCTGATTTGGGGGCTCTTGCTCTCTCAGGCCGGGGGGAGGGAGGGGTGCAGAGTGCGGGGCGAGACTGCGGCCGCAGAGGCCACCATAACATTACACCAGCCTGAGGCACACTGTGTGTTTTCCCAGGGAAGTTGTCCCTGGATCACAGGACACTGGCAGTGGCGGGCTGCACAGGCTTCCGGGAAAGGAGGTGTGGATAGTGACCTGTGGTTGCACACAGGCTTCTTGGTGGCTGCAGCAGCAGCCTTAGCATCTCATGCCCATCTCTGGGGCCCACGCTGATAGCCGCGGCTAGCGCCTGTCTCTGGAACTCCTTAAAATGGCTCTGTTAATCTCTCCTCAGGCACCAGGAAACAAAGAGGAAAGAAAAAGTCTCTTGCCTCTTTGGCACCTGCAGACTTTTGCCCGGACTCTCTCCCTGCTATTTGTGACGCACTAGCCCACTTCAGGCTGTGTTCACGCAGGCAACGCCAGCCCTGTCCTTGGGATCTGACCTCCGAAGCTGGAGCCTCAGCTCCCAGCCCCTGCCCGCCCCGGCGGGTGAGCAGAGAAGCCTCTCGGGCTAGTGAGTGCTGGTTGACTCTGATCATCTGTGCGGCAGTCTCTCTGCTTTGCCCTCTGCACCCCTGTTGCTGCACTGTCCTCTGTGGCCCTGAAGCTCCCCACCTCCGCCACCGACAGTCTCCGCCCACGAAGGGGTTCCTAGTGTGTGGAAACCTTCCCTCCTTCACAGCTCCCTCCCAGAGGGGAAGGCCCCATCCCTATTCTTTTGTCTCTGGTCTTTCTTTTTTTGTTTTGTCCGACGTGGGGAGTACCTGTGGAGTTTCTTGCCTTTTGGGAGGTCTGAGGTCTTCTGCCAGTGTTCAGTAGGTGTTTTGTAGGAGCTGTTCCACATGTAGATGTATTTCTGATGTATTTGTGGAGAGGAAGCTGATCTCCGCGTCTTATTCTTGTGCCATCTTGAAGCTCCTCCCCCCTTTTCTTTCTTTTTCTTCTCTGATTGTCATGGCTAGGACTTCCAAATGTATGTTGAATAAGAGTGGTGAGAGTGGACATCCTTGTCTTCTTTTTGGTCTTAGAGGAAATGCTTTCAGTTTTTCATCACTGAGAATGATGTTCGGTGTGGGTTTGTCATATATGGCCTTTATTATGTTGAGGTAGGTTCCCTCTATCCCCACTTTCTGGAGAATTTTTTATTATAAATCGGTGTTGAATTTTTCAAAAGCTTTTTCTTCATCTATTGAGATGGTCATATGGGTTTTATTCTTCAGTTTGTTAATGCGGTGTATCACATTGATTGATTTGCATATATTGAAGAATCCTTGCATCCCTGGGATAAATCCCACTTGATCATGGTGTATGATCCTTTTAATGTGTTGTTGGATTCTGTTTGCTAGTATTTTGTTGTATATTTTTGCATCTATATTCATCAGTGATATTGGCCTGTAATTTTCTTTTTTTGTAGTATCTTTGTCTGGTTTTGGTATCAGGGTGATTGTGGCCTGATAGAATGAATTTAGGAGTTTTCCTTCCCTTGCAATTTTTTTTGAAGAGTTTGAGAAGGATTGGTGTTAGCTCTTCTCTAAATGTTTGATAGAATTGACTGGTGAAGCCATGTGGTCCTGGACTTTTGTTTGTTGGAAGATTTTTTATTTTTATTTTTATTTTTATTTGCGGTACTCGGGCCTCTCACTGTTGTGGCCTCTCCCTTTGTGTAGCACAGGCTCTGGACGTGCAGGCTCAGCGGCCATGGCTCACGGGCCCAGCCACTCCACAGCATGTGGGATCTTCCCAGACCGGGGCATGAACCCAGGTCCCCTGCACTGGCAGGCAGACTCTCAACCACTGTGCTACCAGGGAAGCCCTGTTGGAAGATTTTTAATCACAGTTTCAATTTCAGTACTTGTGATTGGTCTGTTCATATTTTCTATTTCTTCCTGGTTCAAACTTGGGAGGTCATACCTTTCTAAGAACTTGTCCATTTCTTCCAGGTTGTCCATTTTATTGGCATAGAGTTGCTTGTAGTAGTCTCTTAGGATGCTTTGTATCTCTGCAGTGTCTGTTGTAACTTCTCCTTTTTCATTTCTAATTTTATTGATTTGGGTCCTCTCCCTCTTTTCCTTGATGAGTCTGGCTAATGGTTTATCAATTTTGTTTATCTTCTCAAAGAAACAGCTTTTAATTTTATTGATCTTTGCTATTATTTTCTTTGTTTCTATTTCATTTATTTCTACTCTGATCTTTATGATTTCTTTCCTTCTACTAACTTTGGGTTTTGTTTGTTCTTCTTCCTCTAGTTCCTTTAGGTGTTAGGTTAGATTGTTTATTTGAGTGTTTTCTTATTTCTTGAGGTAGGCTTTTTTTTTTTTTTTTTTTTTTTTTTTTTTTTGCGGTAAGCGGGCCTCTCACTGTTGTGGCCTCTCCCGTTGTGGAGCACAGGCTTCAGATGCGCAGGCTCAGTGGCCATGACTCCGTGGCATGTGGGATCTTCCCAGACTGGGGCACAAACTCGTGTCCCCTGCATTGGCAGGCGGACTCTCAACCACTACGCCACCAGGGAAGCCTGAGGTAGGCTTTTATTGCTGTATACTTCCCTCTTAGAACTGCTTTTCCTCCATCTCACAGGTTTTGGATCATCGTGTTTTCATTGTCATTTGTCTCCAGGTAGTTTTTGGTTTCCTCTTTGGTTTCTTCAGTGATCCTTTGGTCATTTAGTAAAGTATTGTTTAGCATCTATGTGTTTGTGTGTGTGTGTGTGTGTGTGTGTGTGTGTGTGTGTTTCCCCTGTAATTGATTTCTAATCTCATAGCGTTGTGGTCAGAAAAAATTCTTGATGTTTTCAATTTTCTTAAATTTACTGAGGCTTGGTTTGTGACCCAAGGTGTTATCTATCTTGGAGAATGTTCCATGCACACTTGAGAAGAAATTGTAATCTGCTGTTTTTGGATGGAATGTCCTATAAATATCAATTAAATCTATCTGGTCTATTGTATCATTTAAAGCTCGTGTTTCCTTATTAATTTTCTGTTTGGATGATCTGTCCATTGGTGTAAATGAGTTGTTAAAGTCCCCCGCTATTATTGTATTACTGTCAATTTCCTCTTTTATAGCTGTTAGAAGTTGCCTTATGTATTGAGGTGCTCCTATGGGTTCAAACTTTTTAAAATAGTGATTCCTAAAAATGAAGACAGATAAAATGGATGTGATGCAATAACTTTTAAAAAGAAGAGAATTTCTCAGAAATGAAGAAAGACATGAATATTTAAGTTGAAAGTTATTGCCAATTCAGAATAAATTGAATGAAAAAAAGATCAACATTTATATCAGAAAGCAAACTACAAGTCTAGATGATTTTGAATTTTATCAAACATTTCAGAAAGAAATAACACCAATATTACACAAACTCTTTCAGAGAATAAGGGAGGGAGGAACACCTATTTAATTGTTTAATGAGATTGCATAACCCTAATACGAAAATCAGGTAAAAGTATTGCAAGAAAATTAGATGCGAATCTCACTCATGATCATAGATGCAAAAATACTTAAAGTACTAGCAAATCAGCAGGGCAGGTGTTCACCTTCACCTGGTTTTGCCAGCAGTGTGCACAGTTTCGGAACCAGAGGAGGTGGCCTTGAGCAATGGCCCATGTTACCCTACAAGTGTTACTTTTGCCATTTTCCATGTCCTTTTGACAGTCCGGGCATTGGTGCTAGCGTTTGTACTGCCAGTTCAGACACTGGGAAATGTGGTGGGAACTGAGTGAGGCAGGTGGTTGCAGCAGCTTGGAGGTGCTTGGGGTGCAGAGGAGCCATGTTGAATTCATGGGCAGAACTCTGGAAGAATTGGAAAGTCTCAACAAAGAAATGGAGTCAGTCAGGACTGAAGTTGAAGAAAAGCAGAAGAGGCTCTCCAGGTTTACTTTAGCACTTGAAGAGCTATTGCAAAGCCCTGTGTCCTCCTTGAGTGACACAAATGTGAGACAAGGTTTTCCTGAAAATAGCCTGCTCCCAAAAGAATGATTAAGGTATTAAAGGTGGGTATTAAAAGTAACAAAAACTTGTGTGCTGTTAAAAACCATATTTCTAAGATGGGAAGCTTCAGTAGTGAGAAAAAGTATGTCTGTATTTCAGAAGAAAGTCTATCTTATGCACCTCTTAATGACAAAGAAATACAGAAGGAAAGTCATAATGAAAGTTATCCAAAGAGCACAAGATGTGTAAAAGCAATTGATACTCAGAAAGAAACTGAATGGTGGTATTCACCAAGGTAACCATGCGAAAGGCAAAGTTTTGAGAATACAAGATGATAGTAAGGGCTTCACTACTTTTGAAGACGGCATATTAGTTTAATTTGATTTTGAAGTAGAATGTACTGAAAATGACACTCCCTCTGATTCTGATGACACTATGAAGGAATGTCTTCGAATTTTCAGTGAGTTCACATGAAGCAAAGCTCATAAGGGAGAGACTGCTAAGTAGGTTTCAGGAAAGGAAATAGAATTAGACATGCTCTATTACCAGAAAATTTCTGAACCAAAAAGGAGAATGGCACACACTACCAAGTTTAATGTTCCAATCAGTAAAGATATCACTAGCCCATTCAGGGGACCAGTCCCACCACTAATTAGTCACACTGGAATCCTTCAAGCCCAGCAACAGTCAGTGCAGATAATGGCTGCCATTAAAGGTGAGCAGGATTTTGTTGCTGCCACTTCAGGACAGAAAAAATGTACATTTGCATGTCCAGCCTCACAGACCCAAAGGAAAGCCTCAGGAGAAAATTCATGTACATCAAACAGCCTTCATGTGGATATAGTTCTTCAAAGGAAAATCCAACTGCAAAGCCAAATAGATCACACTTTCCTGTGAAAAGTATTGCTTCTTTTCCTGTAAAGATGTTGAAATATAATGTGGCTCATCCGAAACAGGCTTCAGGAACATCAGAATCCTCATCCAAAGTACCTGACGAAGTAAGATAATGCTCTGTCCACCTCCTTTTTTGAGAAGTATTTGAGACTTTATAAAACAGAGGATGAGGCTTTTAACAAGGCTAAAATAGAAGAGAAGGCCACTTACGAACACTGTGGCAGTCAAAATATATATGTGAACATAGCAATAAATATTCTTAAGAAGCTGAGAGGCCAAGATGTGTCTGGAAGCAGTAACAACAAAAAGACAACTGGATTGAAAAAGAATGAAAAGAAAAATGTGCTCACAGGAATTATTCTCTACAGACATCTTAAAGACTACCTTCTAACTGAAGAACAGTTACATGAAAATAATTACCCCCAGCCCACCCCTGACAAACCAGGAAGTGTTCTTTTAAACAGAGGCATGACAAAAAATTCTTGTAAATGATCCTTCTAAGATTAGTATCAATGTGCTGTCGATGTGGGAAGATCTATGTCGTGACTTCCGCAGGCAAACACAGCAGGGTAGAAGAATGTCATTACCACTTTGGCCGAGTGTCGAGTCATAAAGTTCTTGGTGGATTAGAAAGGCAGTACAGCTGTTTTGAAGGTTTTCTTGGATCCCCCAGGTGTCAGGTTGCCAAGCTTCACGTTCATGATCAAAAAGAAAACCTAGAGGACTTTGTGAACACTTTTGTTAAGTCCCCACACCCCAACAGGTATCACAGTATATTTGCTGTGAATTATGAGATGTGCTATACATTCAAAGGTTTGGAACTTACTCGAGTGACAGTGGTTGATCCCAGCCTCCAGGTGGTCTATGATACATTTGTGAAACCAGATGAAGTCATTGACTGTAACACTAGGTTTTCTGGTGTGGTTGAAGATGACTTGAAGAACACAAAACCCTCAATCCATGATGTGCAAGCCATCTTGTTGAACCTGTTCAGTGCTGACACTGTACTAATTGGACATAGCTTTGAACATAGTCTCTATGCTCTTAAGTTAATTCATACTTCAGTTGTGGACAAAACAGTTATGTTTTCTCATTGGCTAGGTTTACCTCACAAAAGATCCCTTAAGAGTCTAGTGGCTGACAACCTGCAGAGAATCATTCAGGATGATGGTCACAATTCAAGTGAAAATGCAACCGCCTGCATGGAACTTGTCCTATGGAAGGTAAAAGACGAACTGAAAGGAAAGAAGTAACCACTTTGCCCAAGAATATCTTAAACCTCTGCATTGCTTCTGTGACTCCTTGGCATCCACTGCTGGCAGTAGAGTTTGGTCTATAATAACACGAGGTTTCTCGATGCTTTCAAAGGGAAGAGGAGAAAGAAAAGCACTGTTGAGGCTTATTTATTATATTTTAAAGATTAAATTTCCACAGTGATTTCTAAAGTTGTGACTGGGGAGTAGTGGGGGGAGGAATTAGGTCGTTTGAGATTTGACTCATCTTTGTAGGCAGTGTGTGAATAATGGTGAAAGATGGTTTAAAGTTGAAGTAATGGGTCCAGGACTTTCACAAAGATCGTTTCTCAGGTTACTTAAATTTCTTTTTCTCTCTAGATTCCTAGAACCGTTATACAGCTTGAAGTTAGAAACATCTCTACCTAACAAAATTGTAAGTTTTCTTTGGATCACCTATATAGAAATAGAAGTAGAGATTTTCCTCACAAAACATATGGAAGTAAACGTAAACTTTTCAGCGTACTGTTAACATAAAAGTTTTGGTCATTTGAAAAAAACGGTACTAGCAAATCAAATTCAGCAATATATTAGAAGGATTTGCATTGTGACAAAGTAGAGTTTATCACAGTAATACAAAATTGGCTGAACATTAGAAAATCAACCAATCTTATTCACCATATTAACAGAATAGAGGAGAAAAAGCACATGAGCATTTCAATAAATGTAGATAAAACGTTTTACAGAATTCACTATCCACCAATGATAAAAATCTCTTGCAAACTACCAATAGAAGGAACTTCCTCAAGCTGGTAAAGGGCATTTATGAAAAATCTACAATGAACATGATAGTAGTGAAAACAAAAAGCTTAATAGGGAAAACAAAACTAGTCAATGCTTCCCTCTAGTACTGGGAACAAAGCAACAATGCCACTCTACCACTACCTTTAAAAATTTCACTAGAGATCCTAGATAGTGCAATAGTGCAGGAAAAATAAAGGGAACAAAGATTATAAAGAAAGAAATTAAACTGTTTTAATCTGCAGATTACATAATTGTTTCCATGGAAAATCCTAAGGAATCTACAGAAGAACTACTAGACTTATTAAACGAATTTAGCAAGTTTGGAGGATACAAGGTTAATGTAAGGACATCAAATGTGTTTTTATATACTACTTGTATAAAATTTGAAAATTAAATACAAAACCATTTTGTATACAATAGTATCAAAAACATAAAATCCTTAGGAATAAATTTAATGAGAGACATACAAGATCTCTACACTGAAACCTACAAGGCATGGCTAAGAAAACTTAAAGAAGACCTGAATAAATGGAGATATATACCACATTTACAGATTGGAAGACTCAATATTATTAAGATTCTGGTTCTTCCCAAACTGATCTCCCTATTCATGTTGAAAGGAATTAGAAAGCTTGTCAAGAGAGAACACAGAGGTTGTTTCCAAATTTGATAAGATTAGTACGCATCAGCATATCAATGCAAGCAAGGTGCTATTCATCAAGAAAATGGGGAGATTAGTCAGACATCTAAACAGAAATTAGGATCTACTGTTGTCTAAGACAGGAGAAAAATAACCCCAAAGGCATTTCAGAGGCCACTGGTGCTGCCTCTCCCATCATAGGCCTATAGTGCAAGGGCCTGCAGGGCAGAATGATTTCATGACTCTGCTCCTCCCATTCCTGTCCCAAAATCATCTGCCCCTTTGGAGGTAGATGGTATAACTTGGCTGCATAGGTGCGGTGCTATCTCTGCCAGTGCACAGAGTGCATAAGCTATTGGATCATGGCTACCTCCACCTAGATTTTGAAGGATGGAGCCATCTGGAGCCACAGGTGCATGACCCAGTCAGAGGGCTACTGCAAACATACTCTGCTAAGGCAATTCCTTATGGAACTCTAGGGCTAGGCTATCCCCACAACTGCAAACTGGTAGGTGACCTGTGTGTGTCTGTGATTCTAGCATGGGAGAGTGGCAGGCATGTGATTCCAACCCATTAGAGCTGCAGAGTGAACTGTGCCCAGCAAAGTTGTAGGGGCAGGGCTGCTAAAAACTGTGGAGGACCACTGCTCAATTGTATCTAGAAGGTACATTTGCCTGAGTGGTCCTTACGGTTTTGGGCTTGCTTTGAACCTGTTTCCCTTTTCTTCTTTCCTGTGTCTCCCTTTTAGAATGGAAATGTTTATCATATGCTTGTCTCATCATTGTATTTTGGAAACACATAACTTGTTTGATTTCATTGGTTCACAGATGAATAGGAATTTCCCCCAGAATGAATTTTACCTTGAATCTCACCCATATCTCATTTAGATGCTTTAGATGAGACTTTGGATTTAGACTTTTGAATTGATGGCATGTGATAAGGACATGAATTTTGGGGATGGGGAACAGGGACAGAATGTTATGGACTGAATGTTTCCCCTCAAAATTCATATGTTGAAATTCTAATAGCCAGTGTGATGGTATTAGGAAGCTGGACCTTGGGAAGTGCTCAGGTAGTGAGTGTGGAGTCCTCAGGAAAAAGATTAATGTCCTTACAAAAGAGGCCTGCGGGGGCTCCCTTGCCCTCTTCCACCATGTAAGGATACAACAAGAAGTCTGCAACCCAGAAGAAGCCCTCATCCCACCATGCTGGCACCATGATCTTGGACTTCTAGTCTCTAAAACTGTGAGAAATAAATTTCTGTTGCTTATAAGCCACCCAGCCTGTAGTATTTTGGTATAGCAGCCCAAATGCACTAAGACACATCTCAAAATGGGTTAAAGACTTAAACATAAGTCCTGAAACTGTAAAATTCTGAAACAAAGGGGAAAAACTCTATAGCATTGGTCTTAGCAATTATTTATTGGATATGACATCAAAAGCACAGGCAACAAAAGCAAAAATAAGACAGGTGGATTGCATGAAACTAAAAAGCTTCTGCACAGCAAAGAAAATAATCAACAGAGTGCCAATCCATGAAATGAGAGAAAATATTTGCAAATTATATATCTGATGGGGGGTTAGTATCTGAAATACATAAAGAACTCCTACAACTCAATAGTAGAGAAACAAATAACCCAATTAAAAAGTGGCCAAAGGTCTTAAATAAACATTTCTCCAAAGAAAATATACAAATGGCCAACAGTTATATGAAAAAATGTTCAATATCAATAATCCTCAGGGAAATGCAAATTAAAACCACAAGATATCACCTCACACTTGTTAGGATGGCCATTATATTTAAAAAAAAAACAGAAACAGAAAACAATGAGTGTTGGTGAGGACATGGAGAAATTGGTTGGTGAGGATGTAGAATGGTGCAGCTGCTATGAAAAACAGTCTGGAGGTTTCTCAAGAAAATAAAAATAGAACTAGCATATGATCCAGCAATCCTACTTCTGGGTATTTGTCCAAAAGACATGAAAACAAGATCTTGTAGATATATATGTTCTTCCATGTTCATTGAAGCATTATTCACAATAGCTAAAGGGTGGAAACAACCTAAGTCTCCATTGACAAATGAATAGAGAAAATGTTGTATATACATATAATAGAATATTGTAAAAACTAAAATTTTTATGGAATAGCAAAGGATTCCAAATAGACAAACAATCTTGAAAACGAAGGACAAAGTTGGGGGGCTCTGACTTGCCAATTTCAAAACTTATTACACAGTTGTAGTAAGCAAGACAGTGTGGTATGGGAATAAGGAAAAATATATAGACTGATGGAATAGAGTTGAAAGTCCATAAATAAATCTATATATTTATACTTGTATTAGTTTGTCATAATAAAGTACCAGAGAAAGCATGGATTGAACAACCAAAGTTTATTTTCTCATGATTCTGGATGCTTGGAGTCTGAAATAAAGGTGTTGTCAGGATTGACTTCTTCTGAGGCTGCTCTCCTTGGCTTGTAGATGGCCACCTCCAACTTATGTCATCACATGGTCTTCTCTCTGTGTATGTCTGTATCCAAATCTCTTCTTATAAGGACACCAGTCATATTGGATTAAGGCCCACACTAAAACCTCATTTTAACATAATTACTTCTTTAAAAACCCAAATGCAGTCACATTCTGAGGTACTTGGGCTTAGGTCTTTAATATATAAATTTTGATGTTTTATGAGTGCCAAGATCAATCAATGGGAAAGAATAGTATTTTCAACAAATGATGCTGACACAAATGGATATCCAGATTTAAAAGAATGAATTTGGATCCCTACTTCATGCCCTATACAAAATTTAACCCATGATGTATCAAAGACCTAAATGTAATATTTAAAGCTTATAAAACTCTTAGAAAAAAAACATAGGTACAAATCTGAGTGAATTTGAGTTAGGCAACTGTTTCTTAGATATGCCTCCAAAAGTAAAAGCAATCAAAGAAAAAATAGATAAATTAGACTTCGTCAATATTAAAAACTTGTGTGCCAAAGCAAACTATCAAGGAAGTGAAAAGACAACCCACAGAATGGGAGAAAATACTTGCAAATTATATATCAGTATCAAGTGACCAAAAAATATAAAGAAAACTTACAACTCAACAATAAACAAGAAGACAAATAACCCAATATAAAAATGAGTAAAGGATTTGAATAGATATTTCTCCAAAGAAGATATGTAAGTGACCAGTAAGCACATTAAAAAAATGCTTGACATCACTAGCCATTAGGGAAAAGCAAATAAAAACCACAATGAGATACCACTTCACATCTATTAGGATAGCTATTATCAAAAATAAAGACAATAACAAGCGTTGGAAAAGATGTTGAGAAATTGGAGCCCTCATACATTGCTGGAAAGAATGTAAAATAGTGTAGTCACTGTGTAAAACAGTTTGACAATTCCTCAAAAATTAAACACAGAATTACATCATGACCCAACAATTCCATGCCTAGATATATATGAAGAGAATTTAAAACATATGTTCAAACAAAAAACTTACTCAAATGTTTATAACAGCAATATTCATAACTTCCAAAAAGTGGAAACAATTGTAAAGTCCATGAACTGATGAATGAATAAACAAAATGTGGTAAATCCATATAATGGAATGTTATTCATCCGTAAAAAGAAATGAAGTATTGTTACATGCTACAACATGGATGAACCTTGAAAACATTTTGCCAAGTAAATGAAGCCAGATAAAAAGGCCACATATTATGTGATCCATTCATATGAAGTTTTCAGAATAGGCAAATCCATAGAGACAGAGCATAGATTAATGGTTTCCAATGGATGTATGGAGGGGGAATTGGGACTAGTTGCTAATACGTATGGGGTAAAAGAAATGTTCCGTGTATATATGGTGGTGATGGTAGTTGCACATAATGAATATACTAAAAATTACTGAAGTACAAACTTTAAAATTGTGAATTTTATATTATGTCAATTATATCTCAGTTAAAAACCCCAATGAGATACCTTTACATACCCTCCAGAATAGTTAATATTAAAAACACTGCAATACCAAATCCTTTGAAGGATGCAGAGCAACTTTAAATCTCATAAATGGGTAGTGAAAATGATACAACCACTTTAAACACAGTTTGGCAGTTCTTTTAGAGTTAAACAGATGCATTCCCTATGACACAGCAATTTCACGCCTAAGTATGTACTCAAGAAGAATTTAAACATATATCCACACAATGACATGAACATGAATACTCACATCAGCTTTATTCATATAGCTCCAATCTGGAAATAATCCAGATGTCCGTAACATGAGAACTGATTAACAAACTGTGCTATACAATAACACACTATTCAGCAACAAAATGGAATAAAATTATACATGTAACAGCATGGATAAATCTGTAAAATATGATGAATGGGAAAAAAAGCCTTATACAAAAGGCATGCATTGTTGGATTTACACTTATGTATTTCATATTTGAGTAATTGTAAATGGTATTGTATTTTTCAGTTTTGGATTCCACATGTTCATTGCTAGTATATAGATGCATAACTGATTTTTATGTTTATCTTATGTCCTATGACCATGCTGAACTCACTTATTAGTTCTAGGAATATTTTTCAGATACCTTGGGATTTTCTGTGTAGACAATCATGCCATCTGAAAATAGGGGCAGTTTAATTTCTCCTTTGTAATCCATATGCCTTTTATTTCTTTCTTGCCTTAGCTAGGACTTCTAAAACTATGTTGAATACGTGGTAAGAGTTTTCCTGGTCTCAGAGGGATAACATTTAGGCTCTCATCATTAAGTATAATGTTAGCTATAGGTTTTTTGTAGATGATATGTATCAAATTGAGGAAGTTGCCCTCTATTCCTATTTTTCTGAGAGCTTTTTAAAAAAAATCATGAATAGATGTTGAATTTTGTTAAATGATTTTTATGCATCAACTGTTGTGATCCTGTGATTTTTCTTCTTTATCCTGTTCAAGAGGTGAATTAACTTATTTGATTTTCAAATATTGAACCAGTCTTGTATCCCTGTGGTCCTTAATTAAACCTCACATAGTCATGGTGCATAATCTCTTTTATATATCGCTGAATTCTATTTGCTAATATGTTATTAAGGATTTTTGTGTCTGTATTTATGAGAAATATTGGTCAATAGTTTTCTTTTTCTGTACTTTGTCTGGTTTTGTATTCAGGGTAATACTGCCCTCATAAAATGAGTTAAGAACTGTTTTCTATTTACTGGAAGATGTTGTGTAGAATTGTTAATTCTTTAAATGCTTGGTATACTTCTCAAGTTAAACAATCTGGGCTTGAATATTTTATTTGGGGGAATTTTAAAATTATGAATTCAGTTACTTTAATAGTTATAGAGTGATTCAAATTATCTGTTTCATATTAGGTGAGTTGGAGTAATTTCTTTTCCAAGGATGTGGTTAATTTCACCTAAGTTGTCAAATTGATGTGTGTAGAGTTGTTTGTAGTATTCTTTTATAATCCTTTTGATGTCCACAGGGTTTGTAGTAATACCCTCTGTTTCATTCCTGATACTGGTAATTTGTTTTCTCTTTCTTTTTTCTTTGTCAGTCTTGCCAAAGGATTGGTAATTTTATTGGACATTTTTAAAAATCAGCTCTTGGTTTTATTAATTTTCTCTATTGTTTTTCTGTTTTCACTTTCATTGATTTATACTCTTTATTATTTCCTTACTTTGCTCTGCTTTGGAATTATTTTTCACTTCTAATTTCTTGAGGGAGTAGTGTAGATTAGTGTAGATTTATTTGAGACATTTCCTCTTTTCTAATATAAATATTAAGTGTTATGAATTTTCCAAGACTGACTTAGTTGGGTCCCACAAACTTTAGTGTTGTATTTTCATTTTTATCCGGTTCAAAGTATATTTATTTCCTTTGAGATGTACTCTTTAACCTATTGACTATTTAGAAGTGTGTTTTTCAGTTTCCAAGTGAGTGGAGATTTTCCTTTCATCAGTCTGTTAATGACTTTTTTACTTTGAATGTTTTAAATGTTTTTCAGCTCTGTGGTTTGGTGCATACACATTTAGGATTGTTATATCTTCTTAGTGAATCAACCCTTTCATCATATGTAATGTTGCTCTCTATCTCTAGTAATTTTATTGTGCTCAAGTCTACTTTATCTTTTTTTTATTGAAGTAGAGTTGATTTACAATGCTGTATTCATTTCAGGTGTACAGAACAGTGATTCAGTTATACATATACATATATATATTATTTTACAGATTCTTTTCCCTTACAGGTTATGACAAAATATTGAGTATAGCTCCTTGTGCTATATAGTAGGTCCTTAATTTATCTTTAATTAATATAGTCACTCCTGTTTCCTTTCAATTGTTTCCATAGTATATCTTTTCCCATCAATTCACATTCAACATACCTATGGATTGTACCTGAAGTGAGTTTCTTGTAGGCACCATAATGGTTTTTTATTTATTTATTTTTTAAGAGCTTCAAATGCTTGGCTTTTTATTTATTTATTTGTTTATTTATTTATTTATTTATTTATTTATCTTTGCTGTGTTGGGTCTTCGTTTCTGTGCGAGGGCTTTCCCCAGTTGTGGCAAGCGGGGGCCACTCTTCATCGCAGTGCGTGGGCCTCTCACTATCGCGGCCTCTCTTGTTGCGGAGCACAGGCTCCAGACGCGCAGGCTCAGCAGTTGTGGCTCACGGGCCTAGCTGCGCCGCGGCATGTGGGATCCTCCCAGACCAGGGCTCGAACCCGTGTCCCCTGCATTAGCAGGCAGATTCTCAACCACTGTGCCACCAGGGAAGCCCGCACCATAATGTTGAATCATGTATAATTCACTCTGCTAATCTCTGTCTTTTACTTGGGGTATTTACAATAGTTACATTCAATGTAATTAGCGATATGTTAGGGCTTAGTATTATTTTTTATATTACTTATTTATTTTTTTTATTTTTATTTTTTTAAATTGGGGTATAGTTGTTTTACAATGTTGTTCTAGTTTCTACTGTACAGTGAAGTTGAGTTCTCTGTGTGCTATACAGCAGGATCTCATTAGTTATTTATTTTATACACATTAATGTATATATGTCAATCCCAATCTCCCAATTCATCCCTCTCCCCCTTTCCCCCCTCAGTGTCCATACATTTTTTTCTCTACATCTATGTCTCTATTGCTGCCTAGCAAACTGGTTCATCTGTACTGTTTTTCTAGGTTGCACATGTATGCATTAATATATGATATTTGTTTTTCTCTTTCTGACTTACTTCACTTTGTATGACACTCTCTAGGTCCATCCAAGCCTCTACAAATGACCCAATTTCGTTCCTTTTTATGGCTGAGTAATATTCCATTGTATATATGGACCACATCTTTTCTTTTTCAAAGATTAATGTTTTTTTAACATCTTTATTGGAGTATAATTGCTTTACAGTGGTGTGTTAGTTTCTGCTTTATAACAAAGTGAATCAGTTATACATATACATATGCTCCCATATCTCTTCCCTCTTGCATCTCCCTCCCTCCGACCCTCCCTATCACAACCCTCTAGGTGGTCACAAAGCACCGAGCTGATCTCCCTGTGCTATGTGGCTGCTTCCCACTAGCTATCTATTTTACGTTTGGGAGTGTATATATGTCCATGCCACTCTCTCACTTTGTCACAGCTTACCCTTCCCCCTCCCTGTATCCTCAAGTCCATTCTCCAGTAGGTATGTGTCTTTATTCCCGTCTTACCCCTAGGTTCTTCATTACCTTTTTTTTTTCTTAGATTCCATATATATGTGTTAGCATACGGTATTTGTTTTTCTCTTTCAGACTTACTTCACTCTGTATGACAGACTCTAGGTCCATCCACCTCACTACAAATAACTCAATTTCATCTCTTTTATGGCTGAGTAATATTCCATTGTATATATGTGCCACATCTTCTTTATCCATTCATCTGTTGATGGACACTTAGGTTGCTTCCATGTCCTGGCTATTGTAAATACAGCTGCAATGAACATATTGGTACATGACTCTTTTTGAATTATGGTTTTCTCAGGGTATATGCCCAGTAGTGGCAGCGCTGGGTCATATGGTAGTTCTATTTGTAGTTTTTTAAGGAACCTCCATGCTGTTCTCCATAGTGGATGTATCAATTTATGTTCTCACCAACGTGCAAGAGGGTTCCCTTTTCTCCACACCCTTTCCAGCATTTGCTGTTCGTAGATTTTCTGATGATGCCCATTCTAACCAATGTGGGGTGATACCTCATTGTAGTTTTGATTTGCATTCCTCTAATAATTAGTGATATTGAGCAGTTTTTCATGTTCCTCTTGGCCATCTGTATGTCTTCTTTGGAGAAATGTCTATTTAGGTCTTTTGCCCATTTTTTGATTCTGTTGTTTCTCTTTTTAATATTGAGCTGCATGAGCTGTTTATATATTTTGCAGATTAATTCTTTGTCCATTGATTAATTTGCAAATATTTTCTCCCATTCTGAGGGTTGTCTTTTCATTTTGTTTATGGTCTCCTTTGCTGTGTAAAAGTTTCATTAGGTCCCATTTGTTTATTTTTGTTTTTATTACCATTACTCTAGGAGGTGGGTCAAAAAATATCTTGCTGTGATTTACGTGAAAGAGTGTTTTTCCTATGTTTTCCTCTAAGAGTTTTATAGTATTTGGTCTTATATTTAGGTCTTTAATCCATTTTGAGTTTATTTTTGTTTATGGTGTTAGGGAGTGTTCTAATTTCATTCTTTTCCATGTAGCTGTCCAGTTTTCCCAGTTTTCCCATGATTCCATTTTTCGTTCTCAAGATTCCTTTGGCTATTCAGGGTCTTTTGTGTTTCCATACAAATTGTGAAATTTTTTGTTCTAGTTTTGTGAAAAATGCCAGTGGTAGTATGATAGGGATTGCATTGAATCTGTAGATTGCTTTGGGTAGTAGAGTCATTTTCACAATGTTGATTCTTCCACTCCAAGAACATGGTAAATCTCTCCATCTATTTGTATCATCTTTAATTTATTTCATCAGTGTCTTATAATTTTCTGCATACGGGTCTTTTGTCTCCTAAGGTAGGTTTATTCCTAAATCTTTTATTCTTTTTGTTGCAATGGTAAATGGGAGTGTTTTCTTGATTTCACTTTCAGATTTTTCATCATTAGTATATAGGAATGCCAGAGATTTCTGTGCATTAATTTTGTATCCTTCTACTTTACCAAATTCATTGATTAGCTCTAGGAGTTTTCTGGTAGCATTTTTGGGATTCTCTATGTATAGTATCATGTCATCTGCAAACAGTGACAGCTTTACTTCTTCTTTTCTGATTTGGATTCCTTTTATTTCCTTTTCTTCTCTGATTGCTGTGGATAAAACTTCCAAAACTATGTCGTGTAAGAGTGGTGAGAGTGGGCAACCTTGTCTTGTTCCTGATCTTAGTGGAAATGGTTTCAGTTTTTCATCACTGAGGATGATGTTGCCTGTGGGTTTCTCATATATGGCCTTTATTGGGTTGAGGAAAGTTCCCTCTACACCTACTTTCTGCAGGGTTTTTATCATAAATGGGTGTTGAATTTTGTCGAAAGCTTACTCTACATCTATTGAGATGATCATATGATTTTTCTACTTCAATTTGTGAACATGGTGTATCATGTTGATTGATTTGTGTATATTGAAGAATCCTTGCATTCCTGGAATAAACCCCACTTGATCATGGCGTATGATCCTTTTAATGTGCTGTTGCATTCTGTTTGCTAGTATTTTGTTGAGGATTTTTGCATCTATGTTCATCAGTGATAGTGGCCTGTAGTTTTCTTTCTTTGTGACATCCTTGTCTGGTTTTGGTATCAAGGTGATGGTGGCCTCACAGAATGAGTTTGGGAGTGTTCCTCCCTCTGCTATATTTTGGACGATTTTGAGAAAGATAGGTGTTAACTCTTCTCTAAATGTTTGATAGAATTTGCCTGTGAAGCCATCTGGTCCTGGTCTTTTGTTTGTTTGAAGATTTTTAATCACAGTTTCAATTTCAGTGCTTGTGATTGGTCTATTCATATTTTCTATTTCTTCCTGATTCAGTCTTGGCAGGTTGTGCATTTCTAAGAATTTGTCCATTTCTTCCAGGTTGTCCATTTTATTGGCATAGATTTGCTTTTAGTAATCTCTCATGAGCCTTTGTATTTCTGCAGTGTCAGTTGTTACTTCTCCTTTTTCATTTCTAATTCTATTGATTTGAGTCTTCTCCCTTTTTTTCTTGATGAGTCTGGCTAACGGTTTATCAATTTTGTTTATCTTCTCAAAGAACCAGGTTTTAGTTTTATTGATCTTTGCTATCGTTTCCTTCATTTCTTTGTCATTTATTTCTGATCTGATTTTTATGATTTCTTTCCTTCTGCTAACTTTGGGGGTGTTTTGTTCTTCTTTCTCTAATGGATTTAGGTACAAGATTAGTTTGTTTATTCGAGGTGTTTCCTCTTTCTTAAGGTGGGATTGCATTGCTATAAACTTCCCTCTTACAACTGCTTTTGCTGCACCCCATAGGTTTTGGGTCGTCATGTCTCCATTATCATTTGTTTCTAGGTATTTTTTTATTTCCTCTTTGATTTCTTCAGTGATCACTTCGTTATTAGTTAGTGTATTGCTTAGCCTCCATGTGTTTGTATTTTTTACCGATCTTTTCCTGTAATTGATATCTAGTCTCATAGCGTTGTGGTCGGAAAAGATACTTGATACAATTTCAATTTTCTTAAATTTACCAAGGCTTGATTTGTGACCCAAGATATGATCTACCCTGGAGAATGTTCCATGAGCACTTGAGAAAAAAGTTTATTTTGTTGTTTTTGGATGGAATGTCCTATAAGTATCAATGAAGTCCATCTTGTTTAATGTATCCTTTAAAGCTTGTGTTTCCTTATTTATTTTCATTTTGGATGATCTGTCCATTGGTGAAAGTGGGGTGTTAAAGTCCCCTACTATGAATGTGTTACTGTCGATTTCCCCTTTTATGGCTGTTAGTATTTGCCTTATGTATTGATGTGCTCCTATGTTGGGTGCATAAGTATTTAGAATTGTCATATCTTCTTCTTGGTTTGATCCCTTGACCATTATGTCGTGTCCTTCTTTGTCTCTTCTAGTAGTCTTTATTTTAAAGTCTATTTTTTCTGATATGAGACTTGCTACTCCACCTTTCTTTTGGTTTCCATTTGCATGGAAGATCTTTCTCCATCCCCTTACTTTCAGTCTGTATGTGTCTCTAGGTCTGAAGTGGGTCTCTTGTAGACAACATATATATGGGTTTTGTTTTTGTATCCATTCAGCCACTCTGTGTCTTTTGGTGGGAGCATTTAGTCCATTTACATTTAAGGTAATTATCGATGTGTATGGTCCTATTCCCATTTTATTAATTGTTTTGTGTTCGTTATTGTAGGTCTTTTCCTTCTGTTGTGTTTCTTGCCTAGAGAATTTCCTTTAGCATTTGTTGTAAAGCTGGTTTGGTGGTGCTGAACTCTCTCAGGTTTGCTTGTCTGTAAACATTTTAATTTCTCCATCAAATCTGAATGAGTTCCTTGCTGGGTAGAGTAATCTTGGTTGCAGGTTTTTCTCCTTCATCACTTTAAATATGTTCTTCCACTCCCTTCTGGCTTGCAGAGTTTCTGCTGAAAGTTCAGCTGTTAACTGTATGGGGATTCCCTTGTGTGTTATTTGTTTTTTTTTTTTTTTTTCTTTTTGCGGTATGCGGGCCTCTCACTGTTGCGGCCTCTCCCGTTGCGGAGCACAGGCTCCGGATGCGCAGGCCCAGCGGCCATGGCTCACGGGCCCAGCCGCTCCGCGGCATATGGGATCCTCCCAGACCGGGGCACGAACCCGTATCCCCTGCATTGGCAGGCGGACTCTCAACCACTGCGCCACCAGGGAGGCCCATGTTATTTGTTTTTTTACCCTTGCTGCTTTTAATATGTTTTCTCTGTATTTAATTCTTTGACAGTTTGATTAATATTTGTCTTGACGTATTTCTCCTTGGATTTATCCTGTATGGGACTCTCTGTGCCTCCTGGACTTGACTAACTATTTCCTTTCCCATATTAGGGAAGTTTTCAACTATAATCTCTCCAGATATTTTCTCAGTCCCTTTCTTTTTCTCTTCTTCTTCTGTAACCCCTAAAATTCAAATGTTGGTGCATTTAATATTGTCCCAGAGGTCTCTGTGACTGTCTTCAGCTCTTTTCATTCTTTTTTCTTTCTTCTGCTCTGCAGTAGTTATTTCCACTATTTTATCTTCCACGTCACTTATCCGTTCTTCTACCTCAGTTATTCTGCTATTGATCCCATATAGAGTATTTTTAATTCCATTTATTGTGTTATTCATTGTTGCTTGTTTCATATTTAGTTCTTCTAGTTCCTTGTTAACTGTTTCTTGCATTTTGTCTATTCTATTTCCAAGATTTTGGATCATCTTTACTATCATTATTCTGAATTCTTTTTCAGGTAGACTGCCTATTTCCTCCTCATTTGTTAGATCTGGTGGGTTTTTATCTTCCTCCTTCACCTGCTGTGTGTTTTTCTGTCTTTTCATATTGCTTATCTTAGTGTGTTTGGGGTTTCCTTTTTGCAGGCTGCAGGTTCGTAGCTCCCGGTGTTTTTGGTGTCTGTCCCCAGTGGCTAAGGTTGGTTCAGTGCATTGTGTAGGTTTCCTCGTGGAAGGGACTAGTGCCTGTGTTCTGGTGGATGTGGCTGGATCTTGTCTTTCTGGTGGGCGGGTCCACATCTGGTCCTGTGTTTTGGGGTGTCTGTTGACTTTTTATGATTTTAGGCAGACTCTCTGCTAATGGGTGGCATTGCCCTCCTGTCCTGCAAGTTGTTTGGCATAGGGTGTCCAGCACTGTAGCTTGCTGGTCGTTGAGTGAACCTGGGTGCTGGTGTTGAGATGGAGATCTCTGGGAGATTTTTGCCGTTTGCTATTATGTGGAGCTGGGAGGTCTCTTGTGGACCAGTGTCCTGAAGTTGGCTCTCCCACCTCAGAGCCACAGCACTGACTCCTGGCTGCAGTACCAAGAAACTTTCATCCACACGGCTCCTCAATTTGGGATGATTCATTGTCTCTTCATGTATTCCACTGATGCAGCGTACATCAAGTTGATTGTGGAGCTTTAATTCGCTGCTTCTGAGGCTGCTGGGAGAGGTTTCCCTTTCTCTTCTTTGTTCTCACAGCTTCCGGGTCTCAGCTTGGGGTTTGGCCCTGCCTCTCCATGTAGGGCGCCGGAGGGCGTCTGTTCTTCACTCAGACAAGACAGGATTAAAGGAGCAGCTGCTTAGGGGACTCTGGCTCACTCATGCTGGGGGGAGGGAGGGGTACAGAGTGCAGGGCAAGCCTGCGGCGGCAGAGGCCAGCGTGACGTTGCACCAGCCCGAGGCGCACCATGCGCTCTCCTGGGGAAGCCGTCCCTGGATCCCGGGACCCCGGCAGTGGCGGGCTGCACAGGTTCCCTGGAAGGAGGGTGTGGACAGTGACCTGCGCTGGCACACAGGCCTTTTGTTGGTGGCAGCAGCATCCCCATCGTCCTACGCCCATATCTGGGGTCTGCGCTTTTAGCCGTGGCTCACTCTTGTCTCTGGAGCTCCTTTAATCAGTGCTCTTAATCCCCTCTCCTTGTGCACTAGGAAATAAATAGGGAAGAAAAAGTCTCTTGCCTCTTCAGCACGTCCAGACTTTTTCCTGGACTCCCTCCCGGCTAGCCGTGGTGCACTGACCCCTTCAGGCTGTTTTCACACTGCCAACCCCAGTCCTCTCCCTGTGCTCCAACCGAAGCCCAAGCCTCACCTCCAGCCCCGCCCACCCCGGCGGGTGAGCAGACAAGCCTCTCGGGCTGGTGAGTGCCGGTTGGCACCTATACTCTGTGCAGGAATCTCTCTGCTTTGCCCTCTGCACCCCTATTGCTGTGCTCTCCTCTGCTACTCCGAAGCTTTCCCCCTCCGCCACCTGCAGTCTCCACCCGTGAAGGGGCTCCTAGTGTGTGGAAACCTTTCCTCCTTCATGGCCCCCTCCCACTGGTGCAGGTCCCATCCCTATCCTTTTGTCTCTGTTTATTCTTTTTTCTTTTGCCCTGCCCAGGTACGTGGGGAGTTTCTTGCCTTTTGGGGGATCTGAGGTCTCCTGCCAGCGTTCAGTAGGTGTTCGGTAGGAGTTGTTCCACGTGTAGATGATTTTCTGGTGTATCTGTGGGGAGGAAGGTGATCTCTGCGTCTTATTCTTCCACCATCTTCCCCGGAAGTCCCCTGTTTCTTTTCTCCCTTTTATTGTGAGCCGTGTGGAGGACAGGCTCTTGATGCTCCAGCCACGCATCAGGGCTGTGCCACTGAGGTGGGAGAGGCAAGTTCAGAACACTGATCCACAAGAGACCTCCAAGCTCCACGTAATATGAAACGGTGAAAATCTCCCAGAGATCTCGATCTCAATGCCAAGACCCAGCTCCATTCAATGACCAGCAAGCTATAGTGCAGGACAGCAGGACACACTATGCCAAACAACTAGCAAGACAGGAACACAACCCCATCCGTTAGCAGAGAGGCTGCCTAAAATCATAATAAGGCCACAGACACCCCAAAACACACCACCAGACATGGACCTGCCCACTAGAAAGACAAGATACAGCCTCATCCACAAGAACACAGGCACCAGTCCCCTCCACCAGGAAGCCTACACAATCCACTGAACCAACCTTAGCCACTGGGGACAGACACCAAAAACAATGGAAACAATGAACCTGCAGCCTACAAAAAGGAGACCCCAAACACAGTAAGTTAAGCAAAATGAGAAGACAGAGAAACACACAGCAGATGAAGAAGCAAAGAAAACACCCTCCAGACATAACAAATGAAGAGGAAATAGGCAGTCTTCCTGAAAAAGAATTCAGAATAATGATAGTAAAGATGATACAAAATCTTGGAAATAGAATGGAGAAAATACAAGAAACATTTAACAAGGACCTAGAAGAAGTAAAGAGCAAACAAACAGAGACAGATAACACAATAAATGAAATTAAAAATTCTCTAGAAAGGATCAATAGCAGAATGAGGCAGAAGAACGGATAAGTGACCTGGAAGATAAAATAGTGGAAAAAACGATTGCAGAGTAGATTAAAGAAAAAAGAATGAAAAGAATTGAGGACAGTCTGAGAGACATCAGGGACAACAATAACACAGCAAGATTCAACTTTTAGGGGTCCCAGAAGAAGAAGACATAAAGAAAGGGAATGAGAAAATATTTGAAGGGATTATAGTTGAAAACTTCCATAATATTGGAAAGGAAATAGTTAATCAAGTCCAGGGAGCACAGAGAGTCCCATACAGGATAAATCTAAGGAGAAAGACGCCAGGACACATATTAATCAAACTATCAAAAATTAAATACAAAGAGCAAATATTAAAAGGAGCAAGGGAAAAACAACAAGTAACACATAAGGGAATCCCCATAAGATTAACAGCTGATCTATCAGCAGAAACTCTGCCAGCCAGAAGGGATTGGCAGGACATATTAAAAGTGAGGAAAGAGAAAAGCGTACAACCAAGATTACTCTACCCAGCAGGGATCTCGTTCAGATTTGATGGAGAAATTAAAAGCTTTACAGACAAGCAAAAATTAAGAGAATGCAGCACCACCAAACCAGCTTTACAACAAATGCTAAAGGAACTTCTCTAGGCAGGAAACACAAGAGAAGGAAAAGACGTAGTATAACAAACCCAAAACAATTAAGAAAATGGGAATAGGAACATACATATCGATAATTACCTTAAATGTAAATTGATTAATTGCTCCTACCAGAAGACATAGACTGGCTGAATGGATACTAAAACAAGACCCGTATATATGCTGTCTACAAGAGACCCACTTCAGACCTAGGAACATATACAAACTGAAATTGAGAGGATGGAAAAAGACATTCCATGCAAATGGAAGTCAAAGAAAGCTGGGTTAGCAATTCTCATATCAGACAAAATAGACCTTAAAACAAAGAGTATTACAAGAGACATAGAAGGACACTACATAATGATCAAGGGATCAATCCAAGAAGAAGATATAACAATTGTAAATATTTATGCACCCAACATAGGAACACCTCAATACATAAGGCAAATACCAAGAACCATAAAAGGGGAAATCGACAGTAACACAATCATAGTAGGAGACTTTGACACCCCACTTTCACCAAGGGACAAATCCTCCAAAATGAAAATAAGAAAGGAAACACAAGCTTTAAATGATACATTAAACATGATGGGCTTAATTGATATTTATGGGACATTCCACCCCAAAACAACAGAATACACAGTCTTCTCAAGTGCTCATGGAACATTCACCAGGATAAATCATATCTTGGGTCACAAATCAAACCTTGGTAAATTTAAGAAAATTGAAATTGTATCAAGTACCTTTTTCGACCACAACACAATGAGACTAGATGTCAATTACAGGAAAAAAATCTGTAAGATATACAAACACATGGAGGCAAAACTACAAATTACTTAAGAACAAAGAGATCACTGAAGAAATCAAAGAGGAAATCAAAAAATACCTAGAAGCAAATGACAATGAAAACACAACAACTCAAAACCTATGGGATGCAGCAAAAGCAGTTCTAAGAGGGAAGTTTATAGCAATAAGATTCTACCTTAAGAAACAAGAAACACCTCAAATAAACAACCTTACCTTACACCTAAATCAAATAGAGCAACAAGAAAAAAAAAAAACCCATAGTTAGCAGAAGGAAAGAAATCACAAAGATCAGGTCAGAAATAAATGAAAAAGTAATGAAGGAAATGATAGCAAAGATCATTAAAACTAAAACCTGGTTCTTTGAGAAGATAAACAAAATTGAAAAACCGTTAGCCAGACTTATCAAGAAAAAAAGGGAGAAGACTCATATCAATAGAATTCAGAATGAAAAAGGAGAAGTAAAAACTGACACTGCAGAAGTACAAAGGATCTTGAGAGATTACTACAAGCAACGCTATGCCAATAAAATGGACAACCTAGAAGAAATGGACAAATTCTTAGAAATTCACAACCTTCTGTGACTGAACCAGGAAGAAATAGAAAAAATGAACAGACAATCACAAGCACTGAAATTGAAACTGCAATTAAAAATCTTCCAACAAACAAAAGCCCAGGACCACATGGCTTCACAGACAAATTCTATCAAACATTTAGAGAAGAGCTAAGACCTATCCTTCTCAAACTCTTCCAAAATATAGAAGACGGAGGAACACTCCCAATCTCATTCTACAAGGCCACCATCATTCTGATACCAACACCAGACAAAGATGTCACAAAGAAAGAAAACTACAGGCCAATATCACTGATGAACTTAGATGCAAAAATCATCAACAAAATTCTAGCAAACAGAATCATTAAAATGATCATACACTATGATCAAGTGTGGTTTATCCCAGTAATGCAAGGATTCATCAATATATTCAAACCAATCAACGTGATACACCATATTAACAAATTGAAGGTGAAAAACCATTTGATCATCTCAATAGATGTAGAGAAACTTTTACACAAAATTTGTCACCCATTTATGATAAAATCCCTCCAGAAAGTAGGCATAGAGGGAACTTTCCTCAACATAATAGAGGCCATATATGACAAACCCACAGCCAACATCCTCCTCAATGGTGAAAAACTGAAACCATTTCCACTAAGATCAGGAACAAGACAAGGTTGCCCACATTCACCACTATTACTCAACATAGATTTGGAAGTCTTAGCCACAGCAATCAGAGAAGAAAAGGAAATAAAAGGAATCCAAATTGGAAAAGGAGAAATAAACCTGTCACTGTTTGCAGATGACATGATACTATACATAGAGAATCCTAAAGATGCTACCAGAAATCTACTAGAGCTAATCAATGAATTTGGTAAAGTAGCAGGATACAAAATTAATGCACAGAAGTCTCTTGCATTCCTAAACACTAATGATGTAAAATCTGAAAGTGAAATGAAGAAAACACTCCCACTTACCACTGTAACAAAAAGAATAATATATCTAGGAATAAACCTACATGAGGAGACAAAAGACCTGTATGCAGAAAATTATGACAAAGATGAAAGAAATTAAAGATGATACAAGTAGATGGAGAGATATACCATGTTCTTGGAGTGGAAGAATCAACATTGTGAAAATGACTCTACTACCCAAAGCTATCTACAGTTTCAGTGCAACCCCTATCAAACTACCACTGGCATTTTTCACAGAACTAGAACAAAAAATTTTACAATTTGTATCGAAACCCAAAAGACCCCGAATAGCCAAAGCAATGTTGAGAAGGAAAAACAGAGCTGGAGGAATCAGGCTCCCTGACTTCAGATTACACTACAAAGCTACAGTAATCAAGACAGTATGGTAGTGGCACAAAAACAGAAATATAGATCAATGAAAGAGGATAGAAAGCCCAGAGATAAACCCACACACATATGGTCACCTTATCTTTGATAAAGGAGTCAAGAATATGCAGTGGAGAAAAGACAGCCTCTTCAATAAGTGGTGCTGGAAAAACTGGATAGCTACATGTGAAAGAATGAAATTAGCACACTCCCTAACACCATACACAAAAATAAACTCAAAATGGATTAAGGACCTAAACGTAAGGCCAGACACCATCAAACTCTTAGAGGGAAACATAGGCAGAACACTCTATGACATAAATCACAGCCAGATCCTTTTTGACCCACCTCCTAGAGAAATGGAAATAAAAGCAAAAATAAACAAATGGGACTTAAGGAAACTTAAAAGCTTTTGCACAGCAAAGGAAACCATAAAGAAGCCGAGAAGATAACGCTCAGAATGGGAGAAAATATTTGCCAATGAAGAAACTGACACAGGATTAATCTCCAAAACATACAAGCAACACATGCAGCTCAATTTCAAAAAAACATACAAGCCAATCCTAATATGGGCAGAAGACCTGATTAGACATTTCTCCAAAGAAGATATACAGATTGGCCAACATACCCATGAAGGAATGCTCAACATCATTAATCATTAGAGAAATTCAAATCAAAACTACAATGAGATATCATCTCACACCGGTCAGAATGGCCATCATCAAAAAAATCTACAAACAATAAATGCTGGAGAGGGTGTGGAGAAAAGGGTACCCTCTTGCACTGTTGGTGTGAGTGTAAATTGATACAGCCACTATGCAGAACAGTGCGGAGGTTCCTTAAAAAACTAAAAATAGAACTACCATACGACCCAGCAATCCCACTACTGGGCATATACTCTGAGAAAATCATAATTCGAAAAGGGTCATGTACCAAAATGTTCATTGCAGCTCTATTGACAATAGCCAGGACATGGAAGCAACCTAAGTGTCCATTCACAGATGAATGGATAAAGAAGATGTGGCATATATATACAATGGAATGTTACTCAGACATAAAAAGGAACGAAACTTAGTTATCTGTAGCGAGGTGGATGGACCTAGAGACTGTCATACAGAGTGAAGTAAGTCAGAAAGAGGAAAATAAACACTGTATGCTAACACATATATATGGAATCTAAAAAAAAGAAAAGAAAAGAAAAGAAAAGAAAATTGTCAGAAGAACCTAAGGGCAAGACGGGAATAAAGATGCAGACCTACTAGAGAATGGACTTGAGGACACGGGGAGGGGGAAGGGTAAGCTGGGACAAAGTGAGAGAGTGGCATGGACATATACACACTACTAAACGTAAAATAGATAGATTGTGGGAAGCAGCCGCATAGCACAGGGAGATCAGCTCGGTGCTCTGCGACCATCTAGAAGGGGGGGATCGGGAGGGTGGGAGGGAGGGAGATGCAAGAGGGAAGAGGTATGGGGACATATGCATATGTATAACTGATTCACTTTGTTATAAAGCAGAAACTAACACACCACTGTAAAGCAATTATACTCCAATAAAGATGTTTAAAAAAAAAGATCCTCCCTTACCTTTTCCTTCAGATTTCTTCCCAACTTTGCCATCTGTAGTTTAACTTTTACATGGACATGTTGATAATATTTAGATCATTTCTCCTTTGTTCTATATAGTTGTCTGGTGTGCTGTTTCCTTCCTGCCTAACTGGGGTAAAGGAGAATGGTGGTAGGGAATTCCTGGAACAAGAAGCCTGCAGAGAGATCTAATAAAGTTCACACAAGTCATTTGCCCTCAACCTAGTGAAGGGAAAGCCTCTCTCCATTTCTCCAGTATGTGTTTGTTTCAGAATGGGTCCTGGGATTCTTAGCCAGACTTCCCCTCCCTCCTCCATCCCTCCAAATATAAATGTACCCCCCAGGAGGGCTGGCTCAGAGGACTAGGAGTGGTCCCCTAGGGGCAGCAGCGAGCCCAGTAAGGTGAGGTTTCAGGGTACTGCTCATTTTGTATGTCAGCCTGGAACAGTGCTAAGAGATTCACTTAAACTTGACCCAGTTCCATACCCCTTCCCTGCCAGCAGACACACATATACACCAAGAGATGTGACACATCTCATAGAAGTGTGACTCCTTTATACTATTCACCACATACTTTTCACACGTGCCATTTCCATGTCTCAACATGGCAACCCCATGCACATTTTTACTCTTATTTTACACATGATGAAATGGAAGTTTAGAGAGTTGAATGTGAGTGGCAGAGCTCAGATATTATGTCCAAGGCCATACGAACCTGATTCCAGGCTCCAGAGCCAGAGGGAGATTGATACTGTACGGTTTTCTGGAGATGCCTGTGAGCCCCTGCTGCTCTCTCCATATGAGAATTCTTATCCTATGGCATATTTTAGGGGGCTTGGGTCTATGAAAAGGCTCCAGGCTGGGGCTGTGGGTCTGTATCTCTCCTCCTTTCCTCTCTCTTCCCTTGATCAGCCCTGGGTCTTGGCTCTTATGTGCTGGGGAGGAAAGGAGGGTAGAAAAGGTGGAATGGAAACCAATTCAAGGAAGAAAGCTGCAAACTGTCCAAAAGTCAGCATTTCTCCATGGGTAAGGAAAATGGAATGGTCTGATTGTTATGCAAGGTGGCATTAAAAGTAACATAATTGACTGCAATGTGAAATGCCCTTTTGGAAAATTCCAGATGAGGAATAAAAATGAGGCAGGCTCAAATGGATTTAAAATTCCAAAAGGTTAGAAAGTGGAAGGCTTTGTGAAGTGTGTTTCTCTTTCTTTTTATTCTCCTACCAGGACCTTTTCAGCAATATTCCTTTCCAACTAACGCTGAGCAATGAACAAGACTCCTTTTAAAAGTGCTTCTTATGGCATAAATGGAGTCTCCTGTTTTGTTATGCGAAGTGAATGTCTAGGAGATCAGAATGGAATTATAGAACGAGCCGTGACTCGAATCCATAAGGAGACCTGGATTTAAGCCCTAGCTCTGTCATTAACCTGCGCTGTCAGCCAGGACAGTTCTCTCTGGGTCACTGTTTTCTTATTTATAAAACAGGAGTGACAGGAAAAGATGTTAAACTAAATGATTTTTTAAAAAATTTCTGGTCATAAAATAGTTATTAAGGTATACTTTAGGGAATACAGTGAATATAAAATTTAGGATCACAGAATGAAGCAATTTCAATTCTCTCAAAAGTCAGCCCAGTCTTCAATGCTCTGCAGATGTAAAACCACTGGTGAGACTCACTAAAAGCGATTTAAGTCCTTTCTGGTTCTACGGACCATGCTCAGCCTCTTCCCTCTCAAGAGTATAGTCTCTTTGTTACAGAATAGGTGGCCTCTTCCAATTCTTCCATTTGGTATGTGATATGAGGAGATATTTCTGCCCCACCTGTCCCCTTCTCCAGCTCCCCCAATTAGGCACCATGTGAAAGCCCTGTCCTTGAAACTGAGCAAGTACCTTAGAAGAATGAGGTATATGTGTGCAGGCAAGGAAGGGAGGGAGAATTATGGCATGGTGGGGGAAAGAAAGAATTGAGGGGCAGACAGAAGGATTCAAATTCTGGCTCCACCATTTTTCAGCTGTTGTGATTTTAAGCAAGTCGCATAACCTTTCTGAGCCTTACTTTACTTGTCAGAAAACATGGATATCTTCTGCCTTGTGGGATGTTGTAAAGATCAAGCAACAGAAGATATGTGAAAGGGGTTAGGACAGTGTTCACTACTCCACAAATATCACTCATGGTCAAGTCCGATATTCAGTGGGTTCACACTGGTACGGGGTCCATTCTGATTGGTCAGAGCTTGTGCCACAGCAGTTGTGGAATATTTAGAGTATCACTATCTGATGGTTTTTAGTATTATTACCCAGGATTTCTAGAAGGCCAATCCTCTTAGTAAAACCTAAAAGACTCTCCTTCCCTGGACCTGGAGAGTCATGCCTCAGCCAGTGCTCACTCCTTTCCAGGGCAGCTTGTTCAGATACATGTAAAGAGCGATTGCTAGGCATGTGTGCTCCTTTGGGCTCTGCAGTTATCAGGCGGTTCCTAACAGTGCCAGGTTGGAGCATGGCAAACCATGGCGGTAGATGGGCTATGAAGAACACCTTGAACAGAGAAGTTGAAAAGACATCTTACGATTGTGATGAAGATAAGTTATGGAATGGCTTTCCACAGAGGTCTTGGTGAATACGAGAAGTTCTACTTGCTTGCATTTGAGCAAATGCCATGTTCCTTCCATGGAGAGATGGACTGCCATGTTCCTCAAACTTAAGTGTGCATAAGAATCACTTGGGGACCTTGTTAAAATGCAGATTCTGATTCAAATGTCAAGGGTGGAGACTGAGATTCTGCATTTCTAACACACTCCTGGGCACTTTGAGGAACAAGTGGCTAGATGACCTCGTTGGAATCATGTGCCTTGAGATGATTACTTCTTCTGGAACAAGGGTCTGACTGCTATGCCCCTCTACTTCAATTCAAAGTCAGAGCCTGGTAGTGAGGTTAAAAGGGATAGGGACCTACTCTGGTTAGGGAAGTGGTGGCAGAGCTGCAGAATGAGCGGACAGAGGTCCTGTGAGAACCTCTCCTATCCATAGACCCCTCCACTCTCCTGATTTTTGAGGGTCCCAACCAGCATGGGCTGAAGCAAGGAATTCAGAGAAATGGACTATTTACCATCCCCCATTCCCCCCTCCCTGGTTAGTTCATTTGTTTCTTCATTTATTCACTAATTCATCTAACCATGTATCTACTAAGTAAACATTTACTAAGTCCCTTGCTCTATGCCTAGTCTTGTGATGAGCACATTTATTTAGAAAGGAATCAGATATAATCTCATCCCTCAAGGATCTCAGTCTAATGGGAGAGAGACATAAATAAATTGCAATTCAGTGTGATACATTTTATAATAAAATATGAGCAAGGTTAAATAGATTCATGAAGGAAGGATGTTCACCACTTCAGGGTATAGGTGGCTGGTTAGAAAGGCTTCATAGTGAAGAAGGTGACACTTAAGATGGGATTTGGTATGTGAGTATTTGTCATGCACATACAGGAGAATGCATTCCAGGCAGAGGAACCAGCATGCACAAAGGCACATACTAGTGTGTCCTGGCAACTAAAAATTGCTGAGTATGGTGTGTATTAGTTAGGATGCTTTCCATTGTAAGTGAATATCCAATTAAAAGTATCATGAACACATGAACAATAGTTCGTTTATTATCTCACATGACAAAAAGTCCAAAGGTGGTTCCCAGGTAAGTTCAGTGGTTCAGTGTTGTCATCAAGGACCCAGAGGCTTTCTTATCCTTCTTCTCTATCATCCTTGCCTTGTCAACAGTATCTCTCTTCTGGATTGCAAGATGGTTATTCTGTCACATGCAGGCATAACTACATCCAGTGAAGAACAGGAGGACCACTTCATTCCATTTGTGTCCTTTTAGTAGGCAGGAAAACTTTCCCCTGAAGCTACCCATCAGACACCCCTTCCAGTCCCCTGCCCATGCCCTAAATGCAAGGGAGGCGGGGAAGGTGAGTATATGGAGTTTTCAGACTTTATAGTGGGAGGCTCTTCCACAGGGAGAGGTGACAGGAAAAGAACCTGAAGAAACCAGGTTCTGAAATTCTTATATGTCTGGCTAAGAATTTTACATTTTCCTCTACAAACTATTTGGGAGAAACTGGATCAGAGAACTAATATAATCAAATCTGCATTTTTGAAAGATCACACTGCTATGTTTATATATATGTATGCAAGTACAGTTGACATTTTGTAACTGAGCAGGAACTTATGGGGCCTTCCCAGGACAACAACCGCCCCCCCAAATACCCTCTGCCTGCCTCTTGTCTGTAGAAAAACTTTAGCCACCTAGGCCTTCCCCAAGTTCCAAAGAATAAATTTAATCAGAGAAGTGAAAAAATGCAGAAAGGAAAACAGTCAAGCAAGACAAAATAATAATAGTTTAGCCATTAAACAAAGTCAAGGACCTTTAGTTACTCCTCAAAGACGATAGATAATATTCTTAGCCATATCCTATGAACTATTTTATAGATGCTGAAAGCCCCAACAAGTAGAAGAAGTTAACTGTATGCTGCCCACCAACATGTAGACCCCACACCGAATGGAACCAGAAGGTTGATGATGTTGACTCCCAATTACCTCACCACCAACCAATCAGAAGAAGGTCCATGAGCTGACCATGCACCCCACAATCTCCCTCTCTCACCCTGTCTTGAAAAACCTTTCCCTGAAGGCCATCGGAGAGTTCAGGTCTTTTGAGCACTAGCTGCCTGGACTCCTTGCTTGGTGCCTTGCAATAAATGCTGCACTTTCCTTCACCACAACCTGGTATCAGTAGATTGGCTTTACTGGGTGCAGGCGAGCAGACCCAAGATTTGTTCGGTAACAGTTTGAACAATGTGGGAGCTGGGGTTGGGGCACCGACCCTCATGCAGTTGAAACTCTGAGTATAATTTATAGTTGGTCCTCCATATTTGTGAGTCTTCAGTATATACAGTTCCTCCATATATGCTGTTCCAATGGTTCAACCAACTGTGGATCATGTAGTACTGTAATATTTACTATTGAAAAATATCTGTGAATAAGTGGACCTGTGCAGTTCAAACCCTGTTGTTCAAGGGTCAACTGCATATATAAAAGTTCTGGAATGACAGATGTCAACTGATACTAAGAATCATCTCTGAGGAGGAGAGTAGGATTGGAGGAGGTGAAGGGGGACATGCACTTTTTACTCTTTAGCAGTGGTCCTCAACAGGTGGAGATTGTGCACCCCAGGGGATATTTGCTAATGTTTCCAGATTTTTTTTTTTTTAGTTGTCGCAACTGGGAGAGTGCTATTGGCAATTAACAGACAGAGACAGAGATGTTGCTAAACAACTTACAAGGCATGGGACAGCTTCCACAGCAACGAAGAATCCAGTCCAAAATGTCAATGGTGCTGAGCCATATTCTGTAGTATTTATCTTTTAAAAATGTTTAAAAACATTATTGCATAAACAAAAATTTATAAGCAACATTGGAAAGCAGATTGGAAAGGTAGAGACTGGAGGTGGAGAGACCAGTTAGGAAGTTGTTACAACATTTAGTTCAATGGTTTTCATTTTTCTTTCTTCTCCCTCCCTTCCTTTCTTCTTTCTCTCTCTCTCTTTTCTTGGGCAGTAGGAACCCTTTATTCCATGAAATTTTCCTGGATCCCAGTATATAAATCAAGGAGTCAACTAATTGATCATCACTGTTGATGCAGGAGTGGGGTCTAGAGCCCTATCTTCTGACACTTTCCCTCCCCCTCATGGTGGCCTGATATGCTTCCATATCAGAGCACTTTGAACCCTTCCGCCCACCCCAGGTAGAGGCTGAGGCCTGATCCAGCCCAAGGATGGTAGGGATTGAGAGGCTGAGAAGATTCTAGAATTAGTTATGTGTGGTATGTTTGGTAGAACAATCATGATAATAACTCAGATAGCTAATTACAAAGTGTTACAATTTTGTCAGTAAGAAGAGGCATTTTGGGGACCATTTCTAATTCTAATTTGCTACAGATAACTCCCTTACCTTTAACACTAAGTAAAGGAAGACAACTGAAAAACTGAGAGAGCAGGTGGAACTGATGGAACAATGGAACATGGTGATTGGATATTAGAGGAAGCTTGGAGGATTCCCAGGTTTTTGTGTGTGGGTGCTATTCATTAAGGTGAGGAATAAATGAAAGTACAAAATGAGGAGTTCAATGTTGGATGTGTTGCATTTGAGGTGCCTGTGACACATTCAGGAAGAAGTGTTGAGTAGACAACTGTATACATGGGTCTGAAGCTGAAGGAGAGATCGGGCCTGAAAACAAAGGTTGGGAGTCATCAGCACATAAATTGTGGTTGATGTCTTGAAAATGAGTGAGGTCATCTAGGGAGAGTAGAGTGAACCTAGGAGAGAACTTTAGAGAAAAGCAGTGGTTGTGGAATAGGCAGAGCAAGATGTCTCCCTGAAGGAGATGGGGAAGGGCTGAACCAGAGACAGAAGAAGAGATTAAGGTAAATGAAGAGTCTTCAACATAAGAAGTGCTTCAAGAGAGAGGAAGTAATCAATAGTCAAATGTAGCAAACATGTCAAATAAGAAAATGACCAAAAAGTGAGTTGCCTTGGTTTCTCTCTCAGGGCTCTTTGACAGTGCTGCCTATAAAAGATTTGAGGATGAAAAACCAAGGACAGAGAATTTTGTTAGAAATTGACCAATTCAATTCAAAGTAACTTTAGGCCAAAAAAGTGTAATGTAGGGTTGAACAACCAAACTCGAGAGACAGGGATAGAGCCGGGCCTCAGGAACCACTGGATCCGAGCCCTTGAACACTGCCAGAACCTGAATCTAGCTGTATCTCACTTATCAGCTTCTATCTGCATGCCATCTTCAGTCTCTCCTACACAAGACAAGACTGGCCCTCTTCACGTGATAACATGGCCTCTGTGCCTCACATAACCTGAGAGTGATTGAATCCCTTTCCCAAGCTCCAGTTACAAAAGTTAAAGGGTAGAATTAGATGGTCCAGGCTTAGGTCAGCTAACCACCCCTAGACCTGTCTCTGGATTGATAAGCTATGGTCAGAAAGTATGTTTTGAGAGGCAGTGGTAGTACCAGGTATCTAAGAACGCAAAACTCACACACGCTTTTTAAATGAACAGATACAATTCTCTTCTCTTCTCACTGGCCTTCAGCTATTCTTAATCATGAAGATTAAACAAGTTAATGAGTGTGAAATGTTCTTTGTAAATTGGAAAACATGACAGAAATGTGTTATTACTATCAAATGTAGGCTCCGTTACATTTCCCTCTAGAATCCTCTAATTTGGAATTAGGCAGATTTCATTAAAAAAATGGAGGGTGAAGAATTTCTCAGAAGAAGTGGGGAAGTTGCAAGCCGAGAGAACAATTGAGCAGGAGAGATTAGTGAGGAGTTCCTGAAGTCTTGGAGCTCCTGAGATTTCACCTGTCTCCTTCCACTTCTCCCCAGTCCTTTCCCAACAGAGACAAGCCTGTGCACAGACATGGACACAGGAAGCTGTGTGTTGTCTCTAAAGCCTGCTGGTCATGTACTCTCTGGTCTTTATACTCCAAATGCCAAGGAGGGAATTGAATGTCTTATATTCTTTACGCTACCGGATCAAAATCCTTCTCCTCCTGAGGGCCTCTCTGTCTGTGGGGAAGCAGTCACTCCCCCTCCCCACTATGACCCAATCAACTGCAGCTTGGTAGCAGCTTGGGGTCCAAGGAACCCATCCCATCCTAACACTATGACAAGATGCGCTCACCTTTGATGCCAAAATGACCTGAGCTGCCAGACAATTAAGCCCTACTGGAATGCCTAATTTCAAATTAGAGGAGTCTAGGAGATGTAACAGAGCCTACACTTGATAGCAATAGCACATTTCCATCACATTTTCCAATTTACAAAGAACATTTCACACTCATTAACTTGTTTAATTCTCATGATTAAGAACAGCTGAAGACCGGTGAGAAAAGTACAGAATTGTATCTGTTTGTGTATTTAAAAACCATGTGTGAGTTGTGCATTTGATTTAAATGTTTAACTTAGTAGAGGTTGCTGTGAAAGCCAAGCTGCTTTCATAAAGAGTTCCATTTTAATTTTTTAAAAAAGTGTAAATGAGTTGAAAAGCACAACACTCTCCTTGACTCAGTTAACCTCAGCTACAGCCAGCTTAGCTGTTCAGACCAGGATAAATACCCCCTTCAATTTGCATGGCACTTTAGAGATCCCCAGTACTTTGACATCCATCCTATCATTTAATCTTAAAAATAATCCTAGCAAGACAGATTGTCATCCAGATTTTCAGAAGCGGAAACCAAGGCATGGAGTGATGCAGAGGTTTGCCCAGGCTTACTCAGCTTTTGGGACTGCTCTAGGACTACAAGGTACCTGCATCGCCTCTCAGCCTAGGGAACCTTCCCCTCCAATAGAAATGTCTGTTCTGTTCCCGAGACTAGATTGCAAGCTCTTTGAGTGCAGGATTGTGTCTAATTCATCTTGGGTAAATCCACGGTGGCTGATGCTCAAAAAATTGCTGACTGCCTGACGTTCTGGATGGGATATGGATTCACTCCCATCTGTAAGCTGAGGAGTTCACTGCTAGTGAGTTCCAGGAACTTAGGAGAAAACTAGTCTCTCTACCCATTGCTTGGCCTTGCCACCAGGGGTCAGCACTACTGTTCATGAGTCCAGAGCCCAGGGTGATGGGAGCAGGGAGAGGAAAGACAGGCAAACTTGAGCTTCTGTTCCTAATGGCTAGCGAGGGGGCTCCCATTGCCCATGGGAAGGACAAGCCCACCGCATACCTGCCTTCAAGCTGTTCTACTCTACTCCCGGGAGTCACACTGGCTGTCTAGGGAGGGTCCTTCCCCTGCTGTCCTCCCTGCTCCCACCCTGACTCTCTGACCCTGCCAGATGGAAGCTCTGGAGTGCCACTTCCCCTGTGCACGGGCAGCACACCCCAGGTCCCTGCTATCTGCTCTGCCTTCTTCCTTGGGAAGCGTCCTTCTTATAAAAGAGACCTTCTGAGGCATCTGGGAAGGAACCATCACAGGACTGGCAAGGGGAAGGGAAACATTCCTGAGACAGGAGCTGGGAGAAAGAAAGGAGTCTCTGTTAAGACAAAAAGTAAAAGGCAAAGAACAGACCCTCCTGGCATAAGGATAAGTAGGAACCACTCCTCCCCTTTGGGCAGTTTTACAATTTCCAAAGTGCTTCCACAGTCATTAACCACTTTATATTTTGAGCCTCAACAACAGCCCTTAAAGGGGCCATTATCCCCACGTCTCCCCTGCTTTCCTGACCACCCTAGTGAAAACAACCACCTCTCCACCCTCCCAGCCCTATCATTTTTCATCTTCTTCCCCTGTTGTATTTTTATAGCCCCTCTCACTACCTGGCATTTTATTTTATTTTTATTACATGTTTACTTGTTTATTGTTGACAAATAAACATGGATGACAACCAAGCCATGCCCACTGGTGGAGACACACCTACTAACTGCTGCTAGGCTAGAGGGAGGAGCTGGGTATTTTTTTATTATTATTATTCTCCCCATGAGCCTCCCTGTGGGAGACCGCTGAGCATAAGAGTTACTTATGCAGGTTCAGGTGCCAACCTGCCAGGATTAACAAGCTGGCTCCACCACTTGCCAACCATATGGCCTCAGGCAAACGTCACTGAACTGCCTCTGTTTCCTCATTTCTACCTACCACTCAGGAGTTCTGTGAGGATTAATGAAGCAATCCATGAAAGGTGGAGCCAGCTTTTTTGGAGGGGTGTCTGGCACAAAGTAAGTGCTTAATGCATTGTTAGCTATGATTGTGGTTATTTTGTTAGAACTCGTCATTATATTTTCTTCTTATTGTTCTATTTTTATTTATTTTATTTCATCCTCCTCCTCATCATTATTATTACTCTTATTTTGGTTTCTTCTCCTTCCATGTATTTTTCTTCCTCCAGCCCTAAGGATGCATGGTAGATGGGGAAATGAAGGCCCGGAAGCCCAGCATTGGCTTGTCCGAGGTCTCAGAGTTCACCAAATTACCAAGAAGACCACAGCTTCTTGCTTTCCCTGAGCCTGGGACTCTTGGGAGACCTTTTGGCCACTGTGGCAGACTCTGGGTCAAGCTGCACAAGCTGAGAGGTGTCAAGCTCAAGGAGACAGTTACTTCTGGGCTAGACTTGGTGCTGTGGGGTCTATTATCTAATGTTGTCCAGGACCCGGCCACTACTGATCTCCTTCCTGCATAGCTGAGACCTTTTGATCCCAGCTGTAGACCGAGCCCCATCTCTGGCATTCATCCAGGCACTGGGCAGCCCCAGGCGCACCTGCTGGAGTCAACATCAGAGCCTTGCTGTGGCCTGGCCCTGTCCCTGCATCCTGGTTCAAGTCACAGGGCTCTGACTAGTAACAGTGACCAAGTCCCCACTTTGATCCCTGGTTCCATCCTTGGTGACCTGAGAGCTGAGCCCTGCTTTGCCTTTACTGGTCCCCTCACAGACTAGAGTCTGGCCCTTTTTCCCCTGCTGGAATCCTGCCGCTGCAGACAGACCCCCCACTCCAGCTGCCACATCTTCAGTCGCCCCCTAGAGTACTTCGCATTACCTGCCCGTGGACTCCTTGTCAGTTGCTATGCTCTCCCCCAAGACAGTGTATGAGACTGAAGACCTCCACTGCCTCCCTGAGAGTCCCCACTCCTGGTTGTTGCCTCAGCTCCCCAGAGAGCCCGTTCTGCCTGCCTTCCTTCAAGTGTAGCAAGGCTTACCCTGTAGTGCCTGCCCAGGTCCTGCCATCTCTCAGGGAATCCAGGTTTGCTGAAGCCATTATCCCATGACAAAGAATTTCATTCACCCACCAAGCCTGGCAAAGAAGTTCTAAAGCATTCACTGCCACTAACACAGGGTCTCCCTGAGTCATGTCTATGGGCCATCGTGGGGCCCTGGGAGGTCTCCACTGTGTCATTGGCCCACAACTTGTTCCAAGCCAGTTTTCTTCTTTCTCCTGCCCTGTTTCTCAGTCCCCTTACCCCCATTTGTGACTCCTTCTCCCTTTCCCTCCCCTCCCTTGCTGGCCAACTTTCCCACCCTGGGCTTAGCCCTGCCAGGTTCTCTCTGACCTGTGAGGGCCAAGACAGCAGCCCTTTTGTCAGAGCATTTGGAGCTACTACTTCATGTAGGAAATTGCTCATGTGCTGGGCTGATAATGACCAACAACCCTGCTGATAATCAGATGCTCATGGGATTCAGCCCTGGGTTGCTACTACTTCCTGTGAGGCCCTGCCAAGCCAGTGGTGGCCTTGAGCGGCCATCACACTTGGAAATGAAACCCAAGACCTCTCCAGAGAGGTGGAGGGGGTTGGCCCAAGGTGAGGTCTGCTGGGCCTGGCTAGGAAGTGTAGCAGAGCTTGGTCCTTGGGGAATTTCGTGTCCCCTGCCCTGCCTCTGACTCTCAGCCTATCAAGCTGGCTGGGGTGGGGGCCACAGGAGCTAGGAGGTGCCGAGCTGACCTACTTATGGGCAGAGCCACCGTGGCAGTGGGCAGGGACACTGCGTTCCTGAGCTGGGAAGTCTGTATTTCCCACCCGAAGCCCTGGTGACTGGGAGACCAGACTTTCTAACAGCAGGAATTTCACTTCTCCAAGGGGCAGTTAATGTCTTTTCTGGAGATCACATTCAGGCCTGCCTCAGTCTCTGGCTGCTTCCGTTAATGGTCCTGTGACACACAGAACCCTAGTCTCCATCCCATTTCCCAACCATCTCTGGGCCTCTCCCTTGGGCAGGAGGAAATTCCTGCCAAGGCAAGGGGCATTTTGTAGCAAAGAGATGATTAGCTGCCTTTCATCTGCCAGAACTCCTCATTTAAAATGGTAGTATTCTGTCTCTGGGAGAGGAATGGATAGGGAATTCCCAGTCTTTTGTGTCTGGCCTCTGTGGTGAGGAAAAGGGAGACCCACAATTTACAGATGAGGAAACAGAAATGAGGTGGCTTTCCTGAGGGCACACTGCTAGAAGGTAGCAGAACCAGCATTCAAATCGAAGTCTGTCTGGTTCCAAAGCCTCAGTTTCTTCAATAATACCAAATGACATTTCTTGAGAACTTACTGTATGCCAGGCACTATACTAAATGCTCTAACTCATTTAATTTAAACCTCTCAACCAGGTAGGTACTATTATTATCCCCCATTTTACAGGTCGGGAAACTAAGGCAGCCCAAGGTCACCCAGTTAGAAGGTAGCAGAACTTGGATTTGAATCCAGGCACTCCACCTCCACAGTTTGTGGGCTTAACCAATGCATGCTAATATCCTCAAGGCTAAACTGGTGTGAGAGGCCCAGAACTGAAACCGAAGTCTCCTGGTCTCTCGGGTCAGTATGCTGTGCATTATTGCCTCCTGAATGAACGTCCAAAGGCACAGCTGGTGCACCGCCCCCCAGGGGCCTGAATCTAAAGAAGGGGGTCATTCTAGGAGGCCTGGCCTCCTGCCATGCAGCCTCCATGGCTCTCCATCCTCACACATCTGGCTGTGGGGGAAGAGGAGATACGCTTCCAAAGAGGGAACACTGCTCCACTCTTGGTCCTTGTGTTACTCGCCTGCCCCAGGCAGGGTGCTTCCCCTCATAAGCGTGTGTGCAGTTGGAGGCAGGTGGGAAGGACCCACTTGACTTGCCTCTGACTGACTATCATTCTGACAGGGCCCAAAAGAACAAACATCTGAGACAGCCCAGAGGCTAGAGAGAAGGTGAGAGATTCGTTATCACAACCTCCCCAGGGTACAAATGAGGAAACAGGGCCACAGAGTAAGTTGTAAGCAGAGGTGGAGGGATCCTTACAGACCCTCAAGACAAACCTTTGGACCAAACCACAGATGAGGAAAGTCCTCAAACATAGGCAGAGGCTTGCTTAAAGTAGGCTTAAGATCTTCTAGGGCCCCAGGATTTGGCCCTTTGCCTGACCAGCTAGAGTCTTAGAAAGGGAAGTGAGGCCAGAGGGAGTAAGTTATTCTGGGACTGTGATGACATGTGCCCCAAGAGACCCAAGCCCGGCCCTTTGCCATGGGGTCCCTGAGAGCCTTCTGGCCACCAGCCATGGCACCTTGCCTGCTGAGGCTTGGGGGCAGGGGGGATCACTGCTTCTTAATGGCTTCCTGCCCAGAAAGCCTCTAGAAGTGCCTGGTGCTAACTCTGTTTCCACTGAAAGAGCTGACTTCAGTGCATCCAGAGGGTTTAAGATCAGAGTCCAGGCTAAACTGGATATGGAGAGTTCTGAGCATGGGAGTAGATAAAGAAGGGAAGACATCATCGCCTTAGAAGACGTTCAGAAAAGGACATATAGCCAGGCTATCTGATCTGGGAGAGAGCTGTGTTGCCCTGAGGCAGGGGGATGGAGGAAATGACCTTTGAGGTCTGGGATTCTCTTTGGGGCATTCCCTGACTCCCTGTGGATGCCCAGGGGCAGCACAGTAGTTCTGAGAGGAGCAGTAACTGTCCAGAAGGGATTTTCTTCCAGACTTGCCCTGTACCTAACTCCAAACAGGAGCCATACAACAAACTTGACACTTAGCGACCTGTGAGCCTGCCTCTCATTGTACAGCTGGGAAAACTGAGGCCCAGAAAGGAGGGGGCCTCCCCAAAGTGCCAGAGTGACTCATGATTCATGACATTAGAGCAGGGTGGGAGAATGACCCTGGGACCCAGGGCCCAGAGCCTCCTGTCAGAGAAGGTTTCCTAAGGCCACAGACTTTCCCCTTCTATGATTGTCTCCACACCAGCCTGGGTCCGGCCCAGGTTGAGGGCTCTCCTCCCTGGGTCCTTTTCCTTGGCACTCTTTCCAATGCCACTGTGCAGTCTGGGTTCTACCCAGAGGCCCCCAGGAAGGGCTGGTGTGTCATTCGCAGGAGGCAGCGTGCAGGTGGCGGGACCGGCGGGTGAGCCACAGTGGGCTGGACGCTCCAAGCTTGGGAACTGTAATGTTCGGGGAACTTCAACTGGCATTGCTGTCCAGTCCCAGCCAACTGGTTAACGGTGCCGAGTTTGAATCAGTGACCCGCCTCCTGGTCCCTCCTCCTCAGCCTCTCTTCCTCCCTCCCTCGGGCCCTCCAGGAGGCGCCTGGAGTGCAGGCGATCTGAGCTCAGGCCGCTGTTCTCCGCCTCCTCCGTCTCAGAGCTGAGCTGGCTGATGGAGCTCAGGGCTAGGGCTGGCTCTTGCCGAGCCCCTGGTCCCGGGTAGCCTGGTCCCCAGAGAGGGAGAGGCCTGTGCCCAGCAGAGCTCTGCTGGGCCCTGCCAGCTCGCCTCACCCCACCATGCCTCTGTTGGACGTGTTTTGGGCTTGCTTCAGGAAAGTGAAGGTAAGAGGCTACCCAGACCCAGCCCAGCCCGCTGCTCTGGTTTGAAGGAGGCAGCTGGGGACCACTGTGTGCTGGCTGGAAGGCAGATGGGCTTCTGAGACTACCTTGGAGCTAGAAAGGCTTGGGTTCAAGTCTTGCCTTTGTCACCAGCTCTGTGATCTTCTGCTGCTTTCACACGAAAATAAGTCAGCTAGCTGGCTCTTCTTCTAATACCTACCTCTGTTGCTTCCCTGGCCTTGTCACAAAGGCAAGATTCTTAACCTCTCTGAGCCTCTGTTTCCTCAGCTTTAAAATAAAGACAATAGAGACACCAACCTTATAGGGTGGTGAGGTTGGTGTTATTGTTTACATATTAAATGTATTCAAATATAAGAGATAATATGTGTAAAGTTCCTAGCGTAATGCCTGGCATGTGGCATCCATACCATATGAGTAATGGTAACTATTATTATGATTATTGTTACTAATTTCCTTCAACATATATTAAGTACCTACTCTGTGCTAGGCACCATAGGAGTTACACAAAAAAACAAAAGGGACATGGCTTCTGTCCTCAGAAAGGAGGTAAGAAAATGACAAATCTTTATCAGGCACCTACCATATGACAGACACTGTGGTAGACAGTTAGTCGGCCAATAAATGTTTGTTGAGTGCCTGCTATATCCTGGACACGGGGAATATATGAGCACAGCAGCACCCATGAGGAGGTGGAGGGCATGATTTCTGCTCTAAAAAACCAGGGAGCTGATATTTATTTAGTATCTGGTATGTATCAGGCATAGGCACTTTCAGTTCGTAAACTGTGGTGGTGATTTTCACCACAAGCCATTGTTTTTCTGCTTTTGTAGATGGGGAATGGACACTGTGAATGATTAAGAAATATTTACAAGGTCACTCAGATATGATTGGCAGAGTTGGGATCTGAACTCCTAAGTAAGTCCATACTCTTCTTGACAGTATATGGCTTCCCACAGCTGAACTCAGTAGGGAGACTTTTAAACAACTAGCCTGACTGTATAGAAGACACGATGAAAGTCAAGCTGGGATCCTTGGAGGGACTTGGAAAGGTTTCACAGGAGGTCACATTTGGGCTGAGCTTGAAGCTTGAAGGAAGAGAAAAGTTTGTCAGTCCAAAAAGGGGGGAAGGGCATTCCAGGCATGCCTGGCAGAGGGAACTTCATAAGCAAGAGTCTGGAGGCAGTCAAGTTCTGGGTTGGGGGAGGGGCTGGTTTCATCATGTGCCTTAAGTGCCGGGTTCGAGGGGAGAGGCGCTAGAGAGAGGGAACCAGGGGCTGCCTCCCATACAGTTTGGAATTGATCTGTGGGTTCATGGTCCTCTCCTAGTGAGGGTTCCAAATGAGCTTTTCACTCATCTGTGGTAAAACGGGAGAAGAATGGGGCTGATGCAGTGCAGTTTTCAGAAATCTAAATTAATTCAACTCAAAGGACTATTTTTTATTTAGAAATTATTATGACCTTCTTACAGGGGTGGGGTTCAAATGATCTTTCTTTTATGAAACAGGAGTGTGAGATTTTTAGAATACCTGTCCTCAGCAAAATAAAAAAGTTTGCAACACTCTGACTGTTCCCCTCCTCATTTATTTAAAAATTCTCTTCCTCGTTCATGAAATTCCAAAGTCTGGGGACTGCTGTTTTAGGGGATGGGGGGATTTCAGTAAAGTAAGGATATAATTAAGTGGACAGTTTTAAGAAAAGCACTCCAGCAGCCTTGGACGGAAATGGTGTGGAGGGGCCCCAATAGTGATGCGAAGGCCAGGAAGGTGGCTGTGATGGCAGTGGGGATGGGTGGGGAGGGGATGATGGGGGATGGGTGGGGGGGGATGATGAGAGATGGGTCTAGTGATAAGAACAGGACAAGTGGGAAGTGAAAGTACCCGTGAGGTTGGATGCAAGACTGGCACCATTGTCCACTCTCTGGAGAACCATTCTGGGTGCTTGGCATGGATTTAAATCCCTTTGCGCTCATTACTCCTATCTGTCAGACTCCCAGCAAATGCTCCCAACCCATGTCAGCCTCTTAGAAATTGTTGGGGCCGAGCAGCCCCAAGAGAAAGTCAGGGCCCTCTATCCCAGGTCCCAGACACTAGCACACATGCACACATTCACTCATGTGCATGGCCACAAAGATGGAGCCTACACATGCATTTCTGCACACTCTCAGCTACACACACATATGCATAGACACGCCATTCAAGCGTGTGCACACACACACGCACATAGAGACAAACACACACACAATCACATATGCACACACAAATATTACATATCCACAGGCATGTAGACTCACATACGTGCCCACATGCACATACAGAGGTAGGCACGCATGCACACAAATACATACCTTCCCATGCACGAGCTTGCAGGCACACACACAATTATGGAGGCATACAGAATCATGCACACAGTGGAAAGGCACATGTGCACACACAGTGTTGTGGCAGATGCTAATCAACACATGGTTAGATCTCAGGGGTAAGAGGCAGCCTGCCAGACCAACGCACACCTTGAGTTTTGGGTCTCTTTTTCCAACGCTGCTGCTTTGAGGCCTCACGGTCATGGGCTGCTCTGAGCCACCCTCCCTCTCTGAGCCAGCTCCCCTCCTGAGCAATTGCATGGCTGTGCGGGAGGGGAGCTGTGTCAAATGCAAGAGCTGCCTGCAGAGAGGGACATAGCTGTGGCCAAGCCTGCTATAGCTGAAAGAGCCATCTCAGACGTCTCATTCGACCTTCTTGTGGTCCTAATAGGGAAACCGAGCCCCCAGCATCCTGCACCACATGGAACTCTCCATCAGCTGAGGAGGTTTGAGGAGGGAGGAAGCAGAGAAACTTAGAATCCCAGCCCCCCACCCCATACACACAAGCACACATACTAGCTGCGTGCTTTTGAGCAAGTTCTCTCTGAGCCTTAGCTTCCTTGCCTGCAAAATGACACTATTCGGGCCTGCCTCACAGAGATGCTATGAGGATTCAGGGAGGTTGTGTCTTTAAAGTGCCTGGCATGGAGTAGGTGGTCAACACACATGACTTGCTGGAAAGAGATTTCAGAACTGTACACCGGGGGCGTCAAAGCAAAGAACAAGGTTATTCCATGCTTGGCAACTCCAGGCTTAAGGTCTCAGGTTTTGTCTTCTCCTTTGCCACAACTCCCCTCAGCCCTCTCCTCTGGCCCTGTCTGACCCTAGGCCCAGAAACAACCTGTTTGGGAGCTGAAGGGTGACACCTCAGTGATACTGGGAAGGTGGCAAGAGTTCAGGCCAAGGCCCAGAACTGCTTTGAGCTGCACTGGGGTTAGGGGTAGCCAAGGGGCAAGGCGTTTGGATGTGAGATGAACCCAGTGTAAATAGTTCCATCCGTGTCTGATGTATCTTCCCTGGATACCAATGAGGGTTGAGAAGGTATCCATGACTTCTCAGCAGAGCACCATGTATGCATGCGAGTCCCCCCAGCCTCACACTCACACGCGTACACACGGGACCATTTCTCTGATGTGTCCTTTTGCCCCATTCCAGCAACTAGCATGGTGTGATGCACATAACGAGTGCCTAGAACATGGATACTCCCTCATGTTACTCTTTTTGTATCAGGTGGGCATATCAAGTCCTGGAGGGTACTGGCTTGGCAGGTAGAGAATCCAGCTGGAGCTCCATCTCAGCCATGACCTCTAGGTGACTTTGAGAGGGACAATATTCCCTGCTGGCCCTCAGTTCTTTCCCCTTATAACAGAGGTAGATAGTCACACAATATCAGACATGGCAAGGTCCATAGAGGTCATCTGTTCTTCCATCCCTTTTCCTCCCTCCAAACTACCGATGAGGAAACTGAGGCTCAAAGAGGGGAAGAGATGTGCCCAAGGTCACACACGTTGTCAGGACATAGCTGGATCCACACACGGTCTGTGTAGTAGACTGTAGTCTCCCTACTGCTCTGTGGCAAATTCCAAACACAGCTCGTCTCTGGTAGAATATAACAGCAATACCAGCGGGACATGCCACACACATGCACATAAAGGCATGTGGCAATAACCCTGTCTCACCTAACTGCTTCTCTGGGAGACAAAGCAAATCACAGATAGAAAATTCCGTTGTAAACTAGGAAGCTTTGTCAAGGTTGGCCAGCCAGTTATGGTCCAACAAGCAACACCATGCTTTTCCCCAGTCATGTGCTCACACAGCCAGGCATATGATTGCAGATGTGCACAAGGGCTCTCCTGAGTTCACCCAAGGACACACTCTCAAGCACCCCGTCCTGTGTGCGCAAAAACACCTAGTCCTCGAGACAAAAGGATGGCTAAACTGGAGTGCAGGGTACTTCCTGCAACAGCACAGCTGGAACAATCTTGAAAGTGGGCCCAGCCTGGGGATGGGGGTGAGGACCTCCAGAATTTGCCTGATCTTGACTCCTAATCCTCGCCCCCTCTCCTCCAGCTGCCTCATCTCAGCACAATTGGTGAGGTTTGCTCAAGAGCCATCTGAGATTGGACAACATTTGTTCTGGGGAGTGGGAGAGGTGGCAATGGGCACTGGCAAGGTAAAATGGGGAGTAGGAAGCAAGGCTTTGACTCTGACACATGTGTTGGACACAAATTCTTACTTTGCCTTCAGCTTCTTTGGTACCAAAAGGAGTATGAGTGGGGGCTGCTGGGGGTAGAGGACAGGCCTGATGATATGGCTGGTGGAGGCAGAAGAAGCGGAAAAGCCTGCAGATTGGCAGTGCCAGGGTTTTTATTCCCTGCCCAAAGCCCTATGGAAAGTTAGATCTGATATTAGCTACATTTATACAGCACATAGTATGTGGCAGACACTGTTCCAAGCCCTTGACATATATTAACTCATTTCACCATCACAATCACTCTGCAAGGTGAGTACTATTATTCTCATCATCCTCATTTTACTGAAGCACAGAAATTTTAGGAAAGTTATCCAAGGTCACACAGCTATTATGTGATAAACTTGGGATTTTAAATGCAGGTAATTGAAGTCCAAAACCCATGTTCTATCCACTATGTTTATGTAATGTCTGCCTCAGTTTTTTCCACCTATAAAATGAGGGGGTTAGATGGATTTATCTCTGAAAGTCCTTCCAGCTCCGGTACTCTAATTATATTTGATATTGTTGACTGAAAAAAAAAAAAAAAAAGCAAGACTCTTGCATCTTCCCATACATAGAAAAGTGCTAAATGTATTAACTTGAGATGTCTGGTTTTCTTTAATTAACGGTAATTCTTTGATGTTCCAACTACCTGGTCTTTGTTGCAAAACCCCCATATATCCAGGGTCCTCCCTTACCTCTTCAGAACAGTCCTTCGGAACTGTCTGAGAGGCTGTCTTCCAGGCTTGAAGTCCTCAGAAAGACTGCCAAATAAAACGTAATTCTCAACTTTTAAGTTGTGCGTTTCTTCTCTGAACCTTTAAGCCAAGTGAAAAAAAGAACTGCTCCCAAATGTCAGTGATTTCTACTCAAGGTCCCTGGGGAGTGGAGCTGAGCCCAGGTTCAGAGAAATGAACCTGCCCTGGAGGCTGGTCCTCCCAGCAGCTCCTAGGCCTGGAGAAGAGCTGGAGGCCTGGGAAGCTCTGGGAGCCAGGGCCTGGCCTGCATTTCCAAATCACTAGTAACAATAACAGGGAGCAGCAGCTCAGGCAGCCTGTGCTGGGATGTGGGGTCAGAGGTTTCACAGTGGGGTTGGGGAGTGGAGCTCCTTGACTGCATCCCTTTGGCCCACCCCTGAGCTGCTGCTGCCGCTAGGGACCTTGGAGTCCAGCTAGACCAGCAGCTCCAAGGCTGCAGCTGCCAAGGGACAGAGGAAAGGAAGTTCTGCATTTGGGGAATAGGGCTTGAGGCCCTGTAAATGAGCATGGGTCGAGGACATTCCCTGGCCTTTCCAGCTACTCTGGCTTGGGTCCCCCTGAGAGTTGAGAGAAGAATGCGGTATAATGATACAATGTAGTAGCTGCCGGAAATGGAATGCTGACCCACAAGCCCAGCTTCGGCCTCTTCTTTCCCTCTCTGAATCTCAAGTCTCCTCATCTACAGCATGGGGATAATAGTCTCCACTTCAAAATTGATTGCAAGGATGACATATGTGAAAGTGCCTGCTGCATAGTAGGTACTCAGAAAATGTGAGTTAAATTTGAAGATAGTCTATAGGTTGCTCTAGGTGATTCTGGGCTCATAGCTTGGGCCCTCAGTTTCCTCATCCATAGAATAGGGAGAAATTCTACCTGCCTGAGGAGAGCCTAGATTTGGGGACATCCTGTGGAGATAAAGACAGTAGGAAACACTGATGTTACTACCCTGAGGCTTTGCAAGTGAGTTGTTTAAGCCATTCCCCTCACTCCTCCTATCCCCACCCCTACTCCCACCCTGGGCCAAACTAGTTCAGAGTCTGGAAGAGAGGCCCCATTCCACCCTGGAACCGTTGCGTCTCCTCCCTCCAGTCCCTTCCTGAACTCGCCCCATCTAAGGCCCCTCTCCTAGAAGAACTCCCAAGCTCTGGGCAGGAAGGAGGGTCCCTGTTGGCTGGTGGGAAAGTTAAGTCTTTGGGATGTGACATTCCTGAGATTATCCAGAGAACCCCTGGGGGTTGCAGCTGCACTCTCTCTCTCCTCTCCGGCCCAGCTCTCCGCCTGCTGTGGAGGAGGGGAGGGCAGGAGGGCAGGAGGCTGGAGAAGGCTGGGGGGAAAGGGGCCCAAAGGCAAGGAGCCAGGCCTGGAGTGGCCCTGCAGGCCAGGTGAGGAGTGGGGAGTGGGGAAGGAGCAAAGGACACCCCACCAGGACTGGCAGGAAGGAATCAAGGCAAAAAGAGCCCAAGGCAGCAGGCTATCTGTCACAGGGTGAGTTATAAAATGATATACAGATCAGCATTCCTAAGGCTACAGGTCGGATCCCCTCTTGAGGGTGGGTGAGTTGGGTATTAGACCATGGTAGTTCTGGTGGGTGGGAAAGGAGAGTCAGGACTTCTGAGAGGCTCACACATTCCAAGCTAGTCTGGGACAGCTCGCACCCTCAGAGAAGGGAAAAAAATCCCCTCTGGGGATTCCTCAAAGTGCTGTCCCAGATTGAGTTCTACAAAGGCCTTCTCGAAGTCATTTCTTCCAGTGTCTTTTCCCAGCTGGGATTGTCCCTCACCCTCTTGCTTGTAATGACAGGATAAGAATGGTCAGGGGCCCACTTATTATAGGCAACAAGTCTGAGGCCCAGCAAAGAACTGGTCAAAGGCATGTGGTCAGGCCCAGAATGCCTGCTGTCACTCAGTCCCACTTTAAACCATGTCTCCCCTGTCCTTCCCAGGGCAGAGATTGGCATCCCTCAGGGCTGCAGCACCTCACTCGCAGCAGATGTCACACCCTGAACATGAGCACATGTTCCCAGGCCACTGGAATGGGGTTTAAAAGTGACGGCACGGGCTTCCCTGGTGGCACAGTGGTTGAGAGTCCGCCTGCCGATGCAGGGGACACGGGTTCGTGCCCCGGTCCGGGAAGATCCCACATGCCGTGGAGCGGCTGGGCCCGTGAGCCATGGCTGCTGAGCCTGCGCGTCCGGAGCCTATGCTCCACAACGGGAGAGGCCACAACAGTGAGAGGCCCGCGTACCACAAAAAAAAAAAAAAAAAAAAAAAAAAAAGTGACGGCATGACACTAATGCTCCAATTGAGGCTCAATCCAGCCCCAGCACGCACACTGCAGTCCATGTACCCAGCTACCTTCAAGCTGGACTGTGAGCTCCTTTAAGGACCCAGCCTGTGTCTTATGCACCCCTGTATCCAGTCCAACACAGCCTCTATTTTAGGCCCAGCCTAGAGGAAGTTGGCTGAGTGCATAGAATATACATGTACTCTCGTGCACATACAAGTAGCCAAAGCCACTGCACCTTCTCCCGATGGAGAGACCCCAAGAGACAGAGGAATCAGCTACCAAGGGATCAGAGGAGTCTGCTTCTCACAGTGGCCATAGTCTGTGTTGGCAACACACAGGCTGGGCCTGAGGGCAGTGAGAGCCCACTCAGGAGGGAGGGAGGGGTCAGGCTGTGAATAGGGCTCTGTGTGGCCCAGCTGAGAGGACCGGGGGAGGCTGGAATGTCAAGAACGTGCTCTCATGACCAGCCCCAGGCTGGGGCCTGTGGCACAGGGCTGGCCAGGGGTTGGGGGGGAACAGGGAAGCCAGGTAAGGAAAGGACGAAAAGTCGCCACCAGCCTGTGCTCAGATAGCAGGCTAAGGGCTGGGCATAGAGGATGCTGGGAGAGCAAGCTCCAAACCCGCCAATGATGCTGAGGACTCCTCAGGTCTGGACAAAGCCTGTCAGTAGCCTTTGCTACTCCAACCACCCCTCTCAGATCCCGCAACTTCTCAACCAGCAACCAACTTCCTGTTTCCATCCCCCTTTGGGCTCTGGCTCTCTCTTTCTCACTCTTTCAACAGGATTCCCTTTTTCTGTCAAAAACTCTGGATCTGTCTCTTTCTGTCTAGCCACTCTGTCTCCCACTAGATGGCAAGCACCTCAAGCGTAAGGTCCATATCTGCTTCTGTGCAAGTTTGTATCTGCAGGTCCACCGCAGGGCCTACTGCATAGTTCTGAGCAGATGCTGCACACAGGCTTCAAATCCAAGAGATTCAGAGCGAGATTTATTACAAAAGGAGGATTCCCCTCCCACTTACCCCCAACCAGGCCTTTTCCTCTGTTCCTGACCTCAGTTAATAGCACCTCCATCCACCTGGTTGCCCAGGCCAGAAACCTTGCTTGGACTCATCCTTGACTCCTCTCTTCACCTCCCACATCCTGTCATTTACTGTGGTTTCATTATATAGACAGTTCATATACTGGTCCCCTCCTTTCTATCCCAAAGGCCACGGACCCTATCTGCTCCAGCCTCCCCGTGTCAAGTTTTGCCCAGCCTTCCCCACCCCCATTCCCAATGAATTCCTCACTCAACAGATAGAGTAACATTCTGAAACATAAACCTGACTCTGTTACTCCCCTGATTAGGCCCCTTCAAGAGCTCCCCACTGGACTCTGGATAAAGTTCAAGTTCTATCACATTGACCTACAAGGTTCTTCATGATCTGGCCCCGACCGCTGCTCCACACATAGTTCTTACTCTCTGTCTGGCACTCTGCTCTCCAGCCAGACTATACACAGTTCCTTAAACCTCACGCTTCCACACCTCTTTGACTTTTTCTCTGCTCTTCCGGCCATGCTTTTTTCCAGTACTTACATGGAATTGTGATGACTTGTACTTGTGGCCTACCCCCTTGCCCCCACCTGGCTGTGAATTCCTCAAGGGCTGGGAACATGTTTAATTTATCTGAATCCCTGGGTACCTATCAAAGGGCCTGGCCCTTAGAGGCTCATAGTAAATGAATGGATGAATGAATGAATGACCCACTGGATGGGAAGACTGTCACCACCAATCCCGGCCTTGTTCCAGAGTGCCTATTTCTGCAACTGCTGGACTCCTGGCTCCTCTGTCCAGAATCTCCACATGACAAGAATATGTTCTACAACCCAGAAACAAAAAGAACCTTCGCCCCGTAGCAAAATTATCTGATGTAAAAGTTCATACCTCAGTTTCCCCTGTAAGCCTCTCAGCTACCAAAATAGCACCAGGATCGGGGCCCAAAGCCGAGTGGGTTTCATGGTCCTGGTCTAGGCCAGGTTATCCTGGACCCAGAGTAAAAAAGAATAGGATGCAATAAAACTGGGAGCCCCATAAGCCTAAACTGTAAACTTGGTTCTGTCATTTACTAGCTGTGTGGCCTTGGGAAAGTCATTTCTCTTCTCTGGGCCTCATGTTCTTTATGTGTCACATGAGTATAAGAAAACCTACCATGTTTGTGATAGTCAAACACATTTACTTATTTGTAACCTGTAAATCCCTGTGTAAATAGCTCCTGAACATCTTTAATTCTCTTAAACCTATGGTGCCTTAGGGGGTAGGGTGGGAGAAGAGGGAATTTAATAAGAATAGAACAGGATTACAGAGTAACTGTGTGCCCTACCCATCAGTTCATCTCCTAATTTTCCAGAAGAGTCACATTTAGGACCTCACAAGGCCCTGCTTCCACCTTCCCTCCCACCCCCTCAGCCTTTTTTTTTTAACTCCCCTTTGGTCCACCACAGAGAATTATATTGACTTGCTTAATCATGGGTCCACTTTGGAGCTTTGTAGGAGAATTTCATATTTTTCTTTCTCGATTGGTCTTTCCCCTCTCTTCACACCTATCTCGTTCTAGAACTGTCCATCTCCCTCACACTAACATCCCTTGAGGACTTTTCCAATGAACAGTCGGGGGGACACCTCCTACCCCTACACTCTCTTGTGGCCAATTGTGGGTTGGAGACTCACCAGATTTTGTCTTGTGGTCTACAAGGGTGGATCTGACTTTTGGTCATTTCACATGATCTAGAGCTGAGATTAATCCCCTGGGACTAGAAATCATTGTAGTCAAGTATCTGCACCTGGTGTGGCAATCACTCTGCAGGGATAAGACAGATAAAAAGTACTATGGCAGGCTTTTCCGGTGGCGCAGTGGTTGAGAGTCTGCCTGCCGATGAAGGGGACACGGGTTCGTGCCCTGGTCTGGGGAGATCCCACATGCCATGGAGCGGCTGGGCCCATGGGCCATGGCCGCTGAGCCTGCACGTCCTGAGCCTGTGCTCCGCAATGGGAGAGGCCACAACAGTGAGAGGCCTGTGTACCGCAAAAAAAAAAAAAAAAAAAATGTACTATAGCAACTCCTTTCCTTATAATATTTTGGTTGGCTTAGAGACTAGCTGCATGAAGCCAGGAGAACAGGCAAGAAAACCTTCTACCTCTAAGAGGAACCCTTCTTTCTTTCCTTAACTATTGAATTCACATCTATACCACTATCATTTTAGCCCAAGCCACCAACATTGCTTACCTGCACTAGTGCAAAAGCCTTCTAAGAGACCTCCCTGCTTCCTCTGTAGCTCCAAAATCCATTCTCCACACAGCAGCCAGAGTGATCTCTCTATGATGGAAGTCAGATCTTGCCATTCTCCTGTTCTATGCCTTCCAATGGCTACCTACCATCGTTTGAATCGAAGCCAAAATCCTCACCCTGGCCTTCAAAATCCTGCATAATTTGGCTCTTGACTCTCTCAACCTCTGTTTGGAATGTTCTGCACCCAGATTGTCACATCGCTGGCTCCTTCTCGTCATCCAGGCCTTGCTCAAAGTTCAGCTCCCCTGAGAGATGCTCTCTGGTCACCTTTTCTAAAGCAATCCCCACCTATCCTGTCTACCCTATCATTCTCTACTTCATCATGTTTTTTAAAGGTTCTCCTTCTTGGTTCTTAGTGATGTCTGTGATTTCCTTATTGATTTATTTGTTTACCTATTTATTGTTTGTCCCTGCTCCATGAGGACAGGGACCTTATCTGTCTAAGTCTATGCTATATCCTTAGCATCCTATTATAGTGCCTTGTAGGGCATCGGTGCTCTATAAATATTTGTTGAATGAATTAATTTATAATATTCTTTATCATTTAAAAATGCTTTTGTGTATATCAATTTCTCACAAAATCTGTGACGCTGGGATTATTACCATCTTAGGCTTATGGATGCAGAAACTGAGTTTCAAGAGGTTATGGGTGATGTCCAATGTTATATAACCAATAAATAGGGGAAGGTGGCCCTGAACTTCAGCTTTCCAGTTCCAATTACTGCTTTTCCCACCAACATACCTTGCTTCTAACCTGGTTGATGCTATACCAGGGATGGCATTTTCCAAGCAAATGCTGACTGATTCTTTGATAATTTTTATTGTCAGGCCGTGGAACAGTACTGTGACCTGCACAGACCGCCTCTGATCTCCTGACTTGGGGGTGCTCTTATTCCATGAGAATGACATGAACCAGAGGAGTCAGTCAGTGGAGTGGGAGAAAGTAGTATGGAGTGGGCAATCAGGAGTCTGGGCTTCTAAGCTCCACTTTGCTCCCTACTTGTACTTCATTTTCCTTTTCTGTGGGCCTCCGTGTGTCTTCCTGTAAAATGGGTAGATTGAACTTGCTGACTTCAAAGATTCCTTCCAGTTCTGATATTGTGTGGGGCTCTGCAATGCCTTAATTTCTCCTCTGTTTCCTTTACAGTGCTTCCCATTGCTGCAGGGGAGGAAGAATGCCGGTAAGTGCATGAGGTAGGGCTCAGAAGTGGCATGCAATGGCACTGAGCTTCTCAGTGGTCCTCACAGACTAGCTGATCGGGTCCCTGGGCCGTGGAGCCGATATCCTAGATGCTGAAGCTGGAGATGTTCTCTGTCTCCCTCCAGTGGGCATTTCCTGGGCTCCTCAGCCTGGTTTTTTGGAAGTGAGTGGGTGTGCAGAACTTCTGTATTTCTCAGGTTTTTTCCAGTCAGGGAGCCAGGGGAGGATCTCCCTACAGAGCTACCAGCAAGTGGCAGCCACCCATATGCTTCCCTTGTTCTCAGATGCCTTCTTTCTACTGGGAAGTATATGAGGGTGGGAGATATGTTGGGAAAGGGAACAGGTAAGATGAGGGTGAAGGAAAGAGACTTGGCATTTGGAGTTCAGTGTGTGATATTTCCAATGCTTACCTTGTGTGGAAGTCTACCAAGAGGGTTAGTTAGGACTGAAGGGATATATATATATATATATATAGGCTTGAGGGAGAAAAATCCTTCCCTTTCCTCTCTAACAAGTTTCTTTGGGGCTGACTGCTTATCTGCCTTCTGCCTCTGGTGTCCTACTTGGGTGTGGACAAGCGGGTGGCATTCTGGAGCAACTCACTTCCATTGAAGAGGGCACAGTTGTCTAGAGGGGGATGACTTCTTTGGGGAGGAAGAGAAAGAAGGATATTGGCCAGGAATGAATTTGCTGCCAGAGCCTGGACTCCTGGCATCAACCAGGCTCTGCTGAGCTCATCTAGGTCATCCTCCTGGCTCCAGCCCGATCTCAGCCATTTCCACTGGCTTCAGGTTTTCATCAGGATGAGTTCAGGACTTGAATGAGCATGGCTGCTAGACAGCAATTAGGGCTGGGGGGTCATGGAAACAGAAAGACACCAATTAAGAAGCGGCATGCTAAGCGCCTGTGCGAGGCATCTTGGGAAGATGTTGGAAGAGACAACCCGAGCCCTCGCTCCTGATCACCTCCCCAAGTTGTTGGAGCTGGTTTGGACACAGTCTTACCAGGAGGCAGAGAGGGTATCTGGTTACCTCTCAAGGACTTTTCCACCTAGGACCCTGAGTTCTTGGGTGGTGGCTGCTCAAAAAGAAGAAGAGCCAGCAGGGTGAGGTGTTTATTTACATTGCCATGACAGCAGATGAGAGGGGACCTATTTTGGAGCAGGAACACTGCTTTGATCAGCATACAGCATACATCTGTTTCTCTGTGCCGCACCCCCTCCCAAGCCTCCCCTATCACCATTCCAGGGCTTCTTGCTGAGCACAGTTCCTGCTTTGCAATAGAGACTTCTGGGGGCACAAGATCTCTGGGCTGCCCATACTGGGGGAAGGACGAACTTCTCCATTTCAGAGACACCAGCTGCAAAGGCTAAAAAGAAACCCTCAGGCCCTGAAATAGTGACCCCCCCCAGACAAAAGCACTCTCAGCAGCTGCCAAGTTGCCTCATTAGAATGTCTGTGCCAGGCTGAGTTGCCAGTGCTGAATCTCGGGAGGGTGGGCACCAGGTGGCTGAGTGGTCTGTGGCTTCTAGAGGAAAGAGGAGTGTCTTTTAGAGGGCAGGGTCAGGCAGAAGAGATTGCCACCTGCAGAACTGAGCTGGGACTAATTTTTGTGCTACTTCTTTAGGTTAAAGTTTGAAAATGTCTACTTAAGGGCAAGTGTGAACACATTGTCTCAGGCTGATCCAAAGACAATCTGGCACAAATTAAGAGTTTATGTGGATATGGCAGTGGAAGCAGTGAAGCACTGAAAATCAAAGGACCTGGATTGTATACCAAATTTCATAACCAATTCACTGCGTGGACCCAGGCATGAAACTTCCTCTCTCTGGACCAGTGTCCACATCTGTAAAATGGAGCTTATTGCATGGGGGTCTTGCATGGATCTCAGGAGGTAGTGCATTAAAACATCAAAGTGCGGGTTTCCCTGGTGGCACAGTGGTTGAGAGTCCGCCTGCCGATGCAGGGGACACGGGTTCGTGCCCCAGTTCGGGAGGATCCCACATGCTGCGGCGCAGCTGGGTCGGTGAGCCATGGCCGCTGAGCCTGCGCGTCCAGAGCCTGTGCTCCGCGATGGGAGGGGCCACGGCAGTGAGAGGCCAGCGTACCGCAAAAAAAAAAAAACACATCAAAGTGCTGAGCAAATGTGATTATTTTTGAGATACAGCTCAAGGAGGGAGAGAACTCTTGGTTTGTTTAGTTATTGATTTTTTTGGACTAGGTAATGACTTCACCTGTTTTAAAATTCAACAGGTATGAAAATAAAAATCTCCCCACTTCTGTCTCTCCACCAGCCAGCAACCCTCTTGGATGTGACCAATGTTACCAGCTTCTTGGGCCCTTGATGAATGTTGAAGGTCTAAAGGAAGTGAGCTGCACTAGCCAAGACTTCAGTGGAGGCTGTAGATGCCTGATTTGGGCTGGGAGTAGGGTTGAGGGAGTGTGTAGAAAGGGCAATGGAGAAGGAATTGCGGGGCAGGAAATGTGGAACAGTGGTGGAATAAGCATTTGTTTGGGATTCAAGAGATCTGGGATCCAGTCTTGACTGTATGACTCATGGTTGAATGATCTTAAGAACCTTCCCCTTTCTAGCTCTCAGTGTTCTATCTGTCCATTGAGCCTGTTGTGTTCTCATATGCCATTCTTACAAGTTCCACCAGAGTAGAGCAGAAGTGGTGGAGGGGAGGACAGACCAGGGACATTTTAGAGAAGGAGAAGCCAATACACTGACTCAAAGCTGATAATTGACTATGCTTTGCATATGTAATCTTCTTCCTATTAAGATTAGTCAATCAAAGGGTTCTCTGCCACGCTACTGCTTTTATCCTAGTGGTTTCACTGACAGAGCAAACCTTTGGCACCATCTGCACAGGAGAACATTAGGAACGTCCAACTGGCTTCAACATATGTAATGCTGCCCGGGCCCAGGAGGATAGCCTGAATAAACTTTGGTGGTCCTGCTATCATGGCCCAAGAATCCACTAGCACAATGTTTCCCAAATTTCACTTATTGGTGGACCAGCTTCACAATTTTTGCCCTTATTTCGTCCTGTGCCATTATGTACTTATTATGTTTCTTTAACTCAACCCGATTTTAAACAATAACCTCACCTTAAGCCGTAAATATCTATGAAATGAGGGGCTGAGGTACTAGTTACAGCTTTCCTAATGCATATTGAATTCAACATATATCTATCACAATTCAAAACATCAATGTATCACTCCAAACCATCCCATGCATATATACCCAGCATTGGAAACCACAGAGGTAGTGGTAACACAAACCGGCAGGTCAAGAAGGCCTTTAGACCTTTGGAGCTCACTCCAAGACTCACTAGGTGCTCCCGGGCTCCCTGCATCACTCCATACTCCTTATGTTGTGTTGCTTAGGGATGAATTGCTCCTGAGATGGAAACAGGTTCTGGAACCTAAAAGGAGCCCCTTCCCTCCGAACAAAATCCACAATTCTGAACTGCCTCACAGGTACTGAAGTGAGAACACCTGAGTAGAACACCAGAAGTTCTAGGTTCCAGTTTTGGCTCTGCCCCTGACCAGCTGTGTGACTTTGGGCCTTCCCCTTCCCCTCTCTGGGCCTTCGTGTTCCCAACTATAGTATGAAGAGTTTGGTCTAAATGACCTCTAAGGTATCTTGCTGCTCTGAAATTCAACGACTTCTTGACTTGCAGACCCTACACTTCTGTTTAACTCATTAGCTCCCCTTCCCAGCAGTCCACAGAGGTGAGAAGGCTGCTGACCTTCCCTCCCGTTGCCCTTGCACCAAATCCTCCGTGAGGCCCCTTGCTCCCAGTGCACAAGGCTCCTTTTGTTGCCTGGAGCCATTCAGGGCTTCTCTTCAAGCTCTCTTGTTGAAGTGGCTGAGGCAACCTGTGGGGTAATAGTTGGCCTGTAACAAGAGCCCTGGCTCCCCAACCCAACTGGCTCCAGCCTGGCTGCAGGCTTGGACTCAGCACCAGACTTTGTCCATCAGCTGCCCAGACCCCTCCCTCCAGTTCTGAGAGGGCAGAGAGGCTAATTTAAAAGGGAAAAAATAGAAACGAATACATTTATTTAAATGCATTTATTTAAGTTGCTCTTAGACGTCACTTCTAAGGCCCAAGAGGAGAATAGACCAAAACACTGAGTCTGTGAAAATCGTCAGAATAATAATAATTCAATTAACTTCCTCTCTTTTGAAAATGACCAAATCATTACTGTAACTAATTCTTGACAGATCTGGCCATTTAACATTTGCCATTTTATGAAGAACACTTGCAGGGCATAGCTTATCTAGCATTTGACAGATATTTTACCCAGCAACTTGGAATAGTATAAAAACTGACTTAGGGGGTATCTGGAATTGATTATCATTTGAGACAGGAAATCTTTCAACCATGGTCTGCAGTGAATTCAGCCAAGGTAAAAAACACTGGACTGTGAGTTGAAAATTCTAAGATCTAATCCCAAGTCTGACATTAACTCCTTCTGTGGCCTTGAGTTAGTTGCCTCCCCTGCCTGGACCTCAGTTTCCTTGTGTGAAAAATGAGAAGGTTGAACTAGATGGTCCCAAGGTCCTTTGCACTCTACTCTGTGTCATCCTCCACCCCCTGTCCCTGCCAGAGTCAGGCTGAAAGGAGGGAGAGGCAGGGATAGGGTCAGTGAAAAGGGCAGTTTCAAGATGTTCTTTGGGATAGGGGAAGGATTTCCAGACCCATGGAGGAGAGTAACAGCTTCCTTCGGGGTCAAAATGGGCTGGGAAGTCCAGGTCCCCGATGCTTGCTGTCAGGAGTCAAAACAGAAAGCCAAGCCGAGGCTTACTGATACGAGCCAAGAAAATGTCCTGAGACACAGCTTAGTTGGCCATTTTCACAGCCTGGGTCAATCCAGAAGATCAGAGCAAGGGCTGCGTGGCACGGGACAGCTACCCAGGGGCTGGGCAGGGAATGGGAGTTGCAGATGGAATGACAGGTCTGGAAAGTGTTATTGGATGCTTCCACCAGAAGGTCACATGAATCCTTCAAACTCAACACTAAAGAGCATAGTTCTTCATCATTCTCCTGGAAACCTTCTCCTTCTCTAGGATTCTCTTGCGTGGTTAATGTACCATCATCCACCCAGTCACTCAAGCAAGAATCATGGAAATTGCTTGGGCTCCTCCCTATCTCATTCGTTACCATGCAGTCACCAAATCATGCCCATGAAACTTCTCTGTAATGTTTCTCAAATCTGCCCCTTCTTTTCCACCCACACTGCCATAGCCCTGCATCTCAGCCCTTAGCATCTCTGACATGGATGGTTGCTACAGTTCCTAACTGGTCTCCCTGCCAGCATGCTTTCCCTTCCAGTCCACCTCCCATACTGCTGCCAGAGTTCTCTCTTTAAAAGAAAAGTTTGGTCATGCTCAAAAACCTTTGATTGTTCCCTACCTTTTGTCAAAGTCCAGATTTTTTGCCTTGGCAATCAAGGTTCTTCACAAGTTAATAACCTATCTTTCTTATTTCATCTCACACCACATCCCCACATTTCTGAGCCCCATGGGACAACTCAGAATTTCCTATGCATACAATGAACTCTCATATTGGACTCTCCACTGTATGTGTCTTTGCCAGTCCCCCTACTTGGCTTGTCAAGCCATCTTCTGGTCCTCTGGACAAACCCATCTTGTCCATATTTCTATTATAACACATCATGCAGTTCTGCATTTGCTTCTTTTCTTTCCTGTATCTCCCATGGACCATGAGCTCTTCATGTACAATAACTATATCTGACTGACCTCTGTATTTCCAGAACTAAGTACAGGGCCTCACATAAACAACGAATCTGCCAAGGACTGTCTTTTATTTTTGATGGCATAGCAAAGGAACTTCTGGTAATTAGACTAGTGATTTCTTTCTCAGCAGACTTTCTTCCCTATCATTTCAGCTCTGAACTAGCTATTACAGATGAACACAGAGCCCCCACTGGCTCCAGATGACAAATTGTCTTGAGACAGGGCTTTGAGGGGCTTAACAGTTGCAGCCAATGGTACAGATCCATGTAAAACACGTTTCCACCAAACCCTTGAAACTTGGAGGTTGCCTACATCTCAAGGCAAGAAGGACACTTAAGGACCATATTCATATTAATCAATGGCTTACAAACTGAGTCCCGAGGAACTCTAGAGTCCTCAGAGATTCACTGGGAGATGTGAGGAGAGGACAGGTTTGGGGGGGGGGTGTTGCTTCACTCAACCAAATCTATTTCACCTCTTGGAAGTTCCATAAAGGTTTCATTTGGAGACTGAAGTTGGCCACATAAAAGTGGATATTGGAGACCAGTGCTCTAGTCCAGTGCTCACCCGCTAACAGGCTCCCTTTATACCATTCCTGCTATGTGCCCAGTCAGGCTCAGACCAAACTCTCCAGGTATCACCAAGCATCCCTTTTCATCCTGTACTCAGTTGAAAGTTCTTATTTATATGCAGCCAGAATCTGCCTCACAACTTCCACCCAGTGGTCTTGTTTTCACCCATTGGAGTCTCATGAAGTTGTTCTGTTCCTTCTTCCCCGATGACCAATCTGATGGCATTTAGAATTACCCAAAGTCTGAGATGGAAGGAACCTTGTAGCTCATACAGTCCAATGCTCCCATTGCAGTTGGTGAACCTGAAGCTCAGAGAAGGTAGGTGACCTGCAAAACAGCAGACAGCACTTAGCAGTAAAACTGAGACCAGAACCCAAGTCCCCACTCATGTATAATGTCCTCCCAGAATCTGTCTTTCCACAGAATGAACAGCTCCCACTCCTAATTTCTCACAGTCCTGATGACTCTTCCCTAAACTTACTCCCAATTGACAGTACCCAAGTGCTGAAGATCAGCATCTCAGCTGGTGAAAGCTCTGTGGTGTCCAGGCTTTCATCAGCCTGGGGTAAGGACAAAGGGAAAGGAGAGCAAACTGGCATCCGAAGCAGAGCTGTTTCCTCATCACAGCCTGGATGCTGTTCTCCTCTTCTTTCCATGGGACTAAATTCCATTCCTATAGCCCTCCTCCCATGGCAGGGCAGCCAAGGGGCAGCTTTCAGAGGTCCCTTCTGACCTGTTTGCTAGAGGGTCCCTGCTGTGTGACCCTCCACATCCCCAAACCAGAAACAGGAAGAGTTGATTTGGTTTACGTTTCAAGAAGAAAAATGAAAACATAGGAAGTAGGGCTCCTGAGAACAGAGGCTTCCAACTCTGTGTCCATGTGCCCCTAGAGCAGGATATTTCAGGGAATACATTCCACAGGGGAAGGGAATGGCCTCTTTATTAAAAACAAAACACAAAACCTTTCAAGGTTTGGAAAAAGAAAACGGCCAAAGGAGACCCTTAAGGAGGGGCGGGGCAGTTGTTTCAGAATCTCCAATGCTCCCCGCCACCCCACCCCACCCCCTTCATCCACCACTTGGCGCTTTGATCATACTTTGATCTCACTGCTGTTATCAGCACATTTGGCCCCCAGAGATGCCCTGTTCCCTTTAAGCTACGGCCCAAGAGAAGGTCCAAGCACCTTTTCTTGTTTCCCTGAGGATCATCAAAGTAGGCTGGCACTTAGAACCTTCCTTTAAACCCAAGCAAAAAAAAAAACCAGAATGAGTAATGAATTCATTAATTCATTAACAGAACATGCAAATGGCAGAACAGCATTCAGACTTTGCAAAGCACATGCTTTTTGTCTTGAGAAACCCAGCAAAAGCAGGGAAGCACTTTGCCAGTCCCTAAATATCTTTCACAGAATAATTACTTCATTGCCCCACATGAGCTGCTGTAAATTTGCCTGACTTTCTCCCCTCTCGGCTCTCTGTTGCTGGGAGGTGGGTGCCATCTTGTTTCCCAACCACAGTTACCAAAATGGCCAAAGCAAAAGGTCTTTTGAAAAAAAAAAAAAAAAAAAACCTTCCGGAACACCTAGTGTCCTTTCCAGTTCTGGTTTCTGGGCTGAGAAACATGGCTAGTTCACAGCTAGTTGACAGGGTAGAAGTGTGGATCATCTGGGTGCCAAAGAAACATGGTCCTGAAAAAGAAACAGTGCTGGCCACCTCTGAAGCTTCTACAGAGCTTCTATGTGTATCACATGTGTGAATGCATGCACACACACATATAGCCTCTTCACCAAAATCTTAACCTTCACCACACAAAAACGTGCCACTGTCTCTTGCTTCTCAGAGGGGTCTCTGTGTCCCTTTGGGCCAGAGGTAAGCAGAACCTCTTCCCAGATGTTTCCAAGAGCATCTGTATGGAATAGCTCATTCTCCCTAAAAGATCTGGGGGAAAAACATCATTTTTAAATGAAAACAAACATAAATATATGTAACGGAACAGCATGCAAAATTCACATGAATTTGTAAGATAAAAGTGGAGACTTCCAAGAAATTTCTCACTTATGGCTGGCTACATGGGCTCCCCGGCTCCTTGGGGCTGTGTGGGGAATGAGTTCATTCTGTTCAGTCATCTGGGGCTACTCTGGTGCAAAAGTTTGAGAAGCACTCACTGAACTTGTAGGCTCCTTGAGGGCAGAAACTTTGTCTCATTCCTCTCTGTATCCGCCTGCCTAATACATGGTCAGCAACAGAGAGACTGCTCAAGAACTGTTTGCTCCATCCTTCTATCAGCCTATCCATCCTCCCCAAGAAACCAGTGAAAAAGGTGGCCTTAGGCTGATGAAAAGGGCTCAGTTTCTGAAGAACTCAGACAGCTCTGGGTCTGAATTCTGACTCTGTCACTTACCAGCTGTGTGATCACCTCTCTGAGCCTCAGTTTTCTCAGTTTGAAAATAAAGATCCAAACACCCAATTCCTGGCTTGTTGTGGGAACTAACTGTGATAGTGGGAGTGAGATAGCTCTATAAGCTCTACAGCAATACACAAATAATAGTTACTAAATGATTATAAAAGTGACCATCATGACCAGTCCAAACAGGAGAGTGCGGGAAGGGAGAGATGTTTTCTCCAGTCCAGAAGTGTGACTTGAGATTAAGAAGGCAGGAGCTGAGGCCTCAAGAATGAACCCCTAGGCCTCTCTGATGGAGAGGGCCCAGGTTGAATGGCTCTGGAGTCCCACCCCCACTCCAGGGAGACAGTGTGTATAGGCAGCTTCGGGCAGAGTGATGGACATATCAGATGTGCCTCTGTATACCTCCAGTCTCCAAAGACCAGATGTGCTTGCTTTCTCATGTCTGCCGATGAGCCCTGTGGAGGCCTGGCTCACTGCAAGGGTCACACGTCAGCTGGGCTAAAGTTACAATCAGGCACGATGGTTTGGTGGCTGGCAGCTCTGTGACCTTGGGCAAGTGTCTTCTCTTTCTGGTCCCAACTTCCCCATCATTAAAATGAGGGGATTGGATAGAGTGACCTCTAAGGCCCTTCCATCTCCTACACGCTATGGCTGTATGGCCCTTAATCGGAAAGCTGTTTGACCTTGTTTTTCCAAAAACGTGATCTATCTTATCATCTGATAGTTTGATACTGAATCCTGGAATTTAGTGAAGAGCAGTGTGGGGAGGCCTGGCTGGGACCCCTTCTGTTTGTAAGCCTCCTGGTCCCTATGGCTCCTTCTGCCTGGGTCTGGCTGGACTGGCCCATCTCCGGGGCAATTTGTGATCATGTTCCAGGTGAGGGGCGGGTGGGTGAAGCAGGTGTTTCCCAAGGCTGGGACTCAGGGCCAGGTACCTCACAATATAAAATGAAGAAAGGGAAGAAAACAGGAAATCCTGCCCACTCTATACACCTAATTGTTCAGGAAAAATTCCTTCTAGGCAGGGCTGGAGAGCTGCTGTGGTCCCTGGGATTCTGAGACTCCTCACCCCCATCTCAATCTGTTCAGACCTTTGCCATTCTTTGACAGTCAGTTCAAATAGTGTCCCCTCCCCCCTTCAAATCCTCTGCATACTGTTTATCTGTCTTAGAGCACGGATCCTGTTCTGCCTGTGTTGGAGCTATTTCCTTCACATAAGGATTAGAAATAAACTACATTCTCTGAAGAAAGACTTTAACCTGAATATCTGGATATAAAATGGAGAGCCAAAGTCCTATAACTCCTCACTCCCACTTTTAAGAATTAGCCACCTTTAGGAAGTTTTTCCAGTAGTTTCCAGAAAGCTTCTGTCGTCAAAGCTATTGACAATGCGAGAGAGCATGATGCTTTGGAGGGAGGACTGGCTCTAGAAATTAAACACCTGGGTTTGTGTCTCAGCTCTCCACTTGCCGGTCAGATCAGCTAGGGTGAATTCTGTCTTCTCTTTGACTCTCAGTCCTCTGCTCTGTAAAATGGGATAACAGTTCCTCTCTTGCTATCTCACAGGGCTGTTGTAAGGACCAAATGAGACAAAAGAAATGAAAGCATTTTGGAAGCTCTAAGGGATGCTCTATTTATCTCCATGCTTGTCTTTGCAATTTGACTGTAAGCACCTTGAGAACAGAAACCTTGGCCCATCTGGGGCTGGGTCCCCATTGCCCCTAGTTCTGACGATTTGTCTGGAACAGGCAAGAGGTGACTGTCAGGCGGGGTGGGGGGCAGGCATGGAGCTCAAGCCCAGGGGTTGCACCACACCCAGCGGAGTCAGTGCTTTGCTCCTGCCCTGGTTCTGGGCACATAGTTCCCTGAGCTTCCTCTGGAGCCAAACTCAACCTCAACCGAGAGGACCATTTTTCTAAAGTCATTTGGCTTTTAAAATGCTGCTCTACTTTGAAAATTCAGCAACTCCTGTTCCCACCCCCTACCTCCCTCAGCTCCCAGTTCCTCAGATTCTGGCCCTAAGTAGTGTTTTCAGAGTTCTCAGAACACACACACACACACAAACATTTCTGTGCGTGTGTGTGTGTGTGTACATATACATAGATATAAATGAGAGAGAGAGAGAGAGAGAGAGAGAGAGAGAGAGAGAGAGAGAGAGAGAGAAAAGTGGCCAAGAAGATTCAATTTTCTAAATGGACCAGATATAAAATGGTTGGAAATTAAAGCTAGAAAACTCCTCGGATATCATTTAGTCCAATCACTGCTCCCCTTCAACCTTTAACAGATGGACAAACTGAGACCCAGAAAAGGGAAGGGACTCACCCAGGGAGTTAGTGGCTCTGACAGCCAAGTAAAGGTAGGGAGAAGGAGCAAGGCTTCGGGCTGAAGGGTTCAAGTTAGGGGATCCAGCCTGGGGAAGATGGGTGGGGCCCGAGAAGAGATGAATGTGGCCAGAGTGGGAGGATCAATTAGGAGAAGCAGTCAGGACCAGCTGAGAAATTTCCCTGGGAAGTGGAAACATAAGAAATATGAGGGTTGTGGTTTAGCAAGTTATTATGAGCCTTGCTGAGCAAGGAGAGGGAGGGGAGAGGAAGAGAAAAACAGAGGGGGCCAGAAAAGGAGAAGAAATATAAGAAGGAAGGCTGACCTGGGTGAATGGAGGACATTTAGAGTGATGGGTCAGTAAGGACTGAACTGAGCAAGTCAGCAGAGCCTTGTCACCTGTGGGACATCCAGTCACCTTACAGGTTCCCACCCGTCTGCTCCCTGGCTTCTTCTAGGCTCTGAGCATGTGAGCCAGTTCTTCTTTTCTTTTTTTTTTTTTTAACATCTTTATTGGAGTATAATTGCTTTACAGTGGTGTGTTAGTTTCTGCTTTATAACAAAGTGGATCAGTTATACATATACATATGTTCCCATATCTCTTCCCTCTTGCGTCTCCCTCCCTCCCACCCTCCCTATCCCACCCCTCTAGGTGGTCGCAAAGCACCGAGCTGATCTCCCTGTGCTATGCGGTTGCTTCCCACTAGCTATCTATTTTACGTTCGGTAGGGTATATATGTCCGTGCCACTCTCTCACTTTGTCACAGCTTACCCTTCCCCCTCCCCATATCCTCAAGTCCATTATTTTCTTAGCAAACTCAGCCTTTTCCCACTGCCCACAGTTTGGGGAAGTGGCCCCAGACCATAGGCTTTATCTCTGCAGATTTGGGGCAAGGGCACCCTGAAGCCTGGCCTGGCTGGCTGCCAGAACAGGAACGCACCCACTCTACAGCCACGGTCTGGTTTTAGGTGCACAGTCACATTGAGAGGCGAACTCAGCGCAACTTTCAGATGAAGGGTAAGAGAACATACCTATGGAAATAACCATAAGAATAACAAAAATAACTAAATATGTATGGAGAACCAATAGTTGGACCGATCAAGAAGGAGGGCACTAGAGCCAAAATGCCTGTATTTGAATCCCAGTTGTACCCCCCCCCATTAGCTGTGTGATCTTGGACGAGTTGCTTAACTTCTCTGTGCCTCAGTGTCCTATGTGTAAAATGAAGATACCAATTGTGCCTTCTTGAGAAGATTTGGAAGGAGCAAATGAGTTGACCCTGGTACAGCCTTTAAGCGATGTCCAGCATACAGTGCTCAATCAATGGTAGCTATTATTGTCATCATCATTACGTGCTGGGCACTGCTATAAAGGTTTGACTTGTATTATGCCTACAACGATCACTCAGAAGGGAACTGAGGCCCATGTAAGGACATGTCTCGTCCATTTGCTTTTTCTTAGACGCAGACGTTTTTCCCCCCAAACCGAATCCTGTGTGGAAGCTCAATGTGTAAAACAGATAAAAAGCAGTATGGCTCTGATTGAAGCAAGGTGGGGTAGGGATGGGAACCTGAGCCTCCAGGCTCAGCCTTCCCTTGTTCTCCCCTCCCCCAACATCCCCATGGTAGGCCTTGAGGCTCCTCCCCAGCCACTGTGAGGCACAATTTGCAAGCCTGCTCACTTAGTCCATCTAACTTTTTATGCTCTGATGAAGATATCATTAGACTTGAAAGGGCAAGTAACATGCCCAAATGTTATACAGCAAGTCAAAGGCAGAAGGGAGCATGGGTGGCACCACCAGGCATGGAGGACAATAACTTGGTCAAAGAGAACAGCCTCCTTGGTTAAACTAGAACATAGAACATCCAGGCTTGGGCGGAGAAGAGCCAGGAAAGGAGGGGTGAGCAGGAGGGGAGGGGACCCTGACCCAGAGGCCCTGCCCCTGGGCCCTGAGTGTGAAGAGCCCCTCTGGACCCTCCTATCAGGCTGGGGCCACCCCAGACCTCAAGACAACAAGACAAGGCCCTGTCCTCATGGAGCCTCTCACTACACAGGGTTTGGGGTTCTGTTTTGACAAGGGACATGGTCCCTGTCCCTGAGCTCTCCAGTCTGGGGGATGCAGCTGATGTGGGGCTAAATCCTGCCCTTCAGGCCTTCTGACTGAACACTTGGTGGGAGAGAACATGTTTACAAGGCTCCTTCTCCTTCAGGGTTCCAGGACAGCAGCCTGGCTTCCAGTGCATTGTTGTCAAGGAAGTACAGAGGGACAGCCTGGCTCACCATCCCTTTCACTGCTATGTGTGTGGACGCCCCCCTCTGTTCAAGACTCACCACTGTTTATCTAAGAACCTGTGCATGGCCAGCTTTTGTTTTCAGGCTTTGGCGTGGGTTACCTGAGGATACCACACAGAGGAGAAATGTTCCTCCTAGAGAACTGTGGGACTTCTCTGGAATCCCTTCTGACCTGATAGTTTGAGCCAGTTAGACCCGTAAGACCTCTGGAAGATGACTGAACCTGCAGGGCAGGGCAAGGCAGGGGCAAATACTGAAGGGCAAAACCTGGGTGCAGGGCCCTGAGTTGCTTGCCCCTCCCTGCACAGGCCTCAGGATCTCCATCTGTATAATGAGGGGGTGGAACAGATGCTCTCTGAGGGCCCCTCAGCTCCAGGCTGGGCTTCTGTGGAGGCCCCAGCCACTTGGGCACTCTGTCACACAGTGGCCTGGAATCCCAAAGGAACACACCAAGTGACAGATGCAGACAAAGCCTGTTCACTGCCATGGCTTGCCAGCCCTTGTGGCAAGTCACACAAGGGTGATGATGCAGGAGGCAGATGACTGACCCAGCCCACCACCGCTGCCAGATTGCAAACTCCTTCTCTGACACAAAAGCTGCTTTTGTTCATGGCCAGGCCAGCTGCTCAAATGGACCGAGACCTGGATCCCTGAGCCGGGCTGCAGAGTCCATGTTCCTGTTGGGTGGTGCTGCACCTTGCCAGGTGATGGGGAGAGGAGGAAGCCTTTCTGCAAGTTCCATCAGGGTGAAGGGTGTGTGCTAAGGCCCAGGAGTGGGAGTAGGGGCAGCTGTGGGTGGGTGCTGTAACTACTTCCCGGATAAAGGCAAAAAGAATTAGTAGACATTAAATGGAGCAGCCTGCATGACACAAGGACAGGAAGGAAGTAGCCAGGCAGGCGAAAGGCTAAGGGGTGAGTTTGCCACTGACAAGTGCATCTTATCAGTGATTTCTCATTTGGGTCACATGACAGTTTTGAGAAGTAGGTGTTACCTTCTCCCTTTAATAGTGAGGAAACTGAGGCCCAGAAAAGTGATACGTGTCTTCTAGTAAGTGTTGAAGCTGGAGTTCAAACCCCAGGCTGCTTTGAGAGTTGCAGTTCTTAAGGGCCCCTTCTCTGGAGCTGATAAAATCTGTAGAACATATACACTGTTGCTGCCTATCCAGTAACTCTTCTAAGACTTGGCTGCAAGGACCTAGGAATGATCCTTCCCATTTTACTAAGGCCCAGAAAAGGCTAATGATTGGGCCGTAGTCAGACACAGCCAGGTGGAGACGGGGAAGACTGAGGCTCCATCCTTCACCTTTCTGCCTTCACTTGGAAAGCTGCAGAACACTGCTCCAAGCAGCACTCCGCCGCTATTCTCTCTACATCTGGTCACTTTCCACTTAAAAAGTGCTCTCAGATACATTATCTCGAGGTTTGTGGGGCAGAAAAAATATATATTTCCATTTTCTAGGTGAAGAAACTGAGGTTCAATAACTTGCCAAAGGTTACACAGCTACTGAATGGTAGAACCAGGACTTGAGGCCAGAGTTGTGCCCAAACTGCCCTCTAGTTGTCCACAGAGTGCATTTGACCAGCATGGGAAGGATAGAGCCAATTGGGTGAAGCATAATGTTTGAGACCCAAAGCAGAAAACCCCAACTCCCTGGGGTGACATTTAAACCCTTTGCTCTTTTCCATATGAACCTCTGAATTGCACAGAGTCACGGGGCCCTTGGGAGGGAAACACAGAAGCCAGTGAGGTCAGTTCTCTGGAGCAGACCTCAGAGCTGCCAGCTTTCGTGGCTTGCTAGATGTAGATGCCCCATCAGCCCAAATGGCCTTGTGGTCAGGGTGCCAGGTTTGAGTTAACCACACAAAGGGCATGAAAGGGTGGACAGGCCTTCTCTCTCTTCCCCTCTCACCAAATGTGGTTGCATTTCATGCTTGGTCACCGAGCCATCCTGACGTTCCTCTACCACAGTGATGTTCGGGAAAGAAGACCCCAAATCTTTCTGCCACCATTGATTGAGTTTGGGCAAGGCTGCTTCTGGGTCATTCATTCAGTCCTTGAACAAATATTCCCTAAGTGCCAACTCTGTGCCAAGCTCCTTCCTGATCAATGGATATGCCATAAATAATAAAACACAGTCCCTGGTCTCAGAGGATCCAAACTCTTTTTTTTCCCCAAACTCTTATTGGACAGGAAGACATACAGATAACTCAACTCAATATAGAATTATTGCTGATGAAACTGAGCTGAAGGAGCAACTGGAAAGGGAACGGCTTATGCTGTTCATAGGAGTGGCTACAAGGATCTGTGGGACTTTGCCAGGTACAGGAGATAGGGCAAATACCTTAATCTCTTTGTACCTCAGTTTCCTCATCTGTAAAATGGGATAATAATAGTACCTAGATGGTTTCTGTGATGAGTCCATGAGTTAAAATGTGCATAGAGCTTAGAATAGTGCCAGGTACATTGAAAGCACCACGTAAGCGTTTGTGAAATGAGTCAAGGAAATAAGGATAAGCATTCTTTGTGTGTGTGAGAGAGAAGAGCACATGTAACACATTGGGAGGGTTAATGATGTTTAGTGTGTTCTGGGAAGACCAGCTGCTTTGGCTGGGTGAGCTTGTGTGGAACTGTGAATGTCAACCTTAGAAGTGTGAACTTGTCCCTGTGGATGACGGGCAGCCCTTTCTGAAGTTGGATTTTTGCTATGGAGGGTAGCAGAGGGCTCCTGTGTGAAATGCTAGTGCTCTTTCACCAGCCCAACAGGTGCTGGGTCCAAGAGACAGCCACCAGCCAAGAAGCAGTCAGCTGCCACACATGAATGGAGAGCCAGCCCTTTGCACAGCCCAGCTCCTGGCTTAGCATCGATCTAAGGAAGGCTGAGTTGGGGGGAGAGACCCTACATCTTTGCCCTCAAGGAGTTGCTCATCTCATTGGAATAAGGTCTGCTTCTGCTAAGAATCAACTGAATTTTCCTGGTTTGAAGCTGTGGAGATGTGTGGGTGAGAAGCTCTGTTGTGGCTGGAGAGGCAGTATGTATAGTGATTACTAGCCAAAGGTGACAGGCTTGTCTGGGTTTCAAGCCCAGTGGTCACTTCCCAATTGTGCTGCCTTGGGCAAATTACTTAATCTCTCTGTGCTGCAGTTTTCCCGCCAAAAATGAGGGCAACGATAATAACTTGACCTCCTCACAGATTTGTCACGATGATTAAAGCACAATCGTACGTGGAAGGTGCTTAGAACTTTGACTCACATAACAAGTGCCTCATAAATGTTTTTAGCTATTCTCAGTGACTGAGGGCCTACCATGTGTCAGGTGTCTGGCACCCCTGGGGTCAAAGGCAGTGCCCTAGAGGCATATGGATGCACAGGACCAATGGGGCTCATCTTCCTGGAGTGTCAACTTTCCTTAAAGGCTTAAAGGAGAAAAACACCCATTTTTACATGAAAACAATATGGATGTACACTGGAGTTAACTGGAAAATTCAAGTAGATGTTTAAGAGCAGGGATTTTAAAGACATTCCCTGCTTGGAGATAAAGCTTCAGGTTACATCTTCAGCCCCCGGGGTTTCTACACATTCTTCCCCCTAAGCCTTAAGGGTCCTGGGGTACAAAAGTTCCAGCCACACAAACACATGTGAGCTCACGGGACCTTTATGATGCATCATTCTCTGGGGTAAGGAGGATCACTGCATCATATGGGTGAAAACTGAGGTTCGGGGTTCAGATTCTGCCATCGCCACTTGTTAGCTGTGCCAACTTAGCAAGTTACATGATCTTTGTCGTCCTCAGTTTCTTCATCTGTAAAATGGGTGTGATGGTGATAATGATGATTACCTGCTTTATCTGGTTGTAGTAAGAATTAAATAGATTAGTATGCCAAATGCACTTAGAACAACGGCAGGCATATAGTTAGTGCTCAATACACATTAGCTTTTATTAAATCCACTCTCACATTTCCTCCCACAACAACATCGCCAGGTGGGTGCCATCCTGTCCATGTGATGAGGCATGAAGTTGAAGCTGTAAGAGATTAAGTCAGATGCCCCCTCCTCTTTATTAACAGAAGGCATTACTGCAGTGGGGAGGAGGTGGGAATAAATGACCTCTGGGGTCCTTCCCAGTTCCCAGGTCCTATCATTCAAGTTAAACTTTGGAGCCTTTTCATACTACTGTTCTGGCTGGAGCCCAAGAAGCGGAATTCAGGAAATAGGGGAGGGACTGGCCAGGGAGGAAGATGCCTCAGCAGGGTAGGAAATGGCTGCTGCCACCGTTCCTTCTAGGCTGCTGCTGCAAGGGGCTGTATCCTGCACTCCCGCCCCACCAGAAAGCAAAAGGGAACCTCCTGTGCTTGGAAGGAGCCGACCAGGGCCTCCGTTTCCTCAGAAGGGAACTTGCCCCCATGGCAGGCGCCTGTGTAGTGGCTGCTGGAAACTCAAAAGTCAAAGGCTTGGCAGCACTAAGTTGGGCACCGAGAGGGGCCTCCTGATGGCTGTTTATCCTGGCTGAGCTAATCCAGAATGGGGACTCCTGATAGGCCAGAGGGTGCTAGGAGAGAGGAATGGGCTCCCCACTGATTTGTGATCGTATGAGAGAAAAACAAAAAGAACTCCATGAGACAGAATGGCCTAGTGGAAGGAGTAGACAGGAGATCTGTCTCGATTCTGAAATGAATTCACTGTGGGACCTTGGGCACGTTCTCTTCCCCATGTGAAGAATACATTCATTCAATAAATATTTTGTAAACACCTACTGTGTGCCAGCACTGCCTTGGGAAAGGGCCAATGACATGGAGATCATCAACATGTTAATCTCGCATTCCCTTCCAGCTCTGCCACTGAGTCTATAAAAAGTGGGTGCAAATTTCAGACAAATAAGAACAAATCAATTCACAAACCTCTCTTCCTTTTCCCAGCCTGTCCCTCACATATGGGTTTGCTAAGCCCTTGTCTTGTGGCACAAGAGAAGGAGACAGTAGAGGGAGGGGCTGTGAACTTCACCTGTGTATCCCCTTATCCTTATTCTCATATGTCATGGGATTATTATCCTCATGTTGCAGATGAGGAAATTGAGGCTCAGAGAGGAAAATGGCCCAGGTTATGCTGCGGTTAGTGTAGAGCCACTGTTAGACTCTCCACCCCCTTACTAGCCACCACCACAAGTGGAATGGAAATGGCCAGTTCTGAGAGCTGGCATCTTACTGCCTTCCCTCCATTGTCAGCAAAGCGGGATAGGACTCCCCACCATTCCCAAGTTAGGTAATGTAAGTTTGCTTGCATAGATGGAGGTTAGGGGTGAGGAAGTGGGTTATGCAATTTCGGGTCCTGGGTCCAGGCTTTTTTTGGTGGTGGATGCCCAGTGCTGATCTCTTTGAGAATAAAAGCAAACCTTTCTTTATGGAGACTGTACTCTGTGCCAGGTACCATGATCAGCCCCTTTACATCCTCATCACTGTCCTGCAACAGAGAGATAATTGTCCCCTGCTTAGATGATGGCCAAGTCATTTGTAGTCTTGGGCCTCAGTTTGGGGTTTGTAACACAAGAAAGTCTTTAAGGAATGCTTCTGCTCATAAGGTCCAGGATATTCTTGGCACTAGAGGGGTTTCAAGGGGTCCTTGTTGGAACCCAGGGTCCGTTGCTGTTGTCAGACAGACAAAAAACAGGGTTGGGGGGTAATGAGAACTATGGGGTGGAGGAGGCCCAGGAGTGAGTCAGCCGGCCAAGAAGGCAGGAGCCATTGTTTCCTTCTCCATCTGGATGTTGCACAAGGTCTTCCATCATGTCACGTGGTTGGTGAGATGTCGAGTAGAAAGGAGGTGGAGAGGCTGACCTGGTGACTAAAAAGACCCTCACTATCTCGAACTGGGCTGGGAGAAGTGGTATGGGTTGTGAGACACCTCTCAAATAGGGGTCCCGGGTGGAGAAGGCCGGAGGGGCACTCCAACCCCAGAGAGGAGGCCCGATGGCAATGGGGAGGCCGAGTAGTGGAGCTAAATGACTTGAGGCTGGTGTAGGACAGAGAAGGGGGAGTTTCTGCTCAAGGTGGGGGCGGGGAACTTTCTAGTCGCCCCTGGGGGGCGGGGCTAGCTCGGCCCCTCCCTCCCTTCCTCGGCACTGCCCGGCGGAGGGCTCAGTCCTGGGGCCTCCACCCGAGGCGCCGGAGCCCGCCGCGGACTCATGGCCCAGGCGCCGGGCTGGGGACAGGCCTTGCGGCTCCCGAAGCTCCGGACGTGGATGCCGCGGGGTGTGAGGGACACCCGCTGGGACCCGCCGAGCTGGAAACCAGGTGATCAGAGCCGGGCGGACCCTGCGGGAGGTCGGGGCTCGGCTGCACTGAGCCCGGAGTCCCCGTGCTGCCACCCGCCGGCTCCGCACTCCCGGCCCCCTCGCCGCCTCGTCTGTTGTTCCAGTCCCGTTTTCATGGATTTCATCTGTCCATTTGTCTAAACCCCGCCCCTGGCTGGCAGCCCCCTTTTTCAGACGTTCCACCCCCGCAGCCTGCTTGCTTCTAATTCTTAGCCAGCTCTCTCAGTCCCTGGGTGCACCATCCTTTGACCCCTATGGTCTGACTGGCTTCGTCCGTACCCACCTCTCTCCCTGTGTGGGCATCCTCCTCTCAGAAAGAACAAAAGCAGGCTACTGTGGTTATTAACACATAGTAGGCAGTTTTAATACACAGTATGCTCCTGGCCCCTTATTCCTCCAGCACTTTCTTTGTCGCTGCCTCTGGCGTGGCGCCTGCACCCTCCTCTATGTTTTCCTGTTCCACTATATGTCTGACCCTCGGTCTGTATTTTTACCTCTGCGTTCGAATATCTGTCCATCCTTCTCTCCCACGTTTTGTCTCCGTGTCTTACTACCTAGCCGGTAGCTCCCTACACTCCCCGTCACCCCAAGGGCCCCTTCCTGCCCCACTTTGTCCCCTAGTTGTGTGACACAGCCCAGCCACCCTGGCAGCACATTTTTAGTCAGCTGGTAAAGCCTAAGAGCTCCATCCCAGGGCCTGTTAACACTCCAACAGGCCTCCAAGAGTGCCTGGCACTTTGTCTTTTTTTTTTAATGGAAAAAATATATGTTTCTTTGAGCACGGGAAAAAAAAAAAAAAACCTCCCAGGCTCTGCCTGTTCCTTTTCCCTGGTAATTTTCCCCTTGCTCCCACTCAAAAGGCATATAGGGAATAGCAAACCAGGTTTAGATTTGTCATGGAACTTGAATGCATTGAAGGATGGGGGCTGTGGAGATCCTCAGATCATACCCTCTGATTGTATATATGTGGACACTGAAGCCCAGAGAGGGCAAGACTCTCAGTCCAGTCACACAGCGTCTCTGTGGTAGAAGCAGGGTAGAAGCCAGAGTTGCAGTGTCCTGGCCCCTGATCCAGGAGCCTTCGTGAGAGTGGGACCCAGAAGCTGCTTTCCTGGTGTTTCTTGGGGATCAGTTGATCCAGAGACATCAGATATGCAACCCGGGAGCCTTACTGTCCTCTCCTGTCTCCTTGTCCTCTGGGACCTAACCTGGCTGCCCACCTGCCTGGGTTGGGCATTCTCCATCCGGGGCTGCTATTGCCTCCTGCACTGGCATGGGAGTTCCAGGAAGGTAAGGACCCTTGTTGGGCCTATCTACCCTGTTCCCCACGCAAGCCCCTGTCCAAGGATGTCCTTGTTGACTGACAGGTTGATGTGTATGCGTAGGGGAGCCCTGGTGCTGGCTCAGGGTCAGATCAGAACTTTTATTTGTGTGTGTGTGTGTGTGTGTGTGTGTGTGTGTGTGTGTGTGTGTGTGTGTAGGGATATTGAGGAGGGGGAGAGCTGTGCTTGCCGAAGGGCCCACTGAGATGAGACAGGGACTCCAAGGCCAAGGAGAACCCACACCCTTTGCTGAGTGGCCCTGGAACCACATCACACATCCCATGCCCTCTCTGATGTCATCCTGGGGCCTCTAAGGGCTATCCTTCAGGGGAAGGAGGCAGGGTGGATGGGTGGCCAGGGGACAGGCACTGTCTGTCTGAACTGAGATTGCCAAACCCCAGAGACCCACAATCACAGGGTTGGTCTGGGCCAGGCTGTGGGCAGAACCTGTAAAAGCTACTCTCCGCCCCCATCCTCCCCCTCCCCCCAACAGCCCTCCAACTCTGTGGGCTGCAGCATGAGGTCAGGCTGTGGTGGGCTGGTGGTGGAGCCTGTGGGTGGGAAGGAAGAGCCCCCTCTTCCTCCTCCTTCATCTCCTCCTCACCTTCCCAGAGTTTGTCTTGGGAGCTGCTTCCTGGGAGGGACATGTGGAAGGGTCCCAGGCAAGGGGGCAGGATCCTGAGCTCTGTTCAGGGGCTCTGGGTGTCTACTGCTGCCGGGTGAGCTGAGGACAGCACTGGAGGCAGAGGTCGGGTCTCCAGCCATCTGGACCAGCTTGGCCTCAGCCCCCTCGCTTTCTCTGCATCTCACCTCAGCCCTACCCCTTCCTTTACTGCACTTTCTTCTGCTCTTTCTCACCTGGCTGTCTGCTAACCCCCATCCTCAGAGGACCCTCACACCCCACCACCCTTCCTTTGCAGAAGCCCCATGCATGTAGGGTTTCTGGGAGCCCCACCCCTTGGGGACACACAGAGAAGCTCACAGGAGCAGAGAATAATCTGGAAAGAAGGGACCGTAGAAACCCGGACCCAGCCCTGTTTTTCCAGATGAGGAAACTGAGCCTAGACAGGAAGGAGCAAGTTGAGGGCTGAAACTAGATCACGCAGAGGGAGCTGTTGGGGAGGTTAGAGGGACTTTCCTCTGACCTCAGCTGCTTGTATGTGTGCATGGGGAGGGTGCGAGGCAAGGTGAGGGGCTCGAGCTGGAAGTGGGCTTGCCTTTGCTCATTTCCCTTCAGCACACTGTGACCTTCCTCTGAAGGACAGGAATGGCGTGGGGTGTGGGGGCTGGGGGTGGATATCCTGCTCCGGGTGTCCGTGCCCAGTGTGACCCCACCTATTTCGTTTGGCCCAAGGCAGGCCAACTTCCCCAAGGGAATGGGGTGGGGGGTGGGGAGAGTACTGTGGGGTGGTGCTCCATCTGCTTGCAGCAGAAAACCTCTAGCTCCTTTGAGATAGGCCAGTCAAGCCAGGCAGGGGTCTTATCCTGGGTGTGAAAGGGGCCCATCGCTGGGTGTGTTGTGTGGATGCTGCAGGATGCCATCAAGCTGACACTGTATCTGGTGTTTGTTAGCAACAGGGAGAAAGGCTCTTGGATGTCTGAGGAAGAGCCCCGGACAGGGACTGTGTAGGCCTGGGTTTTCTGCCTCCAGCTGCCTAGTCCAAATGTCTGGAGGCAGTCATGAGCTGCCCCAACACTCTCCTCTTGATGGCTGCAGAAGGCAGGTGGGAGGGAGTGAGTGCCTCTATGTCCTAGCTCAAGGAGGGAGAGCCCAGAAAGGGCAAAAGTGACCCTTGAAACTCCCCTGGCCTGTGCCTGGCTTGGCCAGTGCTCCAGCTCCCCTCACAACCAGCCCAGGGCTCCCAGCCCAACACAGAGCTCCCCGCTGCAGAGTGCTCTGGGGTGTGGGGTGAGCACAGCCATGGCAGTCCCCTGGGTTGTGAGCTGACAGGGGGTCTTTGTGCTCCTCCCAGGACATAGCTCTCTGTCCCCCACCCCCACTTGGCAGTGCTCAGTGAGGTGTCTGTGTGCCCCTTACCTTTGCAAGCCCCTCCCACCACTACATTTTCCCCTCCCCACATCTGGCCCTACTCCAGCTGCCCCCTTAGTGCACACCCCCCTGACGTGGCCACAGCTCCTCAGGAATTTTTTTTTTTTACAACCTGTCACAATCCCACGTTGTGGCAGCCTGATCAATAGCCCCTTTTCATGAGGCTGGGTGGGGGCCCTAAACCGCCAGGGAGCGGTCCTTTGCCCTCCCAGGCCTGATGGGTGGGCTTTCCATGAGGTCTGCAGGAATATGTGTGCAAGTGTGAGTGCGTGTGCCAGGGCACCCATGGTCTTGTGCTGGGCAGGGCTCGTCAGAGTGTAATTGATTTTCCCCTCGCAGCTCCTACTCCTCTTTTTTTCTTCCCAGCTGAGTTCCCTGGAATTATTTGCTGCTGCTCCCTTAGCTGCATGGAAAAGAGTAGTGGAAGAGTCTGTTGGGTTCCTACCTGATGTTACCCTGGGCCATTCTGGAGTGGGGCTATGGGTCTACCTGCAACAGCCTGAGGAACCCCCATCCTGGGCAGGGAGGGGTGTAGGGACTGTTTTAAGTCCTCAGATAGGTGCTTATTGGGATGCAAGTGTCTCCGAGTGAGGCTCAGGGTAAGGACATACAGAGTTTCGCTCTGCCACTGCCTAGAAGGAAGGAGCTGAGTTGCCCTGGCAAAAAGCTTAGCTCTGCAACACCTTCAGTGCCATCCTGTCACCTGTCACCCTTTACAGTACAGCCTCACATCCATTGTCTCAACTTTGCCCACTAGGGATTGTACTCTCCCCTCATTTTACAGATGAAGAAACTGATGGTTGGAGTGGCACAATGACTTTCCCTTGGTGAGACAGCCAGAAAGCTGTGGAACTGGGACTAGCACCAAACTCTCCTACTTCCTGATCCAGGGCTCACTCTACCATTGCTCAGTGCCTCTGTCAGCATATCTAACACTTAGAAGCACTGTCTAGGTGCCAGCCACCGTTCTAAGTGTCACTTAGTCCAGTGGATCTGCTTAGCAGCAGAATAAGGTCAGGACTATTATGATCGTCCACACTTCACAGATGAGGAGACTGAGGCACAGAAAGTTGGAAAAGTAATTTGCCCAAGGTCACACAGCTAGTAAATAGCAGAGTTGCACTTTGCACCCAGGTTGTCTGGCTCCAGAATCCACTGTACTGCCTTTTGTATGACACAGCTGGGCTGTGGTAGTGGTAGAATGAGGGAGGCGCCCGTGCCTCAGGCATCGAAACACACGCATTCACCCTGAGGCTTTTTCACCTGCCCTCAGCCTACCCCCATGAAGACTACATTTCTCTGCCTGATGGTTGAGCTGACATCCAGGGCAGCAGCAGCACTATAGGACACACAGGAAATAGGGGGGTTTATGGAAAAGGGGATGGCAAAGACCTGGAGGCTCCAGTTACCTCTAGAGTCATTCAAGATGCAGCCCAGAAAGGAACCTGTGAAAAGGTACCATGTTCTCATCTTCCAGGCACCATTACCGAATATCTGTTCTATGCAAGACTCTGGCTTAGGTTGGGGGTGGGGGGCTTGGGGAACAAGGGCTGCTGGTGGTTGAAGGTGATCAACTATCTTTGTTTTTCTGACTAGGCTGAGCTCTCCTTGCTTTTCTGAAGCTCATGGGATACGGGAAAGATCAAAAAACACCCAGAGAAATAGCCTAGACATTGCTTGGGCCATTTCAGAATGTCACAATGTGCATGGCAAATATTAGGATTGTAGCTTTCGCTGACTACTGTGTTCACTCATTACCAGATTTTTTTTTTTTTTTTTTTTTTTTTTTTTTTTTTTTTTTGCCGTACGCGGGCCTCTCACTGTTGTGGCCTCTCCCGTTGCGGAGCATAGGCTCCGGACGCGCAGGCCCAGTGGCCATGGCTCACGGGCCCAGCCGCTCTGCGGCATGTGGGATCTTCCCGGACCGGGGCACGAACCCGTGTCCCCTGCATCGGCAGGCGGACTCTCAACCGCTGCGCCACCAGGGAAGCCCCAGATGTTTTTATTGAGTGCCTAGTCTATGCCAGGCACTGTGAAGCTCTTGTTCTCATTATTTATAGCAATTGCTCCTTTTGTAGTTTTTGTACTCTTTGTAGTTTTTGTACTTCCTGTAGTTTTCCCTTTTGCAGTTTTCAGGTTTGATTGCCTCTTTTTTTTTTTTTTAAAGAATTGGGTATCTCAGAACCCATCATATCTGATTCAGTTAAATGTATGTACCAAAAGAGAAATGGGGTTTTTTGCTCATCATTCGCTTGACTGTATTTATTTGTGGCTGTCCCTTGAGTATCTTTTAACATTCATTCACCCATTAGCAAACATTATTGGGAAGCTACTGTAGGCACTCTGCGTGGTGTCATGCGGTGGATGGAATCTGCTCTGACATGGTTTCCTGCCCTTAGGGAAGCTCTAGGATCATTGCAGGACCCACACTCTTATATTCTTCTAGCCTTTTCCAGAAGCAAGATAAGTTTGGCTCCAACTCAGAGCCTTAGGGATACTTACAAATATAGCAACCCAGTCTCAGGAAGGTCATCTTGAGTGACCCATCATAAAGGTTTCTTCCCACCCATCATAAAAGTTTCTGACTCTGGGTAGGATTTTGTTTCCAGGAGTGAGTTCTGGCATACAGGCCTCGTCCACATCCAAGACCCAAGGGGGCATGGCTCATCTGGAGCAAAGTGCCAGCTGTGTGCGGTTATGCCATTGAGAGGAAAAGAGGTGTATACACAGGAGGTAGCCTTGCTTCACCATTTCTCCTCTGATTCTCCTCTGATTCAGGGCTGGCAGGGAAGGAAGGTGGAAGAATTCCAATTTGGCCTAATGTACTGAAGGCCAGACAAGAGGGGTCACCTGGGGCTAGGTCTGGCTCTGCCATTGCCTCGGACGACCTTAAGAAAGTTGCAGTCCTAAGAAACATTAATTTTTGCTCTCCTCAGTGTTGGGTATTCTAGGCAACAAGTTGGATGCAGTCCCTGCTTTCTAGGAATCTCAGCTTCATTTCTCCCATCTGTTAGAAAACTGGTGTGCATGTATTGTTACTGCCATGGATTTGCTGGGAAAAGTTGAGTGAGTCATCTCTTCTTAGTTTCTGCATTTGTAAATGTGGAGGATGGTGATTGGATGGCATGGGGTCTTGGGTATTTCCATCCCTGGCTAATAGGAGTCCCCAGGTCAACAATGAAATCAAAGTGTGAACTTGTGTTGGACCCTTGTGAGGAAAGGCAAGAGAGAAATCAAATCTTAACACTCGGTTTCTTACTGAATTTAAACAGGCTTTCTGGTGGTACTTGCTGTCACAACTCTTGGGAGCCCTCTCCTACTATGATTAATGCAAATGCCCCAAGTTTTCCGTGCATTTCTCTGCAGAGGTAGAGTCTGGACACGGGGCAGAGAGTGGGGGAGTTGCAGAATGCTGAGGCCTGAACAAGGTGGGAATGGCAACTTCCTTCTCAAATATCTAATGTTCTCTTGGTTGCCCCAACTAATCGGAGATCTCACCAAAGTTGTGTCTTCTGAACTCCCTGTAAATTATCCTCAGCAAGCCACTGAACCTTCCCGTGCACATGGCGTTAAGTATTTAAATTCCCCTCCACGGTGCCAGTCACTTACAGAGCTCAATAGATATTAGCCTGCGTGCCCGGCCACCGGGTTCCTTCACCCTTAGTTGCTGGCCCTGGGCTTGTGCCTTGTCCCAGCACCCCCCCCCCACCCCCCGCATTGGTGTGACCGGAGGAAGTGGCAGCAGCGCGGGGATTGGAAGAACTCGAAGGCAGAGCCCCGCCCACCACAATTTGGGCCGCTTTCTGGGGAGTTCGGTGGGCCGGACTGCGCCCTCATTGGTCGAAGGTCCTGTAGGTGGGCGGGGCGTCCCCGTCCCCGCCACCCGACTCGCCGCTGGTCCCTCCCCACCTGCGCAGAGACTGGCCGCGGGTTGACAGCAGCTAAGCAGCCGGCAGCTGCTCCTCTAGCTGGCACCGTTACCCCCGCCCAACCCCAGGCTCCGCGCGTGCCTCCCGCCCGCTGGCAGCTGCGTCGGGGTCTCGAACCCAAAGCGACGGACGCGGCCTCCAGGTGGGAGTTGGGGCGACGGCCGGGGGAGGTCGGGGCCAGCGGGGGGCCGGGGCTCCCTCGCCTCTCCTCGCCTCGCCTCTCCGGCGCGCTCCGGCCCCCGCTCTTAGCGGTTCGGCTGCGCGGCGTCCACGGGAGACGCGGAGGGAGCGAGCCGAGCCATTTGCGTCCCCAGGATTTGAGGCCGGTGTCGCCGAAATTGGGAGACCCCCAGAGCCCGCCAGCCGCGCTTCTCCCTAGGAAGCCTCGGGAGTGGGGTGGTGGAAGGCGGCTGTCCGCCCATTACCCCCCCGGGCCTGACTGGAGCCCGGAGCCGTAGTTCAGGGGCTCCGGAGACAGGCTGGAACTGGGCGGCGTGGCGGGGCTTGGGCTTTGCGGTCGGGTCACGCCGCTTTTCCTCTCCTCTCCTCCTTCCTCTGCTTTGAGCGCACTTCCAGGAAGCCCCTGGTTGAGCGGCATGGGCTTTCCCCTCGGCCACTGCCTGCCTTCTGAGAAACGCCCGCACTTTCCTGGTATTGAGGTGACAGCGGGGATCAAGCGAAAACCTTTGGATAAGTCGCTTCTTCCAGGGCTCAGTTTCCCCATGAAGTCCAAAGTGGGTTTCGATTAGAGAACCTCTGAGCAAAGGCCTTTTAGTGGAAGTTTTTGGGATTTCCCAATTAGATAGTCTGAGGTTCTCTCCTCCATTTCTCTTCTCCCAAACTCTTTAAAGTACTGAGTTACGACTCAGGGAACCAAGGCTCAGCCACTAATTCATGTGACCTTAGGCGAGTCATGCTACTTCTGTGGGCCACAGTGTTTTCAACTGCACCTTGGGTGGTGGGCTGGATTTCGGTATCTAAAGGGCCAGTCTCTTCCACCCTGACATCTGGTGACTTGTCCAGGCTCTTAAACTGGCAGGTAAAGGGTTGTTTCTGAGATGCTTGGGGCGACAGGAGCTTTGCAGATGGAGAGCCTTGTGGTGATTATGCAGCTAAGCCAGCTGGAAAACTAGTGGTGTTGGGGAGGGCAAGCAGGACAGCAGCCAGACTGGTGGGGAGTGGTGGGGCCAATACAGAGCCCTGGGCCCCAGAGGTTGGGCTGGAGGGCCCTGGCTTGTCTCCATCTCACTCAGAGCACCCACGTCGGCCGACCCCGAAGGAGACGGTGATGAATCACACCCAGGGCTATTTTCAAAGCCTGACTCCTACTGTGGACCTGTTCCCGCCCCCACTCTAGGGGTTGATGTCCCCACCCACCGTCTGTCTTACTGCTCTCTGAATTTTCCCTTCACTTTCATCCTCCTGGCGTAGAAGAGAGACAGTTCTTGTCGGGGGAATGAGAGGGCAGGCAGCCCAAGGGCGTAGAGAAGGTGGTGACTGCAGGTGGTTTCTGAGTGGTTGATGGAGTGAACCGAAAGAATGTGATGGGAATGATGGTTTTAGGGGTGGGGGATTCTTTCACCCTAAAGCTACAGCTACCATATCGCTGGACATTCTGGGCTGGTCCTCATTTCCAGGATTTGGCCTTTGTCCAACTACGTTCTGGATTTGGGATTTGGAATTTCTACTCCCTGGACCTCTGTAGTTAGAAAACACCACATGGATAGAGTCTGGTTTCCCCTATTTGCTTGCCTTTTCTCCACTCCGTAAGCAGTTCTTGGAGAAGTATGCTAAACCTCTCTGTGCATCTGCAGCTCCTCTCCCTGAGCTGGAGAGGAGAGGGAGATGATATCTGGAGGTGTTTAGGGCAAGAAGAGGCTGAAGTTGCACTAAAGGGCTGTGTACCCTGTGTGAGTCATGGTTGGGGGGGGGCAGGTGGCATGAGTCTTGTGGGGAAGACAGAAGACAACACTTCCTGAGTTTGAACAGAGGAGTGAAGGAAGTGGAACAGAGAAGTCCAAACTTTGACACTCTCTCTGTCTTCTTGAGGTGTAAAAATTCCATTCTTAGGGCTATAGATTGGAGAGGGAGGAGAGGACCCCTGGAGCCGGGTATAGGGGTAACAGCAGCGACACAAAAGCAAGAACGTCCCGAAGGGAGGAGAGGATGGAGTCTCTAATGTGGCTGCTGTGGCAGCGGTCAGTTCTTTTCTGCCCGGAGACTTCTGGAGCTCCCTGTTCCAGCCTTGGAAAGTTCAGGTTCAACAGATGACAGGTTTAACAAAGGCAGGCTGTGCCTCCACCTTCTTGGGGAAGGTGGGGCGTGGGGTCTCTCACTGGAAGAAGGAGTTGCCTCTGGCTTGAATAGGATAAGGAGAATGTTTTTCTTGGACTCCCAGTTTGGTAAGATCGAGTGTCATGGCCCTGGGCCTTTGGGAGGCTGTTATCAGATAAAGTAAATATAGGGGATCGGAAAGATGCAAGGGCTCTAGGATGGGATGTGTGAACTCCCCCACCCTGCAACCCTAAACAGAGGAGCTGAGCACAGGGCTGGAAACACAGTTATTGGTGTCAAGGGTTTATTACAGCTTTATTCATCTGTGGCCCGGGGCCTTGGTTTATGTGTGTATATTAAGGGGGAGCGGGTGCTAGTAAATTTGAATCAGTGGACAAGAGGCACCAGTCTGGGCCCTTGTCACCAGTCTGAAGTGCTGTGTTTGTGTGTTGAGTCTCCTCTTGCCCAGACTGCCACCTTGGGAACTTGCATGCCCACTGTTGCTGTTCCCATTTACCTGCAACCTCTCAGGGACTGCAGAACTGGAGGTTAAGTTCCTCAGGAGTCCAGCATGGTGCGAGGCCAAGAACTGGGGACTGGGAGCAGGACTCATGGAGGTTTAAATCCAGGCTCTGCTGCTCCACTCAGTCTCTCAGACTCTTAGTTTTTCCCCGTTTTTTTCCCCTTTACTGGATTAAACAAGAGGATCCATGGCTAAGTGCTTGGTGAACTACCAAGTGCTATATAAATTATTGGTCATTAAGTTCTTGGTACTAGGTCTTGTGGAGGACACAAAGTGTAACCCCCAACTTCAGGGAACCTACCATCTAGTAGATGGGGGTTAGTGGCCTGAATGGTACACGACACACTGAGTCTTTACCTTGGTGAGGGCTTGAAAAAATAATTATGAAGAATTTCGAACATACATAAAAGTAGAGATGATTAATGTAATAAGGTCCCATGTGCTCGTCACCCAACTTCAACAGCCGTTAGCCCATGGCCAATCCTTCCCTGTATATGCCTCCATCTACTTCATTCTCCTTCTTGTTATTTTGGCATGAATCCCAGACACCTTTTGATTTATCTATAAATAATCATTCATATATATATATATATATATATATATATATATATGAGTGATAGGGACTTAAATGATAGACACTGCACCACTATCACACTTTAAAACAGTCCCTTAATATCATCAAATATCCTAACAGTGTTCATATTTCCAGTTGTTGAGGAGGATATTTTGCCCTGGGAGGCCTGACCAGGGAGCAGTGGCTTTTGACTGAGGGGAAGGTGACTGACAGAGGCAGTGACATTTGAGCTGAACCTTGAAAGAGAGGCCCAGGAAAGGTCTGAGCTGGAGGGATTATGGAGCCCTATCCCCTTGTTTTACAGTGCCTGCTGCCATCTCTGAAGCTCTGGCTCTGGGGCTCGGGCTCCCAAGGCTGACTTGTGGAGGCTTCTTGTGGAAAGTACATGCGTGCTTTGGTTCTCTAGTGGTAAATGAGAGTTCTGACTCTCTTTCTGGCCTCCCCAGTTCCAGGGCCACCCAGGATCTTGAGGTCGGCAGGCCTGGGAGAATTCCTGGGAGGCTGCTTGCCTCCTGGCCCCTCCCCTGCCCCTGGCCCCTGAGGCCAGTTCCATTTCAGAGCAAAACAGGATGCATTCAGGATGAGCGTCTTTCCCAGCTTGTCATCTAATCACCATGACCCAGCTTGGAGCTTCCTCTCTCATTCATGATAAAAACCCTCACTGTCTCGCTTTTCCCTCCCACTCCAGTAAGGGTGTGCTGACTTCCTCCACATCCGGGCCAGCCTTCCTCCACCCCTGTGTGGAGCTGAGAGAGAGCGCTTCCCTCATCCAGGCCTCGCTGCCCCAGAGCCTCCTGCTCTTGGGCTGTCCTTGGGAAAGGAGTGGCTCCTTTCCAACAAGCCTGGGGTCCTGCCACTGCTTGGTTAATGATTGAGCCACATAATAACCACTTTGGAAAGTCACCTCTAGGGATGGCCATTAACTAACTCTTTGTCCACCCCAGGCCTTAAAGGGACCCCATTTCTGAGCCCTTACCTTCCCCCAAGGGGACATTAATGAACATTCAGTCATGGGAACTTCTGGGGCCAATTAAACTTCTGCTCCTCTGTTTTCACTTGGGCAAACAGAAGTAGTCATTCACATTGCTTGAAGGACACATATGCAACTTGGGTGGTATTATAGAGAGGGGCAGGGAGTTGAGTTAATAGGGATTCAGATGGACAGTGGGGTAGGAGTTTTTTTGGGTTTTTTTAGGCATCAGAGTCATAAGGGGTTTGGGGTGTTTCCAGGAGCAGCTGACTCCCTGATCTCAATCTGAAAGTCTAAACGAGCAAGAAATGCCCACCCAAAGGGTTTGCCATTACTGGGGGTGGGGTGGAGCTGTGTGTGCTTGTTTTCAGCCCGCTGTAGGTCCCTTCACACCAGCTTGGGACATGAGGCCTGAGACCTCCATAGTGGAGGAGAACCTGTATCTTGACAAGCAGTGGGAGTTGGGAATGGTCAAGCTAGGACCCAGGTCCAATTTAGAAAGCTCTAGACCACAAGAAGCTTTCTGCAGTTTCAGTGAGACGAGAAGGAACCAACATTTAGTGAACCCTGTGGGCCTACGATAGGGTCAGGAAACCTGGCTTCTGGTTGTGTCTCTCTACAGCACCTCTCCATGAGTGACTTCAGAGAGGACATTTGCTTTCTCTGGACCTAGATCTTTAAAATGCAGGGCCCATGGCATGGACTCAGTGGTCTCCCAGGCTTCCTTTTGGCCATGAGCGTATGCGTTTCCAGTCAAGAGCATTTTCTTATCCACAAGGCAAAGGTGAGCTGGCTTCAAATTCTGCCAGGGCCAATCACTAAATACTCTTAGCCAGCTGGTCAATTAGGGCTGGCCGGGCCTTGAACTGCCAGAGCTTGGGTTGTCCTTGAGCGTGGGCTTTTGTGCAGTTTGCTCTCTCACCCCTCCTCATGTTTCCATCTGTCTCAGGTGGCCACCCTCTGACCCATTCAGCCACAAGTTAATGAGTGACCTGCTCCCCCTGGGTAGTACCAGCCCAAGGTGCTCCTGAGATCCCAGGTCTCTGTGGGAATCAGCCGAGGGCCTAGCCAGCTCCAGTCACCTTTATGCTTCTCCCACAATACCCCAGAGGTAGGAAGCAGACAGAGCTTGGGGAAGAAGAACCTTCAGAGGGCAGTGGGTCTGACTCTCTTTCTGAAGCTCGGGTCTTCCCCCTCCAAGTACTTGTGCAGCTCCTGTCACCCATCTTCAATAACTGGGAGTGCAATGTTTCAAGGTGGTTGCTTACATCCATGTAATCTCCAAGAGGTTTTTCTGATGTTGAGCTGATCTCTGTCTCCCTATGGCTTTTACCCCTGAGTCCCAGCTCTGCCCCCTGGGACCGCTTAGACCCTATCTGTTCTCTCGGATCTGTAGATGTCTGAGGACAGAGCCCAAGTCCCCCTGTGTTTGCCCCAGGCCAAACAGCCTCAGCTCCTCCAAGTGCCCCTCAGGGGACCTGGGACCAGTCCCCTTCCCAGCCTCATTACTGTCCTTTGCACATGCTACCCTTCGTGGCTCTGGGGCACGAAATGGGGCTCTGGAAGTCCCTCACTCTCCTCTGTTTTTCTGTAGCCTGAACTTTTCCAGAAGACTTCTCCATTAACTTTTCCTGGTTGACTCCAGAATCTCAGGTAGATTCTGAACCCCAGGAGTCCTGGGTCCAAACACCTTATACGGTTCTCTCTGATTTGTTTGTCATTCCGGTCCAGCCAGCTCCCATGACTGTGGTGCCCTGGGAGGGTAGGGCCTTCTTCTCAGCGCTCCCACGGCGGAGGGCAAGCCTGAGGGGAGGAGGTGCTCACTGGGATGGGCTGACTGCACTGTACTGTGTGGGGGGTGCCCCTATAGCCCGCTTTCCTGTGACTTGCTTTTGCCTCTTGAGCTGGTCGGGGGGTGGAGGAAGGGGATATTTCAAGGAGCGTCGAAGCTGGAAATGAGTCCGAGCCATGCCCACAGCGGGGGGCCTAGAAGGGTGAATCAGACGGGGAGGAACACCAACTCAGCCACGCCTCTAGCAGTTGATGATGATGACATTGACGTGTCCTCCCATTTCTTTAAAGTTTCCAAGGCACTTTCACTTCCACGATCCCATTCTGTTCTCAGAGGAGCCCAGTCAGATAGACAGTGTGATCCCCCCAGTGCGATCCTGGCTGATCCCCACCTGAGGCCCAGAGAGAGGAAGGGCACAGTCTCCAGGGAGGGAGGATTTGGAACCCAGGTCTCTGACGCTCAGCCCTCCCTGTTTCCCCCAAACCACACTCGGCAGCTAGGGCAGCTGGGGCTGACTTGGCAGCTTCCCCACCACAGAGGAACCTCTGCCCAAGCTGCAACTCTGTTCCCATGGTAGAGGGAGTGACCTCCAGGGGAGGTGCCCGAGGATTTCCTGTCCTTTATCTGGGCTGGCCAAAGGCATGCCTGTCTGAGGTGTGAGATGATAGGCACTTGCAGCCAGCTTTTCTGCTCCAGGCTGAAGTCAAGTCAGGAGGGACAGGGGCAGCGAGCTTGGGAAGCCCCAAACATCTGGTCTGAGCCGCCCTCACCTGAGTAGGGCTTTCTAAATGGGAACAACAAAGAGGGGCATGTGGGAAAGCGGCCAGAGTGGAGCCAAAGCAAAACACCCCCCGAAGTGTACACACGGAGCCTGGGGCGGGAGAGTGTCATGGTGAAGAGTGGGGACTCTGGTATAATGCAGCACTGGGTGACTTTGGGCAAATTGCGTACTCTCTGTGAGCCTCCATTCTGTCAGCTATAAAATGGAGATACGTACTTACCTCATGGGTTGCTGAATATTAAATCCAATAATATAAACAGTACTCTCACTGTTATTGCTGTTTAGTAGTACTTTCTGCCACCTTGTCACTTTGCTGTTTCTCACTGACCTGGGGACATGCTGTGCACAAACCTGCCACCTCCTGCGCATAGGTCTGGACTTTTCTGTCACTTCAGGTTCCACCTCCTCCCGAAAAGCTCTTCCTGGCCATGCCCGCCTACAGGGTTCCCTTCCTCTGGCCTCCTTAGTGGCATTTATGACACTGCAAGAGGCTGTAGTAATGATGATAACACCAGGAATAATAGTGAACTCGTCTCAATTTTTCACGCATTTGAATTTACTTAGCTCCCATGACAATTCAGCAAAGTAGGTACTGCTCTCGTCATCCCCATTTTATGTATGAAGAAACCGAGGCGAGGAGAGGTTAAAAGAAGAACTTCCTCAAGGTCACTCCAGCAGCTCGGGAATGATGGAGCTGGGATCGGGACACAGGCAGTCTGAGGCCACCACCCACCCCCTTAGTGACTGTGTCATGCTTCCCCCTTCCCTTTCCCAGATGCCTGGCTGGGAGGCAAGACCTGAAGCTTGGGTCTCCCTTCTACTCCTGACTGCTCCCCGCACCCACCAGCAATCAGTCACTGCTGTGCAGTGACAGTCCCCAGGTCCTTGCCTGCTCCCGGACCCCCGAGGTGGACGGATGGAGAGCAGAGAAAGCACTGAGGGCCGGGTGTCCCTGCTCTAAAGCAGAGCTGCACTGGGGTGGGGGAGTGTGTGCAGGAGGGATTTGGCGGTTGTTCTGATGTCAGCAGCAGGCCTGCCTGGTTAGCACTTTCCAGCACTGAGGGTGGAGAGCAGGCTGCTGGGTGGCATCAGGGGAGAAGAGACATTTGAATGAGCTATCTCCACAACCAGGTTGCATTATTTAGGAGGTTAGGGGCAGGTGGGAGGCTGTCTGGATTCACTTTTGTGAGCCCTCCAGCTGGTGTGGCCCATGCTAAAATTGGGAATGTATGTGGTGGGCTTTTGTCTGGAAACTCTAGTCCTCCTCCACAGTGTTCCCACCTCAGGGCCCTTGGGTGCTGCAGGCGTCCCTCCCTCAGGCTGTACCAGTTGCCAGCTCCATTGCTTTCGAGCTCATTCTCTGTTACTTGCCTCCAAACCAAACAAGCTCCAGGGGGTGCTTCGAGGACATTCCAGCTTAGCCTCTGCCTCCCTGAGAAGGATGGGCATGGTAGCAGCTCTGGCCAAATATTCCAGGAGAGTTCAACATTTGTTCAGTTTTCAGACCTTGGTGCCTACCACAGGGCCTGGTGTGGAGTAGGTGCTCAGGTAATAGTGGTTGAATAAGTACACAACCAAGGGGGAGTGGATTTGGAGGGGAGAGCCTGGGGAGGCTGACATGGGAACAGATCAACAGGAGGGCGGTGGGTATTGAGGCAGGCTCCTGGCTCCATCTGTAGTCCAGTAGAAGCCACTTGGCCTTTCCATAGCCTTAGTTTCCCCACTTGTGCGGCAGGCCTGCTTTGGACAGGGCTGTTGTGGAGACCAAAGAGATATGGGATGATTAGGTGCTTTCTCCACTACTCTGAACTTACTTCAGGTTAAGGGTTCATACTGCAAAAACCCTGGTGTATGTTTTTTGTGTCTATAGCCTAGGCGATTTCTCCTATTTAATGAGGAGGATTCTAACTTAGTGGCTCTGACTCTGGAGCCAGGCTGCCTAGATGTGCGTCTTGGCCCACCACTTCTTCACTGCTGATCTTGGGCAAATTACCTGATAGCTGTGGGCCTCAGTTTTCTCATTAGTCAAATAGAGATATTGTCAGAGCATTTACCTCACAGGATCGTTGTGAAGATTCAGTAACATAAATCATCTAAAAAGTACCTAAAGTAATGCCTGGGACATAATCATGGCTTGTACCCTTTGGCTGTTATTATTATTATCTCATTTTATACTTGCAAATGTTGTCGGTACTATGATCGTAACGCTCTTTGACAGATGAGGAGACTGAGGCGTAGAGAAGTTGTCTGATAACAGTACGATCTGTGTAAGGTCCTTAGCCCCGGGTCTGGCACATAGTAAGTACTCAGTAAATATTAGTGTCTATTATGAATTATCCTTAATAATTACATTTAGTATCATAAATACTGTTATCAATAATGATCACAGCCACAGCTGAGAAGTAGCAGAGCCAGGACTAAAAGCCAAGTCTTCAGATCGTTCGCCTGTTATTCTTCCCACTCACTGTACCCCAGAACCTCTATGCTCTGAGGTCTTAACACAGCCATTAGACCACTGTTTTGGGTTCTCCTTCCCTTCACCCCACCATGGCCTGAGCATGCCTGTCATCACCCCTGCCCCGACCCTCTCCTTTGTGCTCCTCATCCTGGCCCTCCCTTTGGCTGCTGCGGGGCTCTGGGGCGGGCTTGTGTCTGCTGGCTTCCAGAGGGAGAGCAGGCCCCACCTGAGGAGGCTACTTCTCTCAAGCCCATTTCCTTTCTGTCAGAGACAATTTTCTCTGGATCTCAGGGTGGGGCCAGGCTCCTCCAAGGCATTTCCTGCACAGGAGTTTATATTTGGCCTCAGCAAAAGGAAAGGGAAGTAGGACTAGGAAGTGGGGGTGGGATGTAGATGTGGTGTCCCAGGGTCAAAACGGGCGAGTGCCAAGACTTTGTAGGCCAGGAGAGGGAAGCACATAGGCCTTCTCTCAAGTGAGCTTGGATGCCCTCACGGGAGCTTGGGATGGGAGAACTAAGTGCTCCTTGAGGCCAGAATGCCTCCACCCTCAGGCAGAGTTCATTTTCCCTTCTCATATCTCTGGGTCTTGGTTCCTGGCTATGTGGCTTCTGCCCTGGGGCAAGGTGGGTTGCCAGTCAGCCAGTCTGCTGGGTCGCAGGTGTGTGTTCAGTTCTGTGTCCTCACTATGGGGATACCAGAGGAGGGGGTGCAGTCAGAGGTCTGCACCCTGTTGAGCTGGGAAGCAGAACTTCTTATCTAGGTGTTGCAAGAATATTCAGTAGCCCATACCACGCAGCAGTGGGGATAATGAGACCCAAAGGACCCCAGTGCGGTGGAGCTCCAGTTGAATGGGGGAGACAGAGTTATGTGCTGCCAAGAAGGTACGGGAAATGCTCTGGGGGCCACTTAATTTAACTAAGCCATTGGGTGCTAGGGGGTCGGTGAGAGGTCAGGGAACGAAGGCTTCATGCGAGGTGGTGTTTGACCTCCGTCTTGATGAGTAATAGGAATTTGCAGCTTCGAGCCAGGCTGGGTCTAGAGTGTGGAGGTGGAAAACAGTCTGACGTCTGCCCTGGGCAGTGGGCAGTGGGGAGCCCATTAGGTTGCAGAGTAGGAGAGTTGCCAGGTCAGAGCTGGGCTCTTGGGAGAAGAAGCTGGCAGGACGACCTGTTGAAAGGAAAGCCTGGAGGCTGGGAACTTAGGGCATGGTTGGGCATGGGAAACTGTGACCATTGGATGGCAAAACTGATAGGAGTTGGTGGCTAAATACACGAGCGGAGAGAGGACAGACCAGGCTGACTGGAGGTTTAAGCCTCAATGTTTGGTGCCTTTGGAGGCAGGAAATCAGGAGAGCTGGATTGGGAGGGAAAGATGGGTTTGCTCTTGGTCCCTACGGAGGGTCCTCTCTTGAGTCTCCCAGAAGAGAACGTGCAGGAGAGGCTCCCCTCTCTACCGAACCAGCCACTGCCAGTTACACATACTTCTGTTCTGGTTCTAGGTTTTGGTGAGTGGCCATTAGAAGATGGGGAAACTGCAACTTAGGCAGAGGTACTGGCTTGCCCAAGGTCACCCGACAGGTTCCTAGTGGAGCTAATTAAGGCCAGACTGTTGTTCTCCTGACCTTCAAGCCAATATCCTTTCCACCCAGACCACCGTGGAGAGCGGTTCCATCTGCGCCAGACCGGTTAGGCTGGCGTCTCTTGCCTCCAGGCTCCAGACTGGAGGCGATGGAGCAGCACGTGGATTATTAAAACACCTGTGTGTCCTTGTCACCATGACCTTGTCAGAGCACCTGGGACACGATCCCCTGAGGGCAGGAAAGCTAATGGAGCCGCTGCGGCAGAGCAGGTGACAGCTTTGACCTTCGCTTTCGCAAGGAAGCCCTGGGCCAAGCAGGAATGTCAGCTGCCTGCTTTGGCTCTGCTACATCAAGTGCTTGCCTAGGAGACCACAGGCTGGGCCAAGCCTGGACCCAAATTGTCAAGCAGCCCCAGCAAGCCAGAGGTCTAGCTTAGCCACAGGGCCCTTATGACCCTCCTCCATTTACAGCTGCATACTAGAGCTCAGGCCACAGCTTCCGTCTGTGTGTGGGAGCACAGTGGAGGGTTCGTTGTGTCACTTCCGTATTTATAGAAACTCCAGAACCGAGAACCGTCACCTCCCCTTGGCTGACCCTGCAAGGGGTCCACAGTGTCCAAAGACAAGGGACCTCCAGTGAACACTGTATCCATTCTTCCCCTCACTCCTCAGGACATCCCCAAGGTGGGCTGGGGATGCCTGGAGGTACCTGAGGCCCCCAGGTAAGGTGGAAGGAAAGTGCCCCTCCTGGTCTTGCACTTCAGGTCTGGAGTCAGCCTTTCTTTCATTGTGGGAGGTGTCCTCTGCACTGTAGGATGTTCGGCGGCGTCCCTGGCTTCTCCTTGGCAGATACTAGCAGCATCCTCCCCAGTTGTGGTGACCAAGAACGTCTCCTGACATTGCCACAGGTCTCCTGGGGCCGGGGAGAGGGTAAAATTGTCTCTGGTTGAGAATCCCCGTGGCCCTGTGGCCATGACATGGATATGGAGTGTTAAGGAGGGAGGGCCGCATGTGTGAACCTGCTACTGGCTAGCAAGATGATTCGATGTCTTCATTTTGTTGCCACCCAGTCCCACAGTACTGTATTATCCTGGGCCATCTGCCTCGGTGGTGCCCCACTTGTGATGGGGAGGCTCCAAAAGTGCTGCTCACATGGGCCCAGGGCCTTGGCGTCCCGCCGTAGCTCCAGATGAGAGACCAAGGATTGCATCCGAACAGGTGCAGCAGGGGCCCCGAGTTCTGACCTAACAAGCCAGGGGCTGGTCAGTGTCCAGCGCTGTCAAGCTCGGCCGCTTGACTTCGGCAGCCCTTGCTGCGGCTCCCCTCCTGCGAGGGTTGGAATGTGCGATGAGAGCTATTTTGGTCTCAGTCTCCCTTCCTCCCCCTCCCTCCCTCCCCTGGAACAACCTAGTTAAAGTTGTGATTCCAGCCAAGAGCAGCAGGAGCAGGAGAGATGATGGGTGCACCTGACCTCCCAGTGGACAGTGCATGGTAGACCCCCCCCCCCGAATGTCCGCTTCAAGGTCAGGAGGGGAAGGCTTGACGGTCGTGGCATCCATGACAGCTCTTAGTACCGGCCCTTGTGAAGACCCCTCTCCTTCAGTCCCCCAGAGAGAGAGGTGGCATAGCCAGGTGGTCACCTGTTGCAACACCTATGCCAGGGTCACTACCAAACTCGAGGACCCCTTTGTGCAAATTCAAATGAAGTGCCACCTCGGGGCTGGGTGGGCACTCTTCTCGTGGCCAAGGCCCCTTAGTGTAACCTTACGGGAGGGTGGAAGGAGCTGGTCGTGAGCACTTGGGGCCAACTGAGATATGAGCCCTCTGCTGGAAGGCCAGCATCTCCTTCTCGGGCGGGGTCCCTCTCTAAGAGTGGGGGTGGGCAGAGGAACTGAGACTTGCATCAACCAAGAGAAATGATCTGAGAAGCTGTTTGCCAGAACCTGGCATTTCCCAGGTGCAGCAGCAGGACCTGGAGTGGTAGGCGGCCCTCTGCCTACTTTGGCTACCAGCTTGGCTTCACAGAGCCCACCTTCGGAACTTGGGTTGTCACATAGACAGCTGCCTCCCAGGCCTTTCTTCACCCCTCTGAACACTGGCTCTACCTTCTGGGTTCACTGAAGGTGAGAGAGATCACGCTGGAGACACCCATCCTGCAGTGAGGGCCACAGGGGAGACACCTTTCCAAATAGGCAACGAAGTAAGGGAAAGGAAACCACGTTTGTTGAAAGCTGCCTCATGGAGTAAGTCAGCTTTGAATAAATTACCTTCACAAACACCCACAGATGTGCCCTCTCCTGTCCTACCACACGCATTCAGATCACTGTTCATTGGGCCCAGAGAGCACGCAGGCCAGTGATGAGAACGGGCCTGAGTATAGCCTCCAGCTAGAATCTTCTTAAAGACCTACGCTGTGGCTTTTTAGCTGGTCACGTCTGTTTAGGGCAGCGGTTCTTGATCCTGGCTGTGCTTTCGAATCACCTGGAGAGCTCTCAAAAACATAAAAACTAACTCTATCCCTAGAGAGTCTAATTTAATTGGTCATGATTTAATTGGGGCCCAGGCACTGGCCTTTTAAAGCTCCCCAGATTATAATGTGTAGCCTGAGTCGACAGGTGACTGCTCCAGCCGTAACAGGGACACTTTGACCTGGGCCTCTGTGACATCTGCCCATTGCTTGTCCTGGGCCCTGGATCTTGCCTGGTCCCTAGGCCTGGGCTGGACTTTGAGTTGAGAGGGAGCAGGCTGAACCGGGCCTTGGGCAGCAGCTGTCTCACGGCCCACTGAGTGACCAAAAGGTGTAAAGGGCTTGAGTTCCCCAATAGTGGTGTGAAGAGAAGTGGCGGGGGATTGGTGAGGGAAGAGAGAGTGGCTGGCTGAGGCCTGAGCTCCGGCAGCTTTGTTGCCGATTGCCTTTTATTCTCCTTCTAGCTCACCTTTTATTCTCCTTCTAGCTCACTTACTTTCTCACTTTACGCCTAGGACACAATCTGAACTGAACTTGAAAGACTGTGAATACAAATTTCAAGTCTTCTTAACAAAACAGCCCTCTCTGATGATAACTTTCATAGAGCTGCTTTCAAAACCAGACAGAAGCCAACCAGATGCACACGGTAACCTCAGAGGTAGGCAGGAAAGCTGTTAGTCCCCGTTTTATAGATTCGGAAACCAAAGCTTAGAGAGTAAAGCAAGTTGCCTAAGATGACTTAGGCGGCAAGTGGGGGAGTCAGCATGATTGGAAAAAGCTTTTTCTCCAACTCAGTTATCATCTCTGGGCCTTATTGTATTTCCTCAGTGGAAAACATTGCTGCCCTTTTCCTGGGTGCATAAACTCTTCCCTCATTCATGTAGCATTTCTCAAAAACAGAAGCCCTGCATTTCTCCTCATTCTATCCATCTTTGCATAGAAAAATGTGCCATGCTAAGAGGATCCCTGGACGTGGCCCGTGGAAGTGTAGGTGTAGATATTGTCACTGACCCCCGAGACAATCCGCTGCTGCTTGGCTATTCCTTCTTTGTCACTCCCTCTGGGAGACCTGTGGGTGTGGCCCTGAGGCCTGATTTGACTCTGGAGCTTTCTAGTATGTTGTCTCCCCCGACCCTTAAGGGGATCAGTTGGGCTCCTCCGCAGGGAGAGAGTCTGGGGTTAAATCTCAGTGGAATCCAGCTGAGTGCTGTCCCTGACCTGTCCTGGCATATCACCCTAGCCTTGGCCAGCACATGGCCTGCAGGACATAGTGGTTGAAACGGCTGGAATCTGCACATCTGGACACACAGGCAGGACCAGGGGCCACAGACATTCCTCCGTCACTCGCCTCAGCCTGCCCAGTGTCACTCTTCCCGCCAGGCACATAAGGCAACCCTCAGTCTGGGCTGCCTGGGCCCCAGCCCCAGGTGGATTGACTCTCCTGGGCGTAGGTGGTCACTCCTGGCCCCGGCCTGGGCAGGCTGGGATGGGCGGGAGGGACAAAGCAAAGCACCTTAGCTCAGCCCTTAATCACCAAGACCTATGTCCTTGACTGCTCCATCTGGGAGGGAGCCTCAGGGCCTCTCAGCCTTCCACGAGGTGGTGTACTGTCAGGAACCAATGTCCCCGACATCCTGTTGGGTAATAACCCATTACATTCTCCAGATTCCTGCCACGGAGGGCTGCTGGGGATTCACTGGGAGCCCTGCTTCTAACTCCTTGGCTCTTTTGTCTTTTGGAGCTATTGTGGCCTCTTTGAAACTTCTGCCTCTTAATCTCACTTCCTTGAGCCATCTGGCTCCAATTGTGACAGAGATATAGATGCAGCCACTTTCCAGACCCAGAAGAGAACACTAGCTGAGTCTCTTTCTCCCGTTTTCTCTTTTTCCTTGGGACCCTTCAGTCAGTGTGGGGAAGGAACCCTCTGATGAATGCTTGGTACAATGTGCCAGGTGCTTTTACTCTCTGGTATTTTATTTAATGTTCTCAGTAGCTATTAGAAGTGGATTCTATTATTCTCATTTTACAGAGGGGAATACTGAGTCATAGAGAGGTTAAACAACTTGCCCAAAGTCAGAGAGCTAGTGACTAACCAGGATTGGAACTCAGACTTGTAACTCCACTAGACCAGAAGGGGCAGAAAAAAGCTTGGGGGCCTGGAGTTGCTTCCTTTGAGTCTAAGCCCTTTGTTTATCTGGCATCTGAAGGAAGGTGCCATAATCCAGTGGAAAGAGCGCTGGACCTGGAATTAAAAGATCAGGGTGGTAGTCTCAGTTGTGACACTTAACTCTGTGACTTGGTAAAGTCCCTTGGGCCCTTTCCAGTCCATACTATATCTTTTACAAAATACTGATTTGGAGAGTCTCACCACAGGTCAATTAAACGGGCCTCCGGGGATGGGGCCCCAGGGGATTGGTATTTTTACAAAGCTTCCTAGCTGACTCTAACGTGCATCCAAGGGTGAAAAGCCCTGAGCTAGGTGATTTATGCCAGCGCTTCTCAAACTTTAATGTGCATATGCAGATCATCTGAGGACCTAGTTAAATGTAGATTCTGATTCAGTAGGCCTGGGATTCTGCCTTTCTAACAAGCTCCCAAGTGATACCACTGCTGCTGGTCCAGGGATCACGCTTTGAATAGCAGGGGCTAGAGGCCTCTACATAGGAATGAAAAAACTGGGCGCCCACCTGAGTGAGCTGGTCCCCTTCCCGCCAACCCTGGCCAGGGCCGCTGCCGAGCATGAAGGGAGTGGGCAGCCTGCCCCTCTCCCACGGGACTTGTGACTCAGGCAGGAGGCACAGATGTGTAAGATGAGGACTTCATCACTGCACTCTTCCGCCACCTCCAGGCTCAGGAAGGGCTGTCAGATTCCTCTCGCCTCCCCCTCCTCCTCCTTGGTCTGCCTCTAGCCGCGAGTGACCGAGGGCTGCAGTGGTCTTCAAGGGTGTGTTCTTGACATGCAGACCTGTTCCTGGGGACTGGCTCCTCTGCCTTGGGTGGCCATTCTAGACCTGTGGCCCTTTAGAGGTCACTGTCTCCTTCTGTGCCTGCCTTCCTGGAAACTCGGACCTGGTCCTTCCTTTGGCACCTCCCCTTTGTCCTAATGACAGGAAAGCAGAGCTGGTTGCCTGGAGGGGCTCTGAGGACAGGGATGGGCCTCTTCCCGGGGGCATGGTAGGAGCAGGAGACAGGGAAGTGGCTGTGGCAGCCGGCTCAACTGTCCTAGCAGCAAAACCATGTCCCTCAAATGCTGCCTGGGCTGGTGTGAAGTCCCTTTGGGCTACTCTGACCACATCCCGAGATCATCACTGGCCTAGAGACCTGGATCATTTCCTGGGCTTGCGTTGCCCCCTGCCAGAGGGGCTGGGGTATTGCTAGCTGGGCTCTGCGGGAACAAACACTTTGCCGTACCTCTCAGAGGTCCTGGTGATTCCTAGATTTCTATCGTAGGTTAGAAGGTTGTAGTGACATAAAACACACACATGTGCACACAGATGCAGGTGCAGGTGCGTGCACAGACCGAGGGGCCTGGCGGGGAGGGTGCACAGGTTCATGGTCCCGTGCTGATCTATGTGGATCATGGACATGAGCAAACTTGGCTACAGTTACATGCAGAGACAGATGCTGGGACAGCAGCGACCAATGCACATGCTTTCAGAAATGCACAAGCGTTCATCCCCGCCCCACCCGTTTGCCCCCAAAGCCCTCAGGGGCTCCAGAAGCTTCAGAGCCTTCTCTTCTCCCCATCGAATCCTCATTAGTGTGCGACCCTTGAGGAGCCTGTTATTTCTTCTGACCGACTTCCACCTTCCCACACTGTTCCCTCCCTTGTCTACCCACCTAGCATCTCTGAAATACATTTTTCTCCTTTAACTCATGATTCCTGGCTACCAGAATCTCATCTTGGGTTTCCTTGGGGGAGAACACCGGGGAGAGATCTCTTCCTGTCTTGGAGAAACGCCCCCCCCCCCGCCGCCCAGTCTCCTTGGAGTCTCCTGGTCAGAGGCACTAAGGAAGGAGAAGAAATGTTGGGGGCAGGACTCCGTGGGCAGAGAAGCTCAGCTGAGCCAGCAGCCTCTCTGTGCCCCCAACCACAATGCCAGGTCCCATGTTCCCAGCCCCACTGCTTCCTGGCACCACCTGCATAGGGAACTGGGCAGTCCCAGGGCTCTGATGCAGGTACTCAGCCTACCATGGCCAGGAGGACCTCCTTTGTGGCTTCAGTCCAGCTGCAAGTCTCCACTGAGGCTGGCAGCGGTGCCCAGCTCTGTGCCAGGCACTGTCAGAGCAGAGGTGGAAAGCTAACCCAGCCACTGCCCTCCAAGACTCCCATAGGCCAGCACTGTCAGCTTGGCAAGCAGCATTGAGTTGTGCCACAAAGAGGCCAAGCCACGGGAGAGTGCCGGAACAGTCCTGGGAGGCCCCGTGGGGAGGGAGGGCTGGGACCTGGTGAATGGTGGGGGAGGGAGCGCACTGGGGAAGCTGCCATGTTAGAAGGGGTGAGAACCCTGAGCAGGAGTCAGGCTGAGCTTGGACTCCAGCCCCTGCACTCTGCTTTGTCAAGTGCGAGACTTGTAGACGAGCCCTTCCTTTCCGAGCCTGTTTGGAGATATGTAAAATGGGCATATTAAAATCTGCACAGCTTATGGTATGTGTTAAATGAGATTTGCTTGTCAGAATGCTGGGGAATGTTAGGTATGATGATAGGAAAGAGAATAACAGCTGTTGAACATTGTGTATCCCTAGCTGTACTAGGATGGTCTACCTGGGTCATGGGAGTGGGTAGCTCCCCGGGGGTGGTGGGAGGTGAAGACACAGCAGTGGTTTCTTCCCCTGGCAGTATTCCTTGACCCCAGATGTTCCTGGGAGTTGCTGCTGCTGGTGGTCCTGTTCTTGGGCAGGGGTGGGAGAGTGGGACAGGGATTGGGACAGGCAGGTAATGAAGCATGAGAGGTGTCCCAGCACATCCCGGGAGTAGGGTTTGGGGAGCATAGGGGAAGTCCTAGCTGTGTGACATGGAGTGAATGTGCCAGCCCGGTTGTGCCTTTGTTGTCATTTCGAGGTCACCAGAGCTATAGGTACCTCCCTACTGGAGGGGCAGGGGCGCACACCAGGGTGGCTTGGCGCCAGCACCCCCTAATCTCCTTTCTCTGTCTCTCTCCCCCTCATCTGTTTTAGAAGCTGAGGCCAAAAACGCATGCAGGTGGCTCCAAGCGACAGGATTCCCTCAGTATGCTCAGCTTTTTGAAGGTAAGGCCACTCAGTGGCTCCCCCTCCCCCACCCCCAAACTTGCCTTATCCCTCCATTTTTCAGCTGGAAAATGGGTCCCCTCTTTGTTTTCTTCAAGCACACAAAGAGCTGCGTACCCTGGCCCTGCTCCCGTAGTTACAACCTCTCTCCTGCACCATCCTGTCCTCTCTCCTGCATGCTCATCAGCTCTCACAAGCTCTGCGGTCACCCATGTGTTAAAGTATCTTGTCTCAAGCCGGGCCGCTGCTCTGTACCACCACATCTGCTTTGTACTGTTTCTGAGAACCCTATTTACATAGATGCAACATGGAGGGTGCACCCTGGCAGCCCTGCTTTCGCCTTCCCTCCCCATGGCCTTATTTCTTTGCTTTCCTTCATTTTTCTGTTTTTCTCTAGAGTTGTTCATACTTGCTGTTTTCAGTTCCCCTCTTCTTCCCACACCCCCACTGTACACTGGCTTCATCCCTACCTCGCCAACAAAACAGCCCTTGTCAAGCTCACCAGAGATCTCCATGTGGTCAAATTCAGCGGTCACTTCTCAGTCCCGACTTAGTCTCTCAGTAGCATTCAACACAGTTGGCCACTCACTTCAGCTCCTAGAATGTCCTCTTCTCCTGGCTGTCTCTCTGGCTGCCGCTCTCAGTCTCCTTAGCTGACTCGGCTTCCTCTAGCTGCTCCTAGTTGTTAGGGTGTCCCAGGGCTCCATCGTGGCCCCTCTTCTCGCTCGACGTTCCTCTCCCAGGAGAACCTTGTCCAAGTACCATGTATATTCTGATGACTCCCCAGTGCCTCTCTGTCCAGACCTCAGTCCCAAGCTCCAGGTTCATCTCTTCAACTCCGAATTCAGTATCTCTGCTTAGCTGTCTGACAGACGTCTCAGATGATGGCACCACCACCGCTTAAGCCCCACATCCAGGCATCATCCCCCATTCCTCCTTTCCTTTGTCCGCATATCTAACCCTCCAGCTAGTCCCTTCTCCCTCCAGAATCTATCTTGAATCCATCCCCTTCCTACCACCTTCACTGCCACATCGGCGTGACCCGCTCGCCTGGCCCAGCGCCGCAGCCTCCTTTCTGAGCTCCGTCCTCTACTCTGAATGCACAGCAGCTGGAGGGACCCTTACTCTGCTCTGTGTTACTCCTCCGCTGGCTTCATAGCACACCCAGGATGAAGTGAGCGTCAGCACTTTGTTCCCGCCGACGAGGCTGCATCACCCAGCTTCCACATACTTCTCTCTGCTTTGCTCTCTACTCTCTGGGCTCCTTTCTACCACTTGCTCACACCAGGCTCTAGCCCTCCTTGGAGCCTTAGTTTGGGTCCTGCCTGGGACTTTCTCCCAGGCTCTTTGCACGGCTGGCCCCTTCTCGCTCTTCAGGGCTCAGCTCAGAAGTCACCACCTTAGCAAGGCCTCTCTTTACCCCGTCACCCTGGCTCGTGTCTTGGCTAGCATTTATAACTGCATAGTTTGTTTCTCTCACATATCGTTCACTGTCTGTTGCCCCTGTGACAACGTAAACTCCACGTAGGCTTCGATCACTTTAGTCTCATTCACTGTTGTGTCCCCAGTGCCTGGCACAAAGTCGATGCTCAATTAATAATAGTAAATGAGTCCATGGGCTTGTTTTACCAGTAAGGCAGAGAGGTGTGGGATTTGGGGATGCTCCTTCCTCTTCCCCCACTCCTTCCTCTTTCCCTTCCTCTTCCCAGACCCCAGGGAGTGGGTGCCCTTGCTCTGAGAAGTAGGCCAAGCGAGTTGTTGTTTGGCTGCACATGCACACTGTCCTTCCTCTCTCCCTGGTCTCCCCGGTTCACCTTGGGTCAGGGAAGAGGTTCCCTGTCTGAGCAGCCCAAGATGCAGAGGGGACTGGAGGAGCTCACACGGGCTCTTGGCAGCCACTCAGGGCCTCGAGCCTGCCTTCCCCCATGGACCTGCCAAAACTGACTGATGGGTCCTCTTGTCCAGGTTGACCCTCCTATCCTTTCCTTGACCTTCCCCCAACGGCCAACCATGAGCTCCCTGGGCCCCTCCTTTGCTGCAGCCTTTCTCCTGCTCAGCTCTCGCCTGCCTGCCTCCCCACTTCCTGGGCCCCCTTCTTCTCGCTCAAGGGTCGCTGGCACTGAGTTTCTAACCTGCCACCCTCGACCCATCTTGGCTTTTCTCTGGCATACAGAAGGTTCGTTTCCTGTGGATATTGGCTCTGTGAAGAAGGACCACGGTTTTCTGGACGAGGACTCTTTGGGGGCCTTGTGCAGGTAGGGGTGCTAAGGGCCAGACCTGGGAGGTCAAGGGCCTGGCTTGGGGCTTCCTCATGGGAAAAAGGACTATTAACAAAGCTCATCTGCTGCAGTGGACGCTGTTCGCTCTGTCTGCTGTGTCTGCTGTGACATCCTCACCCACCCAGGCACTAGAAAGCCAGGGTCTCGCCTCGATTCTTTTTTCCCTTCAGCTAGAGCCTCCAAACGTTCCTCTGATTTGTCCCCTGTCTACTTGTTTGAGGCCAAACCACGACTTCTTGGATTCATCCTCCTAACTGGCCTTCCTGCCTTCCAGCTCTGCATTCCCCTCCTTGCTCTGATCCAACGTCCCTATAGACACCAGAGTCAGCTTCCCAGTGGGTGTTCCCCTGCTTCAAGTGTCTCCCTGTCCGCAGGGAGAAGTCCAGAGCGTTTTTAGCCTGACACCTGAGGCCTTTTGCAACCTGGCTTTGACTGACCTTATCAGCCTCAGTCCTCCCCTCACATACACACTGGTCTGTTTATTGACCGTTTCCCTCTCTACATTGTCACAGGCTCTTATCGAAGCCTGGTATATGAGTCCCTGTTTCTCTCTCCCTCTGAATCCTACTTCTGTTCTCCAGCAAGTCTTCCCTGACCGCATTCCCCTGCCTTCATGGAAGGTCCTTGTCCCACCCCCTGCGTGCCTGCTGTGCCTTCTTTCTACTCTGTTTCTGAACATGTCCCATCTCTGTAGTGGGTTTTTCCACATCTGTATGTTCCAAGAGGGCAGAGCCCATACTCTCCACAGCATCATGCCTGGCACTGAAACCTTCATGAACACGGGGACTTGGGAGAAGTTCTGATGTCTTGGGCACGCAAAGCAGTGGGTGGCATCTTGGGAGTGTCTTGGCAGGCTATGCCCTGCAGGCTCTGGGGCTTGGGACCCTTGAGTGAACCCTGCTTTGTTTCCTTGCAGGAGGCTGATGACCTTGAACAGTTGTGCCTCGATGAAACTGGAGGTTCATTTTCAATGCAAGCAGGTGAGTCAGGACAGGAGTAGGCTCTGTGGTCTTGAGGTACCATGGGGAATCCAGGTCAAACAAAAACCACTTGTGAAACTAGCTCCAGTGTCCTGTGAGTCTGGGCTGTCTGGAGTGGTGCCTTGCTCCAGCCTGAGAGTGGGGTGTAGGGGGCTGTATGAGGCTGTTGGGTTTTGGTGAGCCTGGTCTCAAAGTTGGGGTGTGAGAACAAGCACCTTGGCCCGCAGCCTTACCCACCCCCCTCAGCCCACCCCTCCCTCCTGGACTTACTAATAACCTGACCTAGTGATGGCCGTCCCTCAGGGAAATCCATCTGCCTACACTGCCCTGTGATGGCAAAAATTCCTCGACTAGGGAGCAGAGACAGAGTAATGTGATGGAAAATCATGGCCTGTATGGTCTTAGAAGTCAGGATCCCAACCTCACCCCACAGGGTCTTACCCCACTGAGCCTCACTTTGTCCATCTCTGCAGTGAATTGGGGGTGGCATTAGTAGCCTCCAAAGGCCTTTCTGACTCCGCCAATCTGGGGTTGTAGAAATGGAGAGGGCTCTCGGTCTGCATGTAGCCCTGGAATGTGGGCCGGATGAACCCATCTTTCCCTGGGGTCAGGCTTTGTGGCTTTTCTCTGGAGCTTTTTCTACCAGAGTCCTGCCATCTCCAAGTTGCCAGAGCACTGGCCCGGGAAGCAGGAGACACCTGGCGGCTGGTCCCAGCTTTGCACTGACTTTTCAGTGACCTTGGACAAGCCTCTTCCCCTCTCTGGTCCTCAGTTTCCCCACTTTGCAAATTAGAAAATCTAAAATATCCTTTCTAGCTCTGCCATTCTGGGATTCTAATCTAAGAGTATAGGCTACAGATCCACTGGGAGGCTGCTGAGAACAGGAGGTCAAGATGCTTGGATTATATTATAATATAATTATACTAATATAGTTTATAATAATAATATTATAATATAATATAATAATATAATTATATTATAACCCTGGCTCTGTCACCAACTTACTGCAGACATTGTACGACCTTGGGCAAGTGGCTTCTCATTTGTTTGGGTTTCCCTATCTGTAAAATGGGGAGGAATTTGATTGATCAGATGACCACTACCCTCCGTCTGGGCTTCCTCCATGACTCCTAGCTGCTTCTGGCAATCCCAGAGCCAGTTCTCCCCATCCTAGGATGTGTTCTCAGCCAGAGAGCAGGGCCCTTTGCCCCAAAGTCCCCCAAGAGTTTGGAGGCAGAGAGTGGAGCCCAAGCAAGGGCTCGTGGGCTGGACACCTCTGACCCCACCCTGTGGCACCCTTCCCAGAATGAAGACTCAGAGGAGGAAGAGCATTGTACCATCAGCAACCACTGGGCCTTCCGGCGAGAAAGTAAGCGCTGGTCTCATGTGGGCTCCTCTGACCTGCTGGCCCCACCGAGCCCTGGCCTGCCAGTGACCTCCAGCTGTGAGAGCGTCCTCACTGAGCTTAGTGCCACCTCCCTGCCAGCCATCACTGTGAGCCTACCGCCTGAGCCAGTGGACCTGCCCTTGCTAGGCTGTGCTCCCAGCCCAAGTGGCCGGCCCTTTCTCAGCCCCACTCAGGACCAGAAGACTCCACAGGACAAAGCCAAGAAGCACCGTTCCCGGAGCTTCCTCAAGCACCTTGAGTCTCTGAGGCGGAAGGAAAAGGGTGGCAGCCGGCAAGTAGAGCCAGAGCGTAGCTCAGCCACCTTGGAGAAGGCCACCAAAGCCGCCTCTTTCCGAAGTCGCCGTGGCTTCCTCTACAGGGCCAAGAACCGGGCAGCCACCTCAGCCAGTGGCAGTGGCACTGAGACCCCGAGGGCCTGGGAGGCCTGGCCTGTGGCCACATTCCAGCATCCTCAGCGGGCACACTGGGATGACTGCCTGGTGCACGTGCCCAGGGACCACAAACCAGGCACATTCCCTCGCTCCCTGTCCATTGAGAGCCTGTGCCCTGAGGATGGACACCACCTGGCAGATCGACAGCCAGGTAGCTGCTGGGGCTATGACGGGCGCCGGGGCTCCTGTGGCTCCACGGGCAGCCACGCCAGCACCTATGACAACATGCCTGAGCTGTACCCAGCTGAGCCTGTCCTGGCTGGTGCCAAGGCTGAAGAGGAGGAGGAGGGTGGGGACAGCTACACTCACCTGGATGACATCCTCCAGCACGTGTGGGGGCTGCAGCAGCGGGTGGAGCTCTGGTCTCAGGCCATATACCCAGACCTGGGGCCTGGAGATAAGGAAGAGGAAGAAGAGGAGGAAGCCGCTTCATCAGTAGAAATAGCCACCAGTGGAGTGGAAGGCCAGACCGATGAGGCTCGGGCCCAGGGAGAGGCTCCAGCCCTCAGGGAGTCCTCAGCCCTGGGCCAGGCGGATGTCCAGCCAGGAGTCCCGGCTCAGGCTCAGGCCCCAGCTGAGGCTGAGCTCCTGGCACTGGCAGAGGCTGGGGCCCCCGGCTTGGCCCAGGATCATGAGCAGGAGGCTCATTCAGCCGGGGAACCCACTTCTGCCTCCAGTCTGTCTGTGGAAGAAGGACACTCCATTTCTGACACTGTGGCCTCCTCCAGTGAGCTGGACAGCAGCGGGAACTCCACAAACGAGACTGAGGCCACAGGGTCCCCGGCTGGACTCCAGGCATCAGCACCCCGTGAACGACGAGATTCAGGTGTTGGGGCCTCACTTACCAGACCCTGCAGGTGGGAGTTCAGGGTAGGGGTGGGGCAGGGCTTCTGTTGTCCCTCTCTCTCTTTCCCCCATCTCCCTGTCCCTCTCCCTCCCTTCATCTCTTCCCCTACCCCGTTTCTCTCTTCCCTTCCTCTTTCCCTCCTCACTCCCCCAAGCCAATTTCTTCATCACAAGGCGCAGGGGCAAGTTCTTAGGGGCTGGGTGACTGCCAGCTGGCATCCAGTCCCAGAAGAGAAATAGAAAGAGTAATGGGATCGGGAATCTGGAATGTGAGGTTCAGGACCTGCCTCTGCTATGGCCTTGCGCAAACTGTGGCTCCTTTTGGGTCTCAGTTGCCCCGTGTGTAAATCCAGGGCATCACAGGAGATGGTCTCTGATCCCCAGCTTCACTATTCTGGGCTTCTCAGAGCAGCCCCTCCACTGCAGTCTTGAAAGGAAGGGGGACTGATACTGTTTGCCGGCACTAGATGGGCCTGAGCTCTGTGCCACCCTTCCTGACAGCATCTGGCTGCTGTGCAGCCCTGGAAACCAGGACTGAGCTTTCTCCACCCTGGGGCCCAGCATCAATGCTGACCGTGGTCCCTCCTCCTTGTATGTTTTTTCTTTGGGGGGAAAATACGAAGACCAGAAGAACACAGTTTTACTAAGGTTTACTGAAACCTGCTCCTCTGGCCTTCTCTACCCCGTCACCCCTCACCAGGAAGCTCCGTTGGCACAGCTTCCAGAACTCCCACCGGCCCAGCCTCAACTCAGAGTCGCTGGAGATCAACCGGCAGTTTGCCAGCCAGATCCACCTCTTGCACAAGGGCTCACTGCTGCGGCTCACCGCCTTCATGGAGAAGTACACTGTCCCCCACAAACAGGGCCGGGTCTGGTGAGTCCTGGGCCATGGTGGGCGCCAAGCTGCTCATCCAAGTCCTGGATCCCTCTCTGCCCCCACCCCAGGGCCCTGGGAGGGTCACCCTCAGTAGGTGGGTGCAGGCAGGTGGAGCCCCTAGGCCAGTGGAGTGGTGGGATGCGCCAGGAGGCTGGAGAGGTCAGCGTGGCTCTGGGTGACAAATGTATGTCTGTGGGAGATGCACATGGGATTCACATGAGTGGGTGCCGTGAATGAGGAGGGGTGGGGTGGGGGTCGGGACCCCAGGCCCCCCAGCTATACCTCCTCCATCCCAATTTCCATGCTGCCACCAGGGAGATTGTCCTAATATGCATCTTTGGTGGTCACTCTCCTGACAGATACCTTCCTGTGGCTCCCCATTGCCAGAGAATGTGGTCCAGTTTCCTTCCCATCATGATCCTTTCACGTTCCAACCCCGCCTCATCTGTCAGGCTCTTTGGTCTGCCATACCCAAGCAACACCACCAGACAGGCCAGCAGACTAGTCGCCCTTCTCTGAATGCACCATGCTCTTGTTCCCGCCTCTTTGCCTTTGCCCATGCTGTTCTCTCTGCCTGGAATGTCTTTTTCCCATTTATCCTCTTGGACAAGGCCTACCCATCCCTTAAGAGCCAGCTGAATTTCCACCTTCTCTCTGAAGCCTTCCCTGACCCCCTAGGTACATACAATTCCCCTCCCTCATGGGTCTTCCCCTAAGTTCTTGGCCCACTCCTGGCCACATGTATTGTCACTGCCTGTCCATGCAGTCAGCTCCTTGACCAGACTGAGAGCTCCCTGTGTTCCTCTGGGACTCCCTAGGGCTGGGCCCAGAGCAGGTGCTCAATGAATGTTGCCTCTGGGGAGATGGCATGTTTCTTACCCTGCTCACCCACACCTGAGTCCCCCAGGACTGCAGACAGGGTCTCCAAGCTGTGTCTGGGCCTACCCCATCCTTGCTCCTGATCTTCTGTCCCTCCCCCAAACAGGTCAGTGCCCAAGTTCATGAAGAGGCACAAGACACCGGACTACCGGGGTCAGCATGTGTTTGGGGTGCCGCCCCTCATCCATGTGCAGCGCACAGGCCAGCCACTACCCCAGAGCATTCAGCAAGCCATGCGCTACCTGCGCAGCCAGTGCCTGGACCAGGTGAGGCCTTCTGGGGAGCACAAAGAGAGATGGTGACGGGAAGGAAGTCCAAGGCTGAGGGATTAGGGAGGGGAGCTTCGCTGGCCCTCCCCCTGGGTTGGGCTAGCCCACCAGAAACTTTTCCTATCCTCAGGAAGCCCCAACAAGGATGGACCCAAAGCTCCCTTCTGCCTGGCTCTGTGCCAGCTTTTTTTCTGGCCCAGGCGCATTAGCCCCCACCTTCCAGGAGCCTGCGTTAGCCTAGGTCCTCGTTTTCCTACTCATCTCCACTAAAGCCACCTTTCTCCTTGGCCCCAAGGCTATGAAAACCCTTCTCTTTGGTTTTGCCATCTCTCTCCTACCCTGCCCAGCAGGAAGCTTGCCAGGCTTGGATGTCTCTGGGGTGGCCTACACTCCTAACACACGGTCTAGGGCTGGCCTCACGGTCTCCCTCCCCCCCCCCCGCATGTCTCCCTCTCTCCCTCCCCTGCATGGGCCAGGTGGGCATCTTCCGCAAATCCGGGGTGAAGTCCAGGATCCAGAACCTGCGTCAAATGAATGAGACCTCCCCCGACAACGTCTGCTACGAGGGCCAGTCTGCCTATGATGTGGCTGACCTGCTGAAGCAGTATTTCCGGGACCTGCCTGAGCCAATCTTCACCAGCAAGCTCACTACCACTTTCCTACAGATCTACCAGCGTGAGTCGCCTGCACCTATCCTCAGTAACCTGCCAGGTTCTTGGCCTCCCTGAATCCTAGGGCTTGTGGAGGATAAACCTTGTGCAGGCAAGCGTAGCTGCACCCATGAGCTCAGTGGAAGATTTACTATGCCGAGTTGGAGAGACCACATTCCATTCCCCAAACCCATTATATGGACTGAGGCCCTGAGGAATGGCAGGGACTTCCCCAAGCTCATGCTTCACCTTACAGCCAGGCTTGATCTAGCACCCAGAGACCTCCCAGAGTCCACCTTCCCCCTCACCAACTTCCCCTTGGGACCACTGTGCCTTCTGCGTTCCTGGAAGCAGGAAGCTTGCTGCCAGAGGCTCTTGGGGAATAAGGAAGCCCTTCTGTCTGCCTTCCTCACAGTCCTCCCCAAGGATCAATGGTTGGCAGCCGCGCAAGCCGCCACCTTGCTGCTCCCCGATGAGAACCGAGAGGTGCTACAGACCCTGCTCTATTTCCTAAGCGACATTGCCTCTGCTGAGGAAAACCAGATGACAGCTGGTAACCTGGCTGTGTGCCTGGCACCTTCCATCTTCCACCTCAACGTCTCCAAGAAGGATAACCCCTCCCCCAGGTGAAACAGGGCAAGGCATGGCAGGGCCAAGCAGGAAGGGTTTGGACCCCACTGGCTTTTTGGCCCTGGATGATTGGCACTGCAGTTCCCAGGCGTCACCACAAGGGGCCAGCCTGACTCCTCAGGGGCCCTGGGCGGGTTGGATGCTGTGAAGCAGGGTCTTCAAAAGGGCAGCAGGTTGTTTTGTGTTCAGGACTGGCAAACAGGCTTCTGGGGAGCTTGGCTTGTGCCCTCGTGCCATCCTCTCTTCCTGGCCCTTCCCTCCAGGATCAAGAGCAAACGCAGCCTGGTTGGCCGGCCAGGCCCTAAGGACTTGAGTGAGAACATGGCTGCCACCCAGGGCCTATCACACATGATCAGTGACTGCAAGAAACTTTTCCAGGTGAGTCACTCTAGGCCATGGTGCCTACTTCCCAGACCCGGCAGAACCAACATGCCTGGCCTTTGTGCCCTAAGTCCGGGATAGGGCGCATCTGGACACATAATGCTTCAATGTCCTACTTTCAACTCTCCCCCTACAAAGTTTTTCATCTACCACACCGCAGTAGCCAGGTCTCTCCGCTCCCTTAAAATGAACCTGGCAGACCCCGTAGGCTCTGGGACTGGGCGTCCCTGACTCTGCTGCTTCCCACGGCCCCCAGCCTGGTGTGTGTGTGTGCTCTCCCAGGTGCCCCAGGACATGGTGCTCCAACTGTGTGGCTCCTACAGTGCAGCTGAGCTCAGCCCTCCGGGCCCAGCCCTGGCTGAGCTGCGGCAGGCCCGAGCTTCTGGCATGAGCCTGAGCCTCTACATGGAAGAGAGCGTCCAGGAGCTGCTGCGCGATGCCGCTGAGCGCTTCAAGGGCTGGATGAGTGTGCCAGGGCCCCAGCACACGGAGCTGGCTTGCAAGAAGGTGAGGACCACACTGCCCAGGGTGACCATGGGGCCAGGAGAGGGCAGGGTGCAGGCTGTGTGCAGGGATCCTCAAGGAAGGAGCTGCCCCCGCCTGTCTCGCTGTGCTTCCGCCTGATACTTGGAGAATGTCAGCCAGCAGAGCGAGGGCCTTAAGGAAGTGAGAAGCAAATGAGAGCAGGGCCCTCTCTCAGGGAGCACCTGCCGGAATTACCTCCCCAAAAGCCCACTCCAGACATGTCACTACTTTTAGAGCCTCACCTGCCATCCCTACCTGCACTGCAGTCACGCTGAGCTCCTCACGTTTCCACCTTTGTGCCTCTGCCTCTGCTGTCCTCCTGCCTGGACCTGCCCCAGGCATTATGTTTCCTCAGCCATTTTCAGCCCCAGCTTGATATGCCCCTCCTCCATTCAGAGCCTCCAGTCATAGCCCAGGCTGGAGGTGACTTCTCTCTGTCCTTCTCTTGGCACTAGCCGCGTTCTTTCTCGGATTCTGATTATAAGTAACAGTACAAGCCCAAGGTTTGCCACGGATAAACCGGTCGTAGTAAAAGCCTCCTTACAGGGTCAGGGTGAGAAGCTTTGCACAGGGCCTGGCACATGCAAAAGGCTCAGGAAGTGGCAGCTTCTGTGGCCATGCGTGTGTTCCGCTTCCCACACTAGATGGGGAGTTCCTTGAGGATGACCCCCATATTCAGTTCCAGAAATCCCAAGCGCTGTGCCCATTGCTCGGTAGAGCCTAGTAGGCCTCAGAGAATGTGTGTCCTGTCATCTCTTTGTGCTCTTGAGCAGGCGGAGGAGCAGAAATCTGGAAAGGAGAAAGAGGACAGGGAGCACAGGGCTGGCCTGTCTGGATCTGGCTGGGGTTAGCGGAGTAGTCCTGCCGCCTTCCCTTGTTGGGGGCTGGAGTGAGGGCAGGCCGGGGCCCAGGGGTGGATTGGGAGTTCTCCAGCCCTGACAGCTTCCCCCATCCCCACTCCTGTGGCTCGCAGGCACCGGACGGGCACCCGCTGTGTGTGTGGAAGGCATCCACAGAAGTGGCTGCCCCTCCGGCCGTGGTGCTACACCGTGTCCTGCGGGAGAGGGCCCTCTGGGACGAGGACCTTCTGCGGGCCCAGGTGTTGGAAGCCCTGACGCCGGGTGTGGAGCTGTACCACTACGTCACCGACAGCATGGCACCCCATCCCTGCCGCGACTTTGTGGTGCTCCGGTGAGGGGCTTGAGCTGTCACCCTGCTGTACTTGGGGGACTGGGGAGGTGGGGTGGGAACCGGCGCCAGGAAGCTGAATGTGTGTGTCCCTTCCCCACAGGATGTGGCGCTCTGACCTGCCCCGTGGGGGTTGCCTCCTCGTCTCTCAGTCCCTGGATCCTGAGCAACCCGTGCCGGAGTCGGGGGTGCGGGCCCTGATGCTCACTTGCCAGTACCTCATGGAACCTTGCGGCCTGGGCCGCTCCCGGCTCACTCACATCTGCCGCGCTGACCTCAGGTACCAGGCCACCTCAGCCCTGCGCCCCCCCCCCACCACCACCACCTCTACCCCATGCCCCTGATCCTGGGGAGCAAGTCCTGTCTTCCTTGTCCCTGGCAAGGGCTCCAGGGAAGAACCCACGGCTCATGGCCTCCTGCTTCTACTTCCCCAGGGGCCGTTCTCCTGACTGGTACAACAAAGTCTTCGGGCACCTGTGTGCCATGGAGGTGGCAAAGATCCGGGACTCCTTCCCGACCCTGCAGGCAGCTGGCCCTGAGACAAAGTTGTGAGCCTTGGCCTGGTCCCAGAGTGGCACCACTCAGGCCCCCTGGCACCAACGCAGTGAGGGGGAATGAGAGCAGAGCCGCCCCCGGATGGATGCTGCTTCCAAGGGTAGAGGCAAGGCCATGCGGTCGCCCTTACTTCCCGAAGCTCCTCCATGTGTACGGGGAAGGAAAAGGGAATTTCAGTGTCCTGTCTCCACTCCACCTCCGCCCCCAAACCTGTGCTCTGCCCTCCCGAGGGAGAGGAGTCACTTTTGGAGCAGGAAGACGGCTACTGTCCTTCAAGTGCAAGGAGCCACCAGTCAGCCTGAAGCCTTCCCAGCTCCTCCGCCTGCAGGGTGAGAAGGCAGAGAGCAGTGTGTGCTCCTAGCTCTCTGCCATTCTGAAAGGCCAAGCCATCCTGTTTGGTGCTAGGGTCCCTCTGAGTTTGCACCGGAGGTTCTGGTAGTGCCTTTGGGCCCAAAATTGGTCCTAAACTGGTTTTTGCAGAGAATTCGGACTGGAGTGGATAGGCACAGGGCAGAGCACAGGGCAGCCCCAGCCACCACGAGCTGGTTGATCTGTGTAAATATGATGCTGATTTTTATGAGGCTGATTTAAAGAGGGGGCACTGATGGGTCCCAGTAGGTGACATGACGATTTGGGATAGCTTGGCATGTGAGAGTGGGGGGAACCTTCCTTTCTCAGATCTCAAGAGACCAATGAACCAGTCTCCCCTGACTCGGGCCCCATACTTGGTCTGCCACTCCCTGGGGTCCTGTGCAGCCATTGGCCACGCGCTGCCACGTCTAGAGGGTAAACAGCCTCGCTCCCGCCACACGGGCGGAGCAAAAGCAGATGGTGGTGAGGAGACACTGTCTGTGTCCGCGTCGCTTTTCCTGCTCTTCCTGCCTGCGGTAGCAGGCTGATATGACAACCCCTTCCCCCAGCAGAGACCTGGCCCCTGGCTCAAGCAGCCAGCCAGTCAGATGGAAGTGCGTAATGTCACGTCAGCCTGCTGGGGCTTGGTCCGAACCTGACCTCTCCCACCCACCAGCCATCTTGGTTCACGTGCAGAGTCAAATGCCAAACGCCAGCTGGTGCTTTATTATCAGTTTGGGCCGAATAAACTGGAGTGGGATGGGTTCCAGCCAGTCAGTTGTAATGTTTAAACCTATCTATCTATTTGATTTGTACCTGTAGATACTGTACAGTCAGAATATAAAAAATGTATTTGTGTATATATAGATACATATACACCCCCCACACACACACATCTATATATATACACACACGCACACGCGCACACACGCACGTATTCTATGAGTGTACCATAATCTGTTGGGTCGGGGCAGGGGTCTGGAAAGCCTCGGCGGGAAGGGCCCTGAAGATGAGACAGGGGAGGTGGAGAGCGTGGTCCATGTGACCCCCCCACCCAGTGGAACAATAAAGCATTCCTACAGATGCACTGTGTCTGTGTGGTTGTCTTTGCTGAGACGATGGGCCAGGGACAAGGGGCAAATTACAATGCAGTTTCGGTGTTAGGGTCAGAGGTTGTGAGCGTTACCAACGTAGGACTTGAGGGAGGCCGCAGGAGAAATGGGGAAGGGCCTCAGCCTTTCTCTGCGGGAGATGATTGGGGCTGGGAGAGGCAGGATTCTGAGAAGCCAGGGCTTGGGCAGAAGCCGCAAACCCTATTCCCTGACCTGACCATGGCCCCTATCTGAGCAGCCCCCACCATGACCTCATGCGTCCTGACGATAGCCCTATGGACGGGTGCCTTTGCTACGCTCTCCTTTCTTCCCCTGCTGCACACGGCTCAAGCTGAAGGATGAAGAGTGGAGACCCAGTCTCAGGAGGCCTGGGGACCCTGTTCTACCCGTAAGCCAGCCTGATACAGGTCTCAGTGCCTCAAGGCAGCCCCTGGCCTGGCTCCAGTGGCCGGCAAAGAGAGGCCCCTCATATAGACTTCCTGCTTTCTTTGCCACATTGCCGTAGCCATAAAATCCCCAAGCTCCGAGGGGCAGCTAGAGAGAGAGAGTACAGGCTTTGTAATCAATCTGTTTGCATCCTTGGGGTGCTGTTGAGTAGCCTGGGGTAAACAAGTCCTGTTCCTCCTCTTTCTCTGAACCTCAGCTTCCTCTTGGGCCAAGCAGTCCGGTGATCACCTCATCACAAGTCTGGCTCAGTAAGTGTTCAGCACTTAACACTCGGTGTCTGTCAAGTCCCATTTCTCTGTCACCTTCTTCCAATCTCTTCTTCTGGGTTCAGCTGTACCTACATGCCCTTGGCCTTTCCTCACTGCTGCTGCCTGGGGGTCTTGGCTAAACCTAGAAGGGAGGGAGGTGGAGCAGAGAACCTGTCAGCCCCTTGAGTTTGGGAAAACAATGAAGGCACCCCGTGTGTGATGTAGGATGGGAGATCACTCAAGCAGCTCTAGTGTTAGGGGACACCGGCCTGAGGCTCGAGCCAGTACTTTTCAAGGCAGGCAGCCAGGGGAACTTCTGGCACAGGTACTGCCCCACCTGGTCATGGAAGGAGGCCGTGGTGATGGTACAGAAGATACGGTTGAGCATGCTGTTCATGGGTGGCATGAAAATGCCAGGAGACAGAAAAGAGTTATGGAGGAGGTTCTTGGAAGGGCCAGAGAATTCCGCGTGTTTCAGCTCTGGACTCTGAGGCCCTGGACCAGTTGCCCAGTGTGGCTCCTCTATGTTTGGCATTTTAGGAGAGGTCGTACCAAGCAGGGGAGCTTCCCTGGGCCTTTATGTAGTGTTACCCCCCTGCATAAAGCAGAGGCTTCCATCCCTCCATCCTGGCATCTCTGCCTGGCCCACCATGCAGTCTGTGAGTGCACTGCCATGGCTTATAGACATCGGAGTGGGTATCATGGTGATGAGGCCGCCCAGGCCGCTCACTCCCACACATGGCAGGCACCACCCATGGCCATTTCTAACCCTCAGTCTTGTACCTTGATCCACCTTGAGTTGGCCTTTCCCTGGTGCCAGAGAATTCTCACCCTCAAATTCCCAACCCCATTGCCTGTACGTTCTACTCTTATGCTTCCCCTGATCCAGTGAAACCAGGCTGTGGGTGAATCCCACACGGGAACTGAACAATCTGTCCACGAGCATCAATCCGTTATTTTCTAGTCTCCAGAGCCCTGTTGCCAGAGTGGCTGAGGGTAGATGGTAGACAAACCCAGGCTCAGAACTAGCTATACCATCATCTGGCTCTGTGACCTTAAGTGGCACACGCAACATTTCTGATTTGGTTTTCCTCACAGAAGATAAGGCTAGTGCTTGTTTGTACCTTGCAAGGGTGTCATCAGGGTTAAATCAGCCAGTGCTTGTGAATATGGCTACACAGTGCCTAGGACATGGCGGACATGAATAAATGGTTGTCTCCCCTGCCCCGCGGCCTCCCTGCCAGACTCCGTGGAAGGCTTGGACTTAGGTGGGTGGGAGTGGGGTGCATATGCATATCATTTCCTGATTTGCACCAAGGTCCTACCTACCCTTTTGGCTCCCAGACCACCACAACTTCGGCTTTCGCCATTCTGGACACACCTACCTCTTCACCAGCCTCTAAATATCCTATGACCTCTTTACATCCTAACTACTGATTGGTTTTCACTGTACTTCCTCCTTGAGAATTTGGCCCCATGGCCTTATCTTTAGTCTTGAAGCCTTCCTTTCTTATCCCGTCCTCTCTGCCTCACCTTGCTCATTAGGGACCTCGCTGACATCCATTGTTTCAGTTTATACCTCTGTGCAGAGGCCGTCCCCCGCCCCATCACTACCAAGATCCCCATCACTTCCTTTGGCTCTGGCCAGTATTTATCACTGCACGAAGGGACCTCTGCACCTGGAGGCCCCACCTGCATATCCAACTTAACAGGCACAAGCCAAACTCACCATCTTCCCACACACAGTCTTCTCCCTGCTGCCTGCTGTGTCTCAATTCGTGGTACATGTTATCTTCCTGGCTGCACAGCTCAGATCCCCAGATCAGCCATGATCCCTCCTTCTTTCTCAACCAATGCATCCATCCATCCATCCATCCATCCATTCAAATTCCCACCCATTCTGCTATTCAACCAGTAGTTGTGGAATGTCTGTTTTATGCCAGACTCTGCTGAGGCACAGAGAATACATCAGTGAACAAGACTGATAAGATTCTCACCTGCCTTTAGTGCACATTCTAGTAGATGGGTGAGTGGAGGGAGGTGGATGATAAACACACAAGCTAACTTCAGCTATTATAAGGGTGATGAAGGCAGTAAAGCAGGCTGAGGTAGTAGTGACTGAGCACTTACTCCAATAGGGTGGTCACAGACAGCCTTTCTAAGCAGGTTACATGGAAGCCAAGACCTGGGGAAAATGAATGGGCTATGCAAAGATCTAAGGTAAAGAGTTCTGGGCAGAAGAAATACTGAGCAAGTATAATGACCTTAAGGTGGAGACAAAGTTGGCATTCCCAGGTCAGAGTGGCTAGGGTGCAGGGAGCAGGGGAGAGTGGGAGAAGATGGGGTCAGAGTGGTAGGGCCAGATTACGTGGGCCTAATGGGGAAGTAGCCACGTCTTCTTGAGTCTCCTTGCACGGTGTCCCCCCTTCCAGCCCCTGCCCCAATGTCTGCAGGAGCCCAGTTCACATTGCATTCCTTTCCACCTGGATATTCGGGAGAGGCCCTCATCTCTTGTCTCTCCTCTCCCACCCTTTTCCACCTATACCCAGTACCAGGTCAATCATTTCTAAAGTCAAGTGTCACCCTGTCTTTCTGACTCAAAAACTGTCAATGCTTCCACTTCCCCTCCCCCCACAATGCAGCCTTGACCTGTCCACCAAGTTTCTTCCCCCTTACCCTCTGTTCTCCAGCTGTGTTCCAGGCATGCTCCCTTAGTTCCCTTTGCCAGGGGTGGAAGTAGGACTGTCTTGGACTCAGAGGACCCAGGTTCAAGTCTCAGCTCTGGCAGTTGTTAGCTGTGGGGCTGTGGGCAAGTTATTTAAACTTTCAGGGCCCCAGTTTCCCCATACATAACTAAAATGAGGTTCGGAGAGACGTGTGAATTACTTAGCAAGGTAGGTTGATTATTGCAAAGTGCTATCACCGTCCAACCTCACCAGTCTAGCAATAATACTCAATTCCAATATGTCTCCACCATGAAGTCATTCCCAAAACTTCCAGCAAGGTTTGTTCTATCCCTCCTCTGAGTTGTCATTGCCCTTTGCATCTAAAAGGCCTCCATCTTGCTGATGCCTCCTCTTAGGGTGTTTTGGGCACCAGTCACATTGCCAGTATCCCCAGTAGTTTGGGAGCACCTGGGATCAGGATCCTGTTGGGGTTCACCACTGAGTCCTTCATAGTGCCCAGCTCGAGGAGGAAGGGAGGCCCAGGGAAGGCATCTGGAGACACAGAAGTGGGTTCAAGTCCTGGTTCTGCCACTTCTTGGCAGTGTGAACGTGACTTTCTGAGCCTCAGTTTTCTCATCTATAAAATGGGTACAGGAATGCCTGCCTCTCTAGGGTGTTGCGAGGAACCCACATACCAAGCACAGTGCCCAGTACAGTCCTAGGCAGAAAGGGAGCGTGTTACCACTGTTTATTGTGCAACCTCCTTTTCTCCAAGCCCTTGCGCTACAATCTCCCCCACCAACTAGGTTTGCCCCCTTCCAGGCTCAGCCAGCCTCTCCCAACCAACCTGCCCCTGAGCTCATGAAGTACTTTTTGAGTGGAATTTTGTCACATAAAACTAACATCAAATGTGCAAGCTCATCTCCTCATCTAGGTTACGACATCCAGGACAGGGACTAGGTGAGAGGCATCTCTGTAGCCCCAGTGGCCAGCACCGGATCTGGTCTAGAAGAGCCAGTGTCAGGGAGCTCAGGGCGTGTGTGCTGAATGCAGTTAAGTATTTGTGTGTAGAAGCAGGAAGACATGAGAGAACATGAGATGGGGCCTGTGAGGATGGAAAGGGTCCCTGGAGCTTAAAGAAACCTGGGGAAGAGTGAGTGAGGATGGCATCAAGCTTCTGCCACCGAGGAGTGAGCACGTGGATACTGAGCGCTGACTCTATACCAGGCCCTGTGCCGTGTATTTCCCACGCAGGATATCCTTTAACCTCAAAAGTCCCCTGTGCGGTGTTAGCATCCCCTTTCCCTGGATGGAGAGCTGAGAGTCTGAGAGGCAAGGAAACTTGCCCTGGGGTCCACAGCAAGCAAGCAGTGGAGCTAGAACTTCCGCCCAGATTCCCAAGCTTGTCTTCTTCCCCCAGCTATCCAGAGTGAAGGGAGAGGATGCTCCCACCTCTTGCTGGTAGCGTCAGTGTGTCTGCCAGAACAGTAGGGAGGGAACCGGGAGTGGAACGTGTGAGAGCTGTTGAACAAGGGAGGAAAAGCACTTGGGGAAAGCTGAGGCCAGGACGCAGGGCAGAGGGGCGGGGCTTCAGGGATGCACACTGGTCATGGCCGCTGCCTTTCTCTGCCCCAGGCCACCCCCGCAGCCTGCTGGGGGTTGGTCTGCCCTGTCCCTAGGATTCCTGCCCTGCCCGGGAAGGGCCCTAGGGTGGCCTTGGGCTGCCACGGCCTCTAGACAGGCAGATGGTGTCTCAAGCCAACGGGGTAGGTCTGTGATTGAGCAGAGACCGGGGCCGCACGTGAGCTTTCATGGCCCTGCCTACTTTGGCCTTCGTGGGCACTTCCTTCCTAAACAATATTTTAATAAATATTTTACAACTACATTGGTATAAACTCAAATATTCTCTGGGCTGAACTAATCATTATATATTCACTGTTATTATATTCATTTTTTTCTTCCGATGTTAAAATAAATTAAAATTAAAACATTGTCTTGGGCCCTAGATGCTGGACCTACACAACTAACAATAAGCTGGCCCTGGCAGAGGGCAGCACAGAAGCTATAAATGAGTAAAAACAGCTCTGCTCAGGGGGTGAGAGGTCCTGAGGCCTGGGCAGCTGGGTGTCCGTCTCTACAATTCACTTCGGGCGCATTGAACACGAGTGACTGTGGACACCCCTTCTCATTTCCCAGCTCCACCCCAGCTACGCTTCCTAGTCCAGAGAGGCAAGCACATTCCTGTCACGGCCTCTAACTGGCTCCTATGGCCTTGGACCAACTTCTTGCTGGCAAATGAGAGCGATTTATCGCCCCAGGCTCCTGACTGGCAGGCAAAGCCCGTGGTTCCCAGCTTCCTCTCCTCTGAGGAGCCGGGGAAGAGCTGGGCCCACCCTGAGGCTGGCTTCCTTCCAACCAGCCCCCCGGGGTGGGTGGTCAGCTGAACCAGTGGCTCCAGCTTGTCCCTGGAGTGGGACATGTTGTAGAGGTCACAGAAAAACACCAGCATAAACAAGCACTGCTTATGTAGGCAGAGGAAATGGCCATGTCTTGGCCTGTGACAGCTTTATGAGGAGGGGAAGCAGAGATGAGGGGAGGGGAAGATGGGGGGTGGGGGGGGGCAAGGTGCTGAGAAGGGAGGCAGGGCCCAGGGCGAGCAGGGGGAACTACAGGATTGAAACCCAACCCCTCCCTCTTCAGTGTGGTTGACACAGCTCGCCTACCTGTTTTCTCATTACATGTTCACAAAACCCTGAAGGTAGGTACACTTTTATCCCCACTTTTAAGGTGCAGAAACTGAGGCTTAGAGAGGCGAAGGAGGGCACTTGCCCAACATTATACCCAACTAGGGATTCTCTGTTAGTGGTGGAGTTAGATTTGAACAAATTGGGTCTGTGTGATTCAGTGTTGGGTGGGTGAGAAGAGCTCAGTCAGTTAGGTGGTGGCAGAGAGGTGGGGGTGAGTGAGGCAGGAGAGCCTTCTATCTGCACTGTTTCCCATCAAGTACACTTGATTTGCTTCCAAAATACTCTGGGGTGGGTATCAGCATACTAGTAGCTGATGTTTACTATACGCCAAGCACCGCTTACATACTTTACATGTCTCTCCTCCTCTAGTGCTTAGTGTGCTTTGATTATGACAGGCACTGGGTTGAGTACTTTAAGTGTATTTGCTCATTCACTTTTCACAACACTCTTGTGATGAATAGCCCCATTTTACAGATGAGGACAACCGAAACCCAGAAAGGTGAAGGGACCTCCCTGAGGTCACAGAGCTAGCCAATGAGGGACCCTGGATTTGAACCTTGTTTTTTCAGACTCTAAAGACCAAAGAGGAACTGGGGTTGGGCAGGGCAGTGGGCGTTGACGCAGTGGGATAATCTCGGCAGAGCGAGAGGGCTGAAGACGGAGCCCAGTCAAAGAAGGAACCTCAAATGCCAGAGACTGTTCTTCACCCAGAGGGATGGTTAGAAGTTTCCATGTCCAGAAGGAAAGAGAGGAAGTAGGTCTAGAGAGTGGCTGGAGAGATTGGGGTTGGATGTTGGGAAGCACTTCCTCATTCTGTGGATCACTAAAGCACCACTTACCTGGCAGCATCTTGCCTGGAAGGAGGGGCTGTCTAAAATGATCCCCCTGAGGCTTGGAGATTGAATCAGACTTTGAGGAGGACATGCAAGGACCTAAATTGTCTCAAACAGCAGGGCTGAGTTCCTCCTTCGGAGACCAGCTCCCAGTTACAGGTGGAAGGAGAAGAAATGGGCCTGAGCCCCAAGCACCAGATTCCTCTCACCGTCTTCCCCGTCCCAGGCCAGGTCTGTCCCCAGCTGTGTATTTCACTGTTTACACCTGAATGGCAAACTTACATCGTACTCTGTCCAGGTCTGAGAGGCCCAGCCCCTTGGAAATACGTGCATGCTCTTGTCCCCCCACGAGATGGGGGCTGTGGTACAGTGTACAGAGCCGCAGCATCACTGAGTTAGGCACCTCATCAGCTGAGGCCTTGGGCCGCTGGGGACTGTGAGATGAGGAAGGATGATGGAGACCACGGTCAAACAGTTTCATGCTACACAGGCTGCTTTGGTCTGAATCTCACAGCAGGCCCATGTGCTGAGAGCTTAGAGACCCATCATACAGGCCAGGAAAACAGACTCAGACAGGACTAGAACATGAAAGGAAACACAGGAGATGTGCCAAGTGGCAGTGTTTAGAGGAGGGCAAGGTTTCATCCTAATGGGATAGTGCAGAGGGGGCCTCATTTCAAGGTAGCATTTGGAAGAAGCTAGAAGAGTGGATACAGCTGCAAAGGTGGGGACAATATCAGAAGGATGGGAGGAGGTACCATGGAGGAGGGAAGAGTGTGAGCTAAGGTTGGAGTCAGGAAAGCACGTGAGGTGAACTTGAGGAACTGGGTTGAACCTGAGGAACTTGAGGAACTGGGTTCGCAGGAGAACACAGTGGGGGCAGGGAGAGAGGAGGGGATGGGTCTGGAGCAGAGGCTTGCCCCTACATGCCCAAAGGTAGATTTGCTTTGAACTCCCTAGGAGCCACTGAAGGTTTTTGAGTAGGAGAGGAGTCTGATGAAAGCTGTGCCTAAGGAAGATAAACCTGGCAGCATGGTGGTGGGGAGGGGAGGCAGAAAACCCAGGGAGAAAGCTGTTTCTAAGACTCCTGGAAAGAGAAGGTTAAAGTCATGGCCAGGGAGCCAAGAGACATCAGTTCTCGACAAAGCAAAACCACTGAGTCACGGTCCCTCCCCTTCTCTTGGCCTCAGTGTTTCGATCTGCACAGTAAGGGATTTGGGCTTCAGTTCTCCAAGGGCCCTTCGGCCAAAACATCCCAGAGCTCTGACTTGCCAAGGTCCCTCCAAGATTCCCTGGAAGGACAAACGTGCCCAAGGGATAGTAAAGCAGGGTGGGCAGTAAGGGCAGGGAGGCTGAGAATGGAGTTGCTCGGGCCACTGATGTTGTCACATTCCAGGTCCCTGACAGCAGAGGAGTTGGAGGGTGGAGCCCAGGGACACACCCAGAGGCGCTGGTCTTGCCCACAGTGATGGCAAAGAGCCTCAAGAGGAGAAAGCCAGGAGCTGTCGGGCTCGGCAGTGGTGTGGGCACCTAGCAGGATAGGCAAAGTCTTAAAAAGACCCAGCTGAGGTACAAAAAGTAAGTGGTGCGTTGGCCTAGGGCTTGGCATTACAAACACACAATTTTGCTACTGATATACTGGCGAGTCTCAGTGTCCTCCGCCAGCCTCTGCCCCCTTCCCTCCCTACCAGCTCTCACCTCAGGCCACCTCTGAGTCCTCAGGACGTGTATGGATGGGAGTGCCCAGGCCTAGCCACCAAATGTTGGCCCTGGAGTTATGGGATTTAGCGCCAACCAGGCAAGGAACGTGGCAGGGAAAGGGCCTCAGAGAGGTACTGGGAGCTGTGCAGCTGGACTAGCCCACCACCCACATGGTGGCCTTCCCAGGAAAGGGAGGCAGAACCACAGTGGCTGCCTTCAGTCTAACCCAGTGCTTCTCAACAGAAGGCAGTCTTGCCTCTCAGGGGACATTTGACAATATCTGGAAGTGTTTCCGGTGGTCACAACTAGGGGCAGAGGGCAGGCGTGTGCTGGTGGCACACAGAATGGCACAGAGAGGCCATGGATGCTGCTGCTTAGGACACGGGACAGGCTCCACAGCAAAGAATTTCCCCACCCGAAACATCAGTGGTGAAAAACCCTGGTCTAACCCAAAGCCTTCCAGCCGTGATTGGGGTTAACTGGCCAAGGCCTGTGTGACCAAAGTCTGTAAAGCCAGGAGATCAAGAGTGAGAAGGTGAAGGGAGAAGAAAAGAAGGGCTATAGGGAACCGACTGTGTACCATGCAGCCCTGCTCTCAGAGCTCTGAAGGAGCCGCCCTCCCAGACAGTGAAGCTTGGACAGCTGGGTGAAGAGAGAAGGGGCAGTATGTAGGGAGAGACCTGTCGAGCAGGTGCCTAGAATGTGGCAAGCAAGTAGACAGGACTGGGTGCCCTCCTGGGGCTCAACACTCTGCCAGACACCCAGGGAGACACAGTGCCTCAGAGTCACCTCTCACAGCCACATGGCCCTTTACATCCAACCAAGCCTCACTGTCCACTGGCTCCTGTGGGCTTCATCAGTGCTCCAGGGAGAGGCAGGATGAAGATGCTTCTCTCTGCTCTGGGGTATTAGAAAAAACCACTGTTCCATGAAACAGGAGCCATAGGGGGGTCTTAGCTCTGTTGCTCTGAACTATGTGACCCTGAGCAAGACCCCCACACCCGGCTCTTCCTCCAAGCCCACAGGGTCTAGGAAGCTGAACCAGGGTACGTGTTCCACACCCTCCACCAGTCCCAAGGGGTAGACTTGGGGGCTTCTGGGCTCCTGTTCCCTGGGAAGAAACCCCTGGCCCTCTCCTGGGTGCAGGTAGGCCTGTGCATACACACACATGTCCAAGGACATGTGCGTTGCACACACATACTCATGTGGGCACACACAAAGTCACACACACACACACACACACACACACACACTCTCTCTCTCCAGATTCTTTGTTCCCTGGCTGGAGCAACTGTGGGGAGAAGGGTGGATAGGATCAAGAACTTACAGAACGTACAAGGATCTCAGCCCCAAGACAGTGTCCAGGAGCAGCTGCGTGAGCTTACTGCCAACCAGCCTCCTGCGAGGAGGTAAGCCTCAGCAAGGGGGTGCAGCAGGCCGGTACTGCCCAGGCAGGAGGCCCAGCTCTCAGGTGGGGTGCAGTCGGAGGCATCGTCTCCTGCCAGCCTTCCCCCAGACTGCAGCCCTCATCCTAGACAGCCTCCAGGAAAGTGTCACAGATTTGCCCTGTCAACGTAGCCAAGAATTCTGTGGACAGCTGAGGTGACATCTCCTTCTGAGTGGGGGCTTCCCCGGCCTTCAGCCTTGCACTGTCCTGGTTCGTCCACATACAAATGGTGAAAACCACCAACTAATGTGTGAAGGGGTCTCACTGTGTCATTGTTCGCAGGGTGCTCAGGCTGAGTGGCCAAGGTTAAAAGGCAAATAAGTGCACTTGGGGAAGAGACCAGTGCGTGATTCCAGGTTGCTGAGAACAGAGGACAGGCACACCAGGTTTTACTTACAGCAACAGAGGAGAAAGGCACTGCACAAGATCCAGGCACTTGCAGAGTGTGGGTCCCCCAGGGCCGGAAGTTCTGCTCTGCAGCCAACTCATGCCATGTGACTACAGGCGCCCCACTTCGTGCTGTAGCAGAAAGACAACGTCCTTCCCCTCTCCCTCTCCAGGGTCTGAAATACAGAAAGCTGGGGGCGTGCCTGAGGACCACTGACGTGGGAGCTTAAGCAGAACAAAAGAATCTACATAAAGCCCAGAACAGAGAGAGAGTCCCTCACAAGGCCGTAAGCCCAGCATAGCATTCCAGGTCCAAGGCCCAGCAGGGGTGGGAGGTGGACCGCTGCAGGATACTGCCTTTCCCAACACTCGCTGAGCCTTTTCTTATCTCCCCTCCATCTTGCTCCCACATCCAGAAGGAAAGAAGCCACTCACAACCACTCCAGGGAAAGGTCCTGAAAGAACCAGGGAGGGAGAGCCAAAGAGGCCCCAAAGGCCAGAGCAGACTCAGGGACAAGGGCAGGGCTGAGCTTGAGGCTTACCTGGGCAGTGGGTGTGCTGAAGGGCCCGTGAGGGCTGGCTTGAGTGGAAAGGTTGTGTGTGGGCTGAAGCCTCACTGGATGCCAATAAGCCAAGAGCAATCAGCCATTTCCAGTAAAGCTGAATAGAGCATCTTATATAATGTACTGTTCTTTTGTTTCAAGTCCATTATCTTGGCACATAGAACCTGGGGCATTCTGAGTGCTTCCTGACAAAAGCTTTCATATACTTGCTTTTGCTCTCTCATTCCCTCTTTCTACTCTTCTTAAGCTCTCTTTTTCCTTCTTTCTCTGTCACTCTTTCTGTCCTATCTCTCCATCCAGCATTCACTGAGAACTGGCAGGCCCTGTGCTGGGCTCTGGGCCCAGAGTTGAATAAAGCCCAGACTCTGCCTACAAGGAACTCAAAATCCCATGAAGGAGGCAAATATGGAAATTGTTTCAATACATGGCAGTAATTCACAAGCCAGAGATAAGCACAGCCTGGAGAGTGAGGATGCGGAGTGGGTGGGGAAAGCCAGGGTAGGCTTCCTGGAGGAGGCACAGTCTAAATGTCTGCAAAGGTGAGTATGAATTAGGCAGGCAATGGGAGGGCCAAGGAAGGCATTCTAGTTTAAGGGACAGCATGAGTGAAGACAAGGGGGCTGGAGGTACATGCAAGCACCAGGTTGTATATGGCATATAGAGCCAGTATTTCTCAAACTGCGTTCTGCTGAACACTATGTCCTATGAGAAAGATGTGGTAGATGACATACACATTAGCACAGTACAGATGCTGATCTGCTCTACAATAAAGACACCTGTTTTACTTTGTTGAAGGAAGCATTCTCCTAATTTATTTGTCCTTGGAACCCCTTTTGTCACCAGATCCCAATGATCATCCCAGGCCACATAATTTGGGAACTGCTGCCATAGACTCAAGGGAACCAGCAGAGGGTTTCAGTCTGGGAGTGACAAGATTGGGCCTATGTTTTGGAAGGCTCGCTCTGGATGCTTGTGTGGGTGTGGACTGGAGAGGGCAAGAAGAGCTGCAGGGAGATCAAGGGAGATACTGCAATCATCTAGGCAGAAGAATTAAGGGTCCCACCCATAGCAAGGATACAGCAGGGATGGTGAATGGCATTGGAGCCTGTCTCGTCTTTGAATTGGCCCAGTTCATGCACCCTGAAGCCTGCCCACAGCCCAGGACTGAGCCCTCATTGTCAGCCCAGTCCTACCTTAGGTCTGCCTGCACTCTCCCTGACCAGCCCTATTCTCCTCCAGACTGCCCAGGATGCCAGTGCTGACACTCGAGGAGGTTGGGTTCCTGGCTTCTCTCTACCTTAAAATCTTGAAAGACTGGGGTCCTGCAAGTCTCAAAGTCCTCAATTCCATTTATCCCTAATAGGATTTGCAGTCTGAGAACAACTGACCCCAGGCTTCCTTCTCTTTTATGAAGCATTTTATGACCTCCCACTGGAGGGATTTTGTTGGGAAGGCTAGCTGGACAGTGAGAAGGGAGGTACAAATAGTAGCTCTTATTCTCATGGATTAGCCTCACTTCCACACCCTGGTCAAGTGTGGAAGCACTCTGACAGGCTATTGCTGTAAGCAATGGCAATGGGCACCTTTCTCCACGTGGACACACTCTGCGTACACTGAGCAAGGCCCCCAGGCCTACAGGTACCTGGGCTGGCCCGAATGCTCATAAAAGAGAGCATGTAGCCAGTGACACTCATATACTCACTCGGAGGCTCAGACACACACACACACACACACACACACACACACACACACGTACATAACATCTTGACCTGGCTGCTTAGATGAACGCATTTGGACACCAGGAATATTTTGTTCTGACTGCTTTAATGGGTGTATTTGACACAAAGGTATTTTTATAAGGTCTAAAATTAAACCATTACATTTTCAGCTTGAAAAAAGAGTATTATTATCAAGTTCTATTTGAATAGGACATCCCAAGTTAGATCCTGTAATTGGTAATGGTGGTGCATAATTCTCTTCCAACTCCAGTTTAAAAGTTAAAAAATGAATGTAGTAAGTATAACCATAGCTAGTTGTTATCCATGAGTTATTATCAGCTTAAAATAGGGTATTACAAGTTTAAGATATTTTATATAAGCCTCATGGTAACCACAAGGGAAAAACCTCTACAGGTTTTCACACAAAAAGAACATTTCACAAAAGAACATGATAAAGAAATCAAAGTGTACTAATACCAAAATACATCAAAACATGATAAAAAGATAGCAGGACAAGAAATAAAGGACAAGAGATCTTGAAAACAACCAGAAAACAATGAACAAAATGACAATAGTAAGTCCTTACCTATCAATAATTACTTTAAATGTAAATGGATTAAATTCTCCAATCAAAAGACATAGAATGGCTGAATGGGTTTAAAAAAAACAAAAATAAGATCCAATGATATGCTGCCTACAAGAGACTTGCTTTAGCCTTAAAGATGCAAATAGACAGAGTGAAGGAATGGAAAAAGCCATTTCAAGAAAATGGTAATAAAGAAAATCAGGGTAGCTCTAATTATATCAGACAAAATAGACTTTAAAGACAGTAAAAAGAGACAAAGTCATTACAAAATGATAAAGGGGTCAAATCCATCAAGGAGATGTAACAATTGTAGATATTTACATGCCCAACATCAAAGCACCTAAATATATAAAGCAAAAACTAACAGAGCTAGAAGGAGAAATAAACAGCAATACAACAATAATTAGGGACTTTAACACCCCACTCTCAACAATGGATAGATCATCCAGATAGGGAACCAATAAGGAAACAGCAGATTTGAATAGCACTATAGACCTAATGTATCTAACATACATATATAGAACATTCTATCCAACAACATCAGAATACACACTCTTTTCAAGTGCACATAAACGTTTTCTAGGATAAAACATATATTAGTCCACAAAAACCACTCCGCAAATTCAAGAAGATTGAAATCATACCAAGTATCTTCTCCGACCACAGTAGCATGAAACTAGAAGTTAATAAGAGGAAAACTGGTAAATTCATGAATACATGGAAGTTAAACACTCTCCTGAAAAACAAAGGGATGAAAGAAGAAACTAAAGGGGAAATGAAAAACATTCTTGAGATGAATGAAAATGGTAACACAATAGACCTGAATTTATTGGATGCAGCAAAAGCAATTCTAAGAGGGAAGTTCATAGCATTAAACACCTACATTAAGAAGCAACAAAGATTCGAAATAAACAACACTACACCTTAAGGAACTAGGAAAAAAAAAAAACTGAGCCCAAAGTTAGCAGAGGAAAGGAACTGATATATATGAGAGCAGAAATAAATAAAATAGAGAACAGAAAAACAACAGAAAATATCAACCAAACTAAGAGTTGATTCTTTGAAAAGATAAGATCGACAAGCTGTTAGCTAAACTAACCAAGGAAAAAGGGGATAGGACCCAAATCAACAAAATTATAAATGACAAAGGAGACATTACAACTAATACTACAGAAATACAAAGGAGCATAGGAGGCTGCTATGAACAACGATATGCCAACACACTGGCCATCCTAAAAGAAATAGAAAAATTCTTAGAAACATACAACTTACCAAGATTGAATTAGGAAGAAATAGAAAATTTCAATAGACTAATTACTAGTAAGGCAATTAAATCAGTAATCAAAAATCTCCCAATGAAGAAAAGCCCAGGACCAAATGTCTGCATTGGTGAATTTTACCAACCAATTAAAGAAAAATTAACACCAATCTTTTTCAAATTCTTCCAAAGAACCAAAAAGGAGGAAGTACTCCCAAACTCCTTTTACAAGGCCAGCATTATCCTGATACCAAAACCAGGAAAGGACACTGCTAGAAAAGAAAACTATAGGCCAATATCCCTGATGAATATAGATACAAAAATTCTAAATAAAATACTAGCAAGTCAAATTCAGCAACATATCAAAGGATCATGCATCATGATCACGTGGGATTTATCCTTGGGATGCAAGAATGCCTCAACATACACAAATCAGTCAATGTGATATATCACATTAATAGAATGAAAGAATCATATGATCATCACAATAGATGCAGAAAAAGCATTTGACAAAATAAAACATCCGTTCATGATAAAAAATCTTTAACAAATTAGGCATAAAAGGGGTATATCTCAGCATACTAAAAGCCATATATGAAAAGCCCACAGCTAACATTTTACTCAGTGGTGAAAGGTTGAAAGCTTTTCCTCTAAGATCAGGAACAAGATAAGCGTGTCCACTCTCACCACTCCTATTCAACATACTACGAGAAGCCCTAGCTAGAGTTATTAAGCAAAAAAGAAATAAAAGTTATCAGAATTAGAAAGAAAGAAGTAAAATTGCCTCTATTTGCAGATGACATAATTTTATCTACAGAAAATCCTAAAGACTCATGCATAAAACTGTTAGACCTAATCAATGAATTCAATAATTTTGGCAGGATACAAAATTAACATACCAAAATCAGTAACATTTCTATACACTAACAACATATTTTCTGAAAAAGAAAGAAATTGACTCCATTTACAATAACATCAATAATATTAAAATACTTAGGAATAAATTTAACCAAGGAGGTGAAAGAGCTGTACTCTGAAAACTATAAGACATTAATGAAAGAAATTGAAGAAGACACCAATAAATGGGATGGTATCCTGAGTTCATGGATTGGAAGAATTAATATTGTTAAAATGTCAGTACTACCAAAAGTCATCTATAGATTCAATGCATACCTGTCGGGATTACAATAACACTGTTTACAGAAGTAGGAAAAACACTCCTAAAATGTATATGGAACCACAAAAGACCCCGAATAGCCAAAGAAATCCGAGAGAGAAGAACAGAGCTGGAGGCATCACACTTCCTGATTTCAAGTTGTACTATAAAGCTATAATCATCAAAACAGTATGGTACTGGTATAAAAACAGACTAAAAAATGGAAAAGAATCAAGATGCCAGAAATAAACCCAAGCATGTATGGTAAACTAATATATGACAAGGGAGCCAAGAATACCCTATAGAGAAAAGATAGTCTCTTCAGGAAATAGTGCCAGGATAATTGGATATTCACATGTAAAAGAATGAAGCAGGACCCCTAACTTACACCACTCACAAAAATTAACTCAAAATGGGTTAAAGACTTAAATGTAATACCTGAAAATGTGAAACTCCTAAAAGAAAACGTGGGAATAAATCTTCCTGACATTGGTCTTGGTAACAATTTTTTGGATATGACACCTAATGCACAAGCAACAAAATAAAAATAAACAAGTTTGACTTGTTTACTTTGACTACATTAAACTAAAAAGCTTTTATACATCAAAAGAAACAATCAACAAAGTGAAAAGACAACCAACCTACAGAATGGGAAAAAAATATTTGCAAACCATATATCAGATAAGGGGTAAATGTTCAAAATATATAAAGGACACATACAACTCAACAGCAAAAAAACAAACAACCCAATTAAAAAATGTGCAAAGGACCTGAATAGACAGTTTCCAAAGTATATATATGAAAGGCCAACAGGTACATGAAAAGACACTTTACGTCACTAGTCATTAAGGAAATGCAAATTAAAACCACAATATGGGGGAGAGCTTCAAGACGGCCCAAGAGTAAGACGTGGAGATCACCTTCCTCCCCACAAATACATCAGAAATACATCTACGTGTGGAATAACTCCTACAGAACACCTACTGAATGCTGGCAGAAGACCTCAGACTTCCCGAAAGGCAAGAAACTCCACACGTACCAGGGTATGGCAAAAGAAAAAGAAAAAACAGAGACAAGAGAATAAGGATGGGACCTGCACCACTGGAAGGGAGCTGTGAAGGAGGAAAAGTTTCCACACACTAGGAAGCCCCTTCACTGGCAGAGACGGTGGGGGGAGTGGTGGGGGGGAAGCTTCGGAGCCATGGAGGAGAGCGCAGCAACAGGGGTGCAGAGGGCAAAGCGGAGAGATTCCCACACAGAGGATGGGTGCCGACCAGCACTCACCAGCCTGAGAGATTTCTCTGTTCACCTGCTGGGGCTGGTGGAGGCTGGGAGCTGAGGCTCGGGCTTCAGAGGTCAGATCCCAGGGAGAGGACTGGGGTTGGCTGCATGAACACAGCCTGAAGGGGGCTAGTGCGCCACAGCTAGCTGGCAGGGAGTCCAGGAAAGAGTCTGGACCTGCCTAAGAGGCAAGAGACCCTTGTTTAGGGGTGCATGAAGAGACGGGATCCAGAGCACCACCTAAACTAGCTCCAGAGACTGGTGCAAGCCATGGCTATCAGGGCAGACACCAGAGACGGGCATGAAATGCTAAGGTTGCTGCTGCAGCCACCAAGAAGCCTGTGTGCAAACACATGTCACTATCCACACCTGGCCTTCTGGGAGCCTATGCAGCCCACCACTGCCAGGGTCCTGTGATCCAGGAACAATTTCCCCAGGAGAAAACATGATGTGCCTCAGGCTGGTGCAACATCACGCTGTCATGACGGCCTCTGCCACTGCAGTCTCACCTGCATTCCGTACCGATCCCTCCACAAACTCACCTGGCCCGAGTGAGCCAGAGCCCCCGAATCAGCTGCTACTTTAACCCTGTCCTGTCTGAGTGAAGAACAGACGCCCTTAGGCGACCTATGTGCAGAGGCAGGGCCAAATACAAAGCTGAACCCCAGGAGCTATGCAAACAAAGAAGAAAAAGGGAAATCTCTCCCAACAGCCTCAGGAGCAGCAGATTAAACCTCCACAATCAACTTGATGTACGCTGCATCTCTGGAATACCTGAATAGACAATGAATCATCCCAAAATTGAGGCAGTCGATTACGGGAGCAACTATATATATATATATATATATATATATATATATATATATATATATATATTTCCTTTTTCTCCTATTGTGAGTGTGTATGTGTATGCTACTTGGTGTAATTTTCTCTTTATAGCTTTGCTTTTACCATTTGTCCTAGGGTTCTGTCTGTCAGTTTATTTATTTATTTTTTTAGTATACTTTTTTAGTGCTTGTTATCACTGCTGGATTTGTTTTTTGGTTTGGTTGCTCTCTTCTTTCATTCTTTCCTTTTTTTATTACATTTTAATTTTTAATAATTATTTTTTCTTTTAATAACTCTCTTTTCTTTCTTTCTTTCTTTCTTTCTTTCTTTCTTTCTTTCTTTCTTTCTTTCTATTTTTCCTCATATTTACTTGGAGCTGTGTGGCTGACAGGGTGGTGGTGCTCCAGCCAGGTGTCAGGCCTGTGCCTCTGACATGGGAGAGCTGAGTTCAGGACATTTGTCCACCAGAGAGAACACCTGGGTCCACATAATATCAAATGACAAAAGCTTTCCCAGAGATCTCCATCTCAATGCTAAGACCCACCTACACTCAATGACCAGCAAGCTACAGTGCTGGACACCCTATGCCAAACAGCTAGCAAGACAGGAACACAATCCCACCCATTAGCAGAGAGGCTGCCTAAAATCATAATAAGACCACAGACACTGCAAAACACACCACCAGACGTGGACCTGCCCACCAGAGAGAAAAAGTCCAGCTTCATCTACCAGAACACAGGCACCAGCCCCCCCAACCAGGAAGCCTACACAACCCACTGAACAAGCCTTAGCCACTGGAGGCAGACACCAAAAACAACGGGAACTACGAAACTGAGCCTGAGAAAAGGAGACCCCAAACAAAGTAAGTTAAGCAAAGTAAGAAGACAGAAAAACACAGCAGATGAAGGAGCAAGGTAAAAACCCACCAGACCAAACAAAGGAAGAGGAAATAGGCAGTCTACCTGAAAAAGAATTCAGAGTAATGATAGTAAAGATGATCCAAAATCTTGGAAATAGAAGGGAGAAAATACAAGAAACTTTTTCAAAAGACCTAGAAGAACTAAGGAGCAAACAAACAATGACGAACAACACAATAAATAAAATGAAAAATTCTCTAGAAGGAATCAATAGCAGAATAACTGAGGCAGAAGAATGCAAAAGTGACCTGGAAGATAAAATAGTGAAAATAACTACTGCAGAGCAGAATAAAGAAAAAAGAATGAAAAGAATTGAGGACAGTCTGAGAGACATCTGGGACAAATTTAAACACACCAACATTCGAATGATAGGGGTCCCAGAAGAAGAAGAGAAAAAGAAAGGGACTGAGAAAATATTTAAGGATATTATAGTTGAAAACTTCCCTAATACGGTAAAGGAAACAGTCAACCAAGTCCAGGGAGCACAGAGAGTCCCATTCCTACAGGAAAAATTCAGGGAGAAACACACTAAGACACATATTAATCAAACTATTAAAATTAAATACAAAGAAAACATATTAAAAGCAACAAGGAAAAAACAACAAATAACATAAAAGGGAATCCCCATAAGGCTAACAGCTGATCTTTCAACAGCAACACTGCAAGCCAGAGGGAGTGGCAGGACATATTTAAAGTGAAGAAAGGGAAAAACCTACAACCAAGATTACTCTACCCAGCAAGGATACCATTCAAACTCGACAGAGAAATTAAAACGTTTACAGACAAGCAAAAGCTAAGAGAATTCAGCACCACCAAACCAGCTTTACAATAAATGCTAAAGGAACTTCTCTAGGCAGGAAACACAAGAGGAGGAAAAGACCTACAATAACAAACTCAAAACAATTCAGAAAATGGTAATAAGAACATACATATCGATAATTACCTGAAGTGTAAATGGATTAAATGCTCCCACCAAAAAACATAGACTGGCTGAATGGATACAAAAACAAGACCTGTATATATGCTGTCCACAAGAGACCCACTTCAGATCTAGGGACACATAAAAACTGAAAGTGAGGGAATGGAAAAAGATATTCCATGCAAATGGAAACCAAAAGAAAGCTGGAGTAGCAATTCTCATATCAGACAAAATAGACTTTAAAATAAAGACAATTACAAGAGACAAAGGAGGACACTACATAATGATCAAGGGATCAATCCAAAAAGAAGATATAACAATTGTAAATATTTATGCACCCAACATAGGAGCACCTCAATACATAAGATAAATGACAACTGCCCTAACAGGGGAAATCGACAGTAACACAATCATAGTAGGGGACTTTAACAACCCACTTTCACCAATGGACAGATCATCCAAAATGAAAACAAATAAGGAAACACAAGCTTTAAATGATACATTACAAAGAGGGTCTTAATTGATATTTATAGGACATTCCATCCAAAAACAACAAAATACACTTTCTTCTCAAGTGCTCATGGAACATTCCCCAGGAGAGATCATATCTTGGGTCACAAATCAAGCCTTGGTGAATTGAAGAAAACTGAAATTGTATTAAGTATCTTTTCCGAACACAAAACTATGAGACTACATATCAATTACAGGAAAAAAAAAACTGTAAAAAATACAAACACATGGAGGCTAAAAAATACACTACTTAATAACCAAGAGACCACAGAAGAAATCAAAGAGGAATTTTAAAAATACCTAGAAAGAAATGACAATGAAAACACAACAACCCAAAACCTATGGGATGCAGCAATAGCAGTTATAAGAGGGAAGTTTACTGCAATACAATCCTACCTCAAGAAACAAGAAACATCTAAAATAAAAAACCTAATATCACACCCAAAGCAATTAGAGAATGAAGAACACAAAACCCCTAAAGTTAGCAGAAGGAAAGAAATCATAAAGATCAGATCAGAAATAAATTTTTAAAAAATGAAGGAAAAAATAGCAAAGATCAATAAAACTAAAAGGTGGTCCTTTGAGAAGATAAACAAAATTGATTAACCATTAGCCAGACTCATCAAGAACAAAAGGGGGAAGACTCAAATCAATAGAATTAGAAATGAAAAAGGAGAAGTAACAACTGACACTGTGGGAATAAAAAGGATCATGAGAGATTACTACAAGCAACTTTTTTGCCAATAAAATGGACAAACTGGAAGAAATGGACAAATTCTTAGAAAAGCACAACCTTCCGAGACTGAACCAGGAAGAAATAGAAAATACAAACAGACCAATCACAAGCACTGAAATTGAAACTGTGATTAAAAATCTTCCGACAGAAGATGTCCTTTTCCTCTTCCTTGCCTTCAGCCTTCCAGTGGTCCTACAGTTGATGGCAGGAGCCCTGCTAGCAGTGTCAGACCTTGAAGCAACCCTGAAGGAAGAAACTGCACCCTGGGGATGGTGGAGCCCAAGCCTGGGAGCCTGAGCCCTTGGTGACCCTGGAGTCACTATGCCATCCCCAGCTCGCCTTCCTCTGCACTTCTTTTATGTGAGAGAGAAACCAATCTCTATCTTGCTTAAGCCCCTTTTCTGAGTTTTCTGTGATAGGAAAATAAACCCAGCCCTAGCTAATAGAGTTCTCTCAGAACCAACCTAAAAAGCAAGAGCTCATGGCAGGGATGTGGTGAGGGCTGTTCCCTGGGGAGGGCTGGCTACCAAAGGTGAGGCTGGGCCTCGCCACTTACTCATCGCCGATGTAGAGCTTGGGCCAGACCTCGTTGACGTGCGTGTACTGGGGACTGCCCTTCCAGAAGAGACGCTCCAGCTCGAAGGCTCCGGGGGTACAGTAATCCTCAGCTTCCCCCTCCTCCTCCACCTTCGGCAGCAGCTTCTTGGCAGACGGGTGGAAGATGGAAGCCCAGTGGAGAGATGCATCATTCATTTGAGTGGGAAACTTAAACCCCTCAGTGGACCCCTTGAGCCTGCAGAGACTGGCCAGGCAGCCATGCCCAGGAGTGTGAGCCACAGAACAGGCCTCCTGCTTAACAAAAAAACACAATTTAAGGATCCTTTCCTTGGGGAAAAGATACATCAGAAATTCATCTACACGTGGAACAACTCCTACAGAACACCTACTGAACGCTGACAGAAGACCTCAGACCCCCCAAAAGGCAAGAAGCTCCCCACATACCTGGGTAGGGCAAAAGAAAAAAAGAATAAACAGAGACAATAGGATAGGGACGGGACCTGCACCAGTGGGAGGGAGCCGTGAAGGGGGGAAGGTTTCTACACACTACAAGCCCCTTCGCGGGCGGAGACTGTAGGTGGCGGAGGGGGAAAGCTTCGGAGTAGCGGAGGAGAGCACAGCAACAGGGGTGCGGAGGGCAAAGCGGAGAGATTCTGGCACAGAGGACCGGTGCCCTCAGGCACACACCAGCCCGAGAGGCTTGTCTGCTCGGCCGCCGTGGCAGGCGGGGCTGGGAGCTGAGGCTCGGGTATCGGCTTTCAGTCGGAGCGCAGGGAGAGGACTGGGGCTGGCGGCAGGAAGAGAGCCTGAAGGGGTTAGTGCACCACGGCTAGCCCGGAGGGAGTCCGGGGAAAGGGTCTGGAGCTGCTGAAGAGGCAAGAGACTTTTTTCCCTTTTGTTTCCTGGTGCGCGAGGAGAGGGCATTAAGAGGGCTGCTTGGGGAAGCGCCGGAGACAGGCACGAGCCGCGGGTAAGGCACGGACCTCGGAGACGGGCGTGGGCCGCCGCCGCCGCCGCCGCCCGCCGCCCGCCGCCGCCGCCGCCGCCACCGCCGCCCGCCGCGGCCCGCCGCCGCCGCCGCTGCCGCCGCCGGGCCTGTGTGCGAGCGCGGGTCACTGTCCGCCCCGCCTTCCGGGGGGCCTGTGCACCCCGCCACTGCCGGGGTCCCCGAGACCCCGGGACGGCTTTCCCGGGAAAGCGCACGGAGCGCCACGGGCTGCTGCAACGTCACGCCGGCCTCTGCCGCCGCAGGCCCGCCCCACACTGCGCGCCCCTCCCTCCCCTCTGCCTGAGTGAGCCAGAGCCCCCGAATCAGCGGCTCCTTTAAACCCGTCCTGTCTGAGCGAAGAACGGACGCCCTCCGGCGACCTACGCGCAGAGGCGGGGCCAGGTCCAAGGCTGAGACCCGGGAGCTGTGAGAGCAGAGGCAGGGAAATCTCTCTGTGCAGCCTCGGAGGCAGCGGATTAAAGCTCCACGGTCCATTTGATGTGCCCTGCGTCTGTGGAGTGCATGAATGGACAGCGAATCATCCCAAATTGAGGAAGTGGACTTTGAGGACAAGATTTAAGACTTTCCCCCCTTTTCCTCTTTTTACAACGAATTATTCCAAATTAAGGAGGTGGACTTAGAGAGCAAGATTTCAGACTTCTCGCCCTTTTCCTCTTTTTACAACGAATTATCCCAAATTGAGGAGGTGGACTTGGAGAGCAAGATTTTTGATTTTTCCCCCTGCTCTCTTTTTGTGAATGTGTATGTGTAATCTTCTGTGTAAGATTCTCTCTGTATAGCTTTGCTTCCACCATATGTCTCAGGGTTCTATCGGTCCGGTTTTTTTTTTTTTTCAATAATTACTTTCTAATTTTAATAACGCTACTATATTTCATACTTTATTCTATTTTACTTTACCTGCTCTTTCTTTTTTTCCTACTCTCCCTTCCTCCCTCCCTCCCTCCGCTCCTCCTTTCCTTCTTTCTTTTTCTTTCCTCCCTCCCACCTTTCTTCTTTCCACTTTCTTTTTCTTTCCTTCCTCCCTCCCTCCTGTCTTTCTTCCTTTCCTTCCTCCCTCCCTCCCTCCTTTCTTTCCTTCTTTCTTTCCATCCTTCCTCCCTCCCTCCCTCCTTTCTTTCTTCCTTCCTTCCTTCCTTTCTTCCCTTCTTCCTTTCTTTCCCTCTCTCTTTCTTTCTTCTACTAATTCTTTCTTTCTACTTTTTCTCCCTGTTACTCTGAGCCGGGTGGATGAAAGGCTCTTGGTGCTGCAGCCAGGAGCCAGTGCTGTGCCTCTGAAGTGGGAGAGCCAACTTCAGGACACGGGTCCACAACAGACCTCCCAGCTCCACATAATATCAAGCAGCGAAAATCTCCCAGAGATCTCCATCCCAACACCAGCACCCAGCTTCAGTCAATGACCAGCAAGCTACAGTGCAGGTCACCCTATGCCAAGCAACTAGCAAGGCAGGAACACAACCCCACCCATTAGCAGAGAGGCTACCTAAAAACATAATAAGGCCATAGGCACCCGAAAACACACCACCAGACGTGGACCTGTCCACCAGAAAGACAAGATCGAGCCTCAACCACCAGAGCACAGGAATTAGTCCCCCCCACCAGGAAGCCTACACAACCTACTGAAACAACCTTAGCCACTGGGGTCAGACACCAAAAACAACGGGAACTACGAATCTGCAGCCGGCAAAAAGGAGACCCCAAACACAGTAACATAAGCAAAATGAGAAGGCAGAAAAACACACAGCAGGTGAAGGAGCAAGATAAACACCTACCAGACCTAACAAATGAAGAGGTAATAGGCAGTCTACCTGAAAAAGAATTCAGAATAATGATAGTAAAGCTGATCCAAGATTCTATTTCCATGATCCATAATCTTGGAAATAGAATAGACAACATGCAAGAAACAGTTAACAAGGACCTAGAAGAACTAAAGATGAATCAAGCATCGATTAAAAACACAATAAATGAAATGAAAAATACTCTAGATGGGATCAATAGCAGAATAACTGAGGCAGAAGAACGGATAAGTGAGGTGGAAGATAAAATAGTGGAAATAACTGATGCAGAGCAAAATAAAGAAAAAAGAATGAAAAGAACAGAGGAGAGTCTCAGAGATCTCTGGGACAACATTAAACGCACCAACATTCGAATTATAGGGGTTCCAGAAGAAGAAGAGAAAAAGAAAGGGACTGAGAAAATATTTGAAGAGATTATAGGTGAAAACTTCCCCAATATGGGAAAGGAAATAGTTAATCAAGTCCAGGAGGCACAGAGAGTCCCATACAGAATAAATCCAAGGAGAAATACACCAAGACACATATTAATCAAACTGTCAAAAATTAAACACAAAGAAATCATATTAAAAGCAGCAAGGCAAAAACAACAAATAACACACAAGGGAATCCCCATCAGGTTAACAGCTGATCTCTCAGCAGAAACCCTACAAGCCAGAAGGGAGTGACAGGACATAATTAAAGTGATGAAGGAGAGAAACCTGCAACCTAGATTACTCTACCCAGCAAGGATCTCATTCAGATTTGATGGAGAAATTAAAACGTTTACAGACAAGCAAAAGCTGAGAGAGTTCAGCACCACCAAACCAGCTTTACAACAAATGCTAAAGGAACTTCTCTAGGCAAGAAACACAACAGAAGGAATATACCTACAATAACGAACCCAAAGCAATTAAGGAAATGGGAATAGGAACATACATATCAATAATTACCTTAAATGTAAATGGACTAAATGCTCCCACCAAAAGACACAGAGTGGCTGAATGGATACAAAAACAAGACCCATATATATGCTGTCTACAAGAGACCCACTTCAGACCTAGAGACACATACAGATTGAAAGTAAAGGGATGGAAAAAGATATTCCATGCAAATGGAAATCAAAAGAAAGCTGGAGTAGCAATTCTTATATCAGACAAAATAGACTTTAAAATAAAGACTATTAGAAGAGACAAGGAAGGACACTACATAACGATAAAGGGATCGATCCAAGAAGAAGATATAACAATTGTAAATATTTATGCACCCAACATAGGAGCACCTCAATACATAAGGCAAATACTAACAGCCATAAAAGGGGAAATCGACAGTAACACAATCATAGTAGGGGACTTTAACACCCCACTTTCACCAATGGACAGATCATCCAAAATGAAAATAAATAAGGAAACACAAGCTTTAAATGATACATTAAACGAGATGGACTTAGTTGATATTTATAGGACATTCCATCCAAAAACAACAGAATACACATTTTTCTCAAGTGCTCATGGAACATTCTCCAGGATAGATCATATCTTGGGTCACAAATCAAGCCTCGGTAATTTTAAGAAAATTGAAATTGTATCAAGTATCTTCTCCGACCACAATGCTATGAGACTAGACATCAATTACAGGAAAAGATGTGTAAAAAATACAAACACATGGAGGCTAAACAATACACTACTCAATAACGAAGTGATCACTGAAGAAATCAAAGAGGAAATTAAAAAATACCTAGAAACAAATGACAATGGAGACACGACGACCCAAAACCTATGGGACGCAGCAAAAGCAGTTCTAAGGGGGAAGTTTATAGCAATACAATCCCACCTTAAGAAACATGAAGCATTTCGAGTAAACAACCTGACCCTGCACCTAAAGCAATTAGAGAAAGAAGAACAAAAATACCCCAAAGCTAGCAGAAGGAAAGAAATCATAAAGATCAGATCAGAAATAAATGAAAAAGAAATGAAGGAAACGATAGCAAAGATCAACCAAACTAAAAGCTGGTTCTTTGAGAAGATAAACAAAATTGACAAACCATTAGCCAGACTCATCAAGAAAAAAAGGGAGAAGACTCAAATCAATAGAATTAGAAATGAAAAAGGAGAAGTAACAACTGACACTGCAGAAATACAAAAGATTATGAGAGATTACTATAAGCAACTCTATTCCAATAAAATGGACAACCTGGAAGAAATGGACACATTCTTAGAAATGCACAACCTGCCAAGACTGACTCAGGAAGAAATAGAAAATATGAATAGACCAATCACAAGCACTGAAATTGAAACTGTGATTAAAAATCTTCCATCAAACAAAAGCCCAGGACCAGATGGCTTCACAGGTGAATTCTATCAAACATTTAGAGAAGAGCTAACACCTATCCTTCTCAAACTCTTCCAAAATATAGCAGAGGGAGGAACACTCCCAAACTCATTCTACGAGGCCGACATCACCTTGATACCAAAACCAGGCAAGGATGTCACAAAGAAAGAAAACTACAGGCCAATATCACTGATGAACATAGATGCAAAAATCCTCAACAAAATACTAGCAAACAGAATCCAACAGCACATTAAAAGGATCATACACCATGATCAAGTGGGGTTTATCCCAGGAATGCAAGGATTCTTCAATATACGCAAATCAATCAATGTAATACACCATATTAACAAGTTGAAGGAGAAAAACCATATGATCATCTCAATAGATGCAGAGAAAGCTTTCGACAAAATTCAACACCCATTTATGATAAAAACCCTGCAGAAAGTAGGTATAGAGGGATCTTTCCTCAACATAATAAAGGCCATATATGACAAACCCACAGCCAACATTGTCCTCAATGGTGAAAAACTGAAACCATTTCCACTAAGATCAGGAACAAGACAAGGCTGCCCACTCTCACCACTCTTATTCAACATAGTTTTGGAAGTTTTAGCCACAGCAATCAGAGAAGAAAAGGAAATAAAAGGAATCCAAATTGGAAAAGAAGAAGTAAAGCTGTCACTGTTTGCAGATGACATGATACTATACATAGAGAATCCTAAAGATGCTACCGAAAAACTACTAGAGCTAATCAATGAATTTGGTAAAGTAGCAGGATATAAAATTAATGTACAGAAATCTCTGGCATTCCTGTACACTAATGATGAAAAATCTGAAAATGAAATCAAGAAAACACTCCCATTTACCATCGCAACAAAAAGAATAAAATATCTAGGAATAAACCTACCTAAGGAGACAAAAGACCTGTATGCAGAAAACTATAAGACACTGATGAAAGAAATTAAAGATGATACAAATAGATGGAGAGATATACCATGCTCCTGGATTGGAAGAATCAATATTGTGAAAATGACTCTACTACCGAAAGCAATCTACAGATTCAATGCAATCCCTATCAAACTACCAATGGCATTTTTCACAGAACTAGAACAAAAAATTTCAAAATTTGTTTGGAAAAACAAAAGGCCCCGAATAGCTAAAGCAATCTTGAGAACGAAAAACGGAGCTGGAGGAATCAGGCTCCCTGACTTCAGACTATACTACAAAGCTACAGTAATTAAGACAGTCTGGTACTGGCATAAAAACAGAAAGATAGATCAGTGGATCAGGATAGAAAGCCCAGAGATAAACCCACGCACATATGGCCAACTTATCTTTGATAAAGGAGGCAGGAATGTACAGTGGAGAAAGGACAGCCTCTTCAATAAGTGGTGCTGGGAAAACTGGACAGGGACATGTAAAAGTTTGAGATTAGATCATTCCCTAGCACCATACACAAAAATAAGCTCAAAATGGATTAAAGACTTAAATGTAATGCCAGAAACTATCAAACTCTTAGAGGAAAACATAGGTAGAACACTCTATGACATAAATCACAGCAAGATCCTTTTGGACCCACCTCCTAGAGAAATGGAAATAAAAACAAAGATAAACAAATGGGACCTAATGAAACTTCAAAGCTTTTGCACAGCAAAGGAAACCATAAACAAGACCAAAAGACAACCCTCAGAATGGGAGAAAATATTTGCAAATGAAGCAACTGACAAAGGATTAATCTCCAAAATTTATAAACAGCTCATGCAGCTCAATAGCAAAAAAACAGACAACCCAATCCAAAAATGGGCAGAAGACTTAAATAGGCATTTCTCCAAAGAAGATATACAGACTGCCAACAAACACATGAAAGAATGCTCAACATCATTAATCATTAGAGAAATGCAAATCAAAACTACAATGAGATATCATCTCACACCAGTCAGAATGGCCATCATCAAGAAATCTAGAAACAATAAATACTGGAGAGGGTGTGGAGAAAAGGGAACACTCTTGCACTGCTGGTGGGAATGTGAATTGGTACAGCCACTATGGAGAACGGTATGGAGGTTCCTTAAAAAACTACAAATAGAACTACCATATGACCCAGCAATCCCACTACTGGGCATATACCCTGAGAAAACCATAATTCCAAAAGAGACATGTACCAAAATGTTCATTGCAGCTCTATTCACAATAGCCCGGAGCTGGAAACAACCTAAGTGTCCATCATCGGATGAATGGATAAAGAAGATGTGGCACATATATACAATGGAATATTACTCAGCCATAAAAAGAAACGAAACTGAGCTATTTGTAATGAGGTGGATAGACCTAGAGTCTGTCATACAGAGTGAAGTTAGTCAGAAAGAGAAAGACAAATACCGTATGCTAACACATATATACGGAATTTAAAAAAAAAAATGTCATGAAGAACCTAGGGGCAAAACGGGAATGAAGACGCAGACCTACTTGAGAATGGACTTGAGGATATGGGGAGGGGGAAGGGTGGGCTGTGACAAGGCGAAAGAGAGGCATGGACGTGTATACACTACCAAACGTAAGGTAGATAGATAGTGGGAAGCAGCCGCAGAGCACAGGGAGATCAGCTCGGTGCTTTGTGACCGCCTGGAGGGGTGGGATGGGGAGGGTGGGAGGGAGGGAGATGCATGAGGGAAGGGATGTGGGAACAGATGTATATGTATGACTGATTCACTTTGTTATAAAGCAGAAACTAATTAAAAAAATAAATAAATAAACTTAAAAAAAATAAAAAAAAAAAAAAATCTTCCGACAAATAAAAACCCAAGACAAGATGGCTTCACAAGGCAAAATCTATCAAACATTTACAGAAGAGCTAACACCCATCCTTCACAAACTCTTCCAAAAAATTGCAGAGGAAGGAACACTCCCAAACACATTCTATGAGGCCACCATCACCCTGATACCAAAACCAGAAAAAGATGTCACAAAGAAAGAAAACTAAAAGCCAATATCACTGATGAACATAGATGCAAAAATCCTCAACAAAATACTAGCAAACAGAGTCCAACAACACGTTAAAAGGATCACAAACCATGATCAAATGGGATTTATCCCAGGGATGCCAGGATCCTTCAATATATGCAAATCCATCAATGTGATACACCATATTAACAAATTGAAGAAAACCATATGATCATCTCAATAGATGCAGAAAAAGCTTTTGACAAAATTCAACACCCATTTATGATAAAAACTCTCCAGAAAGTGGGCATAGACGGAATCTACCTCGACATAATAAAGGCCATATAGGACAAACCCACAGCCAACATCATTCTCAATAGTGAAAAACTGAAAGCATTTCCTCTAAGATCAGCAACAAGACAAGGATGTCCACTCTCACCACTATTATTCAACATAGTTTTGGAAGTCCTTGCCATGGCAGTCAGAGAAGAAAAGTAAATAAAAGGAATACAAATTGGAAAGAAGAAGTAAAAGTGTCACTGTTTGCAGATGACATGATACGATACATAGAGACCCCTAAAGATGCCACCAGAGAACTACTAGAACTGATCAATGAATTTGGTAAAGTTGCAGGATACAAAATTAATGCACAGAACTCTCTTGCATTCCTATACACTAATGGTGAAAAATCTGAAAAAAAATTGACGAAACACTCCCATTTACCATTGCAATAGAAAGAATAAAATACCTAGGAATAAACCTACCTAGGGAGACAAAAGACCTGTATGCAGAAAACTATAAGACACTGATAAAAGGAATTACAGATGATACAAACAGATGGAGAGATATACCTTGTTCTTGGATTGGAGGAATCAATATTGAGAAAATGACTATACTACCCAAAGCAATCTATAGATTCAATGCAATCCCTATCAAATTACTAATGGCATTTTTTACAGAACTAGAACACAAAATCTTAAAATTTGTATGGAGACATAAAAGATCCTGAATAGCCAAAACAGTCTTGAGGGAAAAAAACGGAGGTGGAGGAATCAGACTCCCTGATTTCTGACTATACTACAAAGCCAAAGTAATCAAGACAATATGGTACTGGCACAAAAAACAGAAACATACCTCAATGGAACAAGATAGAAAGACCAGAGGTAAACCCACGCACCTATGGTGAAATAATCTATGACAAAGGAGGCAAGGATATACAATGGAGAAAAGACACTCTCTTCCATAAGTGGTTCTGGGAAAACTGGACAGCTACATGTAAAAGAATGAAATTAGAACACTCCCTAACACCATACACAAAAATAAACTCAAAATGGATTAGGGGCCTCAATGTAAGACTGGACACTATAAAACTCTTAGAGAAAAACATAGGCAGAACACTGTTTGACATAAATCACAGCAAGATCTTTTTTGATCCACCTCCTAGAGTAATGGAAATAAAAACAAAAATAAACAAATGGGACCTAATGAAACTTAAAAGCTTTTGCAGAGCAAAGGAAACCATAAACAAGACAAAAAGACAACCCTCAGAATGGGAGAAAATATTTGTAAATGAAGCAACGGACAAAGGATTAATCTCTAAAATATATAAACAGCACATGCGGCTCAGTATTAAAAAAAAAAACAACCCAATCAAAACATGGGTAGAAGACCTAAATAGACATTTCTCCAAAGAAGACATACAGATGGCCAAGAAGCACATGAAAAGCTGCTCAACATCACTAATTATTAGAGAAATGCAAATCAAAACTACAATGAGGTATCACCTCACACCAGTTAGAATGGGCATTATCAGAAAATCTACAAACAACAAATGCTGGAGAGGGTGTGGGGAAAGGGAACCCTCTTGCACTGCTGGTGGGAATGTAAATTGATACAGCCACTATGGAGAACAGTATGGAGGTTCCTTAAAAAATCAAAAATAGAATTACCATATGATCCAGCAATCCCACTACTGGGCATATACCCAGAGAAAACCGTAATTCAAAAAGACACATGCACCGCAATGTTCATTGCAGCACTATTTACAATAGTCAGGTCATGGAAGCAACCTAAATGCCCATCCACATGCGAATGGATAAAGACGATGTGGTACATATATACAGTGGAATATTTCTCAGCCATAAAAAGGAACAAAATTGGGTCATTTGTTGAGACATGGATGGATCTAGAGACTCTCCTACAGAGTGAAGTAAGTCAGAAAGAGAGAAGCAAATATCGCATATTAACGCATGTATGTGGAACCTAGAAAATTGGTACAGATGAACCTGTTTGCAGGGCTGAAGTTGAGACACAGATGTAGAGAACAAACGTATGGACACCAAAGAGTGAAAGCCGCGGGTGTTGAGGGTCGTGGTGTGATGAATTGGGTGATTGCGATTGTCATGTATACACTGATGTGTATAAAATTGATGACTAATAAGAGCCTGCTGTATAAAAATGTAAATAAAATTAAATTTAAAAATTAAAAAAAAAGAGTCATGTATCGCAATGTTCATTGCAGCTCTATTTACAATAGTCAGGACACGGAAGCAACCTAAATGTCCATTGACAGATGAATGGATAAATAAGATGTGGCACATATATACAATGGGATATTAATCAGCCTTAAAAAGAAATGAAATTGAGTTATTTGTAGTGAGGTGGATGGACCTAGCGTCTGTCATACAGAGTGAAGTAAGTCAGAAAGAGTAAACCAACTACCGTATGCTAACACATATATTTGGAATCTAAAAAAAAAAAATAGTTATGAAGAACCTAGGGGCAGGACAAGAATAAAGACACAGATATAGGGAATGGACTTGAGGACATGGGGAGGGGGAAGTGTAAGCTGGGACAAAGTGAGAGAGTGGCATGGACTTATGTATACTACCACATGTGAAATAGATAGCTAGTGGGAAGCAAGCACATAGCACAGAGAGATCAGCTTGGTGCTCTGTGACCACCTAGAGTGGTGGGATAGGGAGGGTGGGAGGGAGATGCAAGAGGGAGGAGATATGGAGATATATGTATATGTATAGCTGATTCACTTTGTTATAAAGCGGAAGCTAACACACCACTGTGAAGCAATTATACTCCAATCAAGATGTAAAAATAAATAGATAAATAAAAATTAAAAAATGATACAAACGAACTTATTTGCAGTACAGAAACAGATTCACACACATAGAAAATAATATTATGGTTACCAAAGTGGAAAGGGGGGAGAGATAAACTAGGAGTTTGGAATTAACAGATACACACTACTATATATAAAATAGATAAACAACAAGGTCCTACTGTATAGCACAGAGAACTATACTCAATATCTTGTAATAAACTATAATGGAAAAGAATCTGAAAAGGAATATATATATATATGAATCACTTTGCTGTACACTGAAACTAGCGCAACAGTGTGATTCAACTATACTTAAGAAAAAATAAATAAAATATGTGCTGATTATGGTTATGCATGGAAACACAGGGCAACACAAGCATGTGTCCACACAGTGGCTCAGAAAAACAGCTCCAGACACAAATACACAGGTGCACACACTCAGACACACATCCCTGCACAAACACACAGGAGTCTCTAACATACATCCTTTCCCTTCCTCATTTACTGGGTTATGCAACTCTGGGTTGTGGTGTGTCCTGTTGTGCTTCTGCTGGCATCAGATTGTATGGTGGCACACCAGTCCACCAGTCACAGGGCAAGGGCAGAGGCAGGCAGGCACTTACACCCCTTCAGAACGTGGGTACTGGCTGAACTGCTTGTCTGGGAGCTTGTGGGGCTGAAGGAGGGCAGGAGACCTGGGTCCAGACACAGACCACCCTGTAGCCCTAACCCGCGGGTAAATCACACACGTGGTCGGCCCCCCTAACAGAGATGACTGGGCTTAAGTTGGATGCTGCTCTGCAGGGCCCTGGCAATGTCCTTGTCTTCAGCCACTTGCCCTGTAAGGGGAGGAGGCAGCCTATTTGCGAGAGGGAAGGGAGGGGGCCAGCTGAGGGCTGTGGAGAAGGAGACAGGAGAGCACTGCTCTCCAGGATGAAACGAGGTGTTGGTCCAGACAGCTCCCAGGTTAGGCCTTCTAAACAGACCACATTTGACAGGAGACAGGGCTAGCGGTAAGCTTTCACCCATCACTTGGGCCAAGCCCAGCCAGGTTATATAGGGAAGGGACCTCTTCTTTCCAGAGCTTAAAATTCTTCACATGAGACCCTTCCACAGCTCCACAGCTGTTCTCTTACTTGCGGGCCAAGCTGTCTCTGGGGCTGAAGGGGATTGGCCTGGTACAGAACACTGTCTCTCACGACAGCCCCATTCCCCAAACACACACACACACACACACACACACACGTGTCACACCAGTCTAGCCAGAACCTTCTGTCCTCAGGGGACTGTCGCACTACTCCTGACTTCCCATCCTCATGGGAAATCTGTTCAGTTTCAGGCCAACTGCTGGCCTTGTCCCTCTTATTTTCCCAGAGGCTTTTGTAGTTCATTTTAGCCAGCCATCATAGAGTTGTTTTGAGGGTTAACAGAGTTAATATTTAGTTAATAATTAAAACAGTGCCTGGCATATAGTGAGAGTATATATATATGTGTGTGTAATAAATCAAAAATCATAGCTACTATGTATCAAGTTCTTCATAGGTGCTTTACATGTATTATTTCATTTCATCCTCACAACTGTCCCCTGAGGTTGGTACTATAATTATCCCATGTTATAGATGAAGAAACTGAGGTCTACAGAGATTTAAGAACTTTTCCAAAGTCACTTATGTATTAAGTGGCAGAACAGGTTTTCCAATCCAGGCAGTCTGGTTCCAGAGCCTGGTGTTTCATCTCATGGCCATTCTGCCATGTGAGCTGGGTGTGCAACTCTCAAGGGCACAGGGCCAGTCGGGTCACTCACCCTCTCTGCCTTGGGACCAAAGTCAAGGGTCCATGAAGTTGGCCCTTCAGTGGATCCCTCAAGCCTTCAGGATAAAATCTCAGATTTCAGAACTGCCTCCTGCACACGTGAGTATTCCTCCATCACTACCCTCCTTTATGTTCTTTGCTCCGGCCACATTAGACCTCTTGCAGTTCCTGGAATATGTCATGCTTTCATTCTCTACCTTGGCTCTGAACATGCAGGTCCTTCTGCCTGGAAAGCCCTTCTTCTTCCTTTTTTCCTGATTAACTCTCATTCCTTATTCATACCTCAAGTCAGAATTCATTTCCTCCTGTAAACCTTCTTTTGTCTTCTTCCCAATCCCATTCTGGGGTAGATGCCCCTGTGCTTCCTTCACATGACACTGACAACACTGCATTTTCATTGACTGTTTGCGTGCCTGTCTTCTCAAATATGGATTGTTGAAAGGCAGGAACTGGGACTCAGTTCCTCAAGTGCCCAGCACTTAGCATAAACCTGGGCTGATGGGGGCTCAGCACATGCTTTTGAGCAAATGACTGGGAATATCAGCTGAACAGGGCAGATCTGTGATCCTGGAGAAAGGGATGCAAGCCAACCACCTGAACTGGGGCACTCGTTGAGGGCAGGAGAAGACATTTGGGAAGGCTTTCCCACCCCAGTACTGGGAAGGTCATCAGAAGGCAGAAGCAGAAATGATCTTGCTCTTGTGGGTGAGATGCGAGAAACAAGGTAAGTACTGGGGGAAATGGTGGCAGTGAGGAGAGGGATAAAGGAGAGAGAAAAAGGAGAGAAATGTAAGGACAGCTCCTCTGTCTGCCAAATGTGTGCTAAATGTATGAATCGTGGGTTACTGTGTTGCATTCAGGTACTCCATATGTGGGTGTGTTCTCTCCTAGAAAAAAGTCATTTCTGGGGTCATTGATCTGGGGAAGTGGCAGATTCTGATACAGAAACCCAAACTGCTAGAGATGGCCCTTTGGCAGGACATAACCTCTTTAGCTCTATTTGGGCAGCACCTATGTTGTGGAGGCAGGCCAGGAGCTGAAATGGGACTGGCATGGGCCTCAGGGATAGCTTCTTTTGTAAGCCAGATAATGCAGTTTTATGTCATTTCTCTGCTATTATCCATGCACCTGTAGGAAAGCCTTAGCTATACATTCTACACTGAGAGCAGAGAATGAAGGTAAATACAGGGGCGTCCCTGGTGACGCAGTGGTTAAGAATCTGCCTGCCAATGCAGGGGACATGGGTTCGAGCTCTGGTCCGGGAAGATCCCACATGCCGCGGATCAACTAAGCCTGTGCACCACAACTACTGAGCCTGTGCTCTAGAGTCCGTGTGCCACAACTACTGAGCCTGCAAGCCACAACTACTGAGGCCCATGCGCCTAGAGACCATGCTCCCAACAAGAGAAGTCACGGCAATGGGAAGTCCACGCACCAAAACAAAGAGTAGCCCCCGCTCGCCACAACTAGAGAAAGCCCGCACACAGCAACGAAGACCCAATGCAACCAAAAATAAATAAATTAAAAAAAAAATCTGCCTGCCAATGCAGGAGACATGGGTTTGATCCCTCCCTGGTCCAGGAAGATCCCACGTGCCACAGAGCAACTAAGCCTGTGTGCCACAACTACTGAAGCCCGCTCACTGTAACTAGAGAAAGCACGTACGCAGCAACAAAGACCCAACACAGCCAAAAATAAATAATAAATTAATTAATTAATTTTTTAAAAATGCTAGTTAATGCTTTGGCCTGTAGGTCCCCCCACAGGCCAAAGCATGAACTGGGTCTCACCAGTGTGTGTATGGAGTCCAGAGAGAGTAGAGGTAGCAGTAATTAGTGTGAGGTCCCCAAGGTGAGTCTCCCTCCACTGCCAACACTGGGCCATTTTTTTTACAGATGCCAAGGATGGTTTTTACAAGGAACAGAAGAGAGGACCCAGGAAAAGGAGAAAAGGGGAGAGAGATGGAGAGAAAGAGGAGAAGCACAAAGTGTTAGAAACACCTTCAGGGCTCTCCAGACCCAGATCCTTCTGGGTGTTAAACAAATAATGTCTCTTTAATAAGAAACAGCCAGGAAGGATTCTTGGCAATTAGAAGCAAAGAACAATCTTACAGAGAGGGCTAATGCAAATAGGCTGCCTGGAAATACTCTTCATTCACAGGTTTGTGAGTCAAAAGGCTGGACCACCTGGCCCACTCAGAGTGACAGGGCTGAGCAAATCTCTGAAGAGGTGGGGGAAGGGAAGGGAAGGAGGGAGAGAGAGAGAGAGAGAGAGAGAGAGAGAGAGATGATGATGATGATGAATTGATTTGGAGAACAGGGTCAGAGCTGCCTGTTAGGCAAACCCAGTGCAGAATCATGTCCTAGTAGCTGGAGCTTGGAAAGATCTGGGCCCAAGTCCCTGGAAGATGGCTCCATGAGACCAATTATTGTGGATCCGCCATTGTCTTATGGCTGGCTGCATCAATAGCCCACCAAGGTGGCAGGGCATGTATTATTATTCCCATTTTTACAGACCAATCTACTGAGGCCAGCGATGGACAGCAAATGAATTGTCCCAGTAACCACAGCAGAATAGTGGTACAGTCAGAATCTGAACCCAGATCTCCCGATCCTAAATCCTAGGACTGCCAAGGTGGAAGGAAGTCTATGTCTTAGAGGAAATGGGGGACTTGGTGTATTAGTAAGGGTTCCCTGGAGAAACAGAACCAATAGGATAGGTAGATAGATAGATAGATAGGTAGATAGATAGATGGATAGATAGATAGATTTATCATAAAGAATTAGCTCACACAATTTCGAAGGCTGAGAAGTCCCAAGATCTGCCATCAGCAAGATGAGGACCCAGGAGAGCCAATGGGTAGTTCTAGTCTGAGTCCAAAGGCCTGAGAACCAGGAGAGCTGATGATATAAGTGCCACTCTGAAAGCTGGCAGGCTTGAAACTCGAGAAGAGCCAATGTTCCAGTTCAAGTCTGAAGGCCAAAACAGACTGATGTCCCAGCTCAAGCTTTTGAGCAGGAGTTCCCTCTTACTCCCAGGGCAGGGGAGGGGGTGTGGCAGCCTTTTTGGTCTATTCAGGCCTTCAAGTGATTGGATGAGGCCCATCCACATTAGGGAGGGCAATCTGCTTTACTCAGTCTACAGATTCAGATGTTAATCTCGTCCAAAGACACCCTTACAGACAGACCCACAATAATGTTTCACCAAATATCTGGGCACCCTGTGGCCCAGTCAAGTTGACACATAAGATTAACTATCACGTTCAGGGAAAGGGTGAAGGTGAGCCTATGGCTCCCTTCCTGTTGGGAGTTCCTCATTGCATGGCTGGCCCTCTATAACCCACTTTCATACTTACTTCACTTTCTGGATTGAGCCTGAAGGGTGGAACCAGCCACTGCTGTTCACTGGGGAGGAGACAGGAAAGAGGAGAGCTGAGGGTGAGGGGAATGGGCAGCCCCAGGCAGATCTTCCCTTCCTCCTCAGTGTAAGGTTCACATGTGCCAAGGGGCTCCGTGGACCTGGTGCTTGACTGGGGACTTTATGGACAAGAACTTGAATGTTCTACCTTGATACCATCCTAGAAGGAAGGGAGCCCAGTAGAAGGTCACCAATTTGGAACCTAAACCCAATAGCAAAAGACTTGTTATAAGGGGATGTTTTTAATGGATATCGATTTTTCTTAAGAAACAACACCATCACAATAATCCAATGATGATTTATTGAGCACTGTAATTCATTACATGATGATGGTGTGTAATGTTGGTTAAAATCACGGTGGCCCAGTTCAAGTAATGCAGGCAGAATAGTGTGGATGGCACCCAAGCTCAGTGATACCACAGTGGCAGTCTCACGGGTAATGCATATTTAGTAGTGACAGTGAAAAGTTCTTTATGTGTTTTCACAGTTAACAAAAATTATGCATATATAAATACATTTTTTCATGTCTCTTTAAAAAAACATTGTTCTGTTCTGGAGTAAACATTCTCAACTCTAGAAATATTGTTAATGCAGCAAAGGAAGGATCAGCCACTCCAGATAAAAGATCTTCTAACAATATTGCTATCTGCATTTTTAGATGAAGAAACTGAGGCACTGAGGGATAAGGGAACTGGCCAAAGATTACACAGCTGTTAAATGGGGGAAGTGGGATTTAAACCCCACATCTGCCTGATTCCAAAGTTGTCATGTGACTGATGAAGAGCCAGGGATCCAGAGAAGGGAGGTGGTAGATTTGGTTGGTGAAGGCATACTACTCCTATTCCCTCCACCCACCCCCAGAACCCACTTCTTGTGTCTAGTCCTTTCTAATCGGTGGACAGAATCAGTTCTTGGGATTTGGTGAGGTGTGTTTCTGGGGAGGCAAAAGGTGGGGAGAGGGAGAAAATGGAGGAGCAGAACTTTTTGAACAAATAAGGAGATAGCCCATGGGTCATGTGCCAGGAAGCTAATGGGAGGCCATGGAAGGCCAGGAGCTTAAGTGTGTGTACATACATAAAATGGTGGAGTCACCAGGGGCTCCTAGGTTGGGTGGGTTGGCTAAGGGTGGGGGAATGGGCAGGAAGGATTCACCACAATCCTCTGCACCAGTCCTGGTTGGCACAGTCCAGCTTACCATGAAGTACAGGAGCTGGGGGAGGCAACCACAGGGAAATTGGCCCAGGGGACAGGGCTGACTGGGAGGCCACCTCTACTGAGGCTGGGATGAGTCAGTAGAGAATCAGCCCAAGGAAAGTAAAGAGTGTACGGGGTGGGTGGGCGAGGGTGGATATTAGTTTCTTAGGGCTGCCATAATAGATTACCACAAACTGGGTTGCTTAAACCAACAGAAATTTATTCTCTGGAAGACAGAAGTCTGGAATCAAAGTGTTGGCAGTGCCACATTCCCTCCTGAGGCTCCAGGGGTGAATTGTTCCATGCCTCTCTCCTAGCTTCTAGCGACTTCCAGGCAAATGTTGCCATTCCTTGGCCTATAACCTCATCAGTCCAATCTCTGCCTCTGTCTCCACATTGCCTTCTCCTCTGTGTATCTCTCAAAACTCCCTATGCCTTTCTCTTATGAGAATATATATGATTGCATTTAGAGCCTACCTGGATAATCCAGGGTAATCTCCTCATCTCAAGATCCTTTACTTAATTACATCTGCAAAAATCCTTTGTCTAGGCATTAGGACTTGATAGCTGTGGGTGGCCATTATTCAGTCTACTACAGAGGATGAGGTTGTGTATCAAGATGATTTCAGGATTCACCTCCCTGTGGTTCTCTTTGGCCCCTCTCTGATCCGTATGGTAGCTTCATCCTGAGTCTTGTTGTAAGATGGCTGCCACTGCTCTGGATATCCTTTCCAGTAGAACCGCAACCCACAGAAGACAGGAGACATCATCTCTTGCCAGGTAGCTCTGTTATAAAGCAAGAAAACCCCAGAAGGGCTCCCACTAGGCTTCCCCAAGTATCTCATTAGTCTGAACTGTGTCACATGCCCATGGCTAAGTCAATCATAGACCAGGGGTTGAAGCCTCTATGATAGGTTTAGACCAATCAGAACCCAACTCTTGAAGCACACGACCATGCAGAGGAGGTTGAGTATCGTGAACAAAATTGGGGTTCCAACAACAAAGAGAAAGGCATGGGTGACCCTAGTTTTCATACTTCGAATTGGATATAAACAGATTGGTTAACTATGGAACACTATTTGCCTCTTATAGCTGCTATTGCTTATCAAGCTAAGCTTGGAGTGTGTAGAAAATGTGTTGCTAAATGCACCGAGCTGATCTCCCTGTGCTATGCGGCTGCTTCGGCTAGCTATCTATTTTACGTTTGGTAGTGTATATAAGTCCATGCCACTCTCTCACTTCATCCCAGGTTACCCTTCCCCCTCCCTATGTCCTCAAGTCCATACTCAGCTGGGTGCTTTGTGACCACCTAGAGGCGTGGGATAGGGAGGGTGGGAGGGATATGCAAGAGGCAGGAGATATGGGGATATATGTAAATGTATAGCTGATTCACTATGTTATAAAGCAGAAACTAACACACCATTGTAAAGCAATTATATTCCAGTAAAGATGTTAAAAAAAAAAGAAAATGTGCTGCTCAGGCTTCAGAAGGCCACACAATACTAGATCTGAGGAATTGACTGCTCAGATGGCATGTCACCTATTCACAGAGGGCAGCTGTGATCTCTCATGATTTTTTAATTGAGGTGAAATTCACTTAATATACAATTAACCATTTGAAATGTACAACTCTGTCATTTTGTGCATTCACAGTGTTGTGCAACCACTACCTCTCTTGCATTTCAAAATTTTATCACCCCAGAAGAACATCCCATATCAATTAAACAGTCACTACTGAGTCACCCCTCCCTCCATCCCCTGGTGACTGCTAATCTCTTTTCTGTCTCTATGGATTTGCCTACTCTGGATGTTTCATATAAAAGGAATCATAAATTATGTGAATTTTAGTCTGGCTTCTTTCACTCAGCTTATGTTTTCAAGGTTCATCCAAGTTTCCTAGATAGATAGATAGATAGATAGATAGCTCAGCACTTCATTCCCTTTTTATGGCTGAATACTAATTAATTGTATGGATAAACCACAATTTGTTTATTCTTTTATTTGTTAATAGACATTTGGGTTGTTTCCACCTTTTGACTGTTGTGAATAGTGCTGCCATGAACATTTGTGAACAAGTGTTTACCGGTTTTAATTCTTCAGGGTATATATCTAGGAGTGGAATTGTTGAGTCATATGTTAATGCTATGTTTAACTTTCTGAGGAAGCAAAACAGTGTTTTCCATAGAGGCTGCACCATTTTACATTCCCACCAACGGTGTACAAGGATTCCTATTTCTCCACATGCTTGTCAACACATGTTGTTTTCCTCTTTAAAAAAATTATAGCCATCCTAGTGGGTGTGAAGTTGTATCTCACTGTGGTTTTGATTTACATTTCCTTAGTGATCAGTGGTGTTGAACATCTTTTCCTGTGCTTATTTGCCGTTTGTCTGTTCCAGTCCTTTGCCCATTTTTTTTTTTTTTTTTTTTGCGGTATGCAGGCCTCTCACTGTTGTGGCCTCTCCCGTTGCAGAGCACAGACTCCGGACGCGCAGGCTCAGCGGCCATGGCTCACGGGCCTAGCCGCTCCACGGCATGTGGGATCTTCCTGGACCGGGGCACGAACCCGTGTCCCCTGCATCGGCAGGCAGACTCTCAACCACTGCGCCACCAGGTAAGCCCCTTTGCCCATTTTTGAATTGGGTTATTTGACTTTTTGTCATTGAGTTGTAAGTGTTCTATTCTGAATACTAAATTCTTATCAGATATATAATTTGCAACTATTTCTCTCACTCCGTAAGGTATCTGTTCATTTACCTGTTAATGTTCTTTGATGCACAGAGGTGTTTAATTTTGATGAAGTCCAATTTATCTGTCTACAGATGGACTTATTTGTCCACAGATGCCCAAGCCTCCTGACTCTCGCACATCACAGCAGAGGCACTGCCAAGTGCCCTGAGCCATTATGGAGTTCAGCCTGGGACCCTTCAGGATTAAGTTTGATTCTTTTTTTCTCAGTCTCGCCTTGTTTTACTCTCTAGTCCAGCCTTGAAGACCAGCATTTCTCTGGAAGTTCCTCCAAGAGCTATGCTGTTCTTCAAGGCAACCCTGATTTCTAATACTCTCTGGTCCCAAATTCCCCTTCTTTCAGAAAACACAGTGCAGGGAACCCTTCCTTTCTTCCTTCTCTTCCTCCTCCTTCCCTCCCCTTATGTTTTCTTCCCAGTCCCCAGGCTATCTAAGTAGACTGAAGATGGAGGAACAGAGGTTTGGGTGAGGGAGGCTTGAGCTGGTGAAGATCACCCTCAGACAGCTTCAGGGAGCCTGAAATCTAGACCTCACACAGCCATGGCCCCAGCACCTGTTCTCTCACTGACTGTGTGTGACCAAGTCAAGTCCCTTCTCTCTCCTAAGTTTCAATTTCCTCTTATCTGTAATATGAAAACATCAGAACACATCTGTGGTTTCTACACTCAAAAAAAATCCTATGGTTCAATGCGATCTAACTCAGAAAAAAAAATGAAACAAATCAAAGCAGATAGGCTCTGGTTAAGGGTGGAGTGTCTGCCCAGCTCAGCCAGCCTGCCTTTCAACAGCTGCCCCTGAGATGTGTCCTCAGCACCCTAAAGCTTGGCATATTCATTTACTGAACAAATATTTTTTGAGAATGTACTATGGTTAGCCCTAAAATTGCTACTCTGCATTTCTCTGTGGCATTGGATATTAAAGGGATACGTTACAGGTTCAGGCACTGGCATTTGTGCCTCTGGCTCTGTGTCTCCAATGCCTGCCCCATGGGGACACACTCCAGTGCCCACCCTGCACCTGGCACCTACCCCTCCTCTTCCAGCTCCCTCTTCCTAGCTTCTCTCCCCCCCGTACACCCAATCTCCTGCTTATCTGCCCAGCACTGTCTCTTCCAAGGTAGGAGGGGAAAGCTAGATTTATTGGGAACTCCATTCCAACTCCCTTCTCCTATTTTTTTTTTTTTTGCCCAGGTCATCCTGGGATTTGCAGCTGTTAAAATAGTGGAAGGGGGCATCCCCCAGGACTGAGGACTCATCTATACTTAATGGTTGTTAAGGCTTTGAGTATCTGCTTCTTGCTCAATAAGCATTCTACCATAAAACAGCCCAAGGCAAATGGCTCTGTGAGATGCCCCCGCACCAACTCTTCACCCACAACCTGCACACAGAGCTTTCTGTGAGGCTCATCTCTGGGGGGTGGGGGGGAGAAGAGAAGGAGCAAGAGGGAGTTACCTGGATGCTGTGAACCCTAATCCTACATCCAGTCAGAAAGAGGCCCATCTAGATTCTGAGGTAGAGCCCATAAATGTGGATTTTTTTTTGTTTGTTTGTTTTAACATCTTTATTGGAGTATAATTGCTTTACACTGGTGTGTTAGTTTATGCTTTATAACAAAGTGAATCAGCTATACATATACATATGTTCCCATATCTCTTCCCTCTTGCGTCTCCCTCCCTCCCACCCTCCCTATCCCACCCCTCGAGGTGGTCACAAAGCACCGAGCTGATCTCCCTGTGCTGTGCGGCTGCTTCCCACTAGCTATCTATTTTACGTTCGGTAGTGTATATATGTCCATGCCACTCTCTCACTTTGTCAGACGGGAATAAAGACACAGACCTACTAGAGAATGGACTTGAGGATATGGGGAGGGGGAAGGGTAAGCTGTGACAAAGTGAGAGAATGTGGATGTTTAACAAGTACCCCAGGTGATTCTTTTCATCAGGGATGTTTAGGAAACCCTGGATCAGTGGTTCTCAGCCCTGGCTACACATCAGCATCACTGGATGCCCAGGTCACACCCCAAACCAATGACATCAGAGCCTCTGGATGTGGAACCCAGGCATCGTTATTCCTTTTAAGTTTTGCAGATGATCCCAATGTGCAAGCAGGACTGAGGACCACTATCCTAGATGATCTGTGAACCCCTTTTCAGCCTCAAATTGTATGGCCTAGAGACCACGTGTGGCTGATAAGGCCCCTAGTGGAGGGGGAGAGGGCACTGAGGGGCGAGAGGAGCAGGCCTCTCTGGGGAGGCAGTGTGTTGAAGTGGAGAGAGCACTGGAGCATCTCTGGCTACTTGCTTAGATGGTGGAAGAGGAGGGCAGCAGGGAAGCCTGCCTGTGTACAGCCATAGTCTGAACATCCAGCTGGAAAGCCCAATTTCTGGAGCAGTCAGTGACTCGGATGGCATCCCCAAGTGAATTAAAGGCTAGTGTGGGAGTCTGATGGGGATTTGCTCTGGACGCCTTCCCCTGGAGCTCTCAGCCTCTCACAGAGCCCACAGTCTGACAGTAACTCCCTTTCCACATCTCCAGCAGACAAAGACTCAGGCAGAAGTAGGGGCCATGTGGAAGCTCACATCTTCCTAAGTGCAGCAGGTACTACCCACCCCCCGCCTCGACAAATGCATCTAGGGCCCCCCTTCACCTTCACCTGCCTCACTTCTCAGGCAGGAATTCCAGGCCCTTCCCTATCTGGTCTTGTAATAGGGAAGAGTAAATCTGACTCCATATTAGATCTGCTTATTTTACTTTAACCTTTGTATTCTATTGCTTTTGCCTCCAGTTACGAATGTTTCCTATAGCCTGAAATGTACAGGATAGCCCATTCTCAAGGCTCTGACCTTCAAGGGTATAACACTTTTCCATTCATATAGAGATTAAAAGTTGCAGAGCAGAGAATAACATTTGTCTTGTTGGAGGTTTGCAGGAACATCCTGACCTGACATAACCTACATGGACAGCTGCAAAAACAAAGGACTCCTATACCAAGAAGTTTGCAGCAACCAACCACACCCCTCCCTCACCTTATGTAAGACAGGAATAAAGAAACAGACCTACTAGACAATAGACTTGAGAACATGGGGAGGGGGAAGGGTAAGCTGGGACAAAGTGAGAGAGCGGCATGGACATATATACGCTACCAAACGTAAGGTAGATAGCTAGTGGGAAGCAGCCGGACAGCACAGGGAGATCAGCTCGGTGCTTTGTGACCGCCTGGAGGGGTGGGATAGGGAGGGTGGGAGGGAGACGCAAAAGGGAGGGAAATGGGAACAGATGTATATGTATAACTGATTTAATAAAAAAAAATGCTTTGCTGAAACCCTTCGGAGAGTTTGGGGGTTTGGGGGCATGGGCCACCCGTCTCCTTGCATGACACTGCAATAAACCTTTCTCTGCTCCGAACTCCGACATTCTGGTTTCTTCGGCCTCTCTGTGCGATGGTCTCAGCTGCTCTCAGCTCACTTGGTCTTTAGAAACTCTCCTACCTTCTCAGACAGGGGCCCATGTAGGGCAAGGAACTTAGCCCAGGTCACATGGCACAACAGGAGTGGAAAGGAATTTCTGCCTCCCAGTCCAGTGGTCTTTTGATTATAACATGATATCTCACTCACTTTCACATCTAAGCCCTCTTCCTCAAACCCAGGCAGGGCCTCAAATCGTAGTAAGGCAATGCACTTCCCAGAGAAGCTCAAAGGCAAACTGGAAGAAGAGCTGCTAAGGCAGGATGGAATTGGCTGTGGCACCCTGCCTGCCACTTGGCTTTTTCCAGTGAGGTGTTCAATAAGACTGAATACAGTGTGTGCATCCGGGGCTGGCTCTGAGCAGGCTGAGTCTCTTTCCTCCAGGCTGCTCCCTCCCCAGACACTGCAGCTCTCATACAGATTTCCACCTAAGAGTGTATATACGTTCTAGATCAAAATGCCCCCCCCTTCCGTAGAACGTTCAAGCTTATGAATACTTCAGGTTTCGGTACACACAGAAATGTGTGTCTATACAGAGAGATTCATTCATCCAGTGAACAAATATGTATGTTCCCCTGCTCAGAGAGACCCCAGGGCCTCCTGTCAGCATGATTACTGTTTCTCACCATACTTCCGGTTTACCTGGTGATTCACTGTTTTAAAAATACTTCCTCATCCATTCACCCTTTCCTCCTTATAAAACCCGTTAAGGTATAACAGTGAACAGCTTTCACTGTTATACGTGGAGAAACTGAGGTTCAAAGGCCAGACGTACTTATTTCAAGATCAGAGTCAGTGGCGAAACCGGTCCCAGAAGGCAGGCTCCCTGACTCCCGATTCTGTGTGGACTCACTAGCAGCAGGCCATCTCCTCCAGGCACAAGCTCCCACACCCTCTCATGGGTGACTGTTTCAGTGTTTGAAGTTGATAAGAGGCCAGACAAGAAATTCAGGCAAGGCTTTATTGCGACTTGTGCTACAGCACGAAGGAGCAAGAACAAGTAACAGGTGCCCTTGCTTGCTCCCTGGGGGGTGCGGGGCGAGCTGGTTACTTAAATGGCATGAAGGTGGGGCGAATCAGTGGGTCAGGGTGGAGGGGTGGCTTAGGTGGTCTGCTCACCCCCTTGGTGGTGCTTTGTGCAGGGATCACACTCAGTAGCCTGCTTGGCTCCCAGCACCTCAGAAGTGGCCGTTGGGTTTTGGCCTTTTTGTATCTTGTTGTTCATAATTTCCCCAACTGTGCTTGCATGCAGTTATCTTTAGTCCCTTATACTTTCTTTATATTCTGTTGCTCAAGGAGATATTTACCCAGATGCAAGCACTCCAGTAAAGGGTCCCAGGTCCCAGTCTGTCTTATTCCTAAAGTGACTTCAGTGTCGGGGCAGCAAAGAGAAACTGAATGTACTTGCTCCATCCCCATCTCCCACCGTGTACTGCTCTCTCTGGCTGGCATTCCAGGGTTTTCTAAGACTTCTGGAGGCTGCTCTTATTCAGAGAGAGAGCAAGCCCTGTGCAGCCCAGCAGTGCCCACCCAGATGGCCTGCTCTGATGACTCCCTCTTGGAGGGAGCTGCCCCACCCCATTGTACAGCTCTGCCTGCATTCCCTGACATCTCCCACTCTGCACAGTGACCAGAACTTCCCCCAAAATATATGACTGCATGGTGCCATTTATTGACCTCTACGCAACCCTGCCCAGAACTAGGCTAGTGGCCCAAACCTGACACTGCCTGTTCACTCCACTCAATCTGAACTCAACTGCTAGGCTCTCAGGGGCTGGCTCCCTATCCTCTCCCTCAAAATTCACTTCCTCCAGCAAGCCTTTTTTTATTAACTCCATTTGGCTCCTCACCCCCTCCTCCAGCTATATTCTTTCCCCTGGTATTTCCCCCTGGAAGCAGGGGGCAGATGACCCTTAGGGACTACATCGCCTATCTGCCTGGCCCTCTGGGCTCTTGTTGGGTTCAGTCAGTGGGAGGCACCTGCAGGGGATGGGAGGGTGATGGCAAAATCTTGGATCTCTGTGCACTGATGTCGAAAAGAAGCACAGAGACAGTTTGGAGGAAAGAGAGAGTAGCTTTATTCTTTGCCAGGCAAAGAGGGAACACAGCAGGCTAGCACCTCAAGGACTGTGCCCCCCCCTTCCCTGGGGAATAGGGAAAGGTTTATATAGCCAGGGCTCATGGTCTGAGGTAGGTAATAAGGCTCAGAGTAATGAAGGTCTTGCATTTTTTTCCTTTTCTTCTTCACGGCCAAAGCTGCTGTCAGGTGGCTCAGCAACCAGGTCTGGTGTCCCTGAGGTTTTTGGCCTGTGACCTTTCTGAAATGAAGAGTGCTACGAGGGAGGTAGCAGGAGAAGAATGCCAGGTGCAGAGTGTAACTCATATGGAGTCAGAGAGTAACTAGCTTTGTGTGGGACAAGTCTAGCTACAAGTGTTTGTTAGTAGAAACAGCTAAAGAATAACCAAGATTGCTTAACTCTTTAAGGCCTGTTTATGCGTTTTCCCCAGCCTGTTTATTATTTCCTTATTTTCCTTGTTTATCAGAAAAGTCTCATTTCTATTTTTGCCGCAACAAGGGGAGTAGAGAGAAGGCAACATATTTCTTCTCCTCTCCTTCCCCCCTGCAGCAGCACCGTCTTCTGGCAGAAGCACCCCTCTTGTTGGTGACCAACCTTCCATAATTCAAACTCTCTGGGACAGCAAACAGGCCAGCCTCTCACCCACCTTCCCGCCTCCCTCCCTCCCATCCTCCTTGCTCTCACACAGTCACACATGCCCTCACTCACATACTGTCACACACATACACACACGTACACATGAGGTCTTGCTCCCCCCATGCACTGACCTTCACCTGCAGCTGCCAACACACCTCAGCCCCTTTCAGAGACACAAGGACTCACACAGAGACATACAGGAGCTCGTACACACATGCTCACAATCACACACACACATACACTCAGAAGCCCTGTCTGAATTGCTCTTAAAGCTTTCTTCCTGGGCTTCCCTGGTGGCGCAGTGGTTGAGAGTCCGCCTGCCGATGCAGGGGACACGGGTTCGTGCCCCGGTCCGGGAAGATCCCACGTGCCGCGGAGCGGCTGGGCCCGTGAGCCATGGCTGCTGAGCCTGCACGTCCGGAGCCTGTGCTCCGCAACGGGAGACGCCGCAGCGGTGAGAGGCCCGCGTACCGCAAAAAAAAAAAAAAAAAAAAAAAAAAAAAAAGCTTCCTTCCTTTGTCAGGTGCTCTCAGCTGCCTCTCCAGACTGGGAGAGGAACTTAAGAAGCCAGGCCTGTCTAGGGTCCCACAGTGTCAGCTGAGCCTCGGGACCCTGCCAGCTTCTTTCTCTCCCAGAGAGTCAGGAAACAGTTACCGCTGAGAGGGAGAAAGAAGGATCAGAGGACTTTCCTGGTGTCAGGTGCCAGGCACCCACCCTGTCTGCCCCAGGCCTCAGCAGGCAGGGCAAAATCAAAAAGCTGAAAAAGGCCCAGCTGGTGCTGCCATCCTGACCTCATTAGGAAAGTCGGAAATGGACGGTCATTTTTTTCATCCAAACAAATATCTTTGAGTGTCTCTTATGCGCTAGGCACAGGGGATACAGTGATGAACAAAAGAAATGTGGCCCCTCCCCCTTATGAAGTTTACAGTAGAGGATGAGACAGGCTGTAAATCTGCCAAATGGTTAATTACAGTTATCTGTGGTGAGCTCTATAATGGGAAATGATGGGGCATAATGAAAGCATGCATAGGGAGAACAAACCTATCTTGGAGGGCCAGGGAGGCTTACCGGAAAAATGTTACAAACTGAGATCTGAAGAATGAACAGGAATTAATTAGGTAAAAGTGTGGTGGGTGGGTGTGGAGGAGAAGGCTGTTTCCGGCAGTGGAAACAGCATGGGCAAAGGCCCTGAGGCTGGAAACATTTGGAGTGTTTTAGAAGCCCGATGTGGTTAGAGCATAGTGAAAGCAGAAGAGACGGCTAGCAGAGGACATGTGACGGGTAGAGCTCATGAAAGCCGTGGCAGAGAATGGACTTGAATCTAAGGACAACAGGAAGCCACTGGAAGGTTCTGTACATGGGAGTGCATGGTTTGATTTGCATTTTAGAAAGATCATTCTGGCTTCTGTGGAAAGGATGGTTTGGAAGAAGGCAAGAGCCAACTCAGAGAGACCAATAGGGAAGGTATATTGGGCAGAGTCCAGTTAAGAAAACAGAACCCACTCTGTGTCTTCCAAACAGAGGGAATTTAACATGGGGACTGGGTTACATAGAGGACAGAAAAGCTGAGAAGCCAAACAAGGGAGAGTGAGGCAGCCCACAGTTTAGCAGCAGCAGGAGACAGCTATCACCCCTAGGCTGGGGGAACAATGGGAAAAGGGGGGTTACTTGAACCTGGAAGCTGGGCCAATCCAATGGAAGCTAGAAGCACAGAGAGTTGTCTGGTGAGAGATGGAGCACAGAGGAGAGACACAGCTACTGCCAGAGCCACCATCCCAGGCAGAAACAGAGGCGGAGAAAGACCCAGATAGTCTTGTCCCCTAGTCTCCCAACAGTGCCTCCCATTGGCCAAACCCAACACAGAACAGAGTGGGGGGAGGAGCAGAGGCAATATCTGAGTGTAAACTGGCAAATGATAGACACACAGAGTCCAGTATCACTAACCAGGTAAGGAATGCTGGTGGCCTAAGCTAGGGGGACTAAGTCTTTGCTCACAACTCCCTGCACCCAAACATCATGACATTTCCAGCAGCCAGTCTCCTAGGGATGAGGCTACCTGAGTGTCTGATAGTCAGGGAGGGAGTGGTAGGGTTAGGGCACAGAGAGCAGAGATGCCTCCACTCACAGGCTGTCTCATTCCCATGAGACCAAATCCCAGAGCAAAGGTTTCAGGTACTCAAGCTACTCCTGCTTCCTCCCCACCAAATCCCCAAAGTACTCATTGCTCCCATCTCTTCTGGGCATCAGGAAAATGTCATAATTTTCAGTCCTCTCTAGGAGAGTCTGTACAGTGACTCTGCTATTCTGGTCATCCTAGAACACAGCTCTGGTTCATGACACTCCTTGACTCAAGAACCATCAATGGTTCCCCATTATTTTATAGAGAAAGTCCACATTTAGACTGTGGGCATCCATGATGGTCTATAACCTGGCCCCAGTCTACCTCCCTCACTTGATCTTCCCTCTTCTATTAAGTAATAGTGCTAATTGCTATTTATTGAGATGTTTACTATCACCTGGATATTATTTTAAGAGCTCTACATGTATTAGCTCATCAAATTCTCATAACAGCCCTATACAAAGGTCCTATAACAGACCCATTTAGTAGATGAGGAAACTGAGACAAAAAGAAGTAAGGTAAACCACCTATGGTTACACGGCTGTAGGGACAAAAGTTGTAGCCTCCGTCCATGACTGATGCTTTACTCAGTGTTCAACCCATAATGCCACGTATATTTGGACTGCCTTTTTGCTTCCTTTCCCGTGTTTTACTTAACTCTATGGGCATTCTATGGGACCCAGGGCCTCACTGGGAGGCTTTCCTGATCACCCCCATTCATGCTACTGTGAACATAGCAGTTCAGTGAGCAGGAACTCTCTTGTGACTCTCATGTGGCATCATGAACCAAGCAAGCTTGGCCTCCCAAGACAGACAGAGTTGTCTGTGAAAGCTGTGACCTTGGGCAAGTCACTTCACCTTGCTGAGCTACCTCAGCTTCCTCATCCCTAATATGGAGCTAATGATAACATCTGCCTCAAAGGCAGCTGGAGAGATTGAGTGGGGCAGTGGATAAAAGCAAAGCCTCTGCAGAAAACAGAAAAACAGGAGATTAAATAATTTAATCAAAATCTTTGTTTTTTGAAAACAATCAACAAAAGAGATGAACCACTAGCAAATTTCATTTTAAAAGGGGAAAAAGCACAAATGAAATGACAGGAAAGAAATAACTATTAATACACAGCAAATTTTAAAAAGTAATAAAAGACTACTTTGTATAACTATATGTACATAAATTAGAAAACCTAGATGAAATGCATCATTTCAGAGGAAAATACAATTTACCAAAATGGGCCCAAGTGTTGATAGAAAGCATAAGCAGAGCAGTTGTAATAGAATTAAAGGAAATTAGTAGATCCCACAAAAGTCAGTAGACCCAGATGATATCATAGGGAAATCCTGCAAAAGAGACCAGATAGCCTTAGTGCTACGTAAATTGCTTCAGAGAAAATGAAGGAAAACTTCCACATTCTTTTTACAAAGTGAGTGTAACACTAACATCTAAATATGATATGATATATACTATAATATGATAAAGATAGTTTTAAAAGGAGGAAATTTCAGATGAATATCACTTATGAATATTGATGCAAAAAATTCTGAACTAAAACTTAAGTGAACAGACTTCAACAGCACATTAAGAAAACATCATGACCGGGGCTTCCCTGGTGGCGCAGTAGTTGAGAGTCCGCCTGTCGATGCAGGGGACACGGGTTCGTGCCCCGGTCCGGGAGGATCCCACATGCCGCGGAGTGGTTGGGCCCGTGAGCCATGGCTGCTGAGCCTGCACGTCCGGAGCCTGTGCTCCGCAAAGGGAGAGGCCACAACAGTGAGAGGCCCGCGTACCACAAAAAAAAAAAAAAAAAAAAAAAAAGAAAACATCATGACCAAGGAGGGTTTATGAAGAAATGCAAGGATGATTCAATAGTAGAAAATCTATTAATATAAACTACTATATTAATACATTAATAGTTCTGAAAAAGCCTTTGAAAAAATTCAGCATTCATTCTTAATAAAAACTCTGAAGAGAAAAAAAAAGAGCCTCTGGCAGTGGAAGTAAAATCTCTTGACTAAGACCTGACCGTAACTTGCTGGTTTCCTCACGTCCATTGGCTGGCTCTCTCAGAGAGTGGGGCTGCAGTTTAGGGAAGCAAAGGCCCTTGAGTGGCTCTGTCCCTGGAGAAAGGAAAGGAAGTGGTCAATTACTGCGGCCCCTCCACAGGCAGCCCTGTACACTGTGCTCTAGATACCTTCTCTTTTGGACCTTGACAGCTACCCTATGGGGCAGTGTCAGTATCCCCATGTTGCAGATGAGAATGCCAAGGCCTTTGAAAAGGAAGGGAAGGTAGAAAACAGGAAACAGCTTGAGGCTCAAGCTCCCACCCTGGGGATCAGGTCCCAGTGCGTTGTGGGAGAAGTTGTTCTATTATGGCAGAAGGGTCCAGGCCCTCCCACCTTTCAGAGTCTTGGTCTAGAAGAGACACCCTCTGCTCGCCATGGGTGGTGGTGCCCACTGTGTCTGGTGAGCCTTGCCCTAAAGGGTGCACGTGCCTTCGAAGCACACCCTGGGATTCAGCCACTTACCAAACACTTCTGAGAGGACACCACCACGATATTACCAAAGCTCCCTATGCAGACAAATATTCACAAACCATAAAGATGTTTCAAAACAATTTATAAAGGAGTGGTGCATCCTGCCCAGAAGAAATGGGGCTGGTCCAGAGTGGGAGCCACAAGTCTGGTGGCTGTGTATTCATCTTTCTGCAAGTATATACAAATTACTCCAACTTTCAAATTGTAATAATTTATGTGCATATTTCCTGTAGCAGATACTTCCAGAACTCCAGAATGGCCCCAGCCTATGGCAGTCATGACCATGGAAAGCTGAGACAGAAAGCAAAGAAGAAACAAAGCAGAGAAACAGCAAATCCTCACGTACCACCTGATTTATTTCAGATACTGGACCTGTGCCTGGTGCTTATTTGTATGTCTGGAATCTGTTCTCACTGGCCACCTCTGCTCACTAGCTTCTCTCCTAGAATCATGTGTTCTTCTGTGTATTTCTCATCCTCCAGAAAGCTTTACACAGCCTGGGCACTGATATATATATACATACATACACTGATATATATACAGTCCATATATATGGACTGATAAGTCACCAAATTTCTATAATAACAGTCATCCTTCTCCCACATGTATGTATTACATTTAACAGTTTAGAAAGTACTTTCAGATAAATTATTTGCCTCCCAACCCCAGTTGTATAGAGAAGTACTATGAGAGGGAGATGGTAAGTAGAACACACACTGGTCAGGGATGCAGGGGTCCCAGGTGCAAGTCCTGGTGTGGCTACTTACTCATTCTGTGGCTTTGAGAAACTTTTCTCCTTAACTATAAAATGAGGGGATTAGATCAGATTGGAGATAAAAGGTTTTTTATTGAAGTAGACTTGCAGTACAATATTATATAATTTATAGGTGTACAATGTAGTGATTCACAATTTTAAAGTTATAAAATATATGAATAATTAATTAATATTAATAATTAATAATATACCCTTTATAGTTATAAAATATTGGCTATATTCCCCATGTTGTACAATATATCCTTATAGCTTGTTTTGTACCTAATAGTCTGTACCTCTTAATCCCCTACCCGTACATTGCCCCTCCCCACCCACTGGTAACCACTAGTTCGTTCTTTATGTCTGTGAGCCTGCTTCTTTTTTGTTATATTCAAGAGTTTGTTGTAGTTTTTAGATTCCACATGTACGTGATATCATACAGTATTTGTCTTTCTCTGTCTGACTTATTTCACTTAGCATAATACCCTCCAAGTCCATCCATGTTGTTGCAGATGGCAAGATTTCATTCTTTTTTTATGGCTGAATAGTATTCCACTGCATATATATATATATATATATATATATATATATATATATATATCACATCTTCTTTATAGATTAGGGATAAAAATTTGCACAATAGGCACTGGCTACCTGAAACACTGTCTGGAGGCAGATTTTAAGGATATCTGTACTAAGGGAGAAAGAGTTCCATGATTGGACCAGTGATATCTGCCATGGATGAGGGAGAGAGGAGGCATAGCACATGTGCCAGCTATCCACGCTCTTTGGACTAGAGGGTATTTAAGAGCCCATTTCAGTTCTGAGAATTTGGGGTTTTCAAGTACTATGCCCCTGAGGTAACTCAGGGAGATCAAGGCAGAGCTGGGACTAGTCTCATTCCTCTACCAAATAAGCTTTCCACCTCCCCTCCCAAGATCCATCAGGGGCACTGGACTCATCATTTATTTCGGTCCTAGGTACCCAACAGAGCTTTGCTGAGTATTTACTTTGTAGTTTGTGGGAAGCCACTCCCCCACATGTTGTCTTCAAGGTACATGCATGTTGTAGCCTGGATCAGTACTTCAATATTACATATATTTAATGGATAAAATTTATTAAGTACTGACAGTACAGGGAAGAAAATAAAAATCATATTTAACTCCACCATCCTGGGAAATCAGTGTACATATTTTAGTGTATTTCTTTTCAGGCTTTCATATATTATGATATTATATTATATATTATATATACTATGCCATTAAGGAGCTTCCAAAAAAATAACATCCAGTGTTCCATCCTGTGGGTGAGCTGTATTAATTTAAACAACTCCCATTGTTGGCTGTTTAGGTTGTTTCCAATTTATTTTAAACTGCCAAGTTTTAAACGGTGCAGAGAGTCTCCTTAGTCTGAGATGGTTACAAGGTAGCCCAGCACAGAGGCAGGGAGACTGTTGAGATGCACTCTTAAAGTTCATCTTGTGCTAAATTCTCTCTCCAAGGGGGTCGCTTTTGTTCTCCTTGAGAAGTTTATTTCAGCGATAGCTAGGATTATTTTTGTCTGCTCTCTGAGCTGACACACTCTTCTTTCCAGTTCCAGGCTGCTTATAGCCTTAGCCTTCTTGGTGACAAATCCCAATTCCTGTCCTATCAACCACTGTGGTAGCTGCCAAGAAGTGATCTTTGTTGAGGCTCACAAGAATAGCTTTAGGGATACCTTCCAGGGCCCAGTGGGAAACTAGATACTTCCAGAAATGAGGGGGGGCAAGGGCAGCTGAAGCCAGACTATGGGGTCAAGAATGGTGGAAGAGGGCCCTTGAGACGGGAGTCTTTTGTTCATGGCTGGGGGATCCCTGTAAGCTTCAGGTGCAAGAAAGTTGCGGGAGGGAGGTCCTGCTGAGGAGAGGTGTGGAGCCAGAGAAAGGAGGACCAGTTAGGAGAGGTCGACATTCCTCTGCAGATAGAAGGAAATAAAAGGTGGATAAAAGGACAGATAATACCAATGATTTCTCAGGTCCTTTCCAAAGTATGCCAACTGACTCTTCATTCCCCCTCCCAACGACAGTCCTCAGGAGCTAGGTGAGACAAGGATTATGATGTTTATTTGAAGCATAAGGAAAATGAATCTCAGAGAAGTGAAGTAACTTACCCAAGGAGGAGAACTCATCCCTCCATTCATTTGACAGACAAGCTCAGGCACTGTGCTGGTCACAAAGATGAATACAGCTTGATTCCTATCCTTTACTGGGCAACAGCCACATGATAGGAATGGTGAACAAGAGAGATGTTGTCACCACCCTCAAAAAGCTCTTGCATCTATAAGCACCTTGCCCATCAGGTTGGCAGGTTGTACAGTCCGCTCTGCCTGGCCTCTGGCTGTACCTGTATACTAGGTTCCTAAGCAAGGACCTGGCAAAAGATTCTGGCCCTCCACACCTCCATATCCCCTGACTGAGGGACAGACCAGTACCCTGGACCAAGACCATCCCCAAGATGGGATCTGAGCTTTGACCGCATGGTCCAGTGGGGAGAGATACCTGCATGAAATAGCAGAGGGTCCAGGTTTTTCCCTCTTCAGGAGCAGTGAGTGCCCTGTGGCTGGGGACGTGCAAGCAGACACTGTGAGAACACTTGCTGGGGAAGCTGTAGGGGAGTTTGGGGCATCGGGTACCAGTGACAGTGGACATGAAGTGGAACTAGGTGGATCCCCACGTCCTTTTCTGCTTTGAGAGCTGTGATATGGGTATTATGCCCAGTTTTTTCCAGAGATGACCCCACAGAGTTCCCCCATAGACGGAGAGTGGAGTGTAGTTCCCCAGCCAGGTCAACAAGCTTCCCCTGGGGCTACTGGGTGGTCCAGAGAGACATTTTTTTTCTTTTTTTTTTTCTTTTTTTTTTTAGCGGTACACGAGCCTCTCACTGCCGTGGCCTCTCCCGTTGTGGAGCACGGGCTCCAGACACACAGGCTCAGCGGCCATGGCTCACGGGCCCAGCCGCTCCGCGGCATGTGGGATCCTCCCGGACCGGGGCACGAACCTGCGTCCCCTGCATCAGCAGGTGGACTCCCAACCACTGCGCCACCAGGGAAGCCCCCAGAGAGACATTTTAATATTCCTGTTATTCTCCCTACCTGCCCCATACACCTGAGTCCCTACCCTCAGTGTAGCCTTGGTTGCTAGGTGAAGGATCGGCCTTGGACACTGAAACCTATTGTGGTTTGGCATCTGTCCACACTTACAGTTGAGCCTGGTGGAAGTGGGAGATGCTGGGGATCAGGTAGCCTGTTGTCTGACTCCTAATTTGGCCTATTCTGAGCTTGGGGTGGCCCAGCCACGCTCTTTTCTCCCGCTGACTCATCTGGAGTCTTAGTGCCTGAAGTTCACATGAGAAGACGCCTACCTAAGCAGAAGTTTCCCAGGGAATGGGTCAGTGAGGGAAGGAAAAAAGAAGGGAGAGAGGAAGGGAGGAAATTTATACTGAACTTCACTCATGTGCCAGGTGCCATAGTAAGCACCGAAGGAAGCATGGGTTGATGGAAAGAACAAAGACTTCAGAGTTTGACATTCATTTATTCATAATTTTATCCATTTATTTAAGAAACATTTGTTGAGCATACTATGTGTCAGATATTGGGCTAGGTACTGGGGATATTAGAGTGAAAAACCACAATCTCTGACCTCATGAAATTACAGTCTACTGGGAAAGACAGACATAAAGCAAATCATTCCCCAAATTGACCTCAAATTACAAAGTGTGATAAATGCTCTGAAAAAAATTAAAGTGGCTTTGAGAGTGTATAGCAAGGGGAGCCCAATTCAGATTCGGGGAGTGGGGAGGGAAGTGTCAAGGAAATCCCCTATGAGGAAAAGACCCCATAATAAGAACTTAAGGATGCATAAGAGTTAGCCAAATCAAAGTGCAGGGAAGAATGTTCCAGAAAGAGAAACTACACCAAGCTAGGGCCTCAGGATGGGGAAGAGATTAGAATGCTTAAAGAATTAGGAGACTGGTATGACTGGGGCAAGAGATTGATCCTGAAAATTGATCCCTGCAGGATTTGTTTCTTCCTAATCCCCTTTCAGGTACCCAAGGGTCAGGGACTGCAGGCTACATTTGAAGGGGGGAGAGTGAAGCCCCGCGGAGGAAACCAGCCACTCAGTTCTTGCAGCAACAGTAGCCTGTCAAGCTTCCCCAGGCCTAAGCCCAGCTCTGCCTTTCATCGAGCCACCCAGCATGGTATACGAGCACTTAGTGGGAGAGTCTTTAACCTGGAAGGGGCCTGAGTCCGCCTTGCTATCTCCACCTTGTTCTTAAAAATCTGCTTCTAGGGCTTCCCTGGTGGCGCAGTGGTTGAGTGTCCGCCTGCCGATGCAGGGGATGCGGGTTCGTGCCCCGGTCCGGGAACATCCCACATGCCGCGGAGCGGCTAGGCCCGTGAGCCGTGGCCGCTGAGCCTGCACGTCCAGAGCCTTTGCTCCACAACAGGAGGGGCCGCAACAGTGAGAGGCCCATGTACCGCAAAAAAAAAAAAAAAAAAAAATCGGCTTCTAGTGTGGCCCTTCCCCACAGTACTTTCTGAGCACCTGCTTTGCTCCAGGCCTTTGCTGGGTGCTGAGGATATAGAGATGAATTTGACGGTTTCTTCTTCAAGGAATCGGGAGAAAGGCATAAAGAAAGAATTGCCTTTGTCATCAGGAAGTTCTCAGCATCTAACTTTCTCTCCTGCTGCAGTCCAGGACGATGTCACCCTAGACTCCTTTACACCAGCCACCCTCAGCTTCCTGACATCACCTTGGTAGGATGTGGTAGGAGTTTCAGACTTCAAGCTGAACTTTGGCTAATGTCCTCTGCTCACCAGGACAAAGACCTTCCAATTCCCTCTGGCTTTTCTGTCTGCACTGCTCTATCGCTTAGCTCTGAGAACACAACAGAAAAGTATTTCTGTGAACCTGAGCTAGTGGCAGGGGCGGGGTGAGGTGTGGTTTACTGGAAGCTTATGTACTCCTACCCCTCCCAGGTCAGAGAATAGAAAGACACTGGACTGGGACTTCTTCCAGGGTGGGGGTAGAAAGCACCCTGTGACCATAAGGGATTAGGTGGCAAGAGTCATGGGAGAGACACTGAGCAGTCAGGGAGAGGCCCTAATCTCCCACCCCTCCCACTTTCCCCAAGCCATGTCCATTGCTGGCTGTCTCACAGGAGGGGTCATTGGCCATTCCTCCCGGGGGTGCAGAGGAGAACAGTGCAGCAGTGATAAAGACGGAGGCTTGGGAACTGGGCAGCCTGGGGTTGAATCTTCGTCAGCTGTGGGATTGTGATGGGCATCATCAAGGGTTCATCAATGTCAAGTTCTCTGTACTTCCAGGTACACAGGGATTATATGTTCCCACTTGTTGAAGTTAGATGTGGCCATGTGACTTGTTCTGGCCAAAGAAGTGAGGGCAGAAGTGACAGGGGTCACATCAGAACCTAAGCATTTAATTGTAGGTCTTCAATTCTCCATCTTTCTCTTCCACAGTCTTGGTGATGGGGAAAGTCCACATGGAGATGTAGTGTCATAAGATGGTGGCTGTCCCCCCAGCCTGGGTCTTAGAACCCTCCTGCTGACCACGGTAGACATATAAGATGAGTGAGAGTAAACTTTCTTTTGAAGTCACTGAGATTTGGGTGATATTTATTACTGTAGCATAATCTGGCCTGTGCTACCTAAAACAGAAATCATGGGCAAGTTACTTAACCTTTCTGTGTCTCAGTTTCCTTGTCTGTAAAATTGGGGTCATAAAAGTCCCAACCTCCTGTGGATATAAGGAATAAATAGATCAATACATAAGGGGCTTAGAACAGTTTGGGGCATAAAATATTAATATAGCCAATGAATGTTAGATTTTTACTATTTTCTCCCCCCTGGAAAATCTCCTCAAACTTGATTGGATTAAGCATAGAGGTACAGAAACATAGACACTTAGGGTTGAGAAAACTTTAAAGTTTTCTGATTCCACATTTATTTTGCGTTGGGGTCTTTTGTGCAGCACCCTTGACAAGTGCTATCCAGCTCTTCTGGAGGTCCTTGCACTGGCTGCAAACGCAGAGCTGCAACCTGTTCATAGATACCTTCCCTCTCCCCGTCCCTAATGCATCTATAGTAGGGGTGCCACTCACACCTGGTATTCCTGCCTCTCTGTCTGGTGTGTATCTGATGACACTGTTACCATGCATGGCACCAGTTTCTGCTGTCACTGATATAGTCATGGAGGGAAGGAACTGGCCGACATTCCCCTCAAGCTGCTTGCAAATCGTATCATGCCCCACCCCCACACAGTCCGCTGCCCTGTGCTCCCATCGGTCTCCCCTCAAAGACACTTCCCTGAACATGCATCCTGGGCTCAGAGCCCCTCTGACCATCTCTCTCAGTTGCTCCATCTCCTTTACTCCTCTTTTGTCCTTTCTGAAAGGGGCTCCCTGTTGTCTTCCTCCATCAAGTCACTCTGTGTATTCTTCCCAGGCTCGTGAAAATTGACTCTTTGCCTCCCCATGATCTGTGCTTCCCAGGGTGGTCACAGCTCCCTCGGGCTGAGCTGTAGCAGAGACACCTATGGGCCTGTGTGCTCACATGCATGAGGCACCACCTGAGAGAGGTGGAGAGGCTGGACTCAAAATGTCACTCCCACCTGTCACTCCCAGTGTCTCACTGCCACCATTTGGGATAAATTACTGCCTTGTGTTAAGTTGCAAAGGACACAGGCGGGCTAATTACTGGCTCCAGCCATGTAGAGGCATTTGGGCAGCTGTCCTTAAAGCCCAGTCTGAGGTACTCTTCATTGGAATCACCTGGGATGCATGTTCAAAATGCAAATTCCTGAGGTGGTCTTGTGGGACTGGCTTTCTGCTATCAGAAGAAGGATGGCTGGGAGAAGATGCAAATTTTGAGCATAAGTCCTTCCTCTCCCATGCTGGGGGCCACCCAGATCCCATCTACAACCTCTGCTTGTGACAACACCTTCAAGATATAAAGTCAGAGACCATGTCCTCTTGAGTCTCGACTTTTAAGTAAAAGGAATATGGGGGCTTCACAAGATTCAGGAAGGCAGTTGTACCATTTGGAGGACACCTCATCCCACTTTGAAGAAGAAGGACTAGCAAGAGGGTATGGGCTGAAACTACAACAAGGGGCATTCATGATAGAGGTGGGTTGCTAGTCAGACAGTAGGAACAATTTCTGGCAATAAAACTTCCTCTCATTTGTGCAGTGGTTTATAATTTATAGAGCTCTTTCATGTTCACACTCTTCTTTAAGCATCCCACAACACTGTAAGGTGGACACAGATTACTTCTATTTTGCAGAGTTGGCAACTGGGTTCAGAGAGTTTAGGTAACTTGCCCAGGATCACTCAGCTACTAAGTCGTGGAGAAGAAATCTGACTCCAGGTCTTCTGCCCCTGGGTGATAATTACGGGCAGTTCTGTGTCAGTTGGATGAATCCTGGAACAGAATCCAGGTCTCAGAGAGGTCATCAAGTGGGTTAGAGGCCCCAGGGGTTCCCTACTCCCATTGTGATGCCTTCCCTCTCCCTAGGGAAGGTCTGGAAGAGATGGGCCCTGTCCTTGTGGATAGTTAATCTTCATTGCTCTCCATAGGACTCCTGGCTCTCAGCAGCCACTGTTTGAAGAAGGGTGTCATCCCCAGGTGATCTCTGGACTGGCCGATAAGGCACCCATGTCTCTACTTGAATGAGATACTGTCAGCGAAGAAGCTGCCTGTCTCCATTCTCCTCCAATGGGCTGGTCCCAATAGCTTACCTAATACTTGCTAGGTGACATTTAACCCAGTGAGAACACATGGGGGGCAGAGGTTAGCCTAGTACAACCCCTATCTTGAAGCAGGAGAGCCAGAGTCAACTGAAGAGTGACTCTCCGCTGAAGGAGTTTGGAAGACGAGATTTCCTAGCTCCTCTTTATGTCTTCATGGCAAGTGGACGCCCTCTGTGTTTGTTCAGTATCTCAAGAACCCGTTTTATGCTAGGAAGAATCCGCTCTATGCACTCAAGGACCAGCCTGGGCTACAGAAGTACCAGGTTCTAGTCTGTCTCTGCTATGAACTCACTGTGTGACCTTGACCATTCAATTCCCCTCTCTGAGCTTCACATTCCAAGGGCCTTTCTATTTAGTAGCTCAAAAGCCTCTGATCAGATGATGCTATGTCAAGAGTTAATGTGCAGATCTGCAGTTAAAAATTCACTATGGAGAAGAAATTGACTGACAGGAAAGAGAGTAATGTATTCATTAGAAATATGCGGTTGTACTCAGACATACTTAGGGATATTTAGCTGGGGTGGAACAGAGAATAAGGTAACAGGAAGGAGGCGGGCAGACTAGTAGATGGCCTCACAAAGAAGAGGGAAGAGAGGTATGAACAAAGAGATCTGGTAGAAGTGACAGGGTGAAGGGGTGAAAATGAGAGAAGGGAGAATCCAAAGGTGGACAGGACAGAGCTACTGGAGGGAGATGTTGGCACTCACGAGTCTCCCTGCCTGCTGGATATCTCCCCTTGGATGTCCCACCAGCACCTCAAAGCCACTATAGTTCTACCGCAACTCAGCATCTCTTCCCTCTTGAGCCAGGTCCTCTGGTCAACCAGTCCCCAAGTCCGGGGGTTTTTCTCTCCTCCTTACCATTCACGTTTGAGTCTGTCCCCACCTCCATATCCACACTGCCACTACCAGGCCATCATCATCTTTCAGCACTCACCTGTCCATATTCTTTTTATTGAGGTATAGTTAATTTACAATGTTGTGTTAGTTTCAGTTGTACAGAAAAGTGATTCACATATATATATATATTTTCAGATTCTTTTCCATTATAGGTTGTTACAAGATATTGAGTATAGTTCCCTGTACTATACAGTAGGACCTTGTTGTTTATCTACTTTATATATAGTAGTGTGTATATGTTAGTCCCAAACTCCTAATTTACCTCTCCCTGGTCCCTCACCCGGAATAACATAGTGCCTCCTGTTTCCCTGAGTTCACGCTTGAGTTCTCCAACCCATACTCCGCACCCCTGAAAGACCCTTCAATGGCTCAACAGTGCTCCCCAGTTAAAATCCAAACTCTTCTCCATGGTCTCCAAGGCCCTGTGTGGTCCGGTGCTTGCCTTCCTCTGCAGCCTCACCTCTTCCACTCCCCATGTAGATAGCAACACTCGTATCTTACAAAACGACTCTTGTCCATCTCCAGACTTTGGCACATGCTGCTTCCTCTGCCTAAAACATCTTCTTTCTTCCTACTTCATCACTTGGCAAACTCCTTCTCATCCTTTGAGCCTCGTCTCATACAACCTCTCCTTCTGGGAGCCAACCTGGGTTGGCGGTTCCTCTTCTGGGTTCCCACAACCCTTGGGTGTCTCTTTGTGACTGAACTGATCACACTGACTAGTATTTATCTGGTTACATTCCAGACTCCCACACTAGACTGGGAGCTCCTTGAGGACAGGAATTATGTTTTTTTTGTCCTTGTATGGGTGCTTAATAAATGTGTGTCGAATGAATGTCAGAATAGCTTGGTACCTTGTGCATAGTAAGCCAATGTTTATTGGCTTGAATTGCTATCCAGGAAAGAAGCAGTAGCTGGGGATGTCAATGAAACTGCATAGGACTAGTAAAGAGTTTGAGGTAGTGGAGCAGAGTTTCGGCTGGAAGCCAAAGTTCTTGCTAGGAAGGATTACATGAGTTGAGAGAAGGGGAAGCCGGTCCAGGCCACGGGTGTGGGTGGGTGTTGTGCCATGGAGACCTGAAGGAAAGACACCAGATTTAGCTCTTCAAGCAAACCAGATGGTTCTCTGTAACCACACTGCTCATTCCCCACTCTGTGGGCTGGCTGTGTGCTTTTGTACACTGGGGTATTTTGCAGCCTGGATGGCTGGCAGAGGGAGATTTGTGAGACCTCATTCACTGCATAAATATTAGTTGAGCACCTATGTTATGTCAGGCACTATTCTATACACTGAGGAACTCAGCAGTGAATATAAGAGGCAAATACATACAAAAATCCCTTCCCTCATGAGCCCTCCTACACTGCTGGTGGGTAAATTGGTGCAGCCACTGTAGAAAACAATATGGAGGTTTCTTATAAAACTAAAAATAAAGTTACCATATGTTCCAGGAGTCCCACTGTTGTGTTTATATCCAGAAAAGACAAAAACTCTAACTGGAAAAGATACATGTACCCCAATGTTCATTGCAGCACTATTTACAATAGCCAAGACATGAAAGTAACAAAAACGTCCACAGACAGATGAATGGACAAAGAAGTTGTGGTGTGTGGGTGTGTGTATATGTATATATATATATAGATAGATAGATATAATGGAATATTACTCAGCCATTAAAAAGAATGAAATGATGCCATTTGTAGCAACATAGATAGACCTAGAGATTATCATACTAAGTGAAGTAAGTGAGACAGACAAAGACAAATATCATATGATATCACTTATATGTGGAATCTAAAAATTGATACAAATGGATGTATTTACGAAACAGAAACAGACTCACAGACATAGAAAACAAATTTATGGTTACAAAGGGGAAAGAGGAGGGTAGGGATAAATTAGGAGCTTGGGGTTAACAGATACAAACTACTGTACATAAAATAAACAACAAGAATTTAGTGTATAGCACAGGGAACTATATTCAATATCTTATAATAATCTATAATGGGAAGGGAATCTGAAAAAGTATATATATACAAGACTCTAACTCAACATTGTAAACCAACTATACTTCACTTAAAAAAAAGTCCCTTCCTTCATGGAGCTCACATTCTAGAGAAGGGAGACAGACCAAAAGCAAAATAAATAAAATTTATAGAATGCTAGATGGTTATATATATATATGGAGAAAAATTAAGGAGGGAAGGGAGTTAAGAAGTTGCTAGAAGGGGCATATGTTTCAATTACAAGTAGGGGAGTCATGGGCCTGCAGGAGGTTAGAAGCCTTTCCTGTGGCGAGGGGACACTGTAGAGGGGACTGGCGGTGCGAGCAATAGCAAGCTCCCCAACAGGCCTCCAAGTGGAGGGAGGCTACAATGAGGAGCCAGCGACCAAACTGGCAACCCTGGAGTTTGGGCTGATCCTGGAATTGCACAGCGCCTGCAGTCCCATCTGTTCCCATGTCCCACTCAGCCCCTGCCTTCACCACATACACACATAGAAACAGCACATCCACCGTCACAGTCCCAGAGCTACTTCTTGGTGGCTTATGTGTCATGCTTCACCTTACTTCCTTTCAGCTGAGACTGGTGCTCTTCAGTGGTGTGACCAACAAGTCTGATTAACCAATGCCGATTGTATCTGCTATTTCAGGTCCCTGCACTTATCAGGATGGCAGGAATGCTTGTGAGTGAAACTGCAGCCAATGTATCAACAAGTGTGCTCCAGCACTGCGTGTGTGTGTCGGAGTTGGGATTGCATGGGCAGCCTTGCTGACTCAGGGCAGTTGACTCTCTGAGCCTTAGTTTCCCCACTTGAAATATGAAACCCCTGCCCCACCTCCCTTACAGCATTCTTAAAGATAAAAATGACGTGGAAAACTTACAGCAGTGTATCAAGGCCCTTGGTGGATGCCACCCTGGTGTAGTCTTTCCTGAGAGGTGGAAACAACTTAGCTCCACTAGCCATCTGTGTGTGTCTGGCCCTTGGATAAAACTCTGAGTGGTTTCACTTAATTGTTGATAAGATGTGTCTATATCTTTCAGACAGAGCTGCTGGTGACCCAACACAAGGAGGGAAAGGATACTTCCTCATCAGCTGGTAACAATGCTCAGGGTCACGGTAGGTTGGGGACACAGGGACATGGGGGTGGTGGTGGTGCAGGCCTTTCCCCTACCATCCTCAGTGAGGAAATAGAAATCTGCCCTCTTAGGTAGACCCAGGAAACTTAAGAAGCATTCAGCATAACAGGCATGGCACTGAACACATTGTATGTGTGTGTTGTGTTTGTGTGGGTGTGTTTCTTTTTTTGGTGGTGGTGGTGAGAAATAAAAAAAAAATAAACAAGGTCTGGACTCTACCTCAAGGACTCACACTTTAGTAAGGAGAGATAGAAGCCTTAAAGGGGAAGTGTGCCAAGTAGGGTTTTATAATCTGCCTGGGTGTGGAGAAAGGGGTGGCTGGAGGCAATGTCACCTAGGAGACTTTTCCGTGGTCTAGGGAAGGGATGGTGGTGTCGTAGACTAGGGCAGAGTCAGTGAGAATGGAGAGTAGGGCAAAGGTGGGGAAAATATCATGGAAGTGACCGCAACCTCACTTGGCAAATGGTTGAGGGGAAAAGGGAAAGTTCAAAGGGGCTTCCAAATTTGCTGCTGCTAAGCCCATCTCCCTCTTCCTAGACTTGTGCAGTTGGATTGGGGCATTTGGTGCTAGAACATTTCAGCTCATCATTTCAGCCTGTGGACAACTCTCTGAAGCTTGAGTCACTATAATCCTAGGGACCTGCTAGTCCTCTGGGTTTTATGTAATTTGCAAATTCTCAAGAGCCAGGATGCTTGTGCTTCATTCCACGGTCTGCCACTTACTAGCTGTGTGATTGGGGGCAAGCTACTTAACTTCTCTAAAGCCACAGTTTCCTTATCAGTATTGTGGGGATGATAATAGTATTTACCATATAGGGCTGATGTGAGGATTGAATGAGTTAATTCATGAAAAGGGCTTAATACCTGTCACATTGTAAACACTTGGTAAGTGCTATTACCATTAGTTTTGAATGCTTTTTTCTTAGTACTTATATTGTACCTGGCTGTACCAGACGCCCTGCAGGAAGTAGAGAAAAATTAGGCCAGGTTTCTGGGAGAGAAATGTATAGTTACTGGCCAGAATCCAAGAGGCTAAAGTATATAATAGACAGAGGTTCAGAGTGCTGTTGGAGCAAGGGAGAGAAGAGGAAGTAATTGAATCCAGTGAGGTGGGGTAAGGGTGAGCATGGTTAGTTGGATCAAGTTGTCCATCTGACCAAAGGGCAGTCTGCTTGGTGGTGCCTTGAGAGTGGTCTGGCAGGAACTTCTATGCAAAAAGGATTCTGGGCTTACCTGGTGGTTCAGTGGTTGAGAGTCCGCCTGCCGATGCAGGGGACGCGGGTTCGTGCCCCGGTCCGGGAAGATCCCACATGCCGCAGAGCGGCTGGGCCCGTGAGCCATGGCCACTGAGCCTGCGCGTCCGGAGCCTGTGCTCCGCAACGGGAGAGGCTGCATCAGTGAGAGGCCCGTGTACCGCAAAAAAAAAAAAAAAAAAGGATTCTGAACTGGGACTAGAGAAAATCAAGAAGCTGACAATGGAAGTTGAATCTGAAAAAATGAAAAGAAATGCTAAGAGTGAATAAAGTTCTGCTGCAGAGGTCTCCAGAATAGCTTTGGCTTCAGTTCCAACCTCCATGAGGCCAGATCATCCTAAGGTTCTGTCTCTTCAAGTCCCATGTTTCTTTCCCAATTTTTCACTAATTGAGTTGGTCTGAGTGGATCACAGCTTCTTTTTTTAATGTTCTAAGTGGAGTTTCCTTTAAAAAGAACAGCTTTATTGAGATATAATTCACATATCATACAATTCATCCATTTAAAGCATACAATTCAACTGTTTTTAGTATATGTGTAACCACTACCACAGTCAACTTTAGAACACTTTGTCACCTCAAAAAGATATCTTATACCTGTTAGCAGGCATTCCCCTTCCCCCCGTCTCCAACTCCTGGAAACCACTAATCAACTTTCTGTGTCTGTGGATTTGCCTATAATGGACACTTCATGTAATTGGGATTATACTATAAATGGCTTTGTATGACTGGCTTCTTTCACTTAATGTGATGTTTTCAAGGTGCATCCATATTGTAGCATATATTAGTATTTCATTTCTTCTTATTGCGGAATAAATTTTCACTGTACAGATATAGCACATTTAATTTATCTGTTCATCAGTTGATAGATACTTGGGTTGTTTTCACCTTTTGGCTGTTTTGAATAATGCTGCTGTAAACACTCATGAACAAGTTTTTGTGTGAATGTATGCTTTCATTTCTTTTGGGTATATACCTAGGATTGAAATTGCTGGGTCATATGATAACTCTATGTTTAACCATGTAAGGAATTGCCAAACTGTTTTCAAAGTGGCTGCACCGGGCTTCCCTGGTGGTGCAGTGGTTGAGAGTCTGCCTGCCGATGCAGGGGACACGGGTTCGAGCCCTGGTCTGGGAAGATCCCACATGTCGTGGTACAACTGGTCCCGTGAGCCACAACTACTGAGCCTGTGCGTCTGGAGCCTGTGCTCCGCAACAAGACAGGCCGCGACAGTGAGAGGCCTGCGCACCGCGATGAAGAGTGGCCCCCGCTTGCTGCAACTTGAGAAAGCCCTTGCACACATTCGAAGACCCAACACAGCCAAAAATAAATTAATTAATTAATAAAAAAAAAAGTGGCTGCACCATTTTACTTTCCCTCCAGCAGTGTATGAGGGTTCTGATTTCTCCACATGCTTGTCAGCACTTGTTATTATCTGGCTTTTTGATTATAGCAATCCCAGTAGAAGTGAAGTGTATCCCATTGTGGTTTTGATATGCATTCCCCTGAGAACATTTTCATGTGCTTATCTGTCATTTGTATATCTTCTTTGGAGAAATGTCTATTCAGATACTTTGCCCATTTTTAAAATTGGGTTGCATCTTTATTAATCAGTTTTAAGAGTTGCTTATGGATACTAGATACAAGTTCCCTGTAAATTGAAAATATTTCTCCCATCGTGGGGATTGTTTTTCCACTTTCTTGATAGTGTCCTTTAAAACATAGATGTTTTTTATTTTGATGAAGTTCAATTTATATATTTTGATTGTGTTTCTTATGCTTTGGTGTCATATATGAGATTCTGTTTCTAAACCTAGGGTCATGCAGATTTACCTCCATGTTTTCTTTTAAGAGTTTTACAATTTTAACTCTTATATTTAGGTATTTGAGTTAATTTTTGTATATGGTGTGAGGTAAGTGTTCAATCTCATTCTTTTTTTTTTTTTTTTTTTTTTGCGGTACGCGGGCCTCTCACTGTTGTGGCCTCTCCCATTGTGGAGCACAGGCTCCAGACGTGCAGGTTCAGTGGCCATAGCTCACGGGCCTAGCCGCCCCGCGGCATGTGGGATCTTCCCGGACCGGGGCACGAACCCGCGTCCCCTGCATCGGCAGGCGGACTCTCAACCACTGCACCACCAGGGAAGCCCCCAATCTCATTCTTTTGCATATGTCTATCCAGTTGTCATGGTGCCATTTGTTGAAAAGACTATTCTTTCCCATTGAATGACCTTGGAACCCTTGTGGAAAACCAGTTAACTACAGACACATAAGTTCATATCTGGACTCTCAATTCTATTCCATTGATCTATATGTCCATCCTTATGCCAGTACCACATGTTCTTAATTACTATAGCTTTGTAGTAAGTTTTGAAATCAGAAAGTGTTAGACCTCCAACTTTGTTCTTTTTTCAAGAATGTTTTGACTATTCTGGGTCCCTTGCATTTCCATATGAATGTTAGGATCAGCTTACCAATTTCTGCAAGTAAAGGCAGCAAGGATTTTGATAGGGGTTGCATTGAATTTGTAGATCAATTTGGAGGGTATTGCCATCTTAAAAATATTATGTCTTCTAACCCACGAACACAGGATGTTTTTATGTATATTTAGATCTTTAATTTCTTCCAACAAAATTTTGTAGTTTTTAGAGCATGTATAAGTTTTACACTCCTTTTATTAAAGTTATTCTTAAATATTTTATTCTTTTTGATGCTATTGTAAACGCAATTGTTTTCTTAATTTCATTTTCAGATTGTTCATTGCAAGTATATAGAAATACCATTTATTTTTGTATATAGATTTTGTATCCTGCAACCTTACTGAATTTGTTTATTAGTTCTAACAGGTATTTAGTGGATTCCTTAGGATGTTCTATGTATAAGATCTTGTCATCTGTGAATAAAGATGGGTTTACTTCTTCTTTGCATTTTGGATGCCTTTTATTGCTTTTTTATGCCCAATTAGCCAGGCTAGAACCTTTAGTACCATGTTGAATAGAAGTGGTAAGAACAGATATCTTTGTCTCATAACTGATGTTATGGATGTTAGATGTGGGGATATCTTACATGTCCTCTATGTAGTTAATAAAGTTCTTTTGTATTCCTAGTTTGTCGAGTGTTTTTATCATAAAAGGGTGTTATATTTTGTTGAACGCTTTTTTTTCTGTATCTACTGAGATGACTGTGATTTTCATTTTCTATTCTACTGATATGGTATATTGATCATTTTTCAGATATTAAACCATCCTTGCTTTTCTGTGATAAATCACACTTGACCATGGTGTATAAGTCATTTATGTTGCTGAATTTAGTTTGTCAGTGTTTTCTTTTATGGCTTAGCATATGGTCTGTCCTGGAGAATGTTCCATATGTTCTTGGGAAGAATATATATTCTGTTGTTGGGTGAAATGTTCTATAGATGTCTCTTTTCTAGTATTTTTTGAGGATGTTTGCATCTTTATTATTATGAGATGCTAGTCTTTAGGTTTCTTTTCCTGTGATAACTTTGTCTGGTTTTGGTATCAGGGTAATACTAACTTCAAAAAATGAGTTGGGAAATTGGGAAATACTGCCTCCTCTTCTATTTTTTTGGAAGAGTTTCTGAAGAATTGGTATTAGTTCTTTTTTAAATGTTTGGTACAATTCACCAATGAATCCATCTGTGCTAATACTTTCTTTGTAGCTGTTTTTTTAAATTACTAATTCAACTCATGTTATAGATCCATTCTTATTGTCTATTTCTTGTTTAATTAGTTTTGGTGGTCTGTGTCTTTCTAGGAATTTTTCGATTTCATCTGAATTGTCTTATTTATTGACACACAATTGTTCAGAGTATTCCTGGTTTTTTTTTACATCTTTATTGGAGTATAATTGCTTTACAATGGTGTGTTAGTTTCTGCTTTATAACAAAGTGAATCAGTTATACATATACATCTGTTCCCATAGCACTTCCCTCTTGCATCTCCCTCCCTCCCACCCTCCCTATCCCACCCCTCCAGGCAGTCACAAAGCACTGAGCTGATCTCCCTGTGCTATGTGGCTGCTTCCCACTAGCTATTTACCTTACGTTTGGTAGTGTATATATGTCCATGCCTCTCTCTCACTTTGTCACAGCTTACCCTTCCCCCTCCCCATATCCTCAAGTCCATTCTCTAGTAGGTCTGTGTCTTTATTCCTGTCTTACCCTTAGGTTCTTCATGAATTTTTTTTTATTCTTAAATTCCATATATATGTGTTAGCATACGGCACATATATACAGAGTATTCCTTTTTAATCATTTTTATTTCTGTAATATTTGTAGAAATGTCTTCTCTTTAGTTTCTGATTTAGTAATTTGAGTCATCTATGGTTTTTCCTTTGTGAGTATAGCTATAAGTTTGTCAATTTTGTTAATCATTTTAAAGAACCAGCTTTTGGTTTCATTGATTTTCTCTATTTTCTACTCTCTATTTCATTAATTTGCACTTCATTATTTCTTTCCTTCTGCTTGTTTTACATTTCTTTATTCTTTTTTTCCAGTGTCTTAAGGTGGAAATTAGTTTACTGATTTGAAATATTTCCTCTTTTTTAACATAAGTATTTACAGCTATAAATTTCCCCCTAAACACTGCTTTAACCACATCTTAAGTTTTGGAATGTTTCATCTTCATTTTCATTGATCTCAAAGTATTTTCTAATTTTTCTTTTGAGTTTTTTCTTTGACCAAGTGGTTATTTAGGAGTTTGTTGTTTAGTTTCCACATAGTTGTGAGTTCCTGAAATATCTTTCTATTTTTGATTTCTAAATTCAATCCATTGTGGTCAGATAACATAATTCATATGATTTCTATCCTTTTAAATTTATTGAGGTTTTTTTATGGCCTATTAAATAGTCTATCCTGGTAATTGCTCCAGGTGCACTTGGGAAGAATGTATATTCTTATCAAAAATCATGGAAACTAGTAAACAGTGGAATGACATATTTAAAATACTAACAGAAAAAAAATTGTCACCCAAAACTTCTGTCCTCAACAAAAATATCCTTCAAAAATGAAGGAGAAATCAAGACATTCCCAGATAAACAAACACTGAGGTAGTTTGTCACTGGTAGACCTGTACTACAAGAAATGCTAATGGTAGTAATTCAGGCTGAAATAAAAGAACATTAGATAGTAAGTCAAGGCCATATAAAGAAATAAAAAACAAAGGTAAAGGTAGCTATGTAGGTAAACATAAAAGCCAGTATTATTGATTTCTACCTCATAAATGCTCTTTTTTTCTATACAATTTAAAAGGAAAACACATAAAACAATAATTACAAATCTATAGGTATACAATGTATAAAGATGTGATTTGTGAAAATGACAACATAAGGAAGATGGGATGGAGCCGCATAAGAGCAATATTTTTGTACACTAATAAAGCTAAGCTGGTACTACTTCAAACTAATTGGTACAAATTTAAGATGTTTATTTATTCTTTAATCAGTTTTGGTAGTTTGTCTGTATCTAGAAATTTGTCTATTTCATCTCGGTTATCTAATTTGTAGGCAAACAATTTTTCATAATATTTTCCTACAATTTTTTTTTCTGTAAGGTATAGTAACAATGTCCCCACTTTCACCTATGATTTTAGAAATTTAGTTCTTTCTCTCTTCTTTGTCTCTCCCTCTCTCTCTTTAGTAAGTATAGATAAATGTTAGTCAGTTTTAATAATCTCTGAAAAAAACAGCTTTTAGTTTCACTGACTGTCTCTATTATCTTTTTATTCTCTATTTTATTATTCTCAGCTCCATTCTTTATTATTTCTTTCTTTCTGATAATTTTTTGTTTAATTTGCTGTTCTTTTTTTTTACTTACTTAAGGTATGAAGATAAGTTGCTTATTTGAGATTTCTTTTCATTTTTTTTTTTAAGTTTATTTATTTATTTTTTTAATTAGTTTCTGCTTTATAACAAAGTGAATCAGTCATACATATACATCTGTTCCCACATCCCTTCCCTCATGCATCTCCCTCCCTCCCACCCTCCCCATCCCACCCCTCCAGGCGGTCACAAAGCACCGAGCTGATCTCCCTGTGCTCTGCGGCTGCTTCCCACTATCTATCTACCTTACGTTTGGTAGTGTATACACGTCCATGCCTCTCTTTCGCCTTGTCACAGCCCACCCTTCCCCCTCCCCATATCCTCAAGTCCATTCTCAAGTAGGTCTGCGTCTTCATTCCCGTTTTGCCCCTAGGTTTTTCATGACATTTTTTTTAAATTCCGTATATATGTGTTAGCATACGGTATTTGTCTTTCTCTTTCTGACTAACTTCACTCTGTATGACAGACTCTAGGTCTATCCACCTCATTACAAATAGCTCAGTTTCGTTTCTTTTTATGGCTGAGTAATATTCCATTGTATATATGTGCCACATCTTCTTTATCCATTCATCCGATGATGGACACTTAGGTTGTTTCCAGCTCCGGGCTATTGTGAATAGAGCTGCGATGAACATTTTGGTACATGTCTCTTTTGGAATTATGGTTTTCTCAGGGTATATGCCCAGTAGTGGGATTGCTGGGTCATATGGTAGTTCTATTTGTAGTTTTTTAAGGAACCTCCATACCGTTCTCCATAGTGGCTGTACCAATTCACATTCCCACCAGCAGTGCAAGAGTGTTCCCTTTTCTCCACACCCTCTCCAGCATTTATTGTTTCTAGATTTTTTTTTAATTAGTTTCTGCTTTATAACAAAGTGAATCAGTCATACATATACATCTGTTCCCACATCCCTTCCCTCATGCATCTCCCTCCCTCCCACCCTCCCCATCCCACCCCTCCAGGCGGTCACAAAGCACCGAGCTGATCTCCCTGTGCTCTGCGGCTGCTTCCCACTATCTATCTACCTTACGTTTGGTAGTGTATACACGTCCATGCCTCTCTTTCGCCTTGTCACAGCCCACCCTTCCCCCTCCCCATATCCTCAAGTCCATTCTCAAGTAGGTCTGCGTCTTCATTCCCGTTTTGCCCCTAGGTTCTTCATGACATTTTTTTTTAAATTCCGTATATATGTGTTAGCATACGGTATTTGTCTTTCTCTTTCTGACTAACTTCACTCTGTATGACAGACTCTAGGTCTATCCACCTCATTACAAATAGCTCAGTTTCGTTTCTTTTTATGGCTGAGTAATATTCCATTGTATATATGTGCCACATCTTCTTTATCCATTCATCCGATGATGGACACTAAGGTTGTTTCCAGCTCCGGGCTATTGTGAATAGAGCTGCAATGAACATTTTGGTACATGTCTCTTTTTGAATTATGGTTTTCTCAGGGTATATGCCCAGTAGTGGGATTGCTGGGTCATATGGTAGTTCTATTTGTAGTTTTTTAAGGAACCTCCATACCGTTCTCCATAGTGGCTGTACCAATTCACATTCCCACCAGCAGGGCAAGAGTGTTCCCTTTTCTCCACACCCTCTCCAGCATTTATTGTTTCTAGATTCCTTGATGATGGCCATTCTGACTGGTGTGAGATGATATCTCATTGTAGTTTTGATTTGCATTTCTCTAATGATTAATGATGTTGAGCATTCTTTCATGTGTTTGTTGGCAGTCTGTATATCTTCTTTGGAGAAATGCCTATTTAAGTCTTCTGCCCATTTTTGGATTGGGTTGTCTGTTTTTTTGCTATTGAGCTGCATGAGCTGTTTATAAATTTTGGAGATTAATCCTTTGTCAGTTGCTTCATTTGCAAATATTTTCTCCCATTCTGAGGGTTGTCTTTTGGTCTTCTTTATGGTTTCCTTTGCTGTGCAAAAGCTTTGAAGTTTCATTAGGTCCCATTTGTTTATCTTTGTTTTTATTTCCATTTCTCTAGGAGGTGGGTCCAAAAGGATCTTGCTGTGATTTATGTCATAGAGTGTTCTACCTATGTTTTCCTCTAAGAGTTTGATAGTTTCTGGCCTTACATTTAAGTCTTTAATCCATTTTGAGCTTATTTTTGTGTATGGTGCTAGGGAATGATCTAATCTCAAACTTTTACATGTCCCTGTCCAGTTTTCCCAGCACCACTTATTGAAGAGGCTGTCCTTTCTCCACTGTACATTCCTGCCTCCTTTATCAAAGATAAGTTGGCCATATGTGCGTGGGTTTATCTCTGGGCTTTCTATCCTGATCCACTGATCTATCTTTCTGTTTTTATGCCAGTACCAGACTGTCTTAATTACTGTAGCTTTGTAGTATAGTCTGAAGTCAGGGAGCCTGATTCCTCCAGCTCCATTTTTCGTTCTCAAGATTGCTTTAGCTATTCGGGGCCTTTTGTTTTTCCAAACAAATTTTGAAATTTTTTGTTCTAGTTCTGTGAAAAATGCCAGTGGTAGTTTGATAGGGATTGCATTGAATCTGTAGATTGCTTTGGGTAGTAGAGTCATTTTCACAATATTGATTCTTCCAATCCAGGAGCATGGTATATCTCTCCATCTATTTGTATCATCTTTAATTTCTTTCATCAGTGTCTTATAGTTTTCTGCATACAGGTCTTTTGTCTCCTTAGGTAGGTTTATTCCTAGATATTTTATTCTTTTTGTTGCGATGGTCAATGGGAGTGTTTTCTTGATTTCATTTTCAGATTTTTCATCATTAGTGTACAGGAATGCCAGAGATTTCTGTACATTAATTTTATATCCTGCTACTTTACCAAATTCATTGATTAGCTCTAGTAGTTTTTCGGTAGCATCTTTAGGATTCTCTATGTATAGTATCATGTCATCTGCAAACAGTGACAGCTTTACTTCTTCTTTTCCAATTTGGATTCCTTTTATTTCCTTTTCTTCTCTGATTGCTGTGGCTAAAACTTCCAAAACTATGTTGAATAAGAGTGGTGAGAGTGGGCAGCCTTGTCTTGTTCCTGATCTTAGTGGAAATGGTTTCAGTTTTTCACCATTGAGGACAATGTTGGCTGTGGGTTTGTCATATATGGCCTTTATTATGTTGAGGAAAGATCCCTCTATACCTACTTTCTGCAGGGTTTTTATCATAAATGGGTGTTGAATTTTGTCGAAAGCTTTCTCTGCATCTTTCTTTTCATTTTTAATGTAGACATTTACAACTATAAAATTCCATCTGAGCATGGCTTTCATTTCATCTTGTAAGTTTTGGTATATTGTGTTTTTAATTTTAACTTGTATCAGAGTATTTTCTGATTTCTCTTCTGTTTTCTTTTCTTTCATTCATTGGCTATTTAATGTATGGTTTTATTTCCACATATTTGGAATTTTCCAGTTCTCCTAAAGTTATTGATTTCTAGTTTCATTTCTTTGTGTTCAGAGCATATCCTTTGTATGGTTTCAGTCTTTTTGAATTTATTAACACCTGACTTGTGGCCTAACATATGTTCTGTTGTGGAGAATGTCCTATCTGCAATTGGAAGAAAAATATGCATTCTGCTGTTGTTGGCTGGAGGATTTGTGTATGTCTGTTAGGTCTAGTTGGTTTATAGTGTTGCTTAAATTCTCTATCTCCATAACGATCTTCTATCTGATTGTTCTATCATTATTAAAAGTAGGGTATTGAGGGACTTTCCTGGTGGCACAGTAGTTAAGAATCCACCTGCCAATGTAGGGGACACAGATTTGATCTCTGGTCCGGGAAGATACCACATGCTGCATCACCCACGTGCCACAACTACTGAGCCTGTGCTCTAGAGCCCGTGAGCCACAACTACTGAGCCTGCGTGCCACAACTACTGAAGCCCACACACCTAGAGCCCATGATCCGCAGCAAGAGAAGCCACCACAATGAGAAACCCACGCACCACAACAAAGAGTAACCCCTGCTTGCTGCAACTAAAGAAAGCCTGTGCACAGCAACAAAGACCCAGTGCAACCAAAAATAAATAAATAGATAAAGTTATAAAAAAATAAAAGCAGGGTATTGAAATCTCCAACTATTATTATAGAATTGTTTATCCTTCCCTTTGATTCTGTCAATTTTTGCTTCATATATTTGGGGATCTGTTGTTGGGTGCATATATGTTCATAATTGTTATATCTTATTGAAAATCTGATTAGAGCAATAATGAATAAAGAGATTGAATCAGTAATCAAAAACTTCCCAAGCAAGAAAAGCTCAGGACCAAATGGCTCCACTAGTTAATTCTGCCAAACACCTAAAAATAAGTTAACACCAATTCTCAAAATCTTCCTAAAGAAGATGAGAGAACACTTCCTAAGTCATTCTATGAGGCCACCATTACCCGGATACTAAGGATAGACAAATATATCACATTAAACAAAAGCCACAGATTAATATCACCTGTGGATATATATCCAAAAATTCTCAACAAGGCACCAACAAACTGAATTCAGCAGTATATTAGAAGTATTATACACCAAGACCAAAAGTGATTTATGCCAGGAATGCAAGGGTCTTTCAACATATAAAAATCAATCCATATAATACACCAGCATGGGCACACGCACTCCTGGGCGCACAGAGAACAGGGCATGTGCCATGGAGCAGCGGTTAGCTGAGTTGGGAGTAGGGCCCAGAAACCAGCCAGGTTGGCGGCAGAACCCAGCACTTCAGAGCCACTGTGCACAAACCTAGGGAGAGAAGGTGGAAGCAGCTGCAACTCCAAAGGCAGCCCCAGGCTGGCTAAAACGGTTCTTGGTGTGGAAATCAAGGCCCTTGAGTGCCCAGGCCTGGCCCAGCCTTGCTCAGGGAGCAGCTTGTCCTGGGGACTGCATGTCACAGCCACCGCAGAATCCAGCCAAGCCACCGCCTCTGCCGCCCCCGCCCCAGGAGGGCCAGTCTCCCCTGACCAACATCACCTTCTTGAAGGTGCTCCTCTGGTTGGTCCTGCTGGGACTGTTTGTGGAACTGGAATTTGGCCTGGCCTAGTTTGTCCTGTCCCTCTTCTACTGGATGCATGTGGGGAAACGAGGCCCTGAGGAGAAGGCAGAGGGGGGAAGAGCGGGTACTCCATGTTCAACTCAGACTGTGAGGCCATCCAGGGCACCCTGATTGCCCAGCAGCTGGAACGCAAGCTGCACCTGAGACCCCTGCAGGGGAGATAGGGCCAGCCCTGCTGTTGGCTGGGCCCTAGGGCCCTCACACCCCTGCGGTGTCGGTTTGTGGGTTTGGCTAAGGATAGCTTGCAGGTCAGTTCTGTGACCCCACAGTTCCACATGCTTTCCCTGATTTCCTGCTGCAGTTTTATATCAGAACTTCTTTTTGGTTTTGGTGAAACTCCCAGAAAGACACTCACTGTGGATCTGATGCAATTTATAAAAATTACACACTCAAGAAAGGAGACCTATTTGTCTCTTTATTTAAGAGAGGTGATTTTTAGAACAGTAGGGGGGCACTGGGGAGATAACTGTTTAAAATATCCAGCTGTTTGAAGTAATGTTTTGGTACATCAGGACTATATGTTAAAAGTAAATATTCTCTTTAAGTCTTTTTTTAATTAATTAATTTTTAAAATTGACACATATTTGATTTACAATGTTGTGTTAGTTTCAGGTGTACAGCAAAGTGATTCATTTATACATATATATATATTCTTTTTCAGATTCTTTTCTTATAGAAGTTACTACAAAATATTAAGTATTTTGTAGTTCCTGTGCTATACAGTAGGTCCTTGTTGTTTGTTTTATATATGGTGGTGTGTATCTGCTAATCCCAGGTTCCTAGTTTATCCCTCCCCCCCCCCACACACCTTTCTGCTTTGGTAGCCATAAATTTGTTTTCTATGTCAAAAAAATTATAATATACCATGTTAATGGAATGAAGGAAAAATCCACATGATCATCTCAATTGATGCCGAGAAAGAATTTGACAAAATCCAGCACCCTTTCATGATAAAGAAAAGCTTAACACACATACTAGGAATATATATATATGTAACATTCCATCCAAAAGCAGCAGATTACACATCTTTTCAAGTTCACGTGGAACATTCTCCAAGATTTTAAATCACATGCTAAGCCATGAAACAAGTCTCAGTAAATTTAAGAAGACTAAAATCATATTAAGCATCTATTCTGGCCAGAAGGCTATAAGACTAGAAATCAACTACAAGAAAAGAACTGTATAAAACATAAAAACGTGGAGGCTAAAATATATGCTGCTAAACAATCAATGGATCACGGAAGAAATCAGAGGAAATAAGAAAATTACCTGGAGACAAAGGAAAACAAAAACACAACAATTAAAAATCTATGGGACATAGCAAAAGCAGTTCTAAGAGGAAAGTTTTTAGTGATACAAGCCTACCTCAGGAAACAAGAGAAATCTCAAATCAACAGCCTAACCATACACATAAAGAAAATAGAAAAAGAAGAACAAATGAAACCTAAAGTTAGTAGAAGGAAAGAAATAATAAAGATCAGGGCAGAAGTAAATAAAATAGAGAATAAAAAATATAAAAGGTCAATGAAACTAATAGTTCTTTTAAAAGATTTTAAAAATTGATAAAATTTTATCCATAAACATCAAGAAAAAGAAAGAGAGGATCCAAATAAATAAAAACAGAAATGAAAAAGGAAAAGTTACAACTGACACCACAGAAATACAAAAGATCATAAGAGATGGCTATAAACAATTATGCACCAATAAAATGGACAACCTAGAAGAAATGGACAAATTTCTAGAAACATATAATCTCTCAAGGCTGAACCAGGAAGAAATATAAAATATGAACAGACTGATTACCAGGAATGAAACTGAATCATTAAAAAAAAATCACCAACAAACAAAAGTTTATGACCAGATGGTTTTACAGGTGAATTCTACCAAATATTCAGAGAAGAGTTAACACCTGTCCTTCTCAAACTATTTCAAAAAATTGCAGAGGAAGGAACCCTTCCAAACTCATACTATGAGGCCATCATCACCCTGATACCAAAACCTGACGAAGATATCACAAAAAAAGAAAATTACAGACCAGTATCTCTGATGAACATAGATGCAAAAGTCCTAAACAAAATATTACGAACCAAATTCAACAATACTTTAAAACGATCATACACCATGATCAAGTGGTATTTATCCCAGGTTTGACATCCACAAATCAATCAATATGATATACCACCTTAAAAAATTGAAGAATAAAAAATCATATGATCACCTCAATAGATGCAGAAAAAGCATTTGACAAAATTCAACATCCATTTATGATAAAATCTCTCAACAAGGTGGGTATAGAGGGAACATACCTCAACATAATGAAGGCCATTTATGACAAGCCTATAGGCAACATCATACTCAATGGTGAAAAGATCAAAACATTTCCTCTAAGATCAGGAACAAGACAAGGATGCCCACTCTCACCACTTTTTTTTTGGTTTTGTTTTTTTAAATTATTTTAATTCCACTCTCATCACCTTTATTGAACATAGTATTAGAAGTCCTAGCCACAGCATTCAGAAAAGAAAAGGAAATAAAAGGGATCCAAATTGGAAAGGAAGAAGTTAAACAGTCACTATTTGCAGATGACATGATACTCTATATAGGAAATCCTAAAGATGCCACCAAAAAACTACTAGAGCTCATCAATGAATTCATAAAGCTGCAGAATACAAAACGAATACTCAGAAACCTGTAGCGTTTCTATACACTAACAATGAATTATCAGAAATAGAAATTAAGAAAACAATACCATTTACAATCACATCAAAAAAATAAATCTAACTAAGGAGATGAAAGACCTGTACTTGGAAAAATATTAGACACTGATGAAAGAAATTGAAGACAACATAGACAGATGGAGAGATATACTGTGTTCATGGACTGGGAGAATTAATATTGATAAAATGACCATTTCCCCCAAGGAAATCTACAGATTCAGTGCAATCCCTATCAAAATACCAATGGCATTTTTCACAGAACTAGAGCAAATAATTCTAAAATTTGTATGGAAACACAAAAGACCTTGAATAGCCAAAACAATCTTAAGAAAAAAGAACGGAGCTGGAAACATCATGCACCCTCACTTCAGACCATGCTACAAAGCTACAGTAATCAAAACCAGTATGATACTGGCACAAAAATAGTCACATAGATCAATGGAACAGAATAGAGAGTCCAGAAATGAACCCACCTTTATATGGTCAATTAATATATGACAAAGGAAGCAAGAATATAAAATGGGGGAAAAACGGTCTCTTCAATCAATGGTGTCGGGAAAACTGGATAGCTACATGCAAAGGGATCAAACTGGACTACTTTTTCACACCATATACAAAAATAAACTCATAATGGATTCGAGGGATAAATGTAACACCTGAAACCATAAAATTCCTAGAAGAAAACATAGGCAGTATTCTCTTTGACATTGGTCTTAGCAATATATTTTGGAGATGTTTTCCCAAGCAAGGAAAATGAAAGCAAAAATAAACTAATGGGACTACATCAAACTAAAAAGCTTTTGCATGATGAAGGACACTATCCAAAAACTGTGAAGGCCACCTACTGAATGGGAGAAGATATTTGCAAATGATATATCCAATAAGGGGTTAATATCCCCAATACACAAAGAACTCATATAACTTTGTATCAAAAAACAGAAAATTAAAAAATGGACAGAGGATCTGAATAGACATTTTTACAAAGAAGACATACAGGTGACCAACTGATACATGAAAAGATGCTCAATATCACTAACCATCAGGGAAATGCAAATCAAAACCATGATGGGATATCTCCTTACACCTGTCAGAATGGTTATCGTCAAAAAGACAACAAATAACAAATTGTTGGAGAGGATGTGGAGAAAAGAGAACCCTTGTACACTATTGGTAGGAATGTAAATGGGTTCAACCAGTATGGAAAACAGTATAGCAGTTCCTCAAAAAACTAAAAATAGAACTACCATATGATCCAGCAATTCCACTATTGGGTATTTATCAAAACAAAAGGAATCACTAATTTGAAAAGATATATGCACCCCTATGTTCACTGCAGTATTACTTACAATAGTCAAGATGTGGAAGCAAACTAAATGCACCCTGATAGATGAATGGATAAAGAAGATGTGGTGTACATACACAATGGAACATTACTCAGCCATAAAAAATGAAACCTTGCTACTTATGACAAAATGGATGGACCTTGAGGGTATTATGATAAGTCAGTCAGGGAAAGACAAATACTCTGCAATTTCACTTATATGTATAATCTAAAAAACAAAACAAATGAACAAATACAACAAAACAGAAACAGAGTCATAGAAACAGAAAACAAACAAGTGGTTGCCAGGGGGAAGGGGTTAGGGAATGAAAAATAGGTGAGGGAGATTAAGAGGTACAAACTTCCAGTTACAAAATAAATGAGTCGTGGGTATGAAATGTACAGTGTAGGGAATACAGTCAATAATTACGTAATATATTTGTATGGTGACAGTGGTAACTAGACTTATCATGATGAGCATTTTGAAGTGTATAGAAATATAGAATCACTATATCATGCACCAGGAGCTAACATAGTGTTGTAGGTCAATTATACTTCAAACACAAACAAACTCATAGAAAAAGAGATCAGATTTGTGGTGACCAGAGGTGGTTAATGGGGCAGGTTGGGGGGGTGGAGAATTGGATGAAGGTGGTCAAATGGTACAAACTTCCAGTTATAAGATAAATTAATTACTAGGGATGTAATGTATGACATGATTAATATAATTAACACTGCTGTATGTTATATATGAAACTTGTTAAGAGGGTAAATTCTAAAAGTTCTCATCACAAGGAAAAAAACGTTCCTATTTCTTTAATTTTGTGTCTGTATTAGATGATGGGTATTCACTAAACTTACTGTGGTAATCGTTTCATGATGCATGTAAGTCATATCATTATACTCTACACCTTAAACTTATACAGTGCTGTATGTCAGTTATATCTCAATAAAACTGGAAGAAAAAAAAGAAATAGCAGCTTATGTATATAAATTAGGAATCAATGAGGAAACTAATTACCAGGAGAAACCACTAAAAGAGGAGAAGGTTTGGCATGGGAAAGGATGGGGCAAGGGGTGGTTGGTTGTTATACTGAACACTTCTGCTCTTTGGTTTTTATACATGTGTAATATTTTGATTTCAAAAGTACTTTTTAAACTCTGTAATTTTAATCCTGTCCCCTCCTGGCCTCAAATCCTTCTAAGGCTCCCCCCGCAAATGATACATGTTAAACTATAAATTATTTACATGTCACTCAAAGCCCTTCAACATCTGGCCCCGACCTACATTACCAGCATCATTACTGCTCTTTTCCTTAAAGTACCTGGGACTCTAGTCACAGCAATCTATTTGCAGCATCTTGGGTACCATTTTCTTTCATGCTTCCATGCTTTTGCACATTTTGTTGCCTCTGCTTGACTTTCCCCTCCCCCTCTCCCTCCCCCTCCCCCTCTCCCTCCCCCTCTCCTCCTCCTCCTCTTCTTCCTCCTCATCTCCCTGATGAACCCACACTCATCTTCCCAGAGTCTGCAAATGTCATCTTCCCTAGGAGGCCTTCCCTACCACCCCACAGGAAGATTTTTGCCCTTTCCCCTGTGCTGTCCCAGCATTTAGTACATTGCCCTACTATAGCACAGATCACGTGGGATTTAACTTGATGAGTCTGCTTCCCCCACTGGATTGTGGGCTGCTTGATGGCAGTGACCAGCGTTTATTCATGTTTATATTCCCAGGGCTTATCCCATGCCTTATTGACTTGAATGTGTTTTTAAGGGACATTTGAAAAAATATTTCACTAAGAAACTAGGGAAAATCAAATAGTCTCAGAAAGCTAGTATAGGTGATTGTATTACAGCATCACCATAACTGTGAAGAAAGAAATGTTGATAGGGTGATAGTTCCTCAAAATGTTAAACATAGATTTACCATATGACCCAGCAGGCCCACTCCTAGGTATATATCCACTCTTAGGTATATATTCAAATATATATCCACACAAAAACTGGTATATGAATGCTCATAGCAGCATCATTCATAACAGCCAAAAATGAAAATAACCTAAGTGACCATCAACTGAAGAATGGATAAAAAATGTGGTATATCCATAAAATGAAATATTATTTGGCCATGAAAAGGAATGAAGTACTGATACATACTACAACTTGGATGAACATTGAAATCATGCTAAGTGAAGCCAGACACAAAAGGCCACATATTGTATGACTTCATTTTTATGAAACTCTCAGAATAAGCAAATCTATAGCGACAGCAGGAAGTGAGGTGGAGGTGAATGGGCGTGACTGCTAATGGGTATAAAGTTTCTTTTTGGGGTGATTAAATGTTCTAAAATTAGTTAGTGATGACGGTCACACAACTTTGGGAATATGCTAAAATACATTATATTGTACACTTTAAAACAGTGAACTTTATGATTTGAATGATATCTCAGAAGAGTTGTTTAAAAAAAAAGAAACATATAAAAAATCCTGGAAGGAAACACACCAAAAATTTAACAAGTGGTTGTTAACTTTGAGTTGTGGGGTTTTGTGAGGGAGATTGTTACTATTTTTCTTTTCTTCTGTTTTACAGTGCTTTCCATACACTCTATGATGAACATGTAATTAACGTCAGACACTTCATGCTTTAAAATATCAAGAAAGAGGAGAGAGAGAATTAACATATTCTAAGTACATGCTATGTACTCGTAGGGTAATCCCCGCAGCATTCCTGTCAGGTTGCTATTCCTTTTTTTCAACTTCACAAGGGTGACAGGGGAAAAAAATGAGACTTAAGGATTCACTGTCTTTCCCCATTCTCCTCCCACTTCTAAAAAGCTTCTTGGGTTTTCTGGCTTGATTTGGGGCCTTTTGGTTTGTTGAACTCGTAGTAATGACTAAAGGAAAATTGAAAGAGGCCTTGAAAGTCAGGACTGATTTACAGTACAAAGAGTAGAGAGTGACCAGAGAAAGCAAAGAAAGCTCTGGGGAAGGATCAGAAGAGGGCAGAGAAAGAGAAGACGTAGCAGGGGCTGAATGTGGGGGGGAATTAGCCCCGTGTGTAAAAGGATGGATTGGACTCTGGATGCCTGGCCCTTTTAATCATTCTGATTTCAGCTCAGACATGGCCACTTCAACGGTCCCGTGATGATGTGATACCCACTCCTGAAGGAACCCCTGCCACTTCTATCTCGACCTCTTTCCATCCCATTACCCTGCATTATCCTCTCCATAGTACTGATCACTATCTGAACGTGTCCTGTCTTCTCTTGCTGGGATGTGAGCACCATTCCAGAAGCAGAGCCTCCTCTGGCTTGTTCACTGCTCTACTGCAGGACTGGGAACCAGGTCTGGTAACTTGTGGTGTTCGGAAAATGAGAATTGCGTTTTCTGTTGTCATTCATCGACTCCTCTCCCCTCACTTATCTCCACTTTTTCCTAAAGTTTATCTAGTCTAGGTCCAATCTTACATAGGTTTCACCTCCTGACAGTAAGCTGCTGCCCCCAGGTAGGACAACCTGCCTCAAGGTCCCCAAAGTTTCCCACTTCAGTTGGTTCTCAAGACTCCCTTATGGATAGCTGCAGAAACAATATTTTCTAGGCACCAGCTGTGTGCCAGACACTTCCATACCCAGTATCTTACTTACCTCTTACCTAGTAGTACTATTATTATTATTCCTATTTGAAAGATGAAGGAAACTCAGAGAGTTTATGTAACTTGCCCAAGGCCACACTGTCAGCAAGTTTGTAGTGAATGTGCCTGACGCCAAGGCTGGTGCATCTTGCTACCATCCCTTGCTCTCCCTTCATTCTGAAGTTTAAACCATCCTGCTCAGGCTTTAGAAGTTCTTTGAGATTCCTAACCTTGGGACTGGCTTGATTTCATTGGACCTTTCTCAGTAGAGATATCAAGTTAGCCTTTTCCACGAACTGACCCTTTAGAGACAGGAAGTTTTGCTGGGTTTATTTTTCATAATCACTGAATGAAGACTGAGATTGTGTCTGACCCCAAATGCCCCTGGCTGGACAATCTCATGCCTCATTCAGGCTCTTTTCTCCAAATCTGGGACTGCCTCATAACACCTGTGTGTGTGTGTGTGTGTGTGTGTGTGTGTGTGTGTGTGTGTGTGTGTGTGTGTGAAAGAGAGAGACAGAGAGAAACAGAGAATAACAGACTGATGCTGTTTACTTGCCTGGTCCCCAGGCTAAGGGGTCATCCTGATCTCCTGTATTGTGACTTCTTTCCCCCCTCAACCTTCAAATCTGCTGAGTCTGTTCTACTTCCCCTTTTATCCTCTTCAGGGGGTCGACACCCTGTATCTGCTCTTTTGTGCCCCAGAGAGGACTTTGTTAATCTCCTATGTCTCCTCCCTCCCTCAGCCTTCTTCTCAGTCTCAGGGCCAGGGCCAGCTGCCCTAGAGGTGAAAACAGGGAGCAGGAGCACTGGCTTCTGGGAGTCTCTGAACCAGCCCATTTTGAGGGGCACATGCCCTCGTGTGTTCGCCTTGTGTAAATTCAGCCTGAGATTACAGCCTAAGGCCCTGCTGGCAGAGCCTTCTTCTACTGACCTGGCCAAGGATCCTAGCCTTTCTCCACCTGCCTGTGCCATTGCCTCCCTGGCGTTTGAATCAGCCTAGATCTTGGGGACTGCATCTGGTCTCACTCCAAATGGGACACCTCCTGGTCATTTCCCCCTTTGTCTCTCTCTCTCTAACAACTGCAACTACACAACAATAATAATAGCCATTATTTGGCAAGCATGTAGTATGGGCCAGGGGATTTATATGTATATCAGCTAGTTCAAGCTGCACAGCACCCCCACAAGTAAGTGTTATTTTCTTGGCACATGGTAGGCACTTATGAATGAAGGAACGGTTTCTCCCCAATTCATCATAGGGCAAACAGAAGCTCAGGGAGGTTGCAAAAGTAATAAGGGTCAGAAACAGAATTGAAACCCAAGCCTATTTGACCTCAAAGCCTGGTCTCGGAACAGTCATATAAGGATGCTTCTAAAACCACTGCAGCACCTTGAATCCCAGTCTCCCGGGACTGTCCCCGGACTGTTTGAGGGAGAAGCTGATGGATGTGGTTAGGGATACTGGATTTGAAGTCATATAGCTAGTAAGCAGGTACCACCACTTCCTGGTTCTGTGAGCGTGGGCAAGTTGCTTAACTTCTCTGTACCACAGCTTCCTTATTGGCAAATGGCGATAATAATAGTAACAGCTCAGAGGGTTGGCCACTTTAATGAGACAATATACATAAAAGGCTTAGCATGGAGCTTGGTATATGGTAATCAGTCAAAACATGTTTGTGATGGTGATGATGGTTCAGCTATGTGCTAGGTGGCAGCATGTGAGCTCATCTTCCCTAATGAGCTCCTGTAGTACAGATATTCTGCATGGTGGGGTCCATGCACACCAATCAGCCTTAACAATCAGCTAGCCTGGGAGGGAGGTTGTCAGCTACTGATGAAAGGTGGGTTGCCTGGCTAGGGCACGTCTGCTTCTAGAGGAAGACCACTGTGCTTCTGCCCAGAAGTGGGCCCTGGGAGGCCCTTCTGGCAGGGCTGAGATTTCCTACAGGAAGCAGTTCTATTCTGCACCAACGTGAGGGAAACTGGGTAATCAGAGTCACAGAAGCCTGTGCCTTATTACCTGGCTCTGGTCATTTCGGTCTGGACCTTTTTAAAAACAGGTGTTACCAATCCACTTTAGCCATTAAATCCCTTCATGAGGTGCCCCTGGGAAAGTACCACCTGAAACCTGCAAGCTCTTCTCCTTGGAGGATGTGCCTGGGAAATGGAAGAGGCTGCCTGCTTTCCAGAGATGTCAACTCCAAGCCAGGGCCTTGTGAGAACCCTAGTGGTGGGTGCAGGTAAGGGAGTGTGGGTTGAATTACCTCAGATCCCCTCAACAGGTTATTTTCCTTTTCAGTCCAGGCAGGTATTCTTCACACCAAGAGCCAAGTGACTGAAAGAGAGTCTCAGGTGAGTGGCTTACCTGGGGAAGGGGAGAGGAAAGAGTGCCTCGATTTCCACCAAGGTCACCAGGCTGGAGAAAGGCAAAATGACTCAGGGAGGCCACGGACAAGAGTAAGGCTCAGGTCGATGGGCCCTCTACTCAATGGTGCGTATTGACCTGGGGCAGTTTGCTCTCAGATTCCAGCACCTGGCAGGCTCCCAGGGGAGGCCCAGCAGTGTTTGTAAACCGAACTGACCCATGTTGGTTCCTGGGAGGGTCTGGGTATTTCATGGGTAGCAACCTCTGATGGACCCTCCTTCTGTGGTCCTGGATCCTTGACTTTTTCAGGTGTCCATTGTCTATAGGAGTCTCCTAGTTGGCCACAGTCTCCTTAGGTGACAGGACCTGAGAGACTGCCCATCTCGGGTGAGCTATCTGTCCTTCTGCCAAATGAGCAAACTAGAGAAGAAATACCCTGAGATGAGAAAGGGGACAAGGACGACGGATGCAAAGCTAGTCCCTCTGTGCTCCATGGAGCTACGGTCTTTGCTGTGGCCCACACCATGCCATGTTGTCAGGGCCTGTGTCATTGCCACCCCTGTGTCCCTTCCAGGGGTAAAGGCAGTGTCTAGCATGTAGGATATGGAGGTACCTGTAGCTTGGAGCCAGAGAGACCTGCATCAAACTTTGCTGTCTGCCACTTACTAGACATGAGATGTTATTTGGGTCACTTGACTTCTGAGAATGCCAGTTTTCTCATCTGTGCATAAAATGACTTTGAATGAGATAATGGATACAAAGTACCTGGAACGTAGTAGGTGCTCAGTAGATGGTACCTGTCACCACCATCACCACCATCATCAACTCCAACACCATTAGCATTTATTGCTCACCTCTTGTATGCCCATCCTGATGCTTGGCTTTGATGCAGAAAATAAAGGAGAAGCAGCCAGTGGTTTCTGCTCCAGGTTAGTATGTAGAGGGAGAGCTCAGATACACACAAACATTGAAAATCCAAGTGCCAGTCAGAGGTATAGGGTCAGGATATGGAGATCAAAGGAGGGAACAGATCTGTGGGCTAGGGCCTTCTAGGAAGGCTGCCCAGAAGAGGTGGGTGCTACGGTAGGCCTGGATAGATTGAATTTCTAATACTGGGAGGAGGAGTAGGAAGAGGATAAAGGGTGGTCCTGGCTTAGCTCAGCGCAGGCCAGCACCCGAAGCTCGGAGTGTCCCTCATCTCCCTTAGGGCTGTTGGGGGTCAGGCTCAGCACTGGGTCAGCTTTTGGGATGCAAATACTGGGCTGGCCACTGGGGGTCGACAGAGATTGAGAAATATGGAGGCTCCTGGGGCGAGATTTCCTTGGAGACTCTACCCCTTTGATTGAACAAACTGCCTAATGTCTCATTTCCCTACCTCTGAAATTCCCTCCTCCTTCCTCCCCCGTCTGTAGAGCCCTAATCCCCCCAAGACACTCTTAGCTCTCCAGAGCTTCCTGACCTCCCCACCCCTGCCCAGAACACCAATCTAAGGAGGAAAATTCCCTCCCTCTCCACATCCCCAGCCCCAGCCCCACCTCTCATGGCTAAAGCCGGAGGCTGCCATAGTCTCTGGTTTGTGTCCAGGAGAGCGGCTGTGAAAGAAAAACAAGCCAGGCCAGGGAAATTTATGTTCTTCTGAGGGGGTTGGCTTCCTTATGAGGAAGATGATGGGTGGTTTGTCAATTGAGGTCTCACCCCAGTTCCAACTTGGGCAGAGCTGGGGAGGCGGGGGTATGGCAGGGGCACGGTGGGGGAGTTGGTGGGGAGACTAAAGGCTTAGAAAGAAACTGGGCCTTCCCTGGGAGGTACATTGAGCGCAGGCACTGGGACCTTGATGATAAAAGGTGGGAAGGAAGGTCTCTAAACCAAGCTGGACTAAGTTGTGAGTGTGGGGAGCGGAGGTTTCAATGTCAGAGATCCTGGCTCCGTTGGCTCAGGGGCAGCTGGAGGGTGGCGGGCCTACGTGCCATATATCTGCCATTGGTTATCTGGCCAGCTGGGTCCAGCCCCTTATCTATCCTCAGGATGCCCCCAGGAGTTCATGACCTTTGTAACAGTAAGCTTGGGTTTATCAGTCGAGAAAGCCCAGAACCTGACCCTTTAGCATTTATGGTAGGTTGGAAGGCAGGAAGTTATCTCATAGGCTAGTGAGGGGTCAGAGCTAGGAGGGCTGGAGAGAGGAAGAAGCATTGCCCCTTCCCTCAGCTCCTCGGGCTGTTTAAATATTTGCTCTGCTTGGGGTGATCCTCCAGGGGAATTTTATTCCCTGTGTTTATGGGGCCTGACAAGTCCAGTGTGTTCTCTAAGGAGCCAAGAGCAGAATTGGGCAAAGATGTCATTTCTACAGCCAGCGTCATCCTCCCCTGGGCTTACTGGCTCTCTGAGATGGGGAGCTAGGCCGGGGTCAGTGACAGGTGGTGACAACGGCTGCCCCCCACCCCTGAATTCCTGAGCCCCTGACAGTGATGAATGGCCCAGTCCCTCTTTGCGCATTCCCCAGGTAACCAGAGTTGAGGGAGTGACAGGTGGGCCGGGCTGGAGTGCTGCAGGATTTCCCCCATAGCTGCCCCCAACAGGGCTGGAGAGTGAGGACAGTAGGGACTGCTAGAGGAAGTTGAGCCCAGATCAGTGACACACAGGAGGGCACGGATATCCAAAGATGAGGCCTCTAAGGAGCTGAGGGTCCCAGCTGCAGTCCAGAGCCTATGCCACCTGCTATGCCACACTGAGCCATGCGCTGGCCCTCAGATGCTCTGTTCTAGGCTCTTTTGAGGAGCAGGGGCAGGCCATTTGCCTGTGTGGGGCCCAAGGGCTTGGGACAGTTTTCTAGGAGTCCAGGGAAGGGTAACGAGGTATAAGGAGGGGATAAAGAGAGAGGGAGGGACGGGGCAGGCCCATCTCAGGAAGAGAAGGGCTCCTCCTATCTCTGGTGTCATCCTGCCAACAGCATGACCCAGAGCCAGGCTGATACCTGGAAGATCAAGGTGATCTCAGTGCAAACACCCATAAACCAGGCATGAAGCTGGGGCAAGGACCGGGGGTGGGGGGTGGGGGATGGGGGGTTGAACGTTTGGTTGAACCCTTGGCCTTTGAGACCAGCCCCTGTTTCCCCAGCCACTGAGAATCTCCATGGCTGCAGTGAAACTAGACTAGCAGGGCTTACCCACCTGGGGCTTGATCTGGGGTGTGGTGCAGCCAGCAGGCGGGAGGAAGAAGAGTAGGAGGGCTCAGGTCCCACCCTGGGCTTGTCCTGAGCCTGACCCGGAGATAGAGTGACTTGGGAAAAGCAAGGTTTTCGTGGGGGATGGAGGACAGCCTGGGCTCAACACAGACCCCAGCTGGTCTCAACTAGAGGGCAGTGAAGGCCGAGGGAGAGAAGGAGAGAAGCGGGTGGCGGGACAAATCTGGCTGGGCAAGAGAGGGCTTTGCAGGCTGAGGTTGGCGGGGACAGGGGATGCAGGCAGATTGAGCCTGGAGCCTCAGTTTCCTCTTCTCTAAAATAGGCCTCTCAATATCAACCTCAGGGATGTTATGTGAATTAAACAAAGATAGCATAGGACCAAGGGTGAGAGTACCTGGCTACAGTGCCTGGCATACAGAAGTTGTTCAAGAAACATGGCTCTCCCTCGCCCTGTAGGGAGTGGTTGTGTGCATCTGTGAGGAGGATGCAGGCAGAGGTTGTGGGTCTTCGAGGGGACAGACAGGAGGCCTAGGACAGGCCAGAGATGATTGTAGGTAGGCGAGAGGGCTGCTAGCCTCATGGAGTGGTCCCAGCTGGCATCGCCCCGGCCCTTGGGGCAGGCTTCCTGCCCTCAGTGTGCAAGGTCCACCCTTTGGCACACATTCCTTTCCAGAGCCCTGGGGTGTCCGAGTACAGTCATGTGTAGAAGCTCAAGTTGTGCAGCTCAATGGCCCGGGTTTGAATCCTGACTCTTCTTCTCCCTGGCCGTGTGGCCTTAGGTGAGGGGGTTCACTTCTCTTATCTCAGAGTACAAGGCAGGCAAGGAGAGGTCAAGGACAAGGGCCACAGTAATAGAGAGGGGGTGTGAATGTTCATGCGTGTGAGCAGGACAGTGACTTGAGGAAATGTGGGGACTCTGCTTCATGTCCCGTGAAGGCAGGAACCAAGCCTGTCAGCTGGTGCTGCATGAACCGATAGGGGAGGAAGACGGCAAGTTCATGTATGAATATGTACACGTGTGAGAAAACGAGAGGAGCTAAAAAATGTGTGCATGGCACACAAAGCATGTGTGAACGGGTGAGAACATGTGTGACTGGGAATGAGGATGTCTCTGTGGGAGGCTCTGCGGAGGTATAATAGTTTCCATTTAGTAAGCACCGTGGTGGGCCGGCCATGAAGCTAAGCCTTTTCTGTGCATTATCTCACTCCCCACTCAGCACAGCTCCATGAGGAAGAGATGATCTCCAGGTTACAGAAGAGTTAACTGAAGCACACAGGGGAAGAGACTTGCCCAAAGAGACACAGCTGATAAGCAGTGAACTCTATGGCTCTGAAGTTCATACTCCCCCTGCCTCCCATTGGTGTGGGAAGCTGAGCTCTCCAGGGGCTGTTATGGTACCTGAGGCCTCCCGCAGCTGCTAGATGTTATTCTGCATCCCTGGGTCCAGGAGGTCCCCACATACTGATTTCCATCTGCTTGGAGCTCCTTGAAGGCAGGGCTTGGTGGGGTTCCTCTTTGGATCCCAGCTCACAGGCAAGCACAGGATCAGTGCTCAGGAAACACTGGTGGACTTGAACCCCGGAGGATGTGTGTGTTTGGTGACACTGATCTGGGAGGCTTGGGGAGGGGTGTGACTGTCACTGGAATAGGGAGAGCTTGGATAAGAGAGGGTCAACATCTCCCACAGATCCTGACTTCCTCTCTGGCTTCCCTGAGGAGTAATTTTTCCCTACCTCAGGGGCATGAATCACTACATCAGAAGCCCTGCTAGGGTGGGGCAGGAGGTGGGAGCCTGGAGTCATTGGCCCTGGCTGCGGCAGGGAGTAGGCCCAGCCCTGCTACTGAGGCTCCGGTAGGCAGGTTGAGGCAGAAAGTCTATGTCATGACCAGGGGTGACCAGCTTGTGAAGCAGGCCTAGACACAGAGTCCTCTCTTCTTTCCTCTGTGCCCTCCCCACCCGGGATGAGGCGTTGGCACACTCAGGAGCTGCTGCTGTCTTCCCAAGCTTCCCAAGTCTGGCAGCATAGCTTCATCTGCCCCATTTCCCACCTGGTCTTGGGCTCACCTCCCGAGGGGCACTGGGCATGTTGGCAGTGGAATCTGAGGCTGATTCTGGGATTGGTGGTGGTGACTCTAGCTGGGAACTTGGGGGCATGGTCAGGGACACAGATGAACTTTCCTAGGCCTAGAAACCTCTCAGAGGACTGTGAGTGAAGAGTGGAGTCCTGGCCGTCCTGAAGGTTGCTGTTTTCCAGGCATGAACCAGCTTTTAACCAGGAATGAATTAAGTAAGCAAGTAAGCAAGAAGGTGCTGGAAATGTGGCGAGTCAGTATGGTATAGGGAACTGGGCACAGGCTTAGGAGACAGAGAAGTCTGGGGCCAAATCCTGCTTCTACCACCGATCAGCTCCATGACCTCAGATGAGTCACTTCCCCCTGAGCCTTAGTTTTCCCTCTTACATAAAATAGGGATTGTGGAACTCATCTCAAAGGATTGTGAAGGGAAATGCTTCTACCATGGTTCCTGGCACATAGTAGGCACTCGGTAAGTGGCAGGCTGTTTTCCATCCTCAGGTTTTGCTGTCCTGCCATGCACTTTGGGCAATCCTAGTCTCCAAGCTGGACTATTGGTGTGTCCCTGCACCTTGTTCTTGTCTCTCCTTGCTCACACCCCAATAAGGGGTCCAGCTGGGAGCTGAGAGACCCTAAACAGCTCCTTGTCTTCTCTTTCTACACAGATCCTTCTCATCCTCCAGGCTCTGTCCCTGAAAGTGGGAGGAACACACTTGTCCCTCTTTATTTCCCCCCAAATAGAGGTCCACTCTATGAACCAAAGAGATCATCAGAGGATCCAGTGGGGAACTCAGTAGATCAGCCTCCTACTTAAGTGAGAGAAGGACAGGAAACTGTGTAAATGGCGAGCACTTTGGGAATGTCGCTCACCTAATTATCTCCATAAAGAAGCAGCAAGGAGACTTTATGTCCTCGACAGTCGCCGAGCCAACCCCAAACCCAGACCTTACTCCTAGTGCTCCCTCCTCCTCCCCATACCGGGCCGCGGTTCCAGCCAAGGTCACCACCCCTGTCCCGGGTCTTGCGCTCGAGCGCGTGTGCCAGGCTCGTGTGTGCCACGCTCCCGTTGGAGTGGGCGCTCTCAGTCTGTCCCAGGCACCCGCAGTGCTATAGAAGACCAGTAGGGGGAGACATTAGCACGTGGGTACATCTGCTGAGGTCCAACTGGGGAGAGCGGGTCGGACCGGGAGGGTCTGAGCTATGGGATGGAGCCAAAGTTATAAGCAAGGAAGCAAGGAGGGGCGGGGAGAAGGGGCTGTAAGACAAAGACCCAGATGGCGAGGCCGGGAGGTGCTGGAGTCCGGCGTCTTGGGACCAGGGCGCCAACTTTTGCTTTTTCGAAAGGCGCCTCTGCCCTACGCCCTTTCCTCTTTGCCCTCGAGGTGTCTTTCTTTATCGAGGTGCCCTCTCATTCCCACTGGCCTATCCCAGGGCCTTGCCCGCGCCTTCGGACAGGACAAGACTCGAAATCTGGGCCCATTAGTGTCCCACAAGTCTCTTCCCCAAAGTTGAGATTCCCAAGGCCTGCTCCCCAGGGGCGAAGAACTCATCTTCCCAACTTTCCCGTACTTGACCCCTCTGAGACTCCACCGCCCACCGCTATCCGTTTGTTCAGGGCTCCGGGTCCGGGTCCATGTGCAAGCGGACACTGCACTGCGAGGGCGGAAGGAGGAAAGCCCACCAGAGCCCTACGTGAGATGGGACCAGGAGTAAACAAGCTATCCTTGTCACGGAGGTGGGCACGGAGCAAGGACTTCAGGGCTCGCGTGTGTAACAAAAAGAATGGTAGTACTTTCCCGGGAAAAGTACTGAGCCTGTTTGGCCCAGGTCAGTGGGCCGGAGTGTCGACCAGGCGCTCGGGGAGGAGAGCAGGCCGACAGCTCTAGAGGAGCGCCAACTTCCCACGGGCTGAGCGCTCTGGGAACAGGACTAGGCAGGACCCATCCATAACCGCAGGAGCCGCACACTCAGATTGGTGCCATCGAGAGCGCGGCGACCTTAAGAGCTCCCTAAAACCCCGCCTCCTTCCTGTTCTGGGGGCGTGGTGCAGGGCAAGGACCCCGTGACGGAGCTTGCTATTGGCTAAGATGCGTAGGGTTGGCCTTGCGTACGCCTGAGCAGGGGAGTAGACAGCTCAGCGGCGGCGGAGGGAGTGTATGCGCGCTGGTCAGCAGTGGGAGGTGTGTGAGCCTCGCACTGACCGTAGAGCCTGGGGCGCAATCGCCAGGGAGCTAGGACTCGGCGACTGGGCTGCCGGGCCACCCGGCCTAGGCTTCAGAGGCGCAAACTGATGGGACTAGCTCGCTCGGCAGTGTCTCCGCGCTCTTCTAAGTACACTGAGCGGGCCCCGCGCTGAAGTCGAAGCTGTCGGGGGGCGCGCAGCCCGGAGTCCCAGTGTGGCCTGGAGGAAAGGAGCCCGTGCCAGGGCGGCCCGGTCGGGAGCCCCCGGACCGAGCTCGTGTGGTGGGGAGACTCCCACTTCTTCCCAGGGGTGCCGATCCCGGGGCGGTCGAGGCGTCCGGGCGGCCACCGAGTCCCCAGCGGTGAGACCCCGTCGGGGAGAGGTCGCGCAGTCCCAAACAGTCTCGGGGAGCCGAGCGGAATCGGACGGGATCACCCGGGGGCGCAGAGCCCCCGTCGTGCTTCGTGCGGCGGAGAGGCCAGTGGAGCGAGCCCTCGGAGGCCACAGCTCATGCTCGGGTTGGGGGCGGCTGCCCAGTGAGTCCTCCTGGCCGGCGGGGCGAAGAAGAGCGACACCGAAGCCGGCGGGAGGGGAGCACTTCAAGGCCGGCGGCTGCGGAGGATGGGCGCCTGAGCGTCTCGGAGCGCAGCGCGGCACGGGAAGGCGAGGCCAGCTTTGCTGAGGAGGCGCCAGGGGATCCCGAAGTGCAGCCTGCCCCAGGGAAGATGGCCCGGCCTGGCCAGCGTTGGCTCGGCAAGTGGCTTGTGGCGATGGTCGTGTTGGCGCTGTGCCGGCTCGCCACCCCGCTGGCCAAGAATCTAGAGCCCGTGTCCTGGAGCTCCCTCAACCCCAAGTGAGTAACTTATCTGCTCTGGTCCCTGGGGGTGGGAGGCACTCCTTAGGGGTGAGGCCGCGCGCCCCCGAGCGCCTGTGGGAAGGTGTTCGGAGGAGGAGCGGCGCCCCATTTTGTCTATGGCTTTTTCGAGTGTGTTTCCCTGCGGGCGGGCGGGGAAGGGTGCGGTGGGGTTGGGTGGGGGCAGTTGGCTGGGTTGTGACCCCTCAGCTTCCCGGCCCTCTCCTCCGCACGTCCCGGATCAAGTCGAGATTGTCGCGCCGGGCGGAGCTGGGAGTCTGAGCGCCCTTGAGCGCACCGGAGAGCTGGGTCGGGGAGAGAAAGCAGCCCCCTCTGGGGCCCCTGGGAACGTGGCGGTTTTCGCCAAGAGCCGCTGGGGGCGGGGGGGTGGGGTGGGCGAGCTTGACCTGGGCGGGGGAAGAGGCCGGAGCACAGGTTCCCCGTTTGTTTAGCTGTGAAGGGACCGTGGCGCGGGACTTCGCGCTTAAGGCGGGTGGCAGTGCCTGTATCTCCATTCGGGCTTCTCCCATTTTCATTTCTCTTTCTTCCCAGTTTGCTTCCCTAGCTTTTCGCTTTGCCGTCTCTTCTAGCCTCCCTCCCCCCCCCCCACTTTCTCCCTGCTGGGTCCGTGGAAGGGCGGGCGCCGCTCCCAGGCTCACAAAGGCGGCGGGTGGAGAGGGGCGGAGTGGGAGAGAGGTTTTGTTGGGGGGGGGGTGTCGATCCAGCGCTCGTCGGGGGTCCAATGGAGCCGGCGGCAGAGCTTCCAGGGCTGGCCGGGGTGGAGAGTGGCGGCCGAGGTGGCGAGGGAAGTGGGTGGCAAGCAAAGGATTCCTGCCCAGGCGGGTCTCACTGCCCCCCACCTCTGTCCTCAGATTGGGGAGTTGTGCTTAGCTTTCCCAAAGGGGTTGGGGAGGCAGCTATGTAGAGGAGATCCTTTCTTTTCTCCCACCTCCTTACCCTTCACAATCCTCCCCCACCTCCCAACAGCACACACACCTTTCAGGGCGGTGGCTCAGTGGTTTCTGGGCTGTTAGTGGGGAGTCGCTGGATTGTGTAGTGACCTCTGGACCTTTTTCTCTTTTGGCATCCAAGACTCAGGTTGGAACCCAGGGTCAAAATTGCTCTTCCTTCCTGTTTTCTGGAGGTCCCAGCAGTGTGCGGACACCCCACTTAGTGGGAAACTGGGGGCCCTTGGCCTGCCCTCTGTGCTCTATGATTCCTGCATCTGGAATCTCTTCCTGTCCACTCTTATGGGCTCCCCGCTAACTTCCCGAGCTCCTGCCTGTCTTGACCTCTTAGGTTCCAGGGGCCATGCACCTCTCGGCCCTGGAGTGGGAGAGGGCGGCTTCTTTAGTTCTCTTCTCTTTAGGTTAAGGTAGGGTCCTATTTATTGGTTAGTGGGATGTCTAAACCAGGGTCAGGGTACAAGGAAAGGGATTGACAACGATTTTTCCTTAACCCAGAAGCCAAACTGGGCCCAGTGCTCTCCTAACAGCAGGGACCCAAAATGGTCTGGGGGCCTGGGGCTGCTCAGACCAAGGAGAAACGCTGTGAAGTGCCCAGTTCCCTCCTGTAAAGGTGGAGGCTGGAAATGCTCTCTCTTGAGCCAGGAGAGCTGAAATCAGCCTGGGGTAGCCCATCATAGGGGCTCATGGGAGTGACCTAATTGCTCTCTCGGGTCTCTAACCAGAGATAGCAGGCAGCTCCACAGCTGGAAAGGAGCCTCCTGCAGAGTGAGGTGGGGGGTGGCTGGGAGAAACAAGATCTCCCTGAGCTTCACCCTTTTTGTGTCTTGAGGCCTGAGTGCTCTGGAACGGTTTGCAGGTTTTTGAGATCTGCCCCATTCCCCGATCCACTTCAGGCTGAGGGCAGGCATCCTGGGGGTGGTGGGAGTGGTGGCTGAAGCCTCAATAGGACTTGCACGAATTCCACCCTGTAATTGAGCAGATCCTGGGAATGGTGGGGGACTGATACTGGTGCCCCTGCTCGCAGCACCCCCCCCCCAGAGTTCCATCTATGCTCAGGGGTCTGGAATGCAGCCTGTCTGTGTGTGTTGGCACGGGTTTGGGGGAGCAGGAGGAAGGCACTGCCCTCAGCTTCACTCTGAGCTCGGCGGGCTGTCTCTGCCACTGCGCCCAAGCCTGGGACTGCCACAGCCTTTCAAATCAACGGTCTTTTTCTGTCCGTCTCTCCCTCTTTGCCTCCTGCCCGACTTCTCCCTCTCAGGCCCTTGTCGGTTCGCCCTCTCACATCCTGTGTGAGCCGCGTTCACCTCCCCTTTCCAGCTCTGCTTGCCCGCTCTCCCTCTTTCTCACACTCCCTCTCACTCTTAGTCACTCTCTGCCTCTTTTTCTCGAGTCCTTTTGTTTCTCGCACATGCCCGTGCTCTCCCTCTCAGGCTCATTTTCTCTCTTCCCTCCCCTCTTCCTCCCAGCTTTTGGTCTCTCGCCTCAGTCCTGTCAGGAGCTGGCAACCCCCCCCCACCGAAATCTCCCAGAGCCTATAAACCCTGCTTAATTGCTTCCTCCTTGGTAAAAAATCAAAATAAAGAAGTGGTGGGGCTGGGGGTATGTTTCCAGGTTCCAGGGTACGGGCAGCCCCAGCCCTGACCGGGAGAGGGGAGCCGGAAGGGCTGACTCCAGACTCCCAGCCTCTTTCCCAAATTGGTGCTGTGGCCTTCCAGGGTGGTAGTCCCTGGGTGGCAAGAGCTTGGCCCCTTGTCAGATTTGCCCGATAAGTGCAGGGTGGGAAGGTGGGTCTGGGCCCGTTAGAGGTTGGGAGGAACCGGAGTACATGTGCATGCTTGCGTGGGGTGGGGGGGCTGTGATGGAAGGTCCCAGGGCAGACCCCTCCTCCAGCCTCCTCCCCTGAGAACTTGGGGCAGCCGGCAGGCCTCATACTTGAGTCCTCAGCCAAGTCCAGCTGCTGCAGTTCAGTCTCTCAGTCCCATTCTGACCCCTTCCTGCCCCCCACTCAGGTTCCTCCACCTCCAGAGAGTGGGAATGTGCCTGAGATCATATTACACCTTCCCTGCAAGGGGCGGGGGTGGGGGCTTCAGCTTGGCATCCAGGACCCTTGACTCCATCCAGCATGGGTGGGGGCAGCTGCAGACCCCAACCCAGGCTTGCCTGCTACAAGCCAAAGTGTTGGTCCCAGCCCCCTCACAGCTGTTCCAGCTCACCGTCCTGGGGAGGCCAGCTCAGGGGGCCCCTTTCCGGGGTGGCTAGGGACCTGACCTCTCTACTCTGTGGCTGATTGGCCACAGGTGGGGGCCTGAAAGTGATGGGAAGCCAGCAGCTCCTCTAAAGTTCCCTGTTCCCCTCCCTCCCTCCCCCCACCCCGGGCAGCCAGACCTGGGGCAAGAAGGGCCTGGTGAGGCTGGACTGGAGGCTGAATCCAGGGTACCCTTTCTCCCCTCAGGCTCTCCACTGCCTCACCAGCTATGATGGATGGGGATGAGTGGGCTCTGGATACTACTGTGCATCACTGTTTTCTGGTGTTGGGAGTATGGAGTGGGTGGGCCAGCCAGGAGGCCGCTGGTTGCCATGGGAACAGTAGGTTTGGGGGGAGGGTCCACCCTGTGATTATTAGGGGAGCTGAGGTAAGGGGATGCTCACTAGCCATATTCTGGGTTCCTTGCCCTGGGCTCTGTAGCAGCCCCTCCTGGGTGGGTTTTCACTGTAGTTGTTTTGGGTGGCGGCGCTAGCAACCAGGAGTGTAGTAAGCTCGTTCAGCTTCTTCTAAATGGTACTGTGCTTGGTGTGCTAACTAACAGTTGGGCAGTACCTTGCTACCTCCAAAGCATCCTCAGATGTGAACTCACTGGATGTTCGCAACAGCCCTGGGAAGTTGGAATTGCCCATTTTCCAGATGAGGAGGCATTTGCCCAGAAAAGGAAAATGACTTGTTTAAAGTCAGTCAGCTCGTAGTGGGGAGAGCTGTGCCTTGTGCCATTCTTTCCACACCATCCCACTGCCTTGGAATCTGGGAGAGACTGGGTTTCGGAGGAGGCGCTGGCTTTTGCCCCCGGCTTTCCCTCTCCTCACAGGTGTGTGTGCATCTGTCCTTGTGACTCAGGCCCTGCCCACGTGGGATGAGCAGTGCTCCAGCTTCCTCATTTGATCTTGCTAGGCCAACCTCTGAGGGCAGCTTGCTCGGGGTGACCTGATCTAGAGGCAGCCAGCTCGATGCCTGGCACTCTCCCTCCCGGGCTCTGAATAGCAGCCTTGGTTCCCCTCTGGGCCAGGAATCTCACTGCCTCTCAGGGACCCCACAGAAAGCAGACAACAAGAAAGGGGCTGTTAAGCCCTCAGTGGGCCCTAGCATTGGCCAGGTGGGGCAGAGGGGAGGCATAGTTCAGTGTAGGTGTGTGGGGGGGTGACTTCCTCTGGGGCTCTCCTGGCTTCCCTGCCTCCGACAGTGCTGTGTGTGTGCCAGGACCCAGCTGCTGTTCCTGCCCACCCACGCCTGGGCGGCGGGCACTGCTGGGACATGCCAGGCCTGCTCCTGCTGCCTCGGGGGCTGGGTGGAGCTGGGGGAGTGAAAGAGGAGCCTTTAATTTGGGGGCTCCCCACCCTTGCTGGGATGAGAGCACACTTGAGCTCCGGCTTGGGGTCTGTCCTCCACTGGTCCTGCCACCCTGGGGTGCAGGCGCAGTGGTGCCGGAGTCACTGAATCAAAGCTGTGGCTAGAGTCTTCTACCAAACCTGGGCTGGCATGGCCTAGGACCAGGCTCTCCCTTTGGCCACTCTCTGACCACAAGTCCCTAGGGCCTGAGGGAAGGATGAGAGGGAAGGAAGTGTGGTGGAACGTGGGCAGCTTTCTAGGCATGACCCCCAGAGCTCCAAACTCTCTCTGCTATAGATTTTCTGTGTATGGGTGGATAGGGGCTTAACTGGACAAAGAAGCGGCGGGGGGGACAGTTGGCCTCTGACCAGCACTGGCCACTACCCCAGACCCTCAGGCTTCTTCTCTCCCAGGATTCTTTTCAGCAGTCATGGTGATACTTCTAAGCTCAGTAGGCAGGCTGGGGGAGAGACTTGGGCCAGGGTAGAGGGGAAGAGGCAGGCCACAGACAGGAGACTGAACGCCAGGCTGCCTCCCCTAAGTCCTTTTACTCCCTGGGGTGGCTCCCTGGGGTCCCGGGGGCTATCAGAGGCTAAGGAGGGAAGGCCTCAGGGGTTACCATGGCGACCTGCTGCAGGCTTCCTGCTGGGCCATGTCAATCCCCTTATTTTCCAGAAAAGGGCTTTGTCCGGGGGTGGCCCCAGGCAGGAAAGCTTGGTTTGATAATGGGGGGAGTAGTAGTTTTTGAAAACTGGGGGATAAAGAGTTTAACTAGGTACTCTCTTCCTCCTCCTCTCGGCCCCTACTCCTAACCTGGTGGGTACGAGGGGAGACCTGCGGGGTCCCCACTGTACAGGATGACTAGCGTCGTACCTGACCTCGGGCTTCACTCTCACGGGCTGCATACCCACACCTCATGGCCCCTCACCACTTTCTGGGGCTTCTCACAGGCCCAGAAGCACTTTTCTCAGTGGTGGGGAAGAAGCTGAGAAGGTACCATCATGGGGGACCAGGGTCAGGGAAGTTGGGTCTCATCAGGCTCCTCTCCCTTCTGCACTTTAGGGGAAGGTGAGTTTCCCTCTGCCAGCTGCTATGCAAATGAACTCATGAATATGTATGAATTCTGTTCACTGAGGTTGATGAGAGTCTGAGGGGTGTTGGGGGCAATAGTCCTCTCTCCTCCCCCTCCCCCACCCACTATGTAGACATCTGTTTCCTCGGTTGTCTCTGGGTTCCAGGGATCCAGAACCTGAATGGTGATGGGAGACTGCTCAGGGTAGACAAGACGCCCTGGTGAGTAAGGTGGGCCAAGTGGTTAGAAAAGTGAGCTGGCCTGTACCCCTTTGCGTGCCCTCTACCTCCTGTCATCTCCAGGTACGGTCTTATGGAGGTGCAGCTGTATAAGGATTCAGCCAATGTTTAAGGTACTCTTAGACCCTTAGGAGTTAACATCCTGGGTGAGTTTAGGCTCCTCGGGTTGGCTTTGAGCACCCCTCTTCAACAGGAACATTCATCTGGTTACTCATTCCCTCACATGAGGAGCCTGGACTCAGTAGGTCTCAAAGGTTCCTTCTGTCTCTAAGATGTTAGAAGTTGTCTAATCCTACTGCCTGGATGGAACCAGTAATGAAGATTGGAAGGTGAAAAATGCCTTAGGAATTATAGAGGCTTTGGTGAAACTTCTTGGCTTTTCGTGGCACATGGAGTTGGGGGCGTTTTCTCTCAAATGTTTGTGTGGGCCTCCATCCCATGCCTGCTTCCTTTCTGGCCTTCTGGAGTGTGATAAAGCTAGGTACTAAGGCGGGTGAGACCTTCTTGTTGTCGCTTTTACCCTCCTGCACAGAAGGGTGGCAGGTCCCAGCTTAGTGGAGCTTCCTTGGACGTGGAGAGAGGGCTGCTGGTCTTCATCCACTTCATCTACTTGGTCTAGTTCCCTTAGTCACCTCCTTGGGTATCATTTCCCTCCATCCGGTGAGGATACTGAGCTCCCAGGAGGCCCTTGTGCCTTGTAGCCCCCACTGTGGAATGGGCCCTCAGGGAGTAGAACCATGTTCTTCCACCGTTAGCTTCATTCCCTTGAAGCACTGCCTTTGGCCTTCATTGTCCTTTCTGCTAGAGAGTCTGTCCCCCACTGGATGAAACCCACACTGCTTGTTGTGACCCTGGCCTTTCAGTCTGGCCCCAGCTGAGCTTTACCCCCTCTTCTTCTGCTCCTCTCTTCCCATCACTGGGCCAGTCACTGGCCTGGGTTTTGTGTCCCAACCACTGCCGTCTACTCTTGCTGGATATTGACTTCTTATTCCTCCCCCAGGACCCGCTTTCATCCCACTCTTTCTGTGGGACCATTTCTGACTGCCCTGTCAGATGAACTGTCTCCTTCCTCTCTCTGCCTCTAGCCCTTGCCCTTTGAGCCACCATCCTCTCACATAGCCTCCAGATAGCCTGGTGCTATCCATTGCTGCAGCGTGGGCCATTTACTTTTCTGAACCACAGCAGACAGTAAAGTCCTTGAGGATGGAGCTGTATCATCTTTTCCTCTTTCCCACCCAAGAAACAAGACTGGGCTCATAGGTCCTTGGTGTTAGTGTCTGGCCTCCTGCCTCTTGGCAGACCACGCTATTTCTAAGCAGGAATCATGGTTGAGTGCCAACTATGTGCTCTATACATGCCATCATGCCTCCCCTCCACCATCCTTGGAGGAGGGGCTCTTCCCACCCCCAGTTTATAAGTGAGGACGCTGAAAGATAGGGAGATCAGGCAGCTCATCCAAGGTCACAGAGCTAGTAAGGGCCACCATCTATCTGATTCCAAAGTCTGTCTTCTTTCTCCTACATTGTACTGACTTGCTCCCAGGCTCAGAAATGGCCGAGAGCGCTTACTGTGCTCAGGCAAGGACAGGATATGAATCGGTGGCCCCAGGCAGCTGCCCTCCCCCTGCTATTTCCCAGTGCCTGGCCTTCTGGATTAGAAGACGAACCTGGCTCGGGAGGCATTTGTCCATCTCCTCTCAGGATGGGGAGCAGAGGCTGTGTGTGTGTGTGTGTGTGTGTGGGTGTGGGTGTGTGTGTGGGTGTGTGTGTGTGTGTGTGGTGGGAGTGAATTAGAAGGCAGATGAGCGAGGTTCCTGGGGCTCTGTCTTATATGATCTGTTGTTCCTGCTCAGGCCTCTTCTCCCCTTTCTCTGTTATCCTTTGCAGTGAGACTGGCCAGATTTGGGGATTCAGGCTTTTGCATTATGGGAGTGGGATGAGTCCTGGTAGGATGCCAGGCAGTGGGAGTGGGGAGTGGAGAGAGCTGTGTGGAGCTGTACCTGGCTGGAGACTGTGCCCATTATCCCTTGGCTCTAGGCAAGGCCTGTTCCTATCTCCCCATCATGCCCAAGATTAGCAAGGATGGGGGAGAAGGCATGGGGCCAAGATAGGTTGTGCATCCCCAGCCGTTGGCTGGGAGCTGTGGGGGTGGTTTCTAGGGCTCATTGTGTGTGTGCTTCTTTATGTGTGTCTGTGCGCATGAACGCATATACACGCGTGTGTGCTGGGGGGCCGGTAGCAGAGGCTGTGAAGGAATGTGAGTGTGTTGGGGGTGCGAGGAGGACAGGGCCGCCACATCCAGGCAGCCCAAGCCTGACATCTAGGTGCCCAGCCCGTCTGCCACGTCAGCCCCCCTGCGGAAATGCCACATTAGGACAAAGGGCTCCCCCAGCTAGGCAGTGCCCCACCCTGCCGAGCAGTCAAAGCCTGGCAGCCTTGCCCATGGGCCACCCCTTCCACACCCTGCTGGCAGTATGCTTCTCTTTCCCCGCCCCCAGCATAAGGATGGAAAAAGAACAGAATGCCTGTGCTCGCCATCTCCACCCAGTGTTCCCAGCCTGGCCCTCATTGTCTGCTCCCCTGGTTCTGGGGATGGCCTGAGACCCCCAACCCTGAGGCTAACCATCTCTTCCCTCTTGGGCAGGTTCCTGAGTGGGAAGGGCCTGGTGATCTACCCAAAGATTGGAGACAAGCTGGACATCATCTGCCCCCGAGCAGAAGCTGGGCGGCCCTATGAGTACTACAAGCTGTACCTGGTGCGGCCTGAGCAGGCAGCTGCCTGCAGCACCGTGCTTGACCCCAACGTGCTGGTCACCTGCAATAGGCCAGAGCAGGAAATCCGTTTCACCATCAAGTTCCAGGAGTTCAGCCCCAACTACATGGGCCTGGAGTTCAAGAAGCACCACGATTACTATATTACCTGTGAGTCCCTGCCCACCACGTGGTTCTTTCCTGTCCTGTAGCCGTGGGAACTTCTGAGTAGTGCATCGAGACTGCACACAGTTCAGGCCCAGCCTGATCCAGTCCCCTTTGAAGACTGGCGTGCTCTCCTCCTAGTCTGGCCTTGGAATTCCGGCCCCAGCGTTTACTAAGGGGCCTGCTGCCCTGGCTCTAGGAGTTGGGTGGGAGAGGACTCTGATTCGTGGTGCTCTCTCTCTTATTTTCTTTGCCCACCTAAGATCTAATCTTGGGAATGGCGGAATTGGCAGAGCTTCAGCCTTTCTCTTCATGGGAAACTGAGGCCCCAAGAGGTGAAGGGGCTTCTTGCCCTAGGTCACACAGACAGTTAGGGAGCGGATTGGGTTTCCAACCCAGTTCTCCTGACACCTAATCTAGGATTCCTTCTAGTCTGTGGAGATGCCTTCCTCACCATGCCAGTTCTAATTGCTTGGCCTCTGAGCAACATCACCCAATGAGGAGACACATGTAGCTTCCACTGAGAAAGAAGGGCCAAGGCCTTCTTTGGCCTTGGTCATGATAGGGGAGCAGCATCCTCGTGGGAGGGGCTAGTTCCTGGACTCTGTTCCTAGTGGGAGGAGAGAAGTAGAAAGGTTCATGGGTGGGTGGGAGCTGCTTACAACTCCCTGGTTCCCAGTTCTATTCTTAAGGGCTTAGACATCACTAGGGCTTCTGGGTAATGCTGGCAAACCTCTTCCTCCTCCTGACTGCTCTGGCCTCTTGCTGCAGCTACATCCAATGGGAGCCTGGAGGGACTGGAGAACCGGGAGGGAGGTGTGTGCCGCACACGCACCATGAAGATTGTCATGAAGGTTGGGCAAGGTGAGCACCCAGGCCGAGGGCTCCTGAGCTAGGCTTTTGCAACAGATGCTCCTCACTGGGTGGGGGGGGGCATGGGGAGTAGTGGCAGAGGGGGCAGTAGGGATAGGGGACCTGAGGTCCAGTATCCGAGCCATTCTTGGCCAGTGGGTGCTATGTAACTGAGGCACCTAGGCTGCCGGAGTTCCGCCTTCACTTGTTCTCTCCCCACCCCCAGACCCCAATGCTGTGACGCCCGAGCAGCTGACTACCAGCCGGCCCAGCAAGGAGGCAGACAACACTATCAAGATGGCTACACAGGCCCCCGGTGGTCGGGGCTCCCTGGGTGACTCTGACGGCAAGCACGGTGGGTGTATGGGAGTCTCCCGGAGGGCAGAAGCCATTGCCCAGCTGCCCTTTGAGGCCCTAGCTCTGAAGGAAGGCAGGGCATGGCCCGAGATCTGCCATGTGTCCCTGGGACCCCTGGCTGACCTTCCCCTCCTTTCCCTCCCTCCCCCATCCACAGAGACTGTGAACCAGGATGAGAAAAGTGGCTCCAGTGGGAGCGGAGGCAACAGCGGGGACCCCGACAGCTTCTTCAACTCCAAGGTGGCATTGTTTGCGGCCGTGGGCGCCGGCTGTGTCATCTTCCTGCTCATCATCATCTTCCTGACCATCCTGCTGCTGAAGCTGCGCAAGCGGCACCGCAAGCACACGCAGCAGCGGGCGCCCGCCCTCTCGCTCAGCACCCTGGCCAGTCCTAAGGGGGGCAGTGGCACGGCGGGCACCGAGCCCAGCGACATCATCATCCCCTTACGGACTACAGAGAACAACTACTGCCCCCACTATGAGAAGGTGAGTGGGGACTACGGGCACCCTGTCTACATCGTCCAGGAGATGCCGCCCCAGAGCCCCGCGAACATCTACTACAAGGTCTGAGGGCCCTGGCAGCCTCGGCCCCGAGGGACAGTCGGCCGGGACTGCACCTCTCCATCCTCACCCACGTCCCTCCCCTTGCCAGCTGTGCCCATCTTTGTATTTAGTTTTGTAGTTTCTTGGCTTTTATAATCCCCCTTTTGCCCCGCCCCCTGGGCTTCAGAGGGGGGTGCTTGTGCCCCCAGCCCCCATGCTCTTGTGCCTTCCCCCTCTGGCCAGGCCTTTGGGCTCTGCGGGGGCACCCCTTCTTGGAGGGCAGGGTCGGACGCTGATGGACAGCAGGCAGGGAGACGCCCCCCCGGCCCTGTGCCCCCTCGCCCCCTTTCTCCCTTCCCAGGACTTCTTGTCCGCTATCATCACTGTTTTTAATGTTTTTGTGTTCATTTTTTTAGCTGTCAACTCATTTTCATCTGTTTTCTTTTTTTTTTTTTGAAGAAAAATGGAAAAATGGAAAAGACAGCCCCTCCCCAGGTTTTCTGAGCCCAGCCTTCCGCAGTATCAGGGGCCTGGGGCAGGATGTGGCCAGCCGGGAAGCATAGGATGGCATTTCTTTTATAAACTCGTTGGCATATTTTTGGGGGGAGGGGACAGGCCAGGGCTGTTCTTGCCCACGAGGGAAGACAAGAGTGCCACTGGGCAAGGTGTCTCACCCTCCCCCACTGACCCTCCTTCTGCAGTGCTGATCTTGGCAATGGGGTAGTGGCTGCCACCCTTCCACCAAAAAAAAAAAAAAAAAAAAAAAAAAAAAACCTTCCTGTGGGATACTTCGGCGTATCCTGCCTCCCTCACTCTCACGGTTATTAATGTCTTAATTGGCTGTTGCCTGGGGAACAGGAGAGCTGCTGCAGGCAGATGACCTCATGGGGGGTGGAGGGAGGTGAGGTGCCCAGGTGGCTATTTGCCCTGCAGAGCTGGGAGTTCCCCCCTCTCCTCTCTGCCCTGTTCTCCCCTCACCTTTGGCATCCTTCAGCCTGGTGGGGAAACAGAGGCCCAGGGTGGAGAACTAAGCGGGTATAAGGCCAGGTAGCCTGCTTCTTTTCTGGGCTCTAGCTCAGGTGGGTGCCCCCCAAACCCAGCTCCTGCTAGCCCCCCAGTCTTGGGCTGGGGCTTGGAAAGAGGAAGAGGCTTGCCTAGGGCTGGGCCAGCACGCCGTGCACTTTGATCCCGGCTCCTTGCCAGCACGGCTGCTAATAGACTGCCACTAGCAAGCGCCTTGCAGGCACTCCCAGAGTGGCCATGGAAGGAGCTGGGCCTCCCACCATCCACTTCCACACTGCCTCCTGGCCAGCTGCCCACCCCACTGCCAGGTGGGAGAGGGAGCGGAACAGCCAGCCCCTTCCAGGTGGCAGTCGAAAGGTTTTTTTTGTTTTTGTTTCTGTTGCCATTTGTGTAAATACTAGTCTTTTTTGGAAAAAAAATAATGTAAAGATGTTTTGTATAAACTCTGAATTATTTTCTTGTTGCTTTTTTCTTAGAAAAAATGAGAACTAAAAAAAAAAATTAACCACATGGAGAAATGGGTGTAAAATGGTGTCGTGATGTTGGGGAATGAAGTGTGAGTGTATGAGTGAGTATATGAGTGAGAGAGGGGGGGGGGAGAGAGGGAGAGAGAGCGTGCGCGCGCGAGAGAGAGAGAGAGCAAGAGAGAGAGCAAGAGAGAGCGAGCGAGAGAGCGCGTGTATGTGATTTTCATGTGCCCAAAACGCTGGTGATCTGGGCTGGTATGGGAAGATGGTGGCTGTCCTAGTGGAGCAAGATGTTGCAAATGCTCTGTGCCCTTCTTCGTCACAAGTTCTTCTACCCTCTTGTTCTGCTGGAACCTGTGACCATATCGCCCTGTCTATCCTAGGCCACGGGCATCTGCCCTGTCTGGCACTAGGCTCAGCTAGAGAGAGTAGATGGGGGAGGAGGTGTTCCCATGGGGACCTGGGCGTGTCTGCAAGTACTGCCACCACCTCGCTTGGGCTAGATCTGGGACCTACTGGCAGGCCCAGCCCTGCCCTGCCTCAAGACACCTGGAGGTGGCTAGAAATAACTTCCCAGGAGCTGGGCCTCAGCTGTGGCCCGCTGGGTAACGAGGCTGCTTCAGGCTGTCCGGTTCGCTTCTTAGCCAGAAGAGCCTTCCTTCTCCTGCACACCAGAGCTCTCAGCATGGCACGCTCGGGGACTTCTGGCTGACAAAGCCCTCAAGCGAGAGCAGCCCTGAGCACCCAAGCATCTGAGCATCTCCCTCCTGCAGGCTGGTGGTCTGAGAGTGGAGCGAGTGCCCTGAAGAGGGTTTGGCCTCATTCCCACAGCAGAGACACAGGCTGGCAAGGCCCGGAGCAGCCTGCAGGTCTTCTGGGCGGGGGAACTCCCTCCTTATGGAGATGGCTGAGACAGATGTCAGGAGAGGAGGACAAGTGGGATCCCAGCAGCTAAAAATGGGTAAGAAGGCACTAGAGGAAAGGAGGAGGAGGAAGGAAGGGGAGGGTTAGTTAGCGATCCAGAGCAGGAAGCCCCAGCGTGCCAGCCAAGGAGCAGGCAGGGCTGTGAGGGAAGTGGGAAGCGCATGGAGGAGGCAAGGGAGGAAAGTCACGGGACCTGCAGGGTGAAAGGGAGGGAGGCTGGCTGGAGCAGGCAGGGCTGGGCCCGGCTGGGGTGCTCCCGAAGCCAGCTGGGGCAGAGGCTGTTTATTTGGTTTCTCATTAACCAAAGGAAGTGCCTGGATCAGATGGGGCCTCTGCTGCTTGACTGCCTGCCCAGAGCGGGGGCCCCTGCCTGGGCCAGGGGTCTCTACTCAGGGCTGGTTCAGGCCAGATTGATGTCTCTAACCGAGGGGAAGCCTGATCTGGGTTGGGTAGAGCCCTTCCCACACATCACCAATGAGTGTCCTTGGGTGGTCCCCCGCCCAGCCCAGGACACGGCTGCCCCCACCCTCTCAGTGGAGGATCGAGTTTCTGGGGGCCCCTTGGGAGTAGCTGTGAGGAGTGTGAAGTAAAATCTCTGGGAGACGGCAAAGCAGAGTGTAGGGCAGCCTCTCCAACAGCCCAGAAGGTTTGTGACTGCTGTTGTCACTTGCCCTGGCCTGGGCACCGTGGCGGCCGCTGTGCCGGCCACACAGCACTGCTCAGTAGCCCCTTGTGGCAGTGTCCTTCAGCCGGCCAGTGCCTGTCACTTAAAAATAAAAACACTTTTACACATGTTATCTCATTGGCTTTCGTAAACTTCCCTGTGTGGACGGTGGGGAATTCTTTGCCCCATATTTGAGATGAGGAAACAGACCCACTGCAAGGGGCAGTGACTTGCCCAAGAACACGCAGCAAGTGAACGCAAGCACGAGGCTTTAAGTCCGGGTCTTTTTACTCTACTATGAGCAAACAGAAGTTGCTAGAGGGTGATCCTCCTCCGCCCCACCCCCCTGCTCCTTGCCCCGTCTTGGGTGAGACTGAGCAAGTGTGCTTCCTTGGGGCTCTTGAAGAACGGGAGCCATCCCCCGCCCCATTCCCTTAGCCTCTGTGTGGGTCAGGAACGGAACAAGCTTAGCTAGCTGGAGGCAGGGGTTGTGAGCCTCCTGTGGTAGGGCCCCAGACTGGCCCCACCCTCAGCTCTCCTTCCTGTCCCAGCTGGGCCCAAACTCCTAGTGAGTCAGGGATAGAGGATGCTTCCCAGGTGAGGGTGGAGCTGCCTCGCTTCCTCCACAGGCTGAGCCCAGATCACCAACGAAGCCAAGTTGAGCAGGTGCTAACCAGGCCTCAGTTTCCCTGAAAGGATAGGCCTTGTGGAGCTGGAAGGCCAGGGCTCTTGGGACTTATTGCGCTGATCCATTTTAAGCTCCCAGGAGGCCCCCCGGAGGCACCAGGGATGTGGATGGCCTGGCACCCTCTAGGCAGGGGCATGAGGGTGAGCTGAAGAACCCAAGAAAAGACCTGGCTCTACTGGGACCATCCTAAGTTGGGCCCTGCTGAGCCAGCGGCCCTCTGGCCACCTGGCATCAATCACTCTCGGAAATCCGGCCCGCCTGCCTGGCCTCCTGTCCTGCCCGGGCACGTCACAGTCCCACTGACACCCCAGCTGAGTCAGCCCCAGCCTGCCAGGGGACCCTCCTCGCCCATCTGCTGCCAGCCTCCTGTACAGCTGGCCATTGGATATGGGGGGCTGGCGCCTCAGCTGGTGCTCGTTAGGTTGACTCCCCCTTTGGGAGGCTGCTGAGGGGGAGACCAACCCCCACCCGGGACGGGGGTCATGGAGCCCAAACTGAAAGCAATTTAAGGGCATGGGGAGGACAGTAATTACAGGTTTTGTTTCCAGTGGTTAATTATCCAGCTGGCAAAGAGAAAGGAAAGAGGGAAAGCTGGGGGTGGGGGGAATAAGGAATTTGTGAAGGGATAGGGAAGGGCAGGAGGAGTTTGCCACGGGGGCCTTTTGATACAGGGGAAAAAGCCCTGTGCTGAGAAGCTGGAGCCCAGGGCCTGTCCCAGGTCTACCGTGACTTTTTGACCAGCTGCAAGCAGGTCCCTGCCTCTTTGGGCCTCAACCTCCCTGTCTGGGTAATGAGGAGTGGAGTTAGATTTCTTCAATTATTCAGAGAATATTTACTGAGCACCTACTATATGCCAGTCAGCAATCTGGGCACTGGGGTACAGTGATGAACAGGTAGTCCAGGTCCCTGCTCCCAGGGACCTCACGTTCTAGACTGGCCTTTAAGTGCCCGATTAGCTCTTAAAGTTCTTGTGTGGTGATGTGAGAGGCAGGATGGAGGATACGCAGATTAAAAGCTTGGGTACTAAACTTAGCCTTCCATTTGTTCATTCATCCATCTTTTTTAAACAAGTGTTGAATGCCTGGCACCAATAAGTGGTAGCTGTTGCTTCTCTCACGAGGTGTGGAGTGGGCAGTTGGACTCTGGGGCTGGGCTTCCCAGGGATCCTTCTTACTTTGAGAGTGACCCCCAAGCCCTGGCTGTTCCCATCATCACTGACCAAAGCTGGCCTTTTACAGAGTTCTTAAACATCCTCATCAGAAGTTATCTTGATGCCTCAATCCCAGTCTGCCTCCCCCAGCCCCAGTCCCACCTGGACTGGGGGCTGGGCAAAATATACCCATGATAAACACCTCCCAAAGCCAAAGTAGAAGCGGTGTGTGTCCTCAGCCCTTACCTACCCCTGTGGCCCCATGGGCTGGTCTCTCTCAGCCTCCACAGGAGCAGTGGGTAAAGACCTGGTTTCTGACCAGGGCCCTAGGGAGGAGCTCCAGTTGGCTCCTTTGCTTCCAGGGTACCAGGAGCAGCCAAGGAGACCGTGGAAGCCACCCTGCACCAGAGCCTTTCCACCAGCTGGATTCTGCGGGGAAGAGCCCTTGTTCTCAGGGGGGACTGGCTGGTGGCCTCCCTTGCTGCCCTCATGCCTGTTCAGTAGAATCTGAGAGGTCGGAGGCCAGGAAATGGTAGAGCTAGGACTTTCCTGAGAGCTCCTTTCCAGATCAAACCCCTTATGGGGAAACTGAGACCCAGATACCAGAAGGGACTTAAAGGCACACAGGGAGTGCTGACAGAGCCACCTCTCTTTCCTCACAGGCCACAGCTGTGAGCCCTTTTTGAACACAGCTGCTTTATTCTCCCAGAATCCCCAGGAGTTTTGTGTGAGTGAACCTAACAAACATATATATATATATATATATATATATATATACACACACACAGTATTTATATTGACAAACTATGTAAGTTTATACAAAACGATTGCCAAAAGGTCACATTATAAACCTGAGGAAAATATGGTCCTGTGAGGTTTAGGCCTGGTAAGAGCAGACCCGGAAAAGCAAACGCACTAATAGTTTGTCCCCCTCCCTGGGGGCTCCTCTCCTCTGGCACCTCACGCAGCTCTGAAGTCACTCCTCGACACGACAGCTTGGAGGTCTCTGTAGGGGCCAGACCCAGGACTGGGCATCTCGAGCTTGGGTCCGTAAAGGTCTCGGGATTCACCCTTCCCTGGGAACCCAAGGTGGTGGTCCAGCCTCCCTTGCACACCTCCAGGGCCTCCCTCCCTCCCTCCCCCACCCAGGCAGCGGGCCTTTCTGGACAGCCTGACAGTTAGCTGTCCTTGCCCTGTCTTCAGCCCCCCTGCACACACTAATAGCCATGGCAGTAACATGCTTTCACATGCAAATTGCTATGGAATTCTCAGCCCCTGCCGGTGCCCCAGCCCCCAACGCCTCCCCCTGGGCAGATTCAGAGAAGAGAATGGAATCTTTCAAGCTGTTAGGGCGTTTAGAGACCTTCTAGTCCAGCCCCCTAGTTGGATGGATGGGAAAACTGAGGCCCAGAGAAGGGAAGAAGGAACTGCCCAGAGTCACACAGAGAGTTTACCGGGACTGGCCCTCACCCAGGTCTTGTGACTTTCAGCCCATTGCCTCTTCACATTACCTCACAGCCTCCCAATCCCCCTTCTCCCACCCCACCCCCCACACCCATCCAGGGCTGTTGATTGTGGGCTCTGGGATCCCTCCCTCTAGCACAGACACGCATCCAAGACACCCCTCAGTGGAGCCTGGGAGCGTGGAATCCAGAAAAGAAAAGGCCAGAGGTGTCCATGACTTAGGGGCACTGCCCAGGGAAGGGAGCCTTTCTCCTTTCAAAGAGGCAACAGGCAGGATTTGCTCACTTCTCTCTCTGTGCACAGCCCCCTCCAGTCCCCCGATCCTGGCCAAACTGCTCTCATCCCCCACAGCGGTCCTGCCAAGCCATGCCAAGCCTTCTCCTGGGCTCTAGCCCCACAGATCTTCCCAGCTTTGTGTAACATCACTCTGCTGGAGTTGCCACCAGCAAAGCCTGGGCCCTGGGAGGCCCTGGGAGGCCCCAGGAACCCAGATCCCATCTGGGGTATGGAAAAACCTTCCTTCTCTTCAGTTCAGCTGAAACAAGATCGGAATTTTCTGAATTGAACTTTACAAGGAAATGAAAATAAACACCAAAGGGGGAAAAGAGACCAGTTTACAGAGCACAGGTGTCTGCTCCCAGCTCAGCTGAGGTCTTGCCACAGATGGGCCTGAGCTAGAAACTTCTGGGTTATCCTTCAGTGCTGCCTCTGCAGCATCTCTCGACTCTGCCCACTTCTGACCACCCCCAATGCCAACACTCCGGTTCTCCTGCCGGGGCTATGGCAATCGCCTCCCAACTGCTCTCCCCGCCTCCATCTGTCCCTCTCTCTTGCAAAACAGCAGCCAAAGTGATTTTTCCCAAACTCCATCCTGATCTTGTCATCTCAGTTTCCATTTCACATTGTCAATCATCCCTCAACTCCCCATCATGGCAGTCAGGGCCCTGGGTGATCTGGCCCCTGCAACACCCCCTGCAACCACCTCCACCCCTCCAACACCACATTCAACTTACACCCCAATCACACAAGCCTATTCACGGGTCCCTGACCAGCACAGGCACCCTTAAGCCTCCGAGTCTTTCGATTTGCACTTCCATCAGCCAGAAATGCCCCATCCCCTTGCCCCTGGCCTGCAAACTCCTATGCATCCTTCAAGGACACTTCTGACCCTCAAATCCAGGCAAAGTTGGTACTCTCTTCTCAGCTCTCGCAGTGCTTCTGCCTAGACTATGTGCCTGTGTCTGTTTCCCCCAATAGGTTGGGAGTTTCTGGAGAGCAGGAACTGTGCCTCATTCACCTCTGTGTCTTACCTAGAGTGGGGCCCAGAACAGACCTGAGCACAGAGCAATACCAATGAACCTTTGAAACATCTGTCCACTTGAATGGGCTTGGCTGGGCTGGAACATCATCCCAGGGCTCTGTCTCTGCCCTCTACCTGCTCACATTACTGTCCAGCCAATCGGCAGAGTCAATGCCTTATTATATTACCCTAGAATAAAAGCAAACATTTATTGAGTACTTACTACGGGCCAGGCACCGTGCTCAAAACTTAGTCACATACATTGTTCCACGGACACCGCAAGTCTCATGAGCCTCATAAGGGAGGTCCTTATCTGAGGCAGAACCACTATTAGCCCTGTTTTACAGATGAGGAAATGGAGGCTCGGAGAGGGAAAGTACCTTGCCCATGGGCACACGGCTAGGAAGTTGCATAGCGAGGATTTGAAATCAAGAAGCCTGAATCCAGAGTCCAAACACTTAGGTACTTTGCCACTTGAGGGGCGTGAGGTGGTGGAGCCAGCATGGGGAGAGAGTGAGGTGGGGTCCTGTGGCCTGCACCCTTGACGTCAGCCACATGGCTTCAGGGGCTGTCTAATACGATAGTTCAGAGCCCAGACTCTGGGATCAGGCTGCCAGTGTTTACATCCCAGCTTTACCACTTTCTAGCTGTAAATTCTTGAGAAAGTCATTTGAACCCCTCTGTGTTCCTGGTTTCTTCTTCCATAAGATGGGGCTGAGAGTAGCAGCCATCTCATGAGACTGCAGTGAGAATACGGTGAATGCACACACAGGAAGCCCTGAGAACAGGGCCCTGGGGATTGCTCAGCACATGGCATTGGCTAGCTTCTGAGTCCGGAGGCAGCCTTTCTTCCCGTCACCCAGCCACAGGCAGCCAAGACCACTCCAGGCTGGTCTCTGAGTGGCCACTTTAATCGGAGGCTCAGTGACCAGAGATTCTCTGGGCCTCACCCTCAGCCTCACCCTCAGCCTGGGTCGCTATGGCCCCAGTGAAAGTCCAGCGGTGGTGGGGGGCAGCCTCCTTGATTCCTGGAGCTGAACTGCCTGGGCTCTTCCCATGCTTTTTGTCTGGGGTCCCTGTGGTCAGGTGATCTTCAGAGCCAGGGCAGTTGTGCTGCCCCTCCTCTCCATTCTTTCCCTCATTCCCTGCATCTCAAGCTCAAGGCCCCAGGGCTTGGCTGGCCTGGCCTTGACTCCTGTAAGCCAAAGGGGAGGAACACCCAGTCTGCTGTGCCCCCACAGGAGCTTGGAGTCAGAGTCGGAAGCCCTGCATTTGAGGCCTGACTCTGCCACTCATACTTGAATAAGTCATCTCTTCGCTTGAGGCCTGGGTTTCTTCCTCATTTCTTGGGAACGGAATGACATAAGCAAAACTGCTTTGTAAAAAGCAGCAAGTATACCTTGATGCAAAGACCTACCACTTCCCATCAGAATATGTGTTCCTTTGGGGCAGTGAGCCTGGCACTCAGTAAAGAGCTGATAAACACATGAATAAGTGAGTGTCTCTCCCACCCAGAATCCATGCTCAACCCCAGCCAGGCTCCAGCAGCCAGAGTCCCAGATCCGAAGCAGAGACACTGGAACTTCCAGGTACTGTTGGAAAGAAAGATACTACGCTAAATGGCTTCTTTCTACACTCATTAGCCTGGTGATGTTTAAGCTGGTACAGCCTTTCTGGAAGGCCACTTAGGTAACAATATATATGTATATATATAAATTATATATCACATATATTATATATGATATATATATAATATATGATTTATTATATATAATATACAATATATATCATATGTATAAAATTATATTTATGCGTGTATATGTGTGTGTGTATATATATATATATATATATATATATATATATATATCTCAAGAGTCTAAAATGGTACCCTTTTACTGGGTTCTTTACCTCTCAGTAACTCAGTTTCCTCATCTGTAAAATGGGGCTGCTGATACTACCAATGGCGTTGGGTCATTGAGAAGATGCCACGAGATAAGACATGGAAACGCTTAGCACAGGGCCCAGCACGTCATGACCGCTCAGTCAACACTATTCTTAAAATTACTATCTCCATGTGTGATAGTTACATGACTGCCTCTGTCATTACCATGATGTCTTGAAGGGTCAGGACTATGTTCTTTTGCTTTTTCTTTCTGAACCTCCAGGGCCCGGTACAGAGCTTGGCACATAGTAGGTGCTGAGTGAGTTTGGTGAAAAGAAATTTAGTCCAAAGTCCTCAACATGGGGAAGAGGCAGCCGAGGCCCAGGAGAGGGCAAGGCAAGATTTGGACCTAGAACTCAGGTCTTCTGTCTTCAAATTGTGGTCCCTTGGGGACTTGGGGGTACAGCTGAGGATTGGGGCAACCACCCAGATTCCTTGAGCTGAACTGCCTGGGCTGTTTCTGTACTTTGGGTCTGGGGTCGCTGTGGTCAGAGGATCTCCAGGGCTGGGGCAGTTGTGCTGCCCCTCCTCCCCATTCTTGCCCTCATTTCCTCCATCTCAAGCTCTAGCCTGGCCCAGCCAAACAGGAAGATTCATTAACCGTCTAAACATACAGAGCCCAGGGGCCATGTGCAGCCTGCAACAGAACTGGGGTCCGAGCAGGGCCAGAGGCTGAGGCAGCGGTGCTGGCTGCTGCGGGCTGACTGGGAGGGATCCTGGCGAGGGAGAAGCCCCAGGAACAGCTAATGTGATGATTGACGGGGAGGTGAGTGAAGCCAGGCCAGCGCCAGGCCCCAGATCCCTCAGTCTCTAGTCCCCTTCATAGCCACCTATCCCTGCACCCCCCTCTCCCCATCCGCCAGGTCCAGTCCTGGTCCCCACAACCAGTTTCGGTACCAGCCCCCTTCCTGCACTCCCCAACTCTTCAGTCTGGGTCCCTGAGCCCTCAGAAGTATGGAGCCTAAGAGGTGGGCGACCAGGAGTGGGGGTGGGTTTCCCCAAGCTCCTGCCTGCTTATTATTGTAAGGGCTATTTCTCTAATCAAAACTCCCCAATTACCCAAGGGCCCCTCTGATTAATATTCCACGATAACAGGAACAGGTCACATCTGGCTGCAGGGGCTGGAATTCGACACTCCAGGAGCCCCATGATTGGTCTGCAGGAAGAATAATAAACTTCCTTTCTCCTGCCCCCCTTTCCCTTCCTTCCCACTCAGAGGCTCCCCTTTTCTTCCATCTCCCCTTCCCCAGACCCTGCCTGCCCCTCTCCATCCCCATCCAAGCTCCCTGCTTTGCCCTCTGCCCACCTCCCCAGTCTTGGTCAGCCTCCTGGCCATTACCAGCCCCTGCCTGCTAGGCTGGCTCTTTGGCCCAGGAACATTTTGCACTGAGATGCAGCAGGCTGAGCAGGGAGGGCGATTTCTGAGGCATTGTGGGTTCTCTGAAGGTATCACCTCATCAAATCTGCATTACCATCACCCTATGAGGAGGTGGTATTATCCCTGTTTTTTGATGGGTGTGGTATATCTGAGAAGCCACAGGACTTGCCCAGCGTCACAAGCTTTAAGTGACAGCTCTGGGGTTTCAAACTCGGCTTTCTGCTCCCAAGGGTCCTCTTCTCTCCACCCCTCACCTTGATCTGCCAAGGACAGCGTCAGTCCCTGGAAGCTTGGATGGAGATGTGACCCACTGATAGGGCACAGTGTGATGGATTTTTAGGCAGAAATGAGCTGAGACCTTTTAGTTGAATCTCACAGTCCAGAGAGGAGAAAAGGCTTACCCACATCCATATGGGAAAGTGGCAGTGAATATGGGACTCGGCCTCAGGTCTTCTAACCCTCAGATGAAAACCCCTTCCATTTGCCATCTTGCGGACAGCTCCGAGTAAGAGCGGTTTCCCACCACAGCTACATGCAAGGGACTGCTGGATGCCACCCGCCTCTGACCTGACCCGCAGACACCCACACATGGCACAGCTGCTTATGTTTGTTCAGTCTTTACCCAGGAGCCTGGGCAGAAAGAGCTCTCTGCCAGGAGCTGGGGTGGGGACAGCAGGGATAGGGGTTGGGGTCAACGCTGGGGGCCAGAAAGGATTTGCCTTCAGCCAGCCCTACCCTAGGGAAAGGTGTGTGGACCTCTGGCAGCTGCTTTCTCCTTTGCCACTGTGATTCTCTGTAGCCAGGAGGAGGGGCAGCCTTGGGTGTCAGGGACACAATCCTCCCCCATTCTCTGTCCCTCCTCCCAGCGGCGGGACGCAGGCTTGATCAGTGCCTGACAGCAGTTTGGCTTTGCTGAGGAGGGGCAGGCCGGTGAAGTGTGTCCCTCTCCCCTCGCTCTCCCACCTGGCCCTTTCCTCCCCCTCTGCCCTCTCTCCTAGATCCTCTGGCATGCACCTTCGCTTGACGCTGTTCAGAAACACCCTGGAGCCAACTTCCCAATTCATCACTGGGTAAACCGAGGGCCCTGGATGAGGAGACTAAGGCTTTGATTCAGTCAGTGGCCCCTGGCTCCAACAGCTCTTCCCATCCCCTCCATCTCCTGGCTGGACAGTCCTGGCCAGAGGGCTAACATGTGGGGCGACTCCGTCTTCGCATCCAGCCCCATGGTGGGGTCTGAGACCCACTGTATTTTATAGGAAGTCATGAGGCTTCTGGGACACAACTACCTCAAGACTAATGGACGCCTAGACAGGACCTGTGAGATCTTGAGCCCTCCCTGTACAGCAGGGGCCCATGTCATCCCTCCGTCTCTGCTATCTCCCTGTCGCTGTTCTCAGTGCCCTAGCCCCCCTGCCTCTGCCTTCCCACTAGTCCCACACTGCCTTCATCCTCTACACTGAAGCCAGCCTGACCTTCAGTTCCAGATCCAGTTCCAGAGCTTCTCTATGCCTCAGCTTCCTCCTCTGTAAGATGGGGATTAAAAATCAGACGTGTCTCGTGGGGTTGTGAGGACGAGCTGCGAGCGTGCACATAAAGCACAGAGGACCATGTCTGGAGCAGAGGGAGCCCTCTGTCATCATCCAATCTGCTGATAATGAAAAAAGCTAACACCAAGTGAGGGCTTGCTGTGTGCCAGGCACTGGTCTAAGCATTTCACGTGTGAGAGTTTATTTAATCTCCAGTGCGGTTTTCCACGGTAACTATTGCTACTATTACTTCCATTTCACAGATGGATATGCTGAGGCACACCGACGTTATGCAACTTGCCAAAGCTCACATTTGCCAGTACCCTGTCGAGCAAGCATTTGAACCCATATAGTCTGACTCCAGAGTTTGACTTCACCCACGTGGCCATTTTGCCTCCCTAGAAACAGTCTGTGACTCCCCAGTACCTACAGGATAAAGTCTAAATTCCTTAAGCTGCCACTCGAGGCTCTCCCACCCCTCCTCCTCCTCACACTACAAATCACCTTGAGAATGGAACACCATGAGAATTCACCTGCTTCCAAGCCCTGGCTTAGGCAGTTTCCCCCACTTGGAATGACCTCTCCCCGCAACAACCAAAACAAAACAAAACAAAACAAAATCCCTGCATCTCCATACACACAAATCCCACCTCTCCAGGTGTTTAACTCATCTCCAAAGCCAATGGGTTCAAAGTAAGCACCTGGAGGGGCGGGGTTTGTGTGTGTATGTGTGGGGTGGAGTTGCGGGGGAGAAGGTTTAGAGGGACATTTCAGGTCTGACCACCCTCATGAGGCTAAATGGGGCCTTAGAGGTGCCCTGAGCCACTGGTCCTTAACCATTTCACCATCTAGGACTGTCCTTTTGAATTATTCCTCCCCGCTCCTCTCTTCCCCCTGTGCTCAATGTGAAGGCTTGGAAAGACCTTGTCTACCAAACACTCTGCATTTAAAAAACATATAACAGAACCAGCAGGGAAGGATGGTCTCCTGGGAAATCAGATACCACATTTGAGAGGTGTATGGATTTTACCTTCTCTCCTGACCCCGCTTTTTCTGAACCTGAGTTTGAATGACTCGATGCGACTTCTGGGCAAACCAGATGCCGGGGCTCGGCACCCTGCAAATGAGAACAGAAAGATCAGTCTTTTTCTCTCTGCTGTTGGTATGGTTTTATTGTCATGGCCTAGGACTGACTGCAACAGACAATTGATCCTACTGTCCAATTATTGTCAGAAAGCAGGCCTAAAGATCAACTACCCGAAAACCCAGATCATCAGCATTGGCAGACAGCCCCTGGCATCCAATTGGTTTCTCTCCAACAATGTAATACAACAGGTCAAATCATCCAGTTACCTGGGGGTGCAATTTGCAACTAATTCATCTTGGAGGGTTCACCAGGAAGCTATATTGCCTAAATTAGATGTTCTCAGGGTGTTTTATTGAGAGTTTTTAAATGGCCACAGAGGCAATTGGTAACGCCTGCTTTGAAAACGTTCCAGACAGAGACGGCTGCAGGCCTGGCTCCACGGCGGAGAACTTTGCACATTGGAGGGGATTCAGAACTCTTTTCAGGGGAATGCTGCCCTCACCCATAGGAACCTTCTGGGCCTTTCTGTGAGAATCGCTCTTAGGCCCTCTTGATCCATCTAAGCCCTCCCATCTGCCGGGCTCTCTGAACAAGCATGGGGCTCTGCCCAGCATCAGCGACTCACCACTGTGGCACTCTGGGATCCCTCCAGATAACTCAGCCTTGAAGCCCCTGATGCCCCAGCCTTATCAAGAGCTCATTCCGGAGAACTAATATTTATGGTCGGCTGTCTACAGAGCAGACTGTCCACCTATCTCCTGGAGTCTTTTATTATCCTTAGCTTAAGGCAGCTCATCAGAGGGCTGGGTATTGGGAGAGCAACACTGGGGTCTTTCCAGAGGGAGGAGAGTATAGTGATTATGAATTTGGTTCTGGTAATGGACAGACCTGGGTTTGCGTCTAGCCCTACCACTTTCCGCCTGTGTGTCCTTGGGCAAGTGATTTCACCTGACGCTCAGTTTCCTCATCTGTAAAGTGGGGATAATAACAATGCTCACCTCCTGAGTTGATTTGGGGGGGATTCTATGCCTGGCACATAGTAAATTGTGGTTATTATTGTTTATTTTTATTCTTGGAGAGTTGCCCTGGGTCCTCATAACAGGTAGCTGGAGGGAGCATTGTGAGAAAGTCAGCCTGGTCCTCGTTGGCTTCAGGGATATTGTTGAGGGCACAGGGTGGTCGCTTCTCCCAGGGTCCTCTTTGTGAAGGACCAAGGGAAAGATGTGATTTCTTTTCTGACCAGGAAAAGCCATGCTTCCCTGGAACACTTGGTTCATTTTTATGTTACAGATGCTGTGAAGCTTATAGATGATGATGTTTCCCTCTTTTATGTGGCTACCAGGGGAGCTGAGAGCCAAATGCAGACTCTAGTAACTATAGAACTTTAGAGAAGGCATTTTGTGTGTGTGTTAATCTTACTTCTGGCTTTATTATTTTCCTGCCTCATTTTTCTTTATCTTGATTTCTCTCAAGTACACATTTTATCATTTTCTACTTTATGGCATTTGTTCAGCTGTCCCAAATTCTTTGATGAATAACTTGTGATATAAATTACTGTTGTAAGAGGCATCATCATTTAGTGAATGTTTTCTGTTACCAGTGCTTACCAAGAATTAGCTTACTTAATCTCACAATCACCCTATAAGAAAGGGGCCATTATTATCATCTCTCTTCTACAGATGAGAGAACTGTGTTTCAAAAAGGCTAACTTACTCACTCTAGGTCACACAGCTTGGTAGACCTGGGAAGGAACCTCTACCATCCGAGTCCAGATCTGTACCCTCACTCCACTGTGCGCCTCTCTCTGGTAGATAGGCAGGTATCTAGGGGCCATATATATATATATATATATATATATATCAGATTAGATAAATAGATATAGGCAGGTAAAACAGGCATAGGTGGCAGACGGAGAGTGAGATGAAAGATATGATTGGTTTTTCCGTAAGATAACCAGGGTTGCCTCACGGAGGTGATATAATTTTAGCCCAAGGCAAAAAGAACTTGATGTCTTAGCCTGAGCAATCTTACCGTAAGGAAATGCTCATTTTCCCTTAGGGCTTTTGAAAATTGAGATACTCATGGCTGTTCATGAATGCCTTTGCAGACCCCTCTTCATTCATGCGTGCATCCTTCGTGCAGCTACTCTGTGGCTGGGCACTGGGGACACAGAGATAACTAAGGCACAATGGGTCCCCAACCCTCAAGGGGCTCCTGACTCACCGAGCGAGACATACATGAAGACTAGAAATCACGGGTACAGATCCTGGAGCCCAGGCCTCTCCAGGGTGTTTGGGAAGTACAGAGGCAGCCAGGGGTGGGAAGCAGGAGGTCAGTGAGAGTCAGGAAATGATTTAAGTCATCATCTCATTGAGAAATGCTTCCAAGATGAGGAGTTGAGCTAGGGGTAGAGGATGATTAAGAGTTTGCTAGGCTGTAGAAGTGCCAGAGGGCAGACAGGATCACATGGGCAAAGGCACAAAGGCAGGTGAGACCAGGGCACTTTGGAGAAGCTACAAATAATCTATTCTGGTTGGAAGGCAGAGGTATGTCAGGTGGCCTAAGAGATGAAGCTGGAGGGGTCAGAAGGCCAAATCATGAAGGGTCAAGGTGTTTGGAGTTCACCTCAGGACTGATGAGGAGTCCTGGAAAGGTTGGAAGCAGGGGAGGGACCTGATCAGCTTGGTGTTTTGGAAAGTCATCCACATACTTCAGAGCAGTGTGGGGGGCCAAGGCCAGGAGACCAGCTAAGACTCAGTTTCCACTGCCCCATTCTGAGCCACTACTCAGAATGTGCTGCTCTCTCAGCCAATATTTTTTTTTCTTTTTTTTTGCGGTACGCGGGCCTCTCACTGCTGTGGCCTCTCCCGTTGCGGAGCACAGGCTCCGGACGTGCAGGCTCAGCAGCATTGGCTCACGGGCCCAGCCGCTCCGCGGCATGTGGGATCTTCCCGGACCGGGACACGAACCCGTGTCCCCTGCATCGGCAGGCGGACTCTCAACCACTGCGCCACCAGGGAAGCCCTCAGCCAATATTTATTGAGCACCTATTAAGTTCCGAACACTGTTGTAAGCACTGGAGATATCTCAATAAACAACATAGGCAAAGCTCCCTGCCCTTGGAGACATACAATAAACACTAGACATAATAAATAAGTAATTTATATATTATGTTAGAAGGTGATTTGAGCTACAGAAGAAGAGAAAAATAGAGCACAATTACGAGGGTCAGGATTGTCAGGGTGGGGCTGGCTTGAGACCTTATTGAGAATGTTGACATTTCACTAAAAACGTGAAGACAGAAAGCAGAGGTTATATGGGGATTCTTCCCGTGTCTGATTCCCACAGGCTTTCATAGCCCAGGCCAGTGGACTTGGGCTTTAGCAGTCCTGGGTTCAAATCCTGGTACCTTGGGCAGGAAACCACCTCTCGGAGCCTCCATTTTCTCCCGTGCTCCTTGCCTCCTGCGGCCCTGGTGAGATGATGGGCACAACAGTGTTTGTAGTCTGACAGGCAGGGCCCAGAGTTAAAGGGGTTATCACGAATCTTCTCTCTGGCATCCCTTCCCAGGCCTCTGGCAGCCCTAAGGCTCTTTGCGCCTGAGAAGCCAGTGGAAGAGATGGCTGTGGGAGAGTTGCTGACAGTCTCCTGCTCCGGGGAGGGCGAGCAGCTTCTCTCAGCTCCAGAAAGGCTGAAACTGGGCCATGGGCTGGGCCTGTGGCATTGCGGCTGTTGCCTCTGCCATGCACCACTGGGCATGAACCCACCATGTGGCAGAGCTGGAAGAAAGCCCTGACAAATGATCCAGCTTAGCCCCTATGGGACAGATGGGGATGCTGAGGCCAGAGAGGGCAAAGGGCTTGACTCACGGGCACACAGGGAGTGACTTAGAAACACCTGGGGTCTAGGTCTCCTGGCTTCCAAGTGGGTTGTGGTGGAGCCAGGAGGCTGCTTTGACCCGAATGAGTTTGTTCATGGTTATGGACTGCCCTGGATTTTTTGCTTTGCTACTGAGGCTTCCTGTGGGGGCTTGGAGCCCACTGCTAAAAATAGCTAACATTTAACATTCTTCCAAGAGATTTCCATTTGTTATCTCATTGAGTCTCTCAACAACCCTATGAAGCATTCTTATTACCCCTCTTTTTACTGATGAGACTGAAGCACAGCCAGGTTAAATGATTTGTCCAAGATTACACATTAGGAAGCAGGGGAGCTGGCTGATTTTGGCAGTTTTGTTCAGTCTTTGTTATTTAGCCATTAGGTTACACAGGTGTGAGATGAGTGTGTGTACACTGTGGTTGTATGTGTGAATGTGTTTGAATGTGTGTTGGGAGGGGTTCCTGGCTAACTCCTGATTGCTCATTCGTGCTCTGCACAGGGGCTGCCTGGGGAACAGGGCAAGCTAGCTAAGTGATTTCTCCCTGGCAGGCCCCTGTGAGAGCTGGAGGGGGGTGCCTGTGGTTCACAGGAACTGTGACCTAGAGCAACACACACAGCGAGGACGTGCACAGATAGCATTTGCACGTGACATCCTCTGCACACGGATCTCCAACTGTGGTCTCAGGACCAGCAGCCTCGGCATCACCTGGGAACTTGTGAGAAATGCAAATTCCTGGGCCCCACCCCAGCTCTACTGAATCACTCAGGGTGGGGCCCAGCAATCTGTGTTTTAACAAGCCCTCCAGGTGATTCTGATGCACATTCAAGCGTGAGCATTAGGACAGATGGGAGGGGCCCAAAGCATGCTGGGATGCCTGCTTCCGTGTACATGTATGCATGTGCTCAGGGCACAGCAATTCAGTCTGCAGAGGACTTTCTCACCCATAACCTCCTCTGATCCTCTCAACGATGGAGATCCCGCCCACCTCCCAGATGAGTAAACTGACATCCAGGGAGGTTAGTTCATACGGCAGCCAGTCCCTGACAGATGCCAAGCCTGGCGGTCTTATCCCCATGCCCAATGCCTACCTTAGATCCTCCCACCCCTACCCGCTGTGCTGGTCTAGGGCTCCCCCTGCCCACAGCAGCCTCTCAGAGGAAAGAGGGAACAGAGAGATGGCCGTTCTTGGCTTCCTGCCCATCTCGCCCCACCCCCTCTCCCTCCAGTCTGCAGCACCTGTAGAACAAGTTCCTTCTTTCCCAGGTGAGTTCACCTGGCAAGGAAGGAGAGAGGTGTCCACGGAAGGAGAAGACGCTCCAGGGACCCAACGGCTGTTTTCTAGGAGATACCTAAAGGTGGATCTGGGGCAGCAGAAGTCCCTGCCTTCCCCCAACTCCTGCACTGTGTCGGGAGACAGATATAAAAGTGACAATGCCTCACAAGTCTCCAAAGCAGACTTTTCCATCCATAGTGATAACAGACATTTATTGAACATTTACTATATGCCAGGCACTTTACATGTAAGATGTCAAGATGTCACTGAGGAAGGTGTGGCCCCATTCTGTAGATGGGGAAAATCAGGCCCCGGAAGTTTAAGTAAATTGCTTCTAGGTGGCAGAGCCAGGCAGACTGATTCCTGAGCACACTTTCTTAACACTCCCCTGTCTCGTGTGGTCCTTGTAATAGCCCTGGAGATGAGCCTGGATGGGTCATTTCTCCCCATTTCACAGAAAAGGAAGCTGTGGCTCAGAGAGGGGGAGTGGTTGGCTCACAGGGTATGAAGCTTGGAAGTGTACTGTCTGCTTCCTCATTGCAGGCCTGAGACCAGGAGACCTTCGAGGATTTGCTAGCGTGTCAGAGACAAACTTGTCAAACAACTTTGCGGTGACAATGGCAAATTAGTTGAAATTATAAATTGGTTGAAAAGAAATATTTCCAGTCACTGGTTTTCCATGTAATAGTAATTTCCAGGCACTATGGGGAAGTTTTCTGTAGTCTTTGAGCATGTTTGCCTGTTTTCTGGAATTTTCCATTTTTATCTTGGGGGAGAATAATTTGGGAATTCATTTTCAACTCGTCTTCCTGTTCTGTTTGTTCAGAAGTATTTCCCTGAACTTTGAAATCTTACCTCTGATTCTAAGTAAATTGCCCCCAAAAGCAAACAAGTTGAAACTGAAGTGTTTCCATCTGCTGCTTCCGGCTTCCCCAAGTTTGTGCAACTGAGGATGAATATATAACCTTTAGATGCAATATAATCTGCTTTTCAAGTGATCTGCCTTTAAGTTTTTCAAATAAGTGTTTTTGCCAGTAATGCCAACTTTCTTTGCGGCCCATATTCTCACCAATTTCAATGTCCACCCCTTTTCAGTGTAAGCAGCTTTCGCTTACTATCTTCTCGACTGTTCTGTGGTAATCGTTTGCTCCCATTGGGAATGCTGCTCGCTGTCAGAATTGAAGTGCTATGTGGTTTCTGGGACAGGGACAGGCTTAGGCTGAGCTTTGTTTGTGTAATGGTGCTTGAAAACATTGGCAAGGAAAATGCCAGTGGACCTAATGTCCACACACATGGCACACCAGGTGGGGTGTGAGGTGAAGGAGGCATCTGAAGCCCTTGGAAGGAATCAGGGCATATGGTTCACTGCAGCCCATATACTGCCACCTCAGTGTTGGTCTATGTTGTCCGAGCCACTTGGTGCTTCCAACACGGACCCTCCCTCAAAAACTGGTTTGGGGGCTTCCCTGGTGGCACAGTGGTTGAGAATCTGCCTGCCGATGCAGGGGATACGGGTTCGAGCCCTGGTTTGGGAAGATCCCACATGCCGCGGAGCAACTGGGCCCGTGAGCCACAACTACTGAGCCTGTGTGTCTGGAGCCTGTGCTCTGCAACAAGAGAGGCCGTGACAGTGAGAGGCCCGTGCACCGCGATGAAGGGTGGCCCCCGCTCGCCGCAACTAGAGAAAGCCCGCGCACAGAAATGAAGACCCAACACAGCAAAAATAAATAAATAAATAAATAAATAAATAAATAAATAAATAAATAAAAATGAATATCTGCTAAAAAAAAAAAAAAAAAAAAAAAAAAACTGGTTTGGGCCCCTCTCCTGGGTAGCAGCAGTATGGCAACTACTCTCCAGGCTCAGAGTAGTTGCTCCAGTGGCCCTGCACACACTGATCCCTGCAACAAAATGAGATAACGTCCCCAATGCAGCTGGCCAGGAAGAATAGGAGTTTAAATGAGCCAGAGAGAACACCCCATGACTTAAAACCCAAACTCCTCCCCTCAGCATGGACAATACACTAAAAATGATTTACCTTGTCAAAAAAGTTGTTAAAACATCTCCCAGTAAGTCAAAATGATCAATACGTGGAAAACCAGTGACTAGGAGTATGAATTTCTCTCCAGTTTATCATTTAGAACCAGCCTTTTTTTCATTTCACTTGGAGCCAGACCAGATGGGTTGGAAAAAAGGTCGTCATCTCCTTCTCCCTGGAGTTGCCCAGAGCGCCGCTGGGTCCATGGTTGAATTGAATTCAGCTGGGCCTCACGTCGCCTTTGTCCACACACATTCACCACAATATCCATACTGAATCAGAATTCAGAGAATTCTGAGTTCTCACAGTTGCGTGTGGACCAACTGAGGTCAAATCAACCCTATATGGCTGTTATGGATTCAAAGTAGATTTCTTCTTCTTTCAGAGGTTTGCCAAAATTTTCCAAAGTTTCCAAATTTCCTACAATGACCATGCATTACTTTTGAAATCCCACAATGAAAAGTATGAAGTACATACTCTAAATGCAGAACCAAACTTACATATCTGACACTGTGATAGGCACTTTTTGGTTGGGATTGTGGGTCCCTGTCCTGGGCTGTCTGGTCCTACTGGGGGCTTACTCTCCCAACTAGTAACTGGGCTTCTCCCATCCCTCCCCTTTCCACACTGGCTATATCTGCCAAGAGAGCCAGGGAGGGAGGTAGGGGTCTTGGGTCTCCATCACCGGAAGAGTAAAGTGATTAGTCTAAGGGGACACATAGTAAATTGAGGCTAGGTTGGGATAAGACAACAAAATCGGAGATGGTGGGAGTAATTATTCAGCACAGGTTTTCTGACTACCAACTATGTGCCAGCTGTGGGGAGTGCTCAAGAAGGCAGAATTCTACCCTTTGAGAGACAGTATGATGTGTGGCTCAGCCGTTTAGTGGCCACGAAACTTTGAATGTCAACCCTTAAGCTCCTAGAGACTCAGCCTCATCATCCGTGAGATGTGGACATTGATTATCACACCATTACCATAAGTACGTATCTTGGGCTTACTGAGTGTTAGATATGTATGGGCACTTGACATATGTGATCTCGTTGCATCTCCGTAGCAACCCTGCAAGGCAGGTACTCCCTCCCCCATTTGACATGTGGGAAAACTGAGGCCCAGAGAGATTAAGTGATTGGCCAAGCATCACATGGCAAGCAAACAATGTCAAAATTTGAAGCCAGGCAGACTGACTCTGGAGTCTTTGCTCTTTGTCACTCTGTTTTACTGTCTCCCATAACTGAGCTGGTGTCATGAGCCAATGGGGCATCTGTACATCAAATGTGCCCCTAGGCCCCAGGGAAGAACAAAGGGGTGGTTATAGCACCCCACTTCACTGTCCTGGCATACAGTAGGTGTTCAACATGAGCTGGTCCACTTCCCTTGAAGATCTCCCAGCCCAAGGTGGGGAGGAGAGGGAAAAGGGCAGAGTTGTGTCCCACCCAGGAAAGTATTTCCACCCCAGAAACTAACCTCTTCTGCTTCCTGCTTCCCTGACCCTCAGGCAGGCCTAGAGACCCCTTTCTCCCTCCTCCCACCCCGACTCCAGGTCAGACCTCTTCTGGCCCCTCCCCATGGTCTGTCTGGGCCAGTCTGTCTCCCCGACCCCAGCAAAGCATTAAAAATTGAAAGCTCCTTTGAAGAGAAAACAGTTTAATAAAAGCTCCATCCATTTTTCATGAGAAGATCAGGAGAAGGATGGTGAAGAGAGGAGAGTCAGTATGGGAGACACATGGTGTGGGGGGCAGGGAGGGCAGTGAGGGGCTTAGGGAATCCCCTGGTTGGGGCTCAGTAGAGCAGGGGCCAGGAAGTGCAGCCTACCCTTTACCTGCAGCTCTCCTGGCTGCAATGGCCTCTTTTCCACTTCCTCTTTGCAGGATCCACGCTGGGCCTGTTGATACTGGGAAGTATGGCTTCCTCCTTGAGGGAACCTCCTGCTTCCTCTTTGGGGAAGGCCTCTGGGCTGCATTCTCTCAGGAAGGGGAGCGCAAGATGACCTCTGGCCTGGAAGGGTCTTCCTCCACAACTGAGCAGCCTCCCAGGCTGGGCATGAGAAGACCAGTCTCTTGAGCCCTGGGCACATGTTTGGACCCCAGAGAACCGGGCGGGGCAGGGCCAGGCCAGAACACCAGGCTGGTCACTGGGCAGGGAGCTGAGTTTCGGGAATAAGTCCAACACAGAGGTTGGGGTATGGGGGGCTGGGGGGAGTTAGGTCCAAACACTGGCTCATTTTCTTTGGACCCTAGAACTTTTCCAGCCACAAGAGACACAATTATACCCGCAGGTATACACAATTATACCTGCCCAGCCTCTACGTTTTCTTATCTCTTCCACCTCAACAAAGATGGGTCCACCCAGGAAAGAAAGTTCACAGACTGGCCCTGGCAGGAGAGGTGTATACCTAGGTCTACTTGAATGTGTGTCTATCTTTGGTACAAGCCTGTGTGTGTGCATGGTTATCTACACATGCCAGTATGTGTGTATAGTGACATAGGCGTGAGTGTGCATAACCAGGGGAGTGTGTGTGCCTGTGAGTGTGTGTGCGTGAGGCTGTGGGCTGGTGCCCATGTGTGAGGACTTGTTCCTACTGCTCTCTGCTTCTGAGCAGAAATGTGCTCTCCTGGAGCACATGCTGGAGGGCAGGTGAGACAGGTAAGGTGAGTGAGAGGGTGATGGGAAGAGTGGAAAAGAGAGTGGGCCCTAGAGAATTGAGCGGGCCTGGGGGTCTGATAGACAGGAAGACCAGATGTATCAGCCCCAGCCACAGAGCTGTTCCCTGTGTGCCTTGGGAACTGAGAAGGGGGTTGCTTTATTAGCGCCCAAATCAGGAGGGCAGTGGGCTGTGTGTGTTTGTATAGGGGCAAGGGCTTCTGCTTCATCAGCAGGATCAAGGAGGGCTTCAGAAGAAGTTCCTTGAATGATGGTGGGAAAGGAGGCTGAGGGATGCACTGATGGTGACTCTTCAGGTTTTTCAATCAAAACCCAAGACCAGTTTTTGGCAGAGCTTCCTCCCCATGCCTCTCCAGCTCAGGAGGAGTCAGATCCCTGGGTTCCGGCCTCCAGATAGCGGGGTGGGGAGTGAGGTCTTGGCTCCGGGAGAGCATTCAGAACCAGTGTGGAGTATCCTGGCTGGGCCTTCCTCTGGGTTTGTTCCAGACATGTATCCACCAAGCTGTTCTTCCATCCATCTATCCCACATACATTCACTGAGCCGTGACTCTCATGCCAAGCATTTTATCAGGACACCAAGCAGGCAGATATGTCCCTGGCCTCCAAGACTACCGAACCTAGTGAATTCTTGGCTGTTCCTCTCCATGGTTTCACATATCCTTCCTCCTCGATGGCCCTGTTGGGCTGGTGGCTGGCTCTGGTACTGCCAGTTCACTCTGGTAGCTCAACAGGCCAGGTAGCTGGGAGACACAGAGCCTGACTTCCATTCACCATGTGACCTTCGCAAATCGCTCTCCCTCCCAGGTCCTCCATTTTCCCATTTGTTCTGGGACTTTTTGTCCTAAGGTGAGCTCAGAGGGCCTTTCCTGCTTCAGTGACTGTTGTCCCCAATTCCTGGGGACTTTTTCCCTTGGTTAATGGCTGTGGGTAACCTTAGGCAATTGATGGCATCTCTTTAAGCTCGGTTTCCTCAACTGTAAAACAAGCGTAATAAAACTACCTTGCTCATAAGGTCTTTGGGGGCATTAACTGTGGGTGCTCATGTATGCAAAAGTCCTGGCACAGAGCCTGTGGGCCTAGAATAGCATGAGACCATTGGGCTGGGGCTGGTGGTGGCATCCCCGAAAGTGTCCCTAGTCTCAGGACCAGTCTTAGCTCCCCCTGCACATTCAGGCAGGGGTGTGAGTTAAGGTGGTAGGCATGGGGATTGGTGAAGGTACTGGTCTGGGACTTGGAAATCTGACAAAGGAGCCAGGGAGAAAGGCCACACCAGGTATGGGTTCCACTTGTCTTGGTCACCTGAGCCAACTCTGCCCATAGGCCCCGGGGCAGAACAAAGGGGTGGTTTTAGCACCCCACTTCATTGCCCAGCACCCGCCCCCATCATCCCTTAAATGTAAATGCCAGAGCTGGAGAACTGCTGGCTGGCACTGCCCTTGGTGGTTAAAGCCTGACCGGACAAGGAAACGAAGGGATACACAGGAGGCTGTTGGCCACGAGCTTGAGCCCCCTTTCCCCACTTCCCCCTTCCCAACTGCCCTCTTTCCCTCCTTCTCCTGAGTCTAACCAGCCCATTCCCCAGGGGACCACACTCCAGTGATTTTCTCTCTGTTGCTGGCTCCCTGCCCTCAGCCTGCAAATATGTTCCAGTTTTCCCCTGAAAAAAATCCTCTCCTCCATGCTCCTCAAGCTCCCACCCTCCTGCTTGCCTCCTCTTTCACAACTGAGCATCCACGCTCACTGTCTTCTGGTCTGGCTTGCCTTACATTCCCTTCTCACTGCAAAAGCCGAGGATGTCTGGATGACCAAAGGTCATCTCCTCCCCGCTTGGGGTTGGACAACACCCCCTTGCCGGTTTGGACACGGCTGTCAGGCCCCTCCTTACTGGGCTTCTTCAGAACTGCCCTCTGTGTCCTCCTTTCTCTCTGCTAGACCTTCTCGGGCTTCTCCCTCTTTTTACCCACCGCCTCACATCTTCTGAGTGATTACTCTATTCTAAGAGCTTTGTCATGTTGGAGGGCTCAGCAAGAAGGAGGTCAGTGGGGTTGGAGGTGAACAGACAAGGGACGCAGTAGTAAGGGTTGAGTGGGAGACACAGGCAGGGCCAGAACAGACAGGGCCCTGTAGGCTAGGGCTGGGGGACTTGGGGTTTTCTTCTAAGTCACATTGAGAGACCAGTGGTAAGCAAGAGAGGAACTTGATCTGATCTGCATTTTTAAAAGACACTCTGGTCTCTGCGTTGAGAATAGACTGTGGGGGTGAGGGGAGATCTCTTGGGGTGAGTGAGCATGGTGGTTTGAGACGGGTTGGTGGAGGGGGAGGTGCTGAGGAGTGGATGGATTAGGATATATTTCGGGAGTAGTGTGGCTGGACTTGCTGATGGATTGGACGTAGGAGGTGAGAAAAAAAGATTCAAGGGTAACTCCCAGGTTTGGGGCTAACGCAGCTGGACAAAGAGTGATGCCATTTACTGAGCTGGGGTGCACTGTGGGAAGGAAGGTTTGGGGGAACTCAGGATCTCTGTTTTGGCCATGTCAACTTTAAGATCCTATCAGACATCTAAGCAGAGGTGACTAGTAGGCACTTGTCTGGAGCTCAGGACAACAGTCAGGGCATGAGATATAAGTGTGGAGGAGATCTGAGGTTTTACCTTGGGCCTTTGAACCTGCTCTTCCAACGCTGCCCAACACCGTCCTCATTCAGTTCAAACGTCGCCTCAGTCTAAAGTCACCTCCTGCTTCCGTTCCAGGTGTGCTCTATCCCATAGCCCTGTTTTATTTCCTTTCCAACACTCATCACTACCAGAAGTTATCTTGTTCACTTACTTCTTCACATGCTTCTCTACTGTGCGAGACTGTAAGTTCCATGAAAGCAGGGCTTGTCTGTTTTTTGTTTACTGCTATATCTCTGGGGCCTAGAGCAGTGCCTGGCATATAGTAGATGCTCACTAAATCTTTGTGGAATGAATGAATAAGCACTTTACAATGTATCAGCTCCCTGCATCCTGATGACAACCCCATGAGAGTGGTAGTTGTAACCCCCGGTTTTCAGAGGAGGAAACTGAGGCTTTGGGAAATCCAAGTCCTCACCCTTGGAGGTGGTGTAACTGGAACTCAATCCCACATCTGTATGGCTCCGCAGCCCATGCTGTTAACCCTCCCTCGTGTGAGAAAGTGCCTCTGAGACAAGGCTTGGGTTGGAGGCCACCTCTGCCACATCTTTGCTCTGAGATCCTGGGTAAGTTCTTAGGCAGTTCTGACTCTCAATCTCCTCTTCTCTGAGTTGGGCATGTGAATCATCCCTTACTTACAGGATTGTTCCAAGGATGCCATGTGGGAATGCACGTGAAAGAGCTTTGTCCACCCTATCAGTGTGGACCTAAATAAGGGACTAATAACCTCTTTGGGCTTCAGTCTCCTTATCTGAATAATGTGTGGGAGCTGGGGAGAGTGTAGAGGGGATTAGATGATCTCTGATCATCTTTCTAGCATTGACATTCCAAGAATCCTGGGTCTCCAAAGTTTGTAGAAATGAATGGAGTTTAAACATTCCAACTGTGAGCATTGGGAACACAGGGTCCTCTACTTGGCCCATTGAAGCTTCAGCCCTGTGCACGTGGGAGGCCTCTTTGAAGTTTGAGGGAGGTAAATTGAGGACAAATCAAAGGAAGTCCTTCCTCACCCCAACTTAATGAGCTTATGGCTTTCATTACACACGGGAGTGGTCCAGGCAGGAAACAGGAATGGCTTTGGATGGAATGATAAATGCCAGAGGCTCTGAGCAGAAGCTGGCAGTGCTGACCTCTAAGGTCAATGGGAGGGAAGTGGCCCCTTAGGGCCCAATCAGCAACTAGCCCTAGGCTTCCAGAGTGGCAGTTCTGGGTGGTGGGAATTTGGGGTGGGGAGGTCACCGAGACCATCTACCTGTATTCCCTCCTTTCAACTCCCTTCAATTAGCCCCTGGAGGGAGATTGGTGTGTAGAGAAGGGGCGGGAATTGCAGGAGAGGCGGTAGGATGCAGAGTTTCCAGCTCCCCACCTCCACCCACCTTCCCAGGAAGTCTCGGGCTGGCTGTGCCAACACTCACCAGCTGCTGTGGGGAATGTCTGGCATATGATCTCCCTTTCCTTCTGCCTCACCCCCCACACACACACCTGGTGACATCAGCTGGAAGGAAGGACTCCATCCCTTCCATACACTGCAGGGCAGGACAAGATTGGTAGTTTGGTGGGGTTTGGCACTGGTGCCCTCCACTCCACCCTATCCAAGCCCCTCTATTTCTACTATCCCTGTCCTCCTTCTTCCAAAAGCCAGTCCTGCAGGGTCTTGCTCTCAGCTGGCTGTCAACTAAGGTGTTAGCTGTCAACTAAGGTGTTAGCTGCCAACTAAGGTGTTAACTGATATCTAAGGTGTTAGCTGATAACTAAGGTGTTAGATGACAACTAAGGTGTTAGTTGATAAGGCTTAACACCCCCCAAGGGGTATGTGCATTTTAATAGGAGATTGTTGAAAAGAACTGGCCTTCACGACTCAGATGATATACGCTATATTGGTGGAATTTCGGGCAATGGTGTTGATTAAGAGTGGAGGTGTGGGTAGTCCCTTCTAAATCATGCCACGTCGGTAATCACTTATTCATAAGGTCACATGTGCACATGTGCGAGAGCACACACACACACACACACACATATACACACATCTCTCTCATTCTCACAAAAAGGTTCTGAATTGTGTGGATATAGGTACATATTTTTATGACAGGTAATAATAATAACAACAAACACTTATATAACACTCCATGACAGGTACTGTTGTGAGCACTTTATGTATTTATACATACTTATTTCCTCTGCACAACAGCTTTCTGGGGTAGGTACTATTATTATTCCGATTCTACAGTTGAGTAGGCTCAGAGAGGTGATGTAACCTGCCGCCAGGCCACACACTAGTAAGAGTGTAGGTAGCTGGTATGGCTCCGCATCCCAGCTCTTACTACCACACTGAATGGTTCTCACCTGGTATGCAGTGGGGTCCATCCACTGTAGGGTGGGCAGATCCTAGGGTGTGAGGTTGTGTGCTTGTTTACAGGTGTGCACCCCAAGTCTTTAACCCCTGAAAGATAGGGCTGGGGAGAGGCTTCTTTGAATGGAGAAAATGGAGAAAATGTGCACATTCTGTGTTGGGGGTGTGCGTGTGGGTAGAGGCTGTGGGAGGTGCATGTTGGTGCACTTACTGCCGAGTATGAGGGCTCCCTGCACTGGGGGAGGCACGGGCCGGCTACTACGAGGGAGAGTGCAGACTGTGTAGGGCTGCGTGTGCATATGTATTCTGAGCTCAACAGTCCCATGAGACAGTCCCACGGTCCTCTTTGCCCCACACCCAGCCCCTACTTTGTGGCCTACCTTGCTGCCCTTTGGAATTGCCTCCATCAGGAGGCTGGGCTCTACTAGAGTCTACTGCTGAACCACAAGAATCAGCCTCTGGCTGGCCAGGGAAGATGAACCCAGTGCCCAAATGAGGGCAGACAGAAGAAGTGGATTGGAAGTTGAATAAAGGGCATGTGTGTAGGGAGGGTGGCACGGGGAGAGTCTTGGTAGGGCTTTTGCCAAGTAGGAGCAAAGGTGGGAAGTGTGTGTGTGTGTGTGTGTGTGTGTGTGTGTGTGTGTGTGTGTGTGTTCCTCCTCTTTTGGGGACAGGAATCTTGCAAATGAGGTTTGCAAAGATGCTGCAGGCCCATAGGTCCTTTCCTATGGGCACTTTGCAGGTGGGAGAGACGTGATTGGATGAACCTTTTCACAAAAGTTGCCCAGATTATCAGTGTGAGCAGGGTGGGGTGGAGCGGGCCAGAGGCTGCGGTAGCCCCGCCTGGGTGTGGCTGTGGGGAAGCTGGGAAGGGCTTAGGGTGGGGACAGCTAAAGGGACAGCTAATGTTGATAAGCCATAGGAAGGGGAGGAGCCTGCGGTCCCATGTTCTGACTCTAGCTGGTGGGACAACCAACAGTGGGTTATGGAGCCTGGAGGTCAGGAGAGAAGTCTGAGCTGGAGATGAAGGTTCTAAAAAGTACTTTACATGTAACATTTTACTGCTTTTTCTCATTGCAAAAGTAATACATGCTTATTAAAGAAAATATGGCAAATGTAGACAAGCAAAAAGAAGACAGCAATAATTTCCAATATGCTTGTCAGAGATAACAAGTGTTAACATTTTGGTGTATTTCCTGTTTCTGGTCCTTTTTTTTCCCCTGCATGTATTTAATGGTTTGGTTTTATAAACTGGTTTTTAAGGTGTACTGTAAACATTTTCTGATACTAAATTTAATCTATAAGTGCTTTTTGTTACAAAGCATTCAACACTATAGGTAAACTAGAATTTGTATACTCGATCCCCTATTGTTGGATATTCAAGGTATTTTTAAAATATCCCTATTATACTGGTTATTGTAATGAATATCTATGTGGCCAGTGAGACAGAGATTTGGAGGCTGTCAGCCCTATGCTTCTCCACCCCTTGGGTGTTTGGAACCCTGCCAGGGACAGGCTGTGGGGTCTTGGGCAAGTCCCTTTCTCTCTCTGGGGCCTGAATCTACCCATCTGTACGGTGGGGGAAATCAGACTTGGTGAAGTTCTTGGGTTTTCCCTGGCAATGTAAACACTGTTCTCTCTGAGTGTTTTTTTTTTTTTTGCTTTCATTCTCTTTAGTGGCTTTCTCTGGCCTCCATCTCCTTCCCTCCCTAGACTCCCTATCTCCCTTTTTCATTTCCTCACTTCTGCCTGCCCCTCCTCTGGTCTGCTTCTCCTTGGTTCTCTTACTGGGTCAGTCAGACTGCCAGTGAGCTGTGGCCTTGACTGCAAGGTGGAGCGCTCCAGCAGAGATCTGCCATGGACACCAGGGCTTGGGGCAGTTCTTGCTGCCCCAGAGGCTACAGTGATACTGGGCTTTCGTGGCACTGGCTGTCAGGTAACTGGGTGGGCAGGCAAGGCACTCCTGAAGTAAAAACTGAGGCTCTGGGAAGAGGCAGGGAAGGTTGAGGATTTCTTGACCTCATCCTGAAGGGGTGATGTTTCCTGAGAGAGAGTGGCACTATTCTGGGAAGAGCCATTGGATCAGAGTTTCTGGATCCAAGTTTATGGCCAGGATCTCTGGACAGTTTCCGGGGTCGGGGGACCAATTCTTTGAAATGAATTGCAAATGGGTGTGGATGTGTGTTTCTACAGTCCAGTTCTTCTATCAAGATGCTCAGTAGTCATGTGACTTCAGGAAAAGATTAAGGAGCCTTGTCCTAGAGGTCTTTTTTGTCCCTCCCCTTGTCTCCAGGCAGGATCCATTCTCCAGTCCCCAACCACACATACACACACACACAAGTCCAGGCACTGTGGATTGACTCCAGTGAAGTCACATCCCTGGGATGGTGACCTCAGTGTTGCCTAGGGAGGTGCTGCCTACACATTGCTCTTGGGAATCACTGTCTTTCTAGCCACCATTCAGTGCCCCTTCCAAAATGTTCTGTGATGAGCAGAACCTGCTCAGCCAGGAGGCCAGGAGGGGGACATCTACATGAGAGGTAGCAAGGGCTGGAGCATCTGTTGCCTGGGGCCTCTGAAAGTGCCTGAGGATGCCGAGTGTGTGGAGCAATGCAGAGCTGGATTGGAGAGGATTAGATAATTGACCTCATAATTGACCTAATTAGTGAGTGGCTGTGTGGAGAGCCCTTGGGGACACTGGGCCTGCAGGTGGCACAAAGGCCAGGCAGAAACACATAGAGGCTATGAGAGCCAAAGCCTGGGTGTTTGCCAGTAAGCGGGAAGGGAGAGCATTGCAGGGAGAGGGCTGGATTTGGGGGCACCAAGCAGAGAAGGGCAGGGATAACTGGGGTCGCTGAAAGGACAACCCTGAGAGCAGAGGCACAGAGGCTGGGGTGGGGCATGAGGGGAAGGACTAAGATCTGGGCACACCAAGGGGTGAGCCACTGGGGCTACGGGGACAAGTAAGGGGAGGGGGTAAGGCCTGGGGACACAGAGAGAGGGTCAGAGGAGGAACAAGGAAGACCTAGAGGGCAGAAAGACAGAAGCTAGGGGGCCTGGAGAGGAAAAGGGAGTCATTGGGGAAACAAGAGCAGCAGCTGAGAGAAACTTGGGAGGGGAAGGTCAGGGCCTGGGGGCTCTCTGGAGTTCTGTCGGCCAGCAATGGAAGCAAAGAACCTGACTTCAGTGCCCATACCTGGGCAATGTGTGTGTGCTCGTGCCCACCCACATGTGCATTTGTGTCTATCATCACTCTAATCCCATTTGGGGCTTCAAGGAATCTAATGGCATCTCGGTGGGAGGAGAAGGGGTTGGGTAGTATTGGGAATGAAGACTGGAACTCCTGGAGCTCAAAGCAAGCTTTGGGAAGAACTTGACCCTTGGGTCTTCTCCCCCAGGAGGCATTCTTTCAAGAAATGTTCATTGTGTGCTTACTAGATGCCAGAAAATGTTTTAGGAGCTGGGAGACATAAGTGATTAGCTCTGACAAAGATCTCGTGGAGCTTACACTCTAGTGAGGGGAGACAGACAAATACTAAACATAATAAATGAGTAAATCATGCAGTGTGTTTGAAGGTGATAAGTGATGTGGAGAGGAAAAGGACCAGATTATAGAGAATAGGGAGTGCCAGGGTGGGGTAGGCGGTGATCTGTAATTTTAGATAGAGTGGCCTCGTTGAGAGGGTGACAGGAGGCATATGAGCAAAAAACAGAAGGAGAGGCAGTGAGCCTTGTTCATATCTGAGGGAAGAGTCCTCCGGGCAGAAAGAGCAGCGGGTGCAAAGGCCCTGAGGCAGGAGAAGGCCTGGTTGCTGGAGGACAAGCAGGGAGGCCTGTGTGGCTGGAGGGCAGTGAGGAAGAGGGTTAGGAGAAGAGGTCAGAGAAGTGATGGTGGGCAGGGAGGGCATATCTTGTAGTGTCGTGGTAAGGGCCTTGGAAAGAATGGTGGCTTCTACTCTGAGTGAGGTGGGAGCCACTGCAGGGCTTGCAACAGAGGAATGACAGGATCTTAGTTTTAATGGACCCCCACACACCCCAAACTGTTATATGGATACCAGGCTTTGGCAGGGTCAAGCTGGAGAGCAGTGAGGAGACTCTGTAGCAATCTTGGTGAGACATGAAGGGAGCTTAGCCAGGGTGGCGGTGGAGAGGCAGGTTTAAGGCCCCATCACTGCCAGCCTCCCAGGCTTGCCTGGCCCTGGCCATGGTTAGTCAGGGCAGAGTGAAGGGCCCTGTCTAAGAAAGGAGTATGAATCCAGGTCTGGAAGTTCCTACCAATCAGGAATCTGGCATATTTGCTGACGATTTAGATCTAGGGATGCTCTGTTGGAAACTACGAGTCCTTGGCGTTTGGTGGGCAAGTAATTTATAGAAGTGGCATCCCCAGTCCTGTCCCCGGGGTGCTGGGAGTGTGGTTGAGGAAACCAAACACACACACTCACACATCAGCAAAGGAAGAGCCTTCAGATACACATTCAGATATGAAAGTCCATCACCAAAGTGGTCATCATTGTACATGCACACAAGCTGATATGCACACTCATGCCTACAGCAATGTGCACACATGCACACCGATGCATGGCTCACACCATCTTATACCTACACATGCAGAGCCTTCACCATGGGCCACAGCCCACTCCCAGCCTCATCTTCCACCAGCCTTTGCCTCTCCATCCCCATCCCAACCGAGCCACCTTCCTCAAAACGGCTGTGTGTTGCACACCAGTCATTGTGCTTTTGCGCACATTTCCTCTGCCTAGAGTGACCCTCTTCCTTTCTCCTTCAACAACAGTTGCTGGGCCCCCTGCTGCAGCATGGAGCACATGAGACCGTCAGCACCCGTGCATTTCTTTCTCTCCTTTCCTGCACTGGGGGCCCCTGGGGCCTTGTCTGTCTTCTTTACCACTAGACCCCAAGATCAGTGCTTAGCACATACTAAGTGCTCAACCAATTGTTGAATGAATGCAGAACTTTAAGTAGTAGAGGGTCTGAGGTGGGTTGCAGGGGAAGACAGACCAAACGTAAGGTGGCCAGAGCAGTTCGGGCCCCCTTCTCTGAGGGGCAGCAGTGATGGCAACCAAGGGAGGTGTCTAGTGCCCCTGATGCAGCTCCACAAGCCTCAGGGGCTGGCCTCCCTCCCCCTCCAGGCTGTAATGAACTTCTTGAGGCTGGGGGTGCAGGGGTGTGGTGGAGAGGAGGGCACAGGGTGACGGAGCAGATTAATCTGGGGATTAATTGAAGGACTTGGCGGCCTGGCAGCATGTGCTTGGGGCAGAGACTCTAATGGCTTAGTCAGATTACAGGCCTCGGCACATGGTCAGTCCCAGCAGTGCCCAGCTCCCCCACGAGAACATCCCCATTCCAGGGCTCTCCAGGATGGAGCCCACACCCTCTGGTTAGGACCCACTCTGAAACCTGGCATCTTGAGCCTCCATTGTGGAGACCCCCTGCCTGTCCAGCTTAGCCAGGTCCAGGCCCACAAAGTGAGCTGATTGGAAGGGCATGGATTTGCAGTTGAGACAGCACTTCTTAGCTGTGTAACCTCAGGTAAGTTATCTATAGCCTCTCTGAGCCCGAGTGTTCTGGCTCCTGTCTATGCCCTGCCTTTTCCCCTCCATCCTAGCCCAAGTCTCTTCCCCAGCCTGCCTATTGAGCTTAGAAGTATTGCCGTGATGCTGGAAAGAATCCTGGGAGAGGACCTAAAGTGTCTGGGGCAGTAGCCAATACTGGTCAGAGGCCAACTGCCCACCTGATGGTTTTGTGAAAGGGGATAGTAACTCCTCCCTTGAGGCACCGATGTGAGGATTAGACAAAATGTAAGTGAAAGCGCTTTGCAAGTGTTCCTTATTGATGGTAGGGTCCATCATCCCTGTCCTCCCAGTAGTCCAGTCCAACTAAGGGCAGAAATGAAGAATACAGAAGGGGCAAGGATTAATGACAATCATAATCAGCAGCCATTCCAACAACCAACCTGTGTGTGGCACTTTAAAACCGAGGCAGTGGGCTTCCCTGGTGGCGCAGTGGTTGAGAGTCCGCCTGCCAATGCAGGGGACACGGGTTCGTGCCCCGGTCCGGGAAGATCCCACATGCCGTGGGGCGGCTGGGCCCGTGAGCCATGGCCGCTGAGCCTGCGCGTCCGGAGCCTGTGCTCCACAACGGCAGAGGCCACAACAGTGAGAGGCCCGCGTACCGCACAAAAAAACAACAAAAAAAACGAGGCAGTGCTTTCTTGTCCATGATCTTATTTAATGCCTAGGATAGCCCTCGGAGGGCTATCTGGGGCCTTGGGGGATTGGCAGCCTTCATGTGAAAGACAAGAAAGCCAGCAAGTCCAAGAGAAGAGATGATTTGCCTCAGCCAGTGGCCAGAGCTGGATCCACAAAGGGAATCCTGTCCACACACATGCTGGTCGAATGGTCAGGTACCGATAAGCTGGGGCCCTCCAGCCTGAGGCCCTGGACCCGACAGTCTGGGGGTGGGAGCCCTTGGCCTTGCTACCTCTCCTTCTGTGCCCAGCAGAGTGGGGCTGAGGCCCGGGGCTTCAGTTAAGGTGAGAAACGTCTCTGACTCGGGGGAGCCCCACGGTTCTGAGGCCTGGGGAACCACAGATCCCAGGGTTGGGGCTGGTCAGGGTGGGAGTGGCTGGAGAGGTTGCCCGTGTAGGCCTCCCTGCGAGAAAGCCTCTGGCTGTCCTGGGAGTCGCGAGGCCCACTAGGGCACAGATGGAGGTGCTGTTTGGGAGCAGGCTGGCTTCCGGCCTCCCCTCCTCTTTCCCCCAGTAGTTTATTAGGAGTAATTTGTTAAGCTGTTCCAACCTGTCAGCAGCCACTTCAATGCCTCTGCCTCCTGCTTACTTTTTGTGTGTGTGTGGGGGGGTGTCCAAAAGTGTCAGGAGTTGAGGGACAAGCTAGACAGGTGGAGGTTGTCTGAGAAACAGGAGGTGCCCAGGCCTCTCTCCACCTTGAAGCCTTACCTCCATAGGGTGTCACATCTGAAGGGCAGAGAGACGGCCTAATTCGTCCCCTGCCCTCACACCCGTGCCCCTTGCAGTTTGCTCCAGTCTCAGGGAAAAGAGAGAGGTATCCAGGCAGGAATTAGCGGTTGGGGTGGGCTTGGGCAGTCAGGGTGACCTCTGGTGGATAGGGGTAGAGTCTGGGCCTGGAAAGGAGGTGGAGGTGGCTGGTGGGGGGGCAGTTGTTCTGTGGCACTCGGCATCAGGTGGGATGTCAAAAACCTGCACAAAGAGGACACTAGATAGGGTCACATGGTGCCAGGCACTAGGTTTCACTCACCGGAATTAACTCATGTTACCCTCGTAACCGTGTCATTTTATAGGTGGGGAAACTGGGGCTCAGAGAGGTAAAGTGACTTGCCCAAAGTCACACAGCTTGAAAGTGAAAGGGCTAAATTTGAACATAGCAGGACTTCCCTGGTGGTCCAGTGGTTAAGACTCTGCACTCCCAATGCAGGGGGCCCGGGTTCGATCCCTGGTCAGGGAGCTAGATCCTGCATGCCACAACTGAAAAAAAAAAAGAGATCCTGCGTGCCGCAACTGAACATCCTGCATGCTGCAACTGAAGATCCCGCATGCGGCAACGAAGACCCCATGTGCCGCGACTAAGACCCGGTGCAACCAAATACATAGATATTAAAAAAGAAAATTGAACATAGAAGTGGCCAACCACACAGCCTTTAGAGTACCTAGGACTACTTTGAATGAAAAAGAAATAAGAAGCCCAGTCGGGTGGGCCTGAGAGTAGCTCACCAGCTCGCCAGGGCTCTGGCTGATCTGGGCTTTGGTTTCCCAGCCCTGTGAGAAGCAGGAGCTGGACTGAGGGATCCTGGTGGATCCTGCCAGCTCTGATGGTCAAGGATTTCCCAGATCTGTCTTTTACTCCTTGCCACGGCCAGTCTGCCAGCCAGTCGGGGCCAGGGGCGGAAGGCAAGCCTGGAAGAGCTTGAGCCACCCTGGGGTGAGGGAGGCGTGGGGGGGGCATTTCTCCTGAGAGAGCAGGCCCATAGCACCTGACCAGGTGCGTCTTTGAGCAAGACTTGGCAAGAGGAGACAGGCCTAAGGTGAGCTTTGGCTCTTAATCACTACTCGCCTCCCTCCTGCGCTCCCTGCCACCCTCCAGGGAACTGGGCACCATGGGGGGTTGGGAATGGGAAGGGCCTGCATGCCACATCCCCTCACCCTGGCCCTGCTCCATGGACTCTGGGGGAAGCTCATTAGCTCGGGGGGCACCCTGGCCCTCCCCTCACAGCTTGTCACACAATTAGCCACCCTCTCTGTACAAGCTGATGTGTAATTATTGGGTCTTGGCGGGCTTGGGGCCATGTAATTAGCCTGCCCCAGCCTCCAACCAGCTCTCAAGGTCATTATAGGCCCACTGGGGGTGGGCAGCCCAGCAAAGCATCTGCATGACAATGCACATATTATGGTGCCTCTGCCCTCACCCAGGGCAGAGGGGCAGCTGGTGGCACTGTGCAGCCCGGCTCCTGGGCACATGCCCCTACCCCAACTGCCTGCTCAGAAGCACCTCCAACTTAGCTAGTCATTCATAGATTACAAACCCTTTCCCATCCAATCTCTTCTGGGAGCCACACTGCAGCCCTGGCAGTAGGGATGCTGCTTAACCCCATTTCACAGGTGAGACAACTGAGGCTTAGAGAGGGTCCAGGACTCCCCTAAGGTCGCTCAGCTCACAAGTGGTGGAGCCAAGATCGGCACTCAGCTCTGTCTCACTCATTCACTTTCTCCCCCGGGGAGGCCTGGGGGAAGCCTGACTTGCTCCTGAGGGTAAGTGGTTGATGCTGAGCCAGACGCTGCCCCAAAGAGACTTGCTCGCTCCCAGGGACCCCTGGGTGGTCTTTTTCCCCCAGCTCTGAAGCCCCCTGTCGGCCTGCTCCTGAGCCACTGCCAGGCTCTGCCTGGACCCTCCTTCAGGAGCTCTCAGAATTTTCCCCCAAGCCAGCAAGAAGGCAACTTTCCTAAGCATTGGCCTTCCAAGGGAAGAGCTGCCAAGACCCTCTTGATACCTCTGACTATCTGGATATATCTCTCCTATCTGTAGCCAGCTGCATCCTTGGAGGGCTAACAGTGGGCATCCTCAATTTCACAATGACATTCCTTCACTGAGACGCTGTTTCCTGTGCCCCTTCCAACGTCCTTCTCCCTGCCTTGAAAGATCTTTCACCATCTCCCAGGCTAACCTGCTGTCTAGGAGCCTGGACTGTGCTGCCCTCCATTAAGACCCTCTGTCCAGTTGGTGGTGGTGAGGAGGGAGGTGGCTAGGGCTCCTGGATGCTTAGGCCACTGTCTCTGCTTTACAGGGGTCTTAGGGAACATTTACCATGGACCTTGGCAGGTCAATACCATGTTACTCTGGCCATTTATAGCTGTTCCATCTTGAGCGGGTCCCCTAACCTCTCTGAGTTGCGCAGGAGTTGTACAAACTGAATGGCATAACTGGCAAGTGCTTTGCTCTGCTACCTCGGGGCACAAAGTGAGAAAGTGAGTTCCCTTTCCAGTTCCCAGCAGCTCTTGGCCCCTGAAGCCAATCCCAGCTTCCATTTCTCCCAGGGTCCCAAACAAAGTCCCCACAGGGCCCCAGTGTTCTGCACTTTGCCCCCTCCCCAGCTGCCTGCCCCCGGTGACCCCCAGACACCTTCTAATTCCCCCTGCACCCTTTCCCCATTTTGAAGGCTGCATTATCCTGGCTGCAGGGAAATTAGTTGTTCCCTTGAAACCCCCTGCCCCGCCCTCCCTGCCCCCCTTCCCAGGGCTGGTGACAAGTATGTGGGACTTAATTGGCTGGCATGAAAGGCAGCACTGACATTAATTGGCTACATTTGGCAGGCAGGCCCCCAGCCTCCCCCCTTCTCTCTCCAAACCCCTACCGCTTCCCAGGAACCTTATCAATCCCACCACGGGGACCAAGAGCTTCGAGGCCCCTGCCAATTAGGCACTTTTTGCTCCTTTTCTTCCCCTGATGGGGTTTCGTTAGAATTTATGACACTCTATAGTGCTGGGGGCGAGGGGGTGGGAAGCAGGAGATGGGAAGGCTGAGGGAGGCCCATTCCTATGGAGAACAGGCTGGGAGAGGGGAGGGGTGCAGATGTGAAAAGGACACTTTGGGATTAGGCCCTGAAGCTGGAGGGGAGGGGGTCTGTGATGCAGGATGGAGGGCCTGGAGGAAGGGGGAGGAGGGCTTTGGCCAGGCCAAGAAGACTGATTTAATAGGCACTGCGTGCACATTTGGAGGTAGGTTTGAGAAAGTTTGAGGCAATCCGCTAACATGGCTATAAGACAGAGCCGGAAGGCCCAAGACCTGGCTTTTCTTCCCAGAAATCCCTGTACACCCTTAGGTTAGTCACTGGCCAGTTTGGGGATGTGAAGGGATGGGGCAGGATCCATGGTTCCCATCCCAAGCCAGCCTCCGTGAAGAGAGGAGCTGGAGAGGCATCTGAGAGTCAGCTGCAGCACTTCAGGAGGCCTGTCCCGGGTCTGGGCTGTCATTCCAATGGCAGCTCGGTGTGCTCTTGGCCAACCTCATGCTGGCCAGAAGCTTCCATTGGCAGCCCAGGATGTCTGTATGATAAAACTAGGAAGACAAATAAATTGTTACGCCCCCAATTCTGAGTGTTTGGGAGAATGAATCTTTCAAAGCCTGAAGAAGCTGGTGAAAGAGATTCCCAGTGATGCTAATGGGAGACCCACTGGCCTGGACAGGCTGGCACAGGTGGGAGAGGAGGTGGGGACCAGGTTATCACTCCCTGAAACCGCCCTTGCAGCCAACTTTTGTGTCCTGGTGGGGATGCAATGGGAACTGTTCAGCTGATTCACGGCTCCCAAGTACATCTGAATGCAGGTGTGCTCTTTTGAAAAAGGAAAGCCTTGGGCATTTCGGATCTATGCTAGCATTTTGGTGTTGACTAGTGGGTCAGACACTATTCTTATAGGCCCACAGCGGTCTGTAGAGGGAACACCGAACTCCAACTCTTGTTGCTGTTCTGTTTGAACAACTTTCAACTAGGAGAAGAGATGGAAATAGGACCTGTGGCCCCAAGGTTTTCAGTTCCACTACTGGGGTTTTTGGGTCCCTCAGGACTAATTCTGGGTTTTGTCTGATGGTCTCACTGGACCCCATGCGACTTCGCAGGACTGGGCAGTGGGTGGTGGCCCTGAGAAATCTTGGCAGGCTCCTTTCAGACACATCTTGAACACAACTCACCTCTCATGTCTGCCCCTTTGTCTCCTTGAACAGATGTTTCCCATTGCCCAAACTCATCTCTGTTTCTACTGAGATGGTGCTATTACTATGATAAGGACTACTATTAGATAATTATAGTAACCATGATTTTTGAGAGCACACTAGGTCCCAGGCATTATTCTAAGCATCTTGTTTATATTAACTCATTTAGTTCTCATAACAGCCCTATAAGGTGGAAACTATTATTATTCCCATTTTACAGATTAAGAAACCAAGGCTGAGAATAAAAAGTTCATTCATCCTGGGTCTGTAGAACTGGGCTTCACGTGCTGATCAATGTGACTTGGAATCCTTGGCCTCTTTGCCTTCCGGGGGGGCTGGGGGTACTTCTCATGGTACAGGGGAGCAAGCTGCTGGTGTGGGAGGCTGCTGATTGGAATGTCCATGGGGAACCCATGCCCTTCCTTTGTTCCTTGATTCAGTGGCATTGATGCCTCTCTAGGCCCTTGGACCCTCTTTATTCTGGTGTGACATCTGGTACCCCATCTACGAATCCTGAATCCCCTTTGATAATGATTTGTATTCCATCTAAGAAAGTTGAATCTCCTGTGCAGATCCTGGGGAGAAGTGAGGGACAGCCAGCAGAACACACACTTGGCCATAACCTTACGCCCCAAAGCTCAGGGACAGAGACTTCAGTGGCCACCAGGGTTGGGCTTTAAGAACTTTAGGGGCTTTAAGCTCTGAACAGACTGCACACCCCCTGCCCCCCACTGTCCATAAATAATTAAAATTAAAAACAATACGAGCCCATAAAGTACGTGTAAGGAAGTCCAACAAAGTTTTGATTTTTCCCAAGATACTACTTTGATGCTTGAAAAAAATATATCAAATTATTTCAAATTTTTTGCTTTCTCTCTCGTGTGTGCACACGGATGAGCACACACCACTGTTAGTGCCTTAAACGCAGGCTGCCCGCCATGCCTGGAATCAAGCCCTGTTGCCCTCAGTGTTGTTCTCACCTTGCCAGCAAAGCTCTCCATTGTCACCTCCTCTCTGATACTGCCTTTTGGCTGAGCTTCTGACCGTGAGCCCTGCACTCCCCTCCCCGGGTCTGTTTGCCTCTGCTAACCTGCCAGCCTCTCAGTTGGGAAGGGCCGGTAATGAACTAAGTGTCAAGCACTCCTCTGAGCCTAGCTACCCAAAGTGTGGTCGGTGGAGCAGCAGCAGCAGCAGCACCTGGGAGCTTCTTAGAAATACAGAATCCCAGGCTCCACCCCAGATCCACTCAATCAGAATTCACGGCTGCACAACTTCCCCCGGTGCTCTGTCTGCACATCACAGTTGCTGTTCTAAGGCGGTGATGCTCAAAGTGTGCTCCCCGGACCAGCAACATCAGCAGTCCCGGAACTTGTTAGAAATACAGATTCTTAGGCCCCACCCTGGTTCTACTAAATCAAAAACTCTAGGGGTAGGGCCAGCAATCTGTGTTTCCATAAGTCCTCCAGGGGGTTCCGATAGGCTCTAGAGTTTGAGAAGCACTGCTGTTCTAAGACACACGAAGCAGGAAGCACTTGCAGAAAAGTCTCAGGCCCTTGAATTGCCCCAACCCCCGCAAAGATAGGTACCAGGCGGGCTGCAGCGTCTAAAAGGGATCCTGCATTGTACTGGTGATTACGCATCTGGGATAGTCTCTGGGAAATGGTGCTGGGTGTTTGGGAGATTTCAGGAGGCTGTCATTTACTGAGCACTTACTAAGGGCTGGGGATGGCCAGACACAACTATAGGCATTTCTTCATCTAATCTATAGTCTGTCCTGTGGGCTAAGAGTTAGTCCACCACCTCCTTTAAAGATGAGGAATCTGAGGCTCAGAGAGGTCAAGTGAGATATGGAGGGTTTGCACCCAGATCTGTCAGAATCCAAGTCTAATGCTTTTTCCATAGAACCTCTGCTGCCCAGACTCTAGTGTTCTAGAAACATTAAGAGTGCTTACTCTGTGCCAGATACGATTCTAACTGCTTTACCAATATTAAGTCATTTAATCCCACAACACCCCATTTTACAGATGAGGAACAGAGAGGTTAACTTACCTGTCCAAGGTCTCACAGCTAGTAAGTGGTAGAGCCAGGATTCCAACCCGGGTGGAGTGGTGCCAGAGGCCTTGCCTAAAAACCAGAGTTAATTTGCTGTGCCTTTATAAGCCAAGTACAAGTCATGCAATGGGAACAAAGGAGGGAGTTTGTTGGCCTTGACAGGTTTATTGAGGTGGTTTATGTTTGATTTCCCCAATTTCCAGCTCAGCTGTTTCACTCACATCCCCTCCCTCCTGGGCAGGATCAGTCTGGGGCTCTCCCACTGCATTCTCTAGGTCCCCGAGGGTCCCCTGTAGAAATGCCCCCCAGCGCAGGCTGGTCCACTGGGCTTCCTGCCCAGCATCCAGTTGGCCAGCCTGAGGTCCCAACTAGCCAGAAAGGCAAGAAATAGGAATCATATAGGTCCTGGTGTTTCTAGGGAACAGGGTTAGATGGCAGCCAGTTGGATGCCTCCTCTTGATCCTCCCATGCTTCCCTCTCCCCACATTCTGGTTTCCCACCCCTTTCTCCACTGGACTCCTACCTGCCCAGGAGCAGCAGTTTCCTAGGTTGGTACAGGTCCTTAACGGCCAGCTTCCTGTACCGACAAGTGGGAAGATGGGCTGCTGGACAGCCAGACAAACTAATGGGTCCGCTGGCCTTCATCAGAGTGCCTCGGGGCCACAGCCCTCCTCCCAGTGGTAATGAGATGCTTCCAACTGATATCTCTGCAGTGACTAAAGGTTTACTAAAACTTATCAGAGCATTCTCTCAGTTAATTGTCATAACCATCTTGTGAGGAAAGCAATCTTACCCTGGTTTTTCAGGTGAGGAAACTGATGAAGTGCAGAGAACAAAGCAGCTGAATAGAACTTACACAGGCCTGCTTACTGTCCTGGGCCAATACGGTGCTCTGTCTACACCACCAAACACCTGACCTCAATTCTGTTCAGGAGATATTAGGGCCATCTTCTTCACAAGTGAAGTGGAGTTGGCTGGTTGAGCTGGGAAACCTCCAGGAAAAGGCAGGAGTCTTGCCACACTTTGTGCTGATCAGGGACACAGGCAGCCTTACTCTCTGTTGCCTCTTGCGTATGGTTCTGCTGGGAGGAGTAGAGGGTGGACCAGCTGCTGTGGTCACGCTCCCAGAGGCCAGTCTCATCTCCCTGGCCGCCCCATTCCCTGACCCCGGGTCCTGCCACCTGTGATGACATTCTAAGGACAAAGGGCTCTCTCAGGAATCGCCCAGTCACTTGTCCTTCTCCCCAGGTCTGATCTTACCCCATCAACACCCTGAGTGCTCTCCATGGAAACCGTTCTATTGGCTACAAAGCCACCTGCCTCCATCTTTCCTCCAGAAACATCCCCCCTTTACCCTCAGGTCAGAACTGAAACCTGTGTCTGCCTTCAGCAACTCTCTCCAGTGAACGCCCTGCTTTTACCTTTGCCCAGCTTGGCTTCTAGAAGCAGTAGGCAGACTGCTGTAGTCCAGGTTTGCAATTGCTGTTTATGGCCCAGGGCTCCCATGCCTACTTCCAACACCTGCTCTTCCATAGAAAGCCATACTGTTGACCAGAAAGCCCTCTCCCCTTTCTCAGCCCCACTGCCCACCAGAAAATATTGGTGGGCCTTCAGTTCCCACAGCACCAGGCCCCTGGCCCTTCTCTCCACCCTGGCCACTGCTGCCTTCTCCACTGCCTTCAGCATCTTCATGGACATCCCCTCAGCCCAACCCCCAGCCATCCTACAATGCTCATGACCTCATCTACACACCCTCTCTATAGAAGCTTCCCACTGACTTGGCTACATCTTCAGCCTTGTCACTACTTGGGAAGACTTCAGGCCCAAGATTTCCACTCCTCTACCCTCACCCCTCAGATGACTGGCTCCTTCATTCTGCCTAAACCTGGTCTTGGTTCCAGTGCTTGGCACTGGGCTAAGTAACCATTTGTTGGATTAATGAAAAAAATGAACTGGTCCCCCCACTCCTGAGCATTTCAGTCTCTCATTGCCATTCCCTACCCCGTTCTACCGGCCCTCAGTCCTCTTCAGGCCTCCCTCACCTCCCTGCGCTGTCTACTCTAGACCCTGATGCCAGCCATGACCTTCATGGCTTAAAGCCATTCAAGCTTTGCACACCCTCTGCTGGTTCTGCTGCTGTCCCCAGCCCTGGCCGGTTAACTCCTAGAACTTACAAGTTTGCCAGCCTCAACAGGAGGCCCTTGCTGATACTGATGTTCCACGATCCTTTAACTCACCCCATGGGGACTGCCATTCTCATCTTCCACTTTTCTTATATTCCAGCCTCACGGCTACACCCCTCCTAATATTTGGCTTCCAGTTTTGCTAAGACCAAGGCTGTCCATCTCAGAAATTTTCTGTATGTTCTCCCTCCCAGTCTCTCTCTCCCCTCTTTCTCCCTCCCTCCTTCCCTCTCTCCCTCCCTCCCTCTCTTTCTCCCTCTCCCTTTTGTCTCCTAGGAAGACATGTCTATCCTCTGCTCCATACCTAACCTCTAACTCCATCAATTATTCTCTTTATCTTATACCTCCATCTCTCCCCCTCGTTTGAGTGCTGTTTCCTCCTCAGCCTACAAGGATTTTCAGCTCTCCCTAATCCTTCAAAGAAACCCTCCCTTGACCCTGCCTCCCTCTTAAGCTATCATCTTCTCTCTTGCCTTCCCTTCTCAGCCAAACTTCTTGGAAGCATTGTCTCCCCTCACTACCTCTGCACCCTCACCTCCCACTCTCTCCCCAGTCTACTGCATTATGGTCCTCTGTCCCTCTTGCCTGAAATTGCTCTTTACAGACCACCAATGGCTTCCTTGTCACCAAATCGAGTGGCCTTTTTCCATCCTCACATCTGACCCTACCACGCGCCCCTTCCTGCCTGCCATTTTCTCTTCCCTTGGCTTTGGAGACACCGAATGGTTTCAGGTCTCTTGCATCTTGCAGCTCCTTAACTCTCTACTCTTGCCATACATGGGCCAGTTTTGCTCTACTTTTGTCTATGTCTTCTTCTCTCTCTACGCTCTCTCCAGAGCAGTCATGTCCATCCTCCTGCTTTCAGCCATTCTCATCACATCCCATTATTTATCATCACTAGCCCTGATCATTCATTCAGTTCCAGACTCAATTCAAGCCCCAAGGTACCTACTGGGCGTGTTCATTTTATGTCAGACAGGGACTTCAAACTCAATGCCTCAAGCTGAAGGTATCATCTTTTCCTCCAAACTGGTCTTTTTTCTTATTGTCCAGTTTCATAAATGGTACAACCATCCACTCAGTTAATAAAGCCAGAAACCTGGGAGTCATCGCTGCCTCCTTTCTTCCTCTCACCCCCCACATCCAATCCATCACCAAGTTTTATCATGTCCTACTTCCTCAATATCTCTCCAGTTTGTCCCCTTCTCTCCAGGCCCATTTTCTGTTTTGCTTCATTTATCTATTCATTCAGCAGTCATTGAATTCTCTGTGACAGTCACTGTGTCAGATTCTGGGGAAACCATGATGAACAAGACAGTCAAGGTGTCTGCCCTCATGACACATTCATTCTAGTGAGGGAAACAGGTAGTGAAGAAACAAATGAATAAATACATAAGGAGCTAGGAAGGCAGTAAATGCATGGCTGTGATGATAGAGGACAACAGGGCTACCTATTTTAGGTTATGCTGTTCAGAGAAAGCCTTTTTTTTTCTGAGGTACGCAGGCCTCTCACTGCTGTGGCCTCTCCCGCTGCGGAGCACAGGTTCCGGACATGCAGGGTCAGCGGCCATGGCTCACGGGCCCAGGCGCTTCACGGCACGTGGGATCTTCCCGGACTGGGGCATGAACCCATGTCCCCTGCATGGGCAGGCGGACTCTCAACCACTGTGCCACCAGGGAAGCCCCAGAGAAAGCCTTTTTAAGGAGGCCTTATTTAAGCTAAGACCTGGAGGCTGACAAAGAGCCAGCAATGTGAAGAGCCAAGGAGTCAACTTCCCAGGCAGAGGAACCAACACCTGCAAAGATCCAGAGGCCAAAAAGAGCTCAAGTGTGTTACGGAGCAGAAAAGATGCCACTGCGGCTGAAGTGAAGAGAAAGAGGGGGTCAATGGGACAAGATGTGGTCAGAGGGGGAAGCAGGGACCACACCTTGTGGGGTAAACCAGAGAAAGAAGCTTACCTTTGATTCCAAGTACAATCCAAAACCACCGCAAGGTTTTAAGTTAGGGAGATGTGTAGTCTCCTAACACATTTTGAAAACCAATGACTAGACTGCCACAGGCTAAGAGAGGAGCAAGAGAGCAGCGAGGAAGCCTATGCAGCTGTCCAGGAGAGAGACATGGTGATGGTGGGGCAGGCGGAGAGACGTGGATGGATGAGATATACTTGAGGTAGAACAGAATCTGTCAATAGATTGAACGTGGGGAGTGACGGGAAGGAAAGAACCAAGGAAGACTCCTGGGGTTTGGGCCTGAGCAACTTGTAAATGGTGCCATTTACTAAGATGGGAAGACTGGGGGAGGAACAGGCTTCCTGCTGAATTCAGATTTTTCCTTTGGACATGTTTCATTTGGAGTTTTCTTTAAGCATTCAAGTGAGGATATCAAGGAGGTGGCTGGTTAAATGAGGCTGGAGACCAGGGAGGTTTGGGATGGACATGAACATTTGGGAGTGACGAGCATATACATGGCATTTGAAGCCACAGGAATGGATGGGCTCACCTTGAGAGAGAGTGCGGAGAGGAGAGGAGAGTTTGGATAGAGGAGGAGTGAATGGAGGGGCCAGGGAGGTAGGGGAAAAAACAGGAGAGCGTGTTCTCCCAGGATTGAGAGAAGAGACTTTTTACAGAAGGAAGAAGTCGATCAGCACCGGGACACCTGCTGAGAGGTCAGGTCAGATGGAGCCTGGATGGAGCCAACCCACGTGGAGCACCTGCTGTGTGCCAAGCACTGGGCGCAGGGGGTTAGGTATTACCTCACTGACTCCTCATATCAACTCTGTGAGATAGGTGCTATGATTATCACCTCCACTTTAGAGATTAGGATATTGAGTCTCAGAGAGGTTAAGTATTTTTCTCAAGGTCCTACAGTTGGGTAGTGGTAGAGCCAGGGTTCAAACGCAAGCAGGCTGTCTCCAGAAGCCCTGTCTTAACCACCACACTGGCCTGCCTGTCATAATATCGGCTCCTAGAAGTGTCTGCTGGATTTGGCCATCTGGCAGTTGTTGGTGATCTTGACAAGAGTGATTTTAGTGAAGGGATAAGGGTAGAAGCCAGAATGCAGTGGTTGACAGATGAATGGACGCTAAGGAAGCAGAGACGGAGTGTAGATGGCTCTTTCGAGAAATTCCCCTGTGAAGGAAAGCATAGATGTGGGGCCATAACTAGAGGGAGATGTGGATCAAAGGAAAGTCTAGTCTTTAAAAAAATGTCCCTTTTTCCCTTCCCTCCCCTTCCGTCCTCTTCCTTCCCTTCCCCTCTCCTGCCCGTTTTTGTTAAGAAGGAAGTTACAGAGCTTGCGTCTTTGTTAAAGAGAATGAGACAGAGAGTGGAAGGGGCTACCCAAAAACGCCTTGGGAAGGTGAGAAGGGTGGACAGTTTGAAAGGTTGGTCTGAGATAGGAGGAAGGTCTCATTCTCCATTGTGATGGGGGAAGAAGGAGCAATGGGGCTATAGAATTTGTGGGGAGAAAAGGAAGTTCCTGTCTGATGGCGCTCATTTTCTCAATGCATAATGAGGTGAGGTTATCAACAGCAAAGGGTGGGGACTGGGGAAGAAACACAAGGACTGAATCATATCCCCATCAATTGTCCCCTGAGCTAGAGCAGTGGTCCCCTCCCTACTTCCACCTTTTCCTCCGTCCTCCACACAGAAGCTAAGTTATTCTTCGGAAAGATTAGAAAGATTAACCCTGCTCCAAAACCTTCAGAGTCCTTACCCATGTCTTTTCCTTTGCCTGGAATGCCTTCTCCATGGCCCACCTTTGCCTGTTGAAGCCTTCTCTGGAACTCTCTAACTGGATACAACTTCTCTATCTAGATGGAACTGATCGCTTCCCATCCTTTGTGATGAACAGATCTACAAGCCTGGCTCTGAGCCCTTTGAGAGCAGGGACTCTGCCATATTCACCTCTGTGCTCCTTCCATGCCAACACAGTTCCTGCTTCATAGTAGGTGCCCTACTGTGTGTTTATCTACATAGTAGATAAACGTACATTGACCTGAGCACACACATGAGAGTCGAGACACCAGCTTTCTGGTCTCTTTCCCTTCCTGCACCTTGGTTTCCATTTTTGTAACATGAGTGAATGGTTTCTAATGCCTCAGTCCTGATACTTTATGCCTCCACCATTGATGAATTTGCCTGACCCTTCTGGGACGCCATGGACATTGCCAACCTGTAACCCAAGTTTACAAGCCTCTGGATGAAGAGGGAATGACTTTTCCACCTACGTGTCAGCCTCTGCCGGAATCAGCCCTTTCGGCTAAGAATAATAATAATAGCCAACATTGTTTGAGTATTTCCTGTGTACCATGCTAAGATCTTTGTGTGTATTTTCTTGTGTAACCCTCACAACAATCACGGAGGTCCGATTTTACAGGTGAGGAAACTGAGGTTTGATGAGGTTGGGTAATCTGCCACACAAGGAAGCGGCAGGGTTGGGATTCTGACTCAGGTTCTCTACTTTCTGAGCTCCTGTTCTTAACCACTCTGCTTCTGCTGGGTGCTTGCCTGTAACAGTGGTCTCCACTTTGGCTGCATAGTAGACTCACTTGGCGGGCTTTAAACTTACTGATGGCTGGATCCTACCCCCCAGAGATCCCGACTCAGTTGGTCTGGGGTATAGTCTGGTCCTTGGGGATTTTTCAAAGCTCCCTAGGTAATTCAATTACGCAGCCAGGATTGAGACCACTGACCTAGAGACCCAGCCCTCAGGTCTGAAGCTAATCCTGACCTGGGCCACCTCAGTCCCACCGGGCTTTTGGGATAGGAGTGGGGAATGGAGGTTGGGATAGAGTCAGGACGCAGGGGCAGGAGTAGGGGAGGAGTTGTGCGATGGGAAAAGATATGGAATTCCTCTTATTATATAGGCTGTAGTGCCTGGGGCTAGGCAGACACTACAGCAGAATCCTGGGCCAAACTTGTGTCCGGCGTGGCTTCCTTTCCGCCCCACCCCCCAGGCATACATGGGTCCAAACCCTATGACTTGTTGCCCAGGGGAGCACATCTCTTCCTCCCAGGGTTGATGCTCTTCCCAAAGCGCCCTCCCCACCCAAAGCCTTGGATGCTATTTCCCGTGTGCTCAGACCCTGGCTAGGATGCTGTTGTCAGTGCAGAGTACCTAGAATCCCTACGACTCTGCTACCAACAGACGCACCCACCCCCTGGCTTCTTGTCGCTGGACCTGCCCCAATACTGAGTCTGACCAAGTAAAGGGTCTACACCCCACTGGACCAAGCTTCCTGCTCAGGAATCAGGTTCCTGGCTTCAGCTTCCCCAGGGTCTGGCCTCCTTCTTCCTCACCAGTCCTGATGGCCAAGGTCACAGCAAGTCTTATACACAAGCCCACCCAAGTTATGACATGACAGGGTCAAGCGCCCTCTTTTCAGAGGACCAGGGTGCTCTTCTGAAGACAGTGCCAGGCGGGAGCAGTCCTCTGCCCGTAGAAACTGGCCTCTGCACGCATGCATGCCAGGGTGGGGTACCCCTGAGGTGGAAAGGGCCTGGACGGGGGAGGAAGGCTGGGAGTTGCTGGGTGGGCCAGGTGGGTGTGGAGGAATTCTCTGTCCAGCTGCACATCTTTATTCATAATGCTTGATTGTTCCTGGCTAGGGAGCTGATCATGCTGTGTGTGTTGGGGTTGGGGGAGCCCTGGGCAGGCCGGCAGGCGGTGGGCTCACTCCACTCCCTTCTTCTGTAACTGCAGTGGGAGTGGGGGTGGCCACGAGCCCGGGGCTCTCAGGCTGCTCACAGCTGGTCCCGATTTGTGGACAATGGGAACTCAGCTCACAGTGCATATCCCATCCGAGCCCCCAGCTCAGTCTGGGACCGCTGGAAGGCTTGCACAGGAATGCGGGCGGAAAGGCTTGGAGGGCGCGCTGCAGAGGAGCCTTCGAGAAAAAGCTTTGCCAGAGAGGGGAGAGGAGCAGTGCGGGGGCGGGGGCGGACAGTGGGAATGGGGCATGCCAGCTGACCTCTGCCAACTGACCGCACTGAGCCGGGCAAGGCCTTGGCAGTGACCTCCACTTCTGCAGCCTTGGAGCTCTTGCTTCCTCACCGCTGGGGAAGCGGTGCCAGCTGACACCCCTATAGAAGCAGGGACTCAGCCAAGGGCACACGGGGTCCCCGGCACATCTGGGACTGGCAGCCAGGCTACCAGACCCCAGGCCACACCATTCCTGCTCCTAGAGCCGGCTATTCCTGGTGCTGAAGCCCCAGCCCCTGAGCTCACTGCCTGGGCCAGCCTGAGCCCCTGTGAACCCGGCTCCCCCAGGCCTGCTGCGGAGCACAGGGAGGAGCCCCGGGGGTGACATGGACCCCTGCAGTCCCGGCCCAGCTCCCCCGGGGCGGGGACTCCCTCCAGCCCCTCTGCCCCACCAGGCACGGGAGCATCTGGGCTGCTCTGAGGGGATTTGGATCTGGGCTAGGCCAGATGGGGTGGGGGAGGTATGGAGAGATGGAGGCGGGAGGAGTAGTAATAATAGCCCAACACGTTCTCATCGCAAGGAAAAAAAAATGTAACTGTGGTGATGGATATTAACTAAACTTATTGTGGTAGTCATTTTACAATATATACGTCTGTAAATAAATCATTATGTTGTACACCTAAAATGAATACAATGTTATATGTCAGTTATATCTCAATTTAAAAATAGTCCAATATATTGAGCATCTAGCATGTGCCAGGCATGGTTTCTAAATGCTGTGTACACATGATCTCGTGACATCCTCACAGACATACTACGAGGCAGCTGTGGTCATTAACACCATTTTACAGAGGAGGACACTAAGGCTCAGAAAGGAGAGTTAACTTGCTCAGGGTCTCATGACCAGTGATTTGCAGAGCAGAGATCTGAATCCAGGACCATCTGACTCCCAGATGAAGATTCTTGCCACTAAGCTGTTCTTATGAATGCTTCGGGCTCTGAGAGCTTTTGAAATGGCGTCTAATTCGTGCCTCCGAACTCAAGGAGGAGTGTCAATGCCAGCCCCAAAGGCACAGATTGAAGTTAAATCTTTTTTAAACTTTTTATTTTATACTGGAATATAGTTGATTAACAATGTTGTGTTAGTTTCAGGTGTACAGCAAAGTGATTCACTTATACATATACATGTATCTATTCTTTTTCAAATTCTTTTCCCATTTAGGTTGTTAAATAATATTGAGCAGAGTTCCGTGTGTTATACAGGAGGTCCTTGTTGGTTACCATTTTAAATACAGCAGTGTGTACATGTCAATCCCAAACTCCCTAACTATCCCTTCACCCCACACTTCCCCCTTGGTAACCGTAAGTTCGTTCTCTAAGACTGTGAGTCTGTTTCTGTTTTGTAAATTAGTGAATTTGTATCATTTCTTTTTAGATTCCACATATAAGATATAGTCAGACAGAGAAAGGGAAATATTGTATGAAGTTAAATCTTCAAAAGACTTGTTGGGAGCTGGCAAATGTCCCGTGAAGTACTCTTCTGCCTGGAGATGGCAGCCCCTGCCCCCGGGTGGGCAGGGGAACGCGGGTCACATGTCTTGCAGATGGGAAGGCTGAGGTCAGCCAGAGAGGAGGAATGGGGTAGGCATTCTGAACATCCCCCCCACCAAGGCTGGGCTGGAGTAGTGTGAAAGGCGAGCTTGGCACGGAGCTGGGCTCCTGATTTGGGAGAGGTAAGTAACTAAGAGACCAAGAATTCTGAGAGAAAGTGAGTGAGCTAGAGTTAGTTCATTAGGAATATTTGGGACCTTTGTAAAGACACAGGGGGGCCTCCGTGCCCCGGGCAGCTTTGTCTGTTGCCCAAGCAATAGTCCATTAAGGCTGCCTGGGCTGGTGATGGGGAACAGGCCAGCAGGCCCCCAGGCCCTGTGCAGTGCTCTGGGAATAGTTCAGCCGGGTGTGAGCCTGGGAGGGCATTGGCCAGAGGCAGAGGCTGGTGGTAGGGGAGCCCACCTGTGCCCAGGTTCTGCTCAGAGTGTTCCCGATTCATCCCGCCAGCCTTGCAAAGTGGGCCTAAGGATTCACCTCATGTGACGCATGGGATCCCAAGAGGGGATTAGCCCGAGGCCACAGAGCTCCTGAATTGCCTAGCCAGGACTGGAAGCTGGGCTGTACTTGGTCCTTAGCCCTGCTACCCTGGGCACTAGAAGGGAGGCTCGGGTTTCTGTGCCTACCTCTGACCTGGCCAGGTTGGGCCAAGGCAGGGCTGAGCACGGGGAAGATGGTTGCAGGCTGCCAGGAGGGAGAGCTGTGTGTGTTTGTGTGTCTTTTTGAGGGCGTGTGTGTGCCTGTGGATTTCTGTGTGTGTGAGTCTCTCCCGGCGGCTGTTCTGCTTCCTCAGCAGCCTTTCCCTCCCCCCTCCACTTCGTTTCTCTTTCTTCTTCTCCTATTCCTCATTGTTGCTTTCTTTTTTTTAAATGAGACTTAATTAGCGTCGAGTTCCTCCTCCGGCTCCCTCTCCGCCCCCTCCCCGCCCCTGCCCTCCCCTCCCTCCTCTCCCTCCTTCCCGAGGTACAGGCCAAGCGATCTGACAAATGCACTTGAGAACAAAGCGCCAGGCTAATTCGGGGCCTGCTCAGGAAGCAGGAGCTGAGCTGAGATAATGGGTCTGAAATAGCCCAGCATGATTATGCTTCCTCAGCCTGTGGCCAGGCGGGTGCAGGCTCGGGCAGGCAGGCGGGTGGCGGGTGGACTGGCGGGCGCCGGACACCGCTTGCCTAAGTCCCGCCCGTGGGACCATCCATGCCCAGTCCTGCTCTCTTCCTTAAAAGCCCTCCAGGTGCCCCTGGGGGGTGAGGGCCATCTTTCTGCAGCAAAGTGAATTCTCCACTGGCCTTCCTAGGAGCCGCTGTCCCTCCTGGGGACCTTCAGACCCCAGCAGGGACAATCCTGGGTCAGCAGGGGCCGGACACTGGACCACGGTCACCCGACAGGTTGATGGCAAAGCTGCATCAAGAATCCAAGAGGCCAGGTCGCCCTGGCCTCAGTTCGCCTGGCTTGGTAGTGCTGTCCCCATCCCAGCTTGGCGGGAAGGGAGTGGGAGGGGTCATATAGAGCAGGGATTGAGTCCCCGGTCAGGGCGCTCTAGGAACGTGAGTAGTGGGAGAGATGGAGCCCTCCCAGATGGCCAGAGAAGAAGGGGCAAGACAGGACATTGGCATGGTGCCCACCAGAAGGGTCGGTCAGATGTCACTTGGATATCCTCTGCCTTGGCTTCCTGGAGCTTGTCCAGAGCTTGAGGCCAGACTGAGGGAGGAACAGTCAGGAGGATGGGACAGTGATGAGCAGGGATCACCCTCCATGGCCCCTGTCCCATCCCATGCCCCTGCCCCTGCTGCATGCTTTCATTCTGATCCACACACGGCCTGGAGGCCTGCAACGAGAACAGTCACGGATCTTTACTCCCCGGCCCAGTTGTTGAGTTCACTGTCCTTCCCAGACCCAGCGACCAGTGACCTGTGTGTGACGTGTATCCATTTTGCTTCATTCATCCTCCCAGTATGCATTTCTTAAGCTCCTCCCAGCACCAGGATCAGTGCCAGGCCCTGGGGACTCAAAGGCAAATTGGACGGAGGCCCTGCTCTCAGGGGCCCCTAGTCTGGTGGGGGTGACAGACAAAAAAAACTGAGAGAATACAGTACAATGAGATCCATGTGGTGACAGTTGGAGTCCAAGAAGTTGTGAGAGCTGAGAGGATCTCAGGGCAGGGGCTCAGAGGAGGCTTCACAGAGGCAGTGACATTTGAACTAGGCTTGAAAGATGAACAGGGCTCTGCCAGGGTAAAGATGGAGGGGGCTAGACATTTGCTCCCTTCAAGGCACAGAGGAACTGGAATGCGAAAGTGCTAACCCAATGTGTTTTAATGTCCTAATGATTGTTTACAACCTTGGGGTCCTGGGGCTAGAAGGAGGAAGATGAATGGGAACTGCTGGGCTGGGCAAGTGGGCCCCACTCACACACAGACCTGCTGGGCCACCGCCCACTGCCCCTACCCTGATAGTGATCTGACCTGACACAGGACTGCAGGTTCACTCTCTCCTCAGATCTGCAGCACTGACCTCTCCATTCCTCCATCAGTCCTCAGACCTAACTGCACTGCTGGAACCTGGACCTCAGCCCTCGACTCCTGTTCTCCAAACAGAACTCCAGGCCTTAGCCCTTTGGTTTTCATTGTGCACTTTATTTATGAGCCTGTTGTGCCAGCATGCCCTCAGTCCTGCGTCCCCTCTCTAACCACCAGAATCCCAGAGATGCCCTTGCCATCTGCACATTTTACTTCAGACGTGGCTGCCTTTGGAGTGAGCGGATCACCTCCCTTTGGTGCTTTTCCATCTCTTGAACTGCTCCAGGACTTAATATAACCCTCCTGGCTTTTCCTGCAGCAAGGTCTCTAAAAGAGCCCAGTCCAGGCTTCCTGAGCATGCGTTAGAAGGCTCAGGCTATCTCCCAGAGCCACTATGTACGGTTGCGCAGGTTGCAAACTGCACAAGGGTGTCTGTCCGAGGGTGTGAGTGGGGGCTGACAGCCAGCCTGCCTTCTCTTTACCAATCATGTGAGCACTGGTGCAGGCTGCATCTGCCTAAAGGGATGCCCTTTTCTAATTAGCACAGAGGTGCTGAATGGGTGGGAGGGGTCCCAGCTCTCCTCCCTCCACCTCCACCACGTCCTGTCCCAGTCTTTGCGTTGAAGGAAGGGGACGAGAGATAATGAACTCTGCAAGGCCGTTCCAGCTGAGAAACCTAGGTTTGTGAGTTGCAACAAATATCTGGTGAGCGGGGCCAGCTCTGGGACAGAGGCTGTTCTGGGCTGTGCAAAGGGACTGTGAGTGAGGATTAGTGAAAGGAAATGAAACTTGGGGATGGCCCTCAGGGGAATTGACTGCAGATGATGTCAGAGAGGAGGCTGTCTCCTGGAGAGCAAGGGACCCGAACGCAAGGCTGCAGAGATGGGGGTGGGGGCAGGAAGGTGTGGGAAGGAGGGGGATATCTCCACTGTCCTCAGCAGTTAGGCAGGCAGCCACCTTCAAGGCCCAGGCCCCGGTAGGCCCACCTGGCTTCCTGACCCCTAGCCACCTCCTAGCTCTCCTGGAGCCTTGGGAGCTGAGGGGGTGTATTCCTGTGGTGGCCTCCAAGGACCCTGGATAGAGGGCAGGGAGGAGGGGATCATGGGGAGAGGGTCCTACCTCCTGGAAGCACATTTCCCAGCTTGCGAAAGGACTCACTCTTCCAAACATGTTCACTATAGGTTCTCTCAGCCATGTTACAAGGTGGGTATTATTATTCCTATATTTTTCCCATTTCACCTCACTGCCAGCCACGGACACAAGCTGAGGGCCAGGTGTTACCCATTAATGATTTCCAAAGCTCAAAGCATTCTGTTTTGGAAGGATTGCTCCATTTTGCAGATGAGGAAAACTGAGGTCACATTTGGCTAATAAGTGGCAGAGTTGTCAATGATGTCCTTGGAGTGGGGCAGGGAGGGAGGAATGTTTTGAAAGAAAGTGAAAATGCATGTGTGTGTGCCTGCGTGTGCGTGTGCATGTGCATGCCAGGCAAGGGGCCAGGATGCATCACAGAGCACCCATGCTATCTGGGCAGAGGAACAGAGATGGGAGGGCCCAGCTGGAAGTGGCTTTGGGATGGGTGGGGAGGGGAATGGGTAGTATGGGGCTCTGGTAGTGTGGCTAGAAGGTTGTGCCATGGAGAATGGCAGGCTCCATTTATCAAGATTTTCCCCTGAGTTTGAGACGAGCTCTTTCTTCTTTTTCAGGGAGGCTGGGTTTTCTCTCCAAGGCTCTGATACTGCCTGCCCTGCTGCCCTTTCTCTGGGGGCTCCACCTGCTCCCACGTGCCCAGCTGGCGCCCCCAGTCCCAGTCCCTAATTCCAGCGGGGCAGGCAGCGTGCCCGCATGCCCAATTGATTCTCGTAGCACACACAGGTAATTCATCTCAGACTCCTTTCCAGGCCCCCACCCCCAGATGTGCAGTCTTCCCAGCAGCCAGAGTCCAGCTCACCCCACCCATATCGCCGGCTAGCTGCAGACCCTCATTTCCCGGGAAGAGGGAACTAATAAAGCACAGTCTCTGAGCCACAGCACCCCCCCCCGCATTCTTTCTTGCCACAGGCACCCCATAAAACTGAGGGGAGAGATATGAAGGGAGCAAGTGTGAGTTGGAGATAGAGTTTCCATCTGAGGAGGGGAGTGGGAAGGTGGGATGTGTGTCTAGGGCTGGGACAAGAGTGGGGCCCGAAAAAAATGGAAGTCCCTATTCACAGCCACTTTGGCCCCTATGCCAGCTCCTAAGGAAGGGTGAAGGGTGATATGGGTCTGAAATAGAGGGTGATGAATATGCCAAAGATGGTGGGTCTGATGTGGGCACCCAGGATGGGGAGTCCTGAGGGCATCCTTCCTACCTTCCCCTTCCCTTCCCAGATTTCCCAGAGCCCAGCAGGAGAGTCAGGAGCCCTGGCCTCCAAGCCTATCTCCACACAGATCCAGAGTGACCTTGGTCTGCTCCTTTACTCTGCTCTGCAGGCCTCAGTCTCCCCAACTGTGGAATGGGCTCTGGCAGCCAGACACCTTACAAGTCTATGAGTTAGGACAGGGTGTGCTGTTGGCTGTTCTGTGGGAACATGTGGGAAGCCCTTGCTCGTGTGCTGTTGGCTGTGTTCTGTGGGAACATGTGGGAAGCCCTTGCTCCTCTCCTCTCAGGCCTGGCTGAGTCCTCAGGAGAAAGTGGGGTGTTACAGGGGTCTGTGACAGGTGCTCTGGGATAAGCAGAGTCTGAACTCTGCAGAAGGGATGCCCTCTCCCGTTCTGCCCGGGAGAAGGAGGTGGGCAAATCTTTTAGGCCATGAAATCCTCCCCCTCCCCACTTACGGGGTATAACATTCATTCATTTATTCACTCAATATTCATTTATCCACGCAATAATTACTCAGTGACTTATTGAGTGCATGCTATGTGCCAGCCACTGTTGTAGGCGCTGGGGATGGAGCAGTGAACAAAATGCAAACACCCCTGCCCTCATGGAGCTGACATTATAGTGAGGGTGGAGAGAGACAGTAAGCAGGTATAGATCATAAACCAGAGTTTGAGGATGGGGGCCGGAAGGAAGGCCAGGGGTCGCTGGGCCATGCCAGGACCTCTCCTCCCTGGCATTGCTCTCAGAGAGGAGCCCTATGCCCTTCTCTCACAGCAGCTCCTCAGCCAGCTCTAGGCCAGCTTGGGCTTGGTTCAGAATTTCAGGCTAGGGTGCAGTGGCCAATTCTTCGGGTCTGGTTCCTGGACTGGGAATGCTCTCCTGCCTTGCCTCCTGGGCTCTGCCTGCTTGAGGTGGACCGAGATTTGCCCTGTGAGTACAGCCTGAGCTGGCCCTGGTGTAGCCCCATCCATGGCCAACACCAACCTTCCCAGTTGTAGGGGCTTGGGCCCCCTGCTGCCAAGAGGGGCATGGTAGACAGAGCCCTGGAGTAGGGGGTGTACACTAGGCTCTGAGCCTCTGCCTGTCCTCTAGTCCTTAGCCGACAGTGGGCAAAAGGTTAATCGCCACTTACCTTGGTTATTAGGAAGGTGGCAAATGAGAGAGTACTTCAGAAATAGTCAAGCTCTCACCAGAGATTAGTTTATTGGTGTCTGCCTTTGCATTTCCCTGGGTTCTTGCTCAAAGTGGGTCTTCAGTGTCAGAGCCTTTGCATTAGAGAGCGCCTGCTCACTCCTTTGCCCACGGTTCCGGGAGCAGAGTTGGGCGGGACATCCAGAGCTGTTGATCTTCGCTTGGCAGTTTTTACCCTTGCTCTAGATCTCTCATGGGCTGTATGTCCTGGGCCAAGTCCTTTGACTTCCTGGAACTCAGGGGTCTTGTCTATGAAGCAGACAGAAGAATCTCTTGCTCTGCCCACCCCCCAGAGGTTTCCAGTGATGGTCAACTCAGAGGCTATCAGAGTACTTGGCCGGTTGTAAAGTGGGGAGTGGATGGTACTCACTCCCAGGCCCCCAGGGCCGACTGGGTGCCAGGCCCATTCCTCCCTCTCAACTGGCCCTAGGGTTTCATTGGGGTGGTTGTTCCCAGGACTTAACTCAGGAAGGGCCTGGCATGGGGGGAGGGGGTTTCCCGAGCAGAGCCAGGCCTACTGCCGCCAGTCCCCAGCCCGCCACTGCTCAGCTTGGCCCTGGGCGGGTCGGGAGTCTGGGGCTCCGAAAGCATCACCTGCACCTGTTCCAGGTGCCCTCGCTCACTCTGGGGAGGGGGCAAGGTGATGGTCATCCTCGGCACTCATCGAGGGATGGAGAGAGAGAGAGAGAGAAACACAAAGAGGGTGCATGATCCAGAGATCCAGACACACAGAGAGAAACCTCCACCAGCTGACAGAGACCGAGAAAGTGGGAGAAAGGGAAACAGTGTCAGATACAGAGAGGCACAGGGTACCAAGGCACAGGAACTGAGAATTGGGAGAGACTGGCAGCACGTGTGAGAGACAGAGACAGGGAGACTGAGCAACAGATGAGGGCCAGAGCAAGATTTGGGAGACAACGACTGAGACAGAGAGAGATGGAGAGAGCCCTCAAGACGTCTGTGAGCTAGAGAGAGGGCGAGTGTGAGTGCCGCTGTAAACCAGAGGTGGAGAGCAACTCACTTTTCCTTCTGCTACTTCCCCACCAAGGCATGGGGTGCAGGACTGGGGGAAGAAGGCCTGCGCTGGGCAAGGCTGAGCCCCTTGGGGTAGAGGAGATGGGTGAGGTGGGGTCAGAACCTCAGGGTCCCTGACTTCCTCAGCCAGAAGCCCCTGGGGCTTGTCCCACTCCCCTGCTGCTTCAGAGGGGCGCTAAGAGTGTGCTAGAAGGGGGGCCCTAGGGCTGGCGTAGCCACCCAGGCTGAGGAAAGGGCCCTGACTTAGGAGCTCTGGACTCTGGGTCCAGCTCTACCACCACTTAGCTTCAAACCTGGGCTTGGGCATTTCTCCTTTTGGGGCCTCAGTAGGTCTTTCTGTAAAATGGGTGTGTCTGGGAGGGTTAGGGCCAGGGAGTTGAATTTAATAATCTCTTCCAGATCTAATGTTCTAGAATTCGTCTAAGGAAAGGCAGGAGAAAATGAGATCCCTCAACGTGCAGAAATGCACAGGCTGAGAATTTCCAGTCTCTGTATGGATATTTATTTTTTCTGTAGAGAAGGCTAAAAAGTTAGATTCTCAGTCTCTGGGGGAAAGCACAACTGGGTGTCTGAGAGTCGGGGGGGGGGTGCGGTGGAAGAAAGCTCCGCAGAAGGACTGCTTTGTCCTGAGCAGAGGAGGGATCCAGTGGGCAGACGAGAACTGAGCTTACCTAGGATCACTGCAGAGGCCCCACTAGTCTGCTTACAGGCATTTGGAGGGTTGCTGGGTAGGGGTTCGGTACCCCAATGGCTGTGCCTCCCCTAGACAGCCTGGAGTCCTGGCCACTGTGAGGCACAGTCTTGTACCCTGCTCGAGCAACTGAAAGCTCCATCAAAAGGTAAAGGAAGGTGGTGGAGTCCAACGCTGCTTCCCAGCAGTAGGCCAGCTTGGGGAGGGCTAACAGACCCCTGTTGTCCTGCTGTGCTGCTGGAGTGGGGACCCACAGAGATTACACAGCCACCGCCCCAAGCGCCAGAGACCTGGACTGTGGCAACAAAGATGACAGAGCATCTGTCTGGCTGGCAAGTTGAGACAGAAGCGAGGGTCTCCCCATGCAGGTCCTCTCCAGTGTGCTCTGTGCTTCCTCCCTCCACCTCATCTTGCAGGCCCGCCCGCCCCTCCCACTCCCAGTCCTGCAGGGTGCAGGTCTTGTTCTCAGTGGGGCTCTTGTGGCCTGGTGAGCAGACCCCGTGGGGGGCAGGAAGGCTTTGCCCAGCCCAGGAGCATTCCCCTCCCCAGCTCTAAGCACGGGGTTCGGACCTGCTCAAAGTGCTCTCATTTTCCATGTTGATAAACTGAGACCACAAAGAGGTCCCAGCCACATCCTCCCCTTTCTCTTAATTTGGCAGGAGGAAGCAGTTCTGGTTGAGACTGAGGGCCACACCGGCACTTGCTTGCATCCTGGTGACTTTGTCTGGGGATAAGGATGCCAGTTTCTCCACCTCTGTTCTTGATCTCCCTTGAGGGATCAAAAGAAAAGATAAGTTGGCTCTACAGCAAAGACAAGGAAATGCGAGATCACAGCGCTCATCCCAGAGGGGAGGCAGTTGAGACTCAGAGAGCCTGGGTGCTTGTCCACAGTCCCCCAGCTGGTGGAGGCACGGCCACGACCCTCTGTGTGTCAGGCTTCAAAGCATCTGCCAATTTTCCTGTTTCTTTTTGTCTTTCTCATTTTGAGGAAGGAGAGGAGTGTGATACAAGTCATACATATGCACTGTAGATAATTTGAGAACCACAGAGAGTATTACCAAGAAAACGTCACCTAGAATCCCCGTAACCAGGGAGAAATACCGTTAACTTGCGGTATCTTTCTTTCTAGTTGTTTTTTTTTTTTTTTTCCTCTGAACATACACACAATCCCTGTTTTTACCCAAGAGATCATATTGGCTATTCTGGGTTTTTTCTTTCCTTAATTGTGGTAAAAAACACATAACATGAGATGTACCCTCTTAAATTTTTAGGCGTACAGTACTGCTAACATAGGCATTATGTTGTACAGCAGATTTCTAGAACTTTTCCATCTTGCATAACTGAAACTTTATACCCATTGAACAGTATCCTCATTTCCCTCTCACCCCAGTTCCTGGCAACCACCATTCTACTTTCCGTTTCTAAGGGTTTGACTACTTTAGCTATTTCATACAGGTGGGGTCATGTAGTATTTGTATTTCTGTGCCTGGCTTACTTCACTTAGCATAATGTCCTCCAGATTCATCCATGTTGTTGCAAATGGCAGGATTTCCTTCTTTTTTTTAAGGCAGAATAATATTCCAGTGTGTGCATGTGCCACATTTTCTTTATCCATTTATCTGTTGATGCATACTTAGGTTGTTTCCATATCTTGGCTATTGTGAATAATGCTGCTATGAACATGGGGGTGCAAATATTTCTTTAGGATCCTGATTTCAATTCTTTTGGATAAATACCTAGAAGTGGAATTACTGGATCATATGTTAGTTTTATTTTTAATGTTTTGAGGAACTTCCATACTGCTTTCTACAGCAGCTACACCATTTTACATTCCCACCAACAGTGCACAAGGGTTCCAATTTCTCCACATCCTCATCAACACTTGTTATTTTCTGTCGCTCTTGTTGTTGTTAGAATGGCCATCCTCACAGGTGTGAGGTGATATCTCATTGTGGTTTTGATTTACATTGCCCTGATGATGAGTGATGCTGAGCACTTTTCATGTACCTGTTGGCCATTTGGATGTCTTCTTTTGGCTATTCTGTTTTGTACCCCGAGTTTCCCATATATCATTAAACTGTAAGCATTTCTCTGTATCATTAAGTGGTCTTTGCACTGCTCTTTACTTTACCCTGAAGGCAGGGATCTGAACTTGGAGAGCTTCAAGTTTCTGCCAGGCTTCTCTTTGTACCTGGTGCATCAGCAGGTCCACGGTCTCACAGGGGTAGGTGTGGGGATAGATCCAGGAGGGGCCCTGGAACAACAATGGCTAAGAGCGTAAGTAGGCAGCAGCCAGCCTTAGGCTCAAAGCCAGATTTTGCCACTTCCAGGCTGCCTGGATTTGGGTCAGTCAGTTCCTCTCTGAGTCCTGGCTTCCCCATCCGTAAAACGGGGATAATAGTAGAATCTACTTTATCACCCTTTTTTGTGGCCTCACTGAGCACATTGGGGTTCAGTGCACACACCAGGGCTTTAGCCACAGGAAGTCCCCCGTGAACATCAGCTATTATTATTGCAGGAATGTCAAGAGGCCAGAGCAAGTCCCTTCCCCTGTCTCTGGCCTTAGTTTCTTCTTCTGTACTATGGGGGACTGTACAAGATATCCTCTTTCAGCTCTGATTGTCTTGAGGTCTCTATGAATACAGGTGGAAGGAAGGTGGGTATTAGCCATGGAGGAGCTGGGAACTCCTCCTCTGACCTCCTTGTCTTTGTGGTCCTCAACCCTTTCCTCTAGCAGACCCTTGCCCCGGGGGCTGAGGCCTAGATGGGTTCTCATGTGGGGCTGGCTTGGTGGGGCCTCTGGCCATAGTAGGGCTAGGCTGGGCTGCATTGCACAGAGAGCCCTCTGTGGGCCTGGGTTGCATCTATCAACACCCTGGAGAATGTGAGCATTTGATTTTGGCACCTGCTGGGAGAGTCACAGGGAGTAGAGACTGGCCCGCCAGAGCCTGGCATTGGGCAGAACCAGTTTCACCTTATTCTGGCTCAGAACCAGCTACTCAGTTTAGCTTTATAAAGGCAGAACCAGCAACTAATATGGGGTTCCTGCCAGTCCTCGAGACTGGCTCTCTTCTTGCCTGCAGGAGGAACTCAATCATGGTAGGGCCTTCAGAAAATATCGAATGCAATTCTTCCTATTATACAGATGGAGACACCGAGGCCAGGAGGGAAGAAAGGATTAGTTCACATTGCCCATCTCTTCCGCATTACTGGGTGGGATGCAATGATCAATTAGTTCTGTTCTAGTTTTTCTGGAGATTATGGGTGAGTAGAATCAGAGGCTGCATGGGATAGAGTTTAGATAAGTAGATGAACTTCCTGGCAAGGCCCTAAGCTCATCAAACCTTAGAGTGTCAGAGCAGAAAGGAACCAGGAGAGGTTATTCTAAGTCAAAGGTTTGAAAACATTTTTAGCCCCATCAACTGTATAGTTGGAGGCCTAGATGGGGAGCCCAACCCCTGCCCCTCCTCCAGCAGCCCCACCAGATACACCTGCAAAGAAGCCTGGAGCTGAGCTCACAAAGAGGGAGTGGCTGGCTTGAGGGCCAATGGGGAGGCCTTGATTTGCCCACATCGGTGTCCTTCCCAGGATACATACTGTCCTTCAGTTAGATTCCTTTGGCCCGCCCTCTGCCAAAATGCAAGCTCTCTGGGGACCCCAGCTTCCAGTTTCTGTAGCATCTCTGCTTGTCTCCTGCATATGTCACACCAGGGGCACAGCTTTGTGTCAGAATCTGTGTGGACCAAGGGGCACCAGACAGGCAGAGCCATGGCCCAGAGCCCACAGCTGTGGCCCTCTGTGTTCCAACACTGGAGGAGCTCTTCCCCACTGGTGGCGACCAGGGTCCTCTCCTAGGCAGCCCCTGTGCACCCAGGAGTTGCCCAGAGGGCTGTGCGCATAGTCCTTAGGCCACAGGATGCACTGGAAGGGGAGAGGTTGGTCCATCCAGTCCTCACCCCTGGAGCCAATAGCCCCTTCTGAAGTCCAGGCAGGTGGCAGTGGGAACTGCTAACATTAAAAGCCAAAGCTGGGGGTGGGGTGACGGGCCTGGTCAGGAAGATTTTCATTTCTCACCCAACTTCCTTCAGCTTCCACTTTTTTTTTTTTTTATTCCGGTACGCGGGCCTCTCACTGTTGTGGCCTCTCCCGTTGCGGAGCACAGGCTCCGGATGCGCAGGCTCAGCGGCCATGGCTCACGGGCCCAGCCGCTCCGCGGCACGCGGGATCTTCCCGGACCGGGGCACGAACCCGTGTCCCCTGCATCGGCAGGCGGACTCCCAACCACTGCGCCACCAGGGAAGCCCAGCTTCCACTTTTGATAATTCCTTCTTGGAGGCCAAGAATGGCTGGCCCCTGTCCCTGGATGATATTAGAGGAGAAGAAGGAGATAAGGTTCATGAACTGAGCACCAATTATGTGTCAGGCAGTAGGGTAGGGGCTTCTCTTACATGATTTTATTTAATCCTCATACAACCCCATGAGACAGGCATGACGGTCTCCATTTCACAGCTGGATTAACCAAAGCCCAGAGAGGTTGTGTTATTCCCTTAAAGCCATGCAAGAGACAAGAGGCTGAGCTGGGATGGAACCTAGTTAGGTTGGCCTCAGCCCATAGCTAGTGCTCTATGCATTGCCCCTATGAGCCTCTCAGAGAGACTTAGAAAGCTGCTTGCCGTTGTGGTGGTGCAGGGAAAAGAGAGAGCTGAGGTTGGGAGCCCTCATCTGGGGCCCCTGGAGCACTGGCTGTCTTCGATCGCCTCTTCTCCCCTCTCCCTTGGAGCTTTCCAACCTGGCAAGCGACAAGGAGGACAGGGGCTGGGAGGGGCTGGGAAAGGGGATGGGGGATAGAAGAAGCAGGGCTGGAGGATGCAAAGAGCTGCCCCCAGCCCCAGGAACTCCCTGCTTGGCTCCCTGCCAGTGAGGCGGCTCCAGAGAGACCTTCTGGGAATAGAGAGAAATTCATTAGCGGATGTGCAATCCCAAACCGATTAGCGATTTATACTCTGGGCTCAAACGGCAGGTGGCTTAGGTTTATTATCTGACTTAGCCCAAAGGCCACCCAGTTCCGCCCCTCCCTCTTTCTTTCCCTTCTCCCTGCGATCCTCAGGAACTGAGTCTCAGCCTGACTTGTCCTAGACACTTCCTTTAGTCCCTGTAGCCTAGGCCAGTTCCCAGGAGGGAATGTGCTGGGGATGGGAGTGGTGGGGAATGACAGGTGGCAGGGTGCCAGGATGACCTCCTGAACAGCAGGAGGTTTTCTAATTTGAGCTTTGTCCATTCAGGAACCAAAGAGGACTTCATTTCCATTTGGGGACAGGGCAAAAGGAAAGAAATTGGGGTACTGAAGCAGGAAGGATGAAGGATAGATATCAAGGGGAACTTCCAGAGTGCTTGAACTTCGATTCCTGGGCTGGGATACATCTACCTTTTGGCTGTGGAAAAGGGGCTGGGATGGAAATGGCACAGGCTGGACCTATAGCCAAGGGGGACTTCCCCACAGAAGATGCCACTTAAAAGTGTTATTAAACCCTCTGGACTTCTAAAGCAGAGAGCAAGGTGACTATGAACACCCTTTAAAGAGCCATTGAGAATTCCCAAGGGAGCTCTGTGTCTTTCTCACTCCCCTCTGCCTTAGGATGGAGACATGTGGTTCCCCCATCCGCCACTTCCACCACCCCTGACCCCCCTCCCACACTGTGTCTACAGTCATGGCTGCCATTCCCTTCTTTATCCTCCAGCCTAGCCACATTTTGGGCTCTCAGCCAAGGGGCCACCACTGATTTCTGGGCTTCTCTGTAGTGAAGACAGATGATGGGGCCTGGGTCTGTCTGCCTCAGCTGGGTTCTTGGATGGCTTATGGGGAGAAGGAGGCTGTGGCGGCCTTGAGCTTCCACCTCCAATCAGCAGCCTCAGAGCTAGACTGGGAACATTCCTAGGTGCCATTAGCTCCAGACTAGTGATAGGAAATGAGGTGAATTGATTCCCCTGCCCCAATCTGGGGAGCTCCCCCGACCTGTCAACGCTGAGCTCTAGGCTGTGGGATACGAGTGGAAAAGTCACTCAGCCAGCCTTTGCCCAGTTCTGAATGTTACTTCCCCACCGCCTATTGCACTTCCTGTTCAGGTCAGGAGACTCCAGAGTCCACCTGGATTGCTGTTTCTCAGGGGTTCCACCTTCAGGAAGTTCTTCCTGGTGTCTGACCTTAAGCCTTCCTGTTGTAACCAACTCATTTTTTCCCTGCTTCTGTGCAGAGAATCATGAGGGGAAGCTTTCTTATTTAAAAATCACACTATGAGTGGAGCTTAGAAGACTGGGAAACACTGGCTGGACCAGGAAGCCTGAAGGGGCTCAGAGTCTGCTGAAGTGGGAGCTGAGGTGGCTGGCCCCTCCCCCCTGGCTGCTCTTGAAGTCCCTGGCCTAGTCCTGCGAAAAGAGGCAGCATGGGAAAGTGCTCAGTGCAGCTTCTTCCTAGCCCTGTGACCTTGAACGGAGTCAGTCTTAGAGCTCCGGTCATTTGCCTCCTGCTTCAGGGTCTTGTCACTCATGATCTCTCCTGGTACTACTAGTCCTGCCTGTTAGTCAATTATTCAGCCAAGGTCTGTGTGCCCACCTCAGAGTGAAGCACGGCTGGGGGTGGGGGTGGCACTGAAAGGAATGTGACCCGAGTGGCCAGGTCCTACCCTTCAGGAGGCTCCCAGCCTAGCAGCTCTTTCCAGCTTTCCCTCCTCCCAGGTAAACAACCTGGGCTGGGGGTGTTTCCAGCCCAGCTGAATTGAGTAATTAAAATCTCTCCTCTTCCCCTGACAGATGACCTCCAAGGTCCGTTCCAGCCCTATGATTCTATGATTCCAGCTGGGGGTATCCAATTAACCCTTGTCATGCTTGGCTGGGCTTCCTGGGCTGTGGAGTGGGAAGGGGCGGGGCCGTACACACCAGGATGCTCCACCCCCTTCCTTCTCCTCCCCGCTTCCCCCTCTCCATCTTCCCCAATCCCTGGCCTGGGTGGTGCTTACCAAGCCCGAGCCCTGGAGTCAAGAGTGGCAGAGGAAGGACAGACCTGCATCTGGGGAGCTGCCTCTCTTCAGCCTGGTCCTGAGGGCTTTGCATAGTACCTTGCCTGGTCCTTGGTTCAGGTGCAGGCAGGATGTGTTCTCAAAGGAAGGCCTTGAAGGGCTCAGCTGAGGTAGGGAGAGGTGGGGGCTTTGGAAGCAAATCACCAGCCAGTAAACAGGTCTTCTAGAAGCCTAGCTTCTTGGGTCATGTCTCCCCCCACCACCCAATGCCAGGGCAAGGCAGCCTCCTCCTGGTGCTACGTCTGGCCGCTCTCCAAGACCATGAGATTTGGGTGAGGTTTGGACTCCATTCAGGATGGTGGTGGAGTCACAGATGAGGCAATTGTCAGAGCTGGTGTGCGCCTTTGAGGTACCTGTACATAAACAGGTACCTTATGGGCCACTTAAGACCCTCAGAGTGTTTTCTTTGGCTCATGCAGTACCTACACTGAGAAGAAATTAGCTGCCATCATTTAAAATTCGGGACAGTTTTACATAGGAATCCAGATTTATAACATCTAAAAAATCTGAAGAGCTAGTAACACCAGGTCCACATTCTCACAAGGCTACAGCTGGAGGTGAGTGGCAGCTGCCCTCTTAGCCAGGGCACATACGCTGCTTCTCCACGGTCTGCACCTGCCCGAGTTGGCCCTTCATGGGGGCAAATGGGGAAACTGAGGTCCAGAGAGAAAGGAGGGCACTTGCCCAAGGTCACCCAGCCAGGGTTGGAGAGTGAGTCAAGATTAGAGCACAGGCCTTCTTTCTGCTGGCCAGCCCTGGCCCTTTCCCGTGCACCCTCCTCCCCAGAGCTCTGCAGAGGCTGCAAGGCCTCTCCGCCATTGCCATTCCCTCTATTCCTGAGGCCTGGTGGCCTCGGTGGCCAGGCTTTGTCTGGTCGCCTTCCTGCACAGCCCCTACCATCTCTCGGGCCCCAGCCCCGGCCCAGGCTCCCTTCGGGTGAGAGCGGAGGCGCTGCGGGGCCTCTGTGGCCCGGCCCCATCTCCCGCAGTTCCGAACAAGAATCTCATTAAGTGCAAGGGGCGGCCGCCGCCGGGCCTGGGGCGCCCTGACCACAGAGCTGGCTTCCTTCTGCAAACAGCCCTGGCTGGGGCTGGGCTGGCCGTATGTCTGTGCATGGAGGGGGCACTGTGGCCGCCCCCATCCAGCCAACCCCGCCGCCTCCAGTGCTGCGTTTTCCTTCCCTCCCTGCCCAGCCCTCTGACCACCGCAGTCCTGTTTCTGTCTTCCCACCACTCCTTCTGTTCCCATCCCCTTTATTTCCCTCTCCCTTCTCCTCTCTTTTCTTTTTGCTCTCCACCTGGCTCCGTTTCTGTTGCTGTCTTGGTTTTGTCATCATCTCTCTCTCTGTCTTGCACAGCCCCCGTTCTTCCTCACAGTCTGGTTTCCCATCTCAGCCCCTGAGTCCTGCCTGTTTCTCCATCTTGCTGCATCACCATCTTGCTGCCCCAGAGGGGCGCCCTCTTAGCTTATGTCTCTTGCCCTCCATCTCTGAGCTTCACTCTCTTGTCTCTTTCTCAGCCTCTCCCTCGGGCCTCCCTCCCTCATGCTCTTGGGCCTGCTCTGAGTCTGGGTTTCTGAGGCTGCCACAAGACGCTTCTGGGGAGGTTTGCTATACTGGATAAACATGGCCCCAGCAGCAGGATGTGAGGAATTCTGCTGACAGCGCTTTCCTCGGGGGCTGAGGAGGGGCAGTGTGAGCTGGCGGCCAGGGGCCCCAAGGAGACGGCAGTGTCCTTTCCATGCTCATGCTCCTGCCTTCCCAGACTCTCAGCCAGCGCACAGTGTCTCCCTAGCTGGAAAAAAGGAACAGGCCACGAGGGACTGCTCACCCAGCTTTGCCCACTCACCACCAACTCCCCCCACCACACACACACACACACACACACACACACACACACACACACAATGCACACACTTCCCTGCGGTATCTACAGCCTGGAGCCAACTAAGTGGAATTCAGTTCTGTTTCTCCTGGCCTGGCCTGCATAGGCCTCAAGGGCAGGGGCTTTGGGAACGGGAACAACCCCAGGGACCTTGGAAACAAGGCAGTAGATGCAAGAACCCATTAGAGATCATTGCAGCCATGCCTCTGCATCCAGACAACACCCAACCCTTTGCAGTTGTTCTATATTTAAAATCCCTGCCCTCAGGGGAAAAGTTTATTGACCTCCCCCTCTCAACCCCTCTGAGGCCTTATCCCACCGTCAAAAGTTCCTAAATCAAACTGAAATCCTTCATACTGAGACTCAGACAGTGTGGGTGTCCTGGGATGTGTATGGTGTACGGTGCTTGTGTGTGGCGGTATGGGTGGGGCTGGGAGCCTCAACAAAGTGGAAAAGAGATCATTTGTCTAAGGGTGGGTGTTGGGGGCGGGGATGAGATGGGATGCGGGGGGCTTGGAGGGGAAGCTGGTACAAGAGTCCAGAGGAGAGACAATGGGTTCTGGTGGCAGAGGGCCTGAAGGAGAGAAGGCCCGATAGCACGGGAGAGGCTGTGGACACAACTGCTGAGGAAGGGGAAGCAGAAGAAGGTGCTGAATGATGTGAGTCCGGGAGGCTTCCTGAAGGAGCGTCAGGACAGATTTGGGAGAAGACACCCTGGGAATATCAAGTGCCGTGGAGTTATTTGGAGAAGCGAGAGGGTCTTCAGAGGTAAGCGGTGGGGTCTGCTTTCAGGAGCGAACATTCACCTAACACCTACTCTGAGGGTGACCGACTCAGCCTGGCTTGCTCAGGACTGTGGAGATTTTAGCACTAAAAGCTCTACGTCCTGAGAAACGCCTCAGTCCCAGGTAAACCAGTTGGTCACCCTCCCCACCCACCCCACCTACCAAGCAGTGTGCACAGGATGGCTCCTGTCAACCTCACAACAATCCCGGGCAGGGGATAGAGTGTATTAGCCCCATTTTCCAGAGGAGAAAATGGAAGCTAAGAAAATTTAAATAACTCGCTTTAATGTCACACAGCGAGGGGCAGGTTTGAAGCCCAGGTCTATTACTTCACTGCGTTGAATTGTTGTATCCTAGACTCAGAGACCTTCAGGGTCAAACTTAGTAACCCTGCCTCCCCAACCTCCTCCCCTGCACACATTCCAACCTCAACAGAGTTTCAAAGTCTTGATGTGAGGTGGTGTCATTTGGACCTAATGTCCAAGTCCCACTGGGCAGGGGCTGCAAGTGGGGGTGGGCTAGGGCAAGGGGCGCTTCATCCCCTTCAGCCCAAGTCCTACCAGGGCTTCACTCTGGACCGCCACCTGTTGATTTTTTGGCTTCTCCCTCAGCTGGGGGCAGGACCAGCTGCTGGGGGGCGGGGGCGGGCTGCGGAAGCTGGGGGAAATGCTGAGGGAGGGTGTCTCCAGGGCCTTGCTGGGTTCCTGGGCTCCAGGTGGTGGGTCTGGGGAGGGCTGGCCCAACATCTGAGAGCTGGCTGGGGGCCTGGCCCCAGGAGTCCTGCACTGCTGGTCGGCGCCTCCGGTGTGCTGGGGTGTTGAGGAAGCGGCCACAGAGCAAACAAACAGAGCCTGTGAGGACAGGAAGCAATTACGGACCACCCGGCCTAGGCTGCTGAAGAGCTCGGAGTGGAGGGAGGGCAGGCGGAGGCAGGGATGGGCCACCAGCTAGGTGTGGCCTGGGGCAAGTCCAGCAAAGTGAAATGAAGAGGTCCTAAGCTGGCAGGATTCTGGGCAAGCCATAGCAGGTGTCCCCCTGCCTTTGGGGGACATCTCTCACGTTTGGAAAGAACTCCAGAGAAGGGGCTACCTTGGTGGACATGGGGTGTTGGAGTCTGGTCAGGAGACCTTGGCTCTGGGTTAAGATGCAACACTCATGTACGTTGTTTGAGGCCTGTCACTTCCGCTCACTGAGCCTCGGTTTTCCCATCTGTATAATGAAGTGGTTAGAATAATGGATATTCAACAGTTCCTCCAGGTTTGATAGTCCATTATGCCATAAAATGGCTGAGAGCTAAGGACTTCTTAGCTAACATGGGTTTATTGAGTACCAGATCGAGTATACTGGGGCTAAATGGTGAGGTTGGAGACAGAAATTTAGACGTTGAAGACCTGAGTTCTGTCCTTGAGGAATAATATTATCTTAAAAAGTAATATGTATTGAATGTTTACATGGGTTGTGAAGTGTATTGAAATGATCTCAGTGAATTTCCTCACAAATCCCGTAAAGTAGGCACTATTACTATTCCCATTTTACAGATGAGGAAACTGAGACCAAGGAAAGTTAAGTGATCTGCCTAAGACTATATATCTAGGAAGGGAAGACCCAGACTTTCACCTAAATCAGTCTTACTCCAAAGCCAGTGCTCTGAACCCTGATTCTAAATTGATTCTTCGGTAGATGATAGACCGATAACTGCCCACATTCTGTATGATGTGGTTTTCTGTTCATTAGCTTATTTCAGCTTCACAGTAACCCTGTGGGCCTGGTGGTATTATCTCAACTTTACAGTTAAGGGGATTGAGGCTCAGAGATGTGAGGCGCCTGGCTGCCCTCATTCCAATGCCTGATATGCACTGGGGTGCAGCCAAACCTCCTTCTCCCTCACCAGGCTGGCTCCAACAGAAGCCCAGCAACGCTTCTGCAGTACCTGGGGTGTGTCCCATCTTGTCACCCCGTATGGAGCTGGTGGATGGACAGGAAGCATTGGGCTCTGTGCTCCGGCCTAGGTGTCTGCACCCTCCTCTTTTCTCCCGTCCCCAAGGGTTTCTTGAGTACCTGTGATGCTCCAAGTGTTATGCTGGGGGGTTCTCTGCATTATTCCCTTAATCTCACAGCTACTCCATGAAGTAATTTGAACCCTCGTTTTGCAGATGAGGAAACTGAGGCTGAGGAGGCGCCAGGGAGCCCCTGGGCATTCCAGCCTCCTTTTGTCCCTCCCAGGACCGGATTCAGGGACTGCAGGAGCCTTGGGAGCCTGTGCTTACAGTTCCATTGCCCTCCGTGAACTGCCTAGCCAAGGCCAGATCTTCCTATCAGCTCCTGAAAATGAGGCCATGTTCAGGCTCTCTCACGGCACTTTCCTTCCCTCCCTCCACCTCCAGCTCCATTTTCTGACTTGCATGGAGCTGCAGCTGAGACCCACTCCGGCTGAGGCCTCTTTGGGACCTGAGCCACAAGTGCTCTATTGCCGCTGGGGCCTCAGCTCATAGGTACTGTCCAGAGCTCTGTTATCTGTATGACCTCATTTACTCCTCCCTCCAATCCCATGAGGTAGATACTGTCATTATCACCAGCATTTTCCAGATAAGGAAACTGAGGCACAGAGAGGTAAATGGATTGGCCGAGGTCATCAGCTGGTAAGTGGCAGCAGAGCCAGGATTCATACCCAAGCCAGCCGACCTGCGGAAGGTCCTTAAGTGCGACCCTTGAGCATGGCCTTGATCCTGAGGCAAAAGGCAGTAATTGAGGGGCTTAGCCTAGGAGGGACATAATCTGCTTTGCCTGAGAACAATCTGTCTGGCAGCAGTGAGGAGGGGACTTGGAGGGGCAGATGTGAGACGGGGACACTAGTGAGAAGGCTAGGGCAGCTGGAATCCCAGGGAGGGGTGGTGGGAGCCTGACTTAGGGCAGTGACAGTGGCTGTGGACAGAAAGGGGCAGAGATGGGGGATGCCCCAAAGGACATGAACACAGAGCCAGTGCTCTGATCCTGCTGTTCCTGCCAAGCTGTGTGTCCTGGTATGGAGTGGTGTCTGCCCTCAGTAGGGGGCACCCATTTCTAAATTGTCTACCCAGAGGGGCACCTTTTTCAAATTGTCACCAAGTACCATATGGGCTACCTGGGGGCCTTGATTAGATGCCTGCATGAAGGAGAGGCAATCATTCTCCAGGAGGCTTCTGAGGAGGATCCCTCCATGACCTTTCCCTGCTATGCCCTGGAGTTCCCTTCAAGGTGGGGCAGATTGTAACAGTAGGGGGAAATGCAACCTGTGTGTGTGTGTGTGTGTGTGTGTGTGTGAAGTCTACAGATAGATGGCAAACTGTCAACAGTAGTTGTGCTGGGGAGAGATAGGGGATGAGGAGAACTTAAGTGTTTGCCATATACACAGGCATGGTGTGAATTTTCCTACAATGACTATGTTTTGTTGAAAAAATAATAGAAGTATTTTTAAAAGGAAGAAAACCTTAATGCTCAGTGTTGATGTGAATATCAATGAGATAATAGGCAGCACTTTGCAAATTGAGAGGTTAGGATAACTGATTAGTGATATTTCCACCCCTCCTGTGAAAGAGGAAAAAGTGAAATGTCTCAGGGCTGATTATTCCCAGGTGCAGAGCCCTGGTCGGGCTGAGCCCTGGTCGGGCCGAACCCTGGGAAGTAGGTGGTCAAACTCAGCTGCCTGGGCTCCTCAATGGTTGTCCTTATCCTATCAACCCCCTGGAGCCAGGCAGAATTTGCACAAAAGGGAGCTTTAGTTGTAGGCCTTTGCTGGGGCCCTGAGAATCAGTGACAAATTGAATGGGATAATAGGTTAATTAAAGCTGTCCCATATGTGAGGCATCCCAGGTCAGAGGAAAGAGGCTTGGCCAGGGAGTCACACAGAGCACCTGGACTCCTGAGTCACAGACTCCCTGAGGAACCCTAGGCCAGTCCCTCCCCCCTCTCCGAGCCTCAGTTTCCCTATTTATACAGTAAGGAGACTGGCATGCCTGGTCTCTTAAGGCCGTGCCAGCTCTAACGTTCCAGGAGTCTCTAATTAAAACTGTCCCCTGTGTATTAATCTTCTTGTCAAGTTTTAATTAATGGCTGATGGAGCCAGAACAGGCACCAGCTGCCACCCCCCTGCTGGGAGGCAGGGGACACCCACAGGATGCTTGACCTGATAATCACTGCTAAGTGGCCTCTATCCCCATCTCTCCACCCCAGGCCTCCTCTCATAGCTCAATGCTTTTTTCCAATATACTACACCACCTAGGGTTTGAGGGCTGGGGTGTGTGTGTGTCTGTGTGTGTGTGTGTGTATTTGATAGTAGTAAAGGGTATAGCCTTCATCGGGCTCTGCTACTAACTAGCTCTGTGATCTTGGTTTGTAACTTAATCTCTCTGATCTTCAGTTTCCTCTCCCATGAAATGGGGATAGCATTTGGCTGCAAGTAACAGAATACACACTCAAAATGGCTTATACAATAAGCACATTTATTATCCCACAGGGGAAGTCCTAAAGATGAGTGCTTTGATGGTTGATTTATTAAGAATCAAGAACTCCAGTTCTTCCCATCTTTCTGTTCCACCATTGTCACAGCCCTTGGCTTTTGTCTTTAGGTCTGCCTCCTCATGGTCATGAGGTGGTTGTGGCAGCTCTGAGTATCACACTCTAATTGAACAAAATCCAAAGACTGGAAGACATAACAACCTTCCCTTATGTCCTCTTTAGCAGCTTTCTGTCATGCCCCTCATTGGCCAGAACTGTGTCACGTGCCCAAGCTGAACCCAACCACACAGTAAAAATGTTGGAATTACCGTGACTGGCTTAGAGGAGTATTCTCAAATTTGGCTATACATGAGAATTTCCTGGGGTGCTTTTAAAAATTACTGGTACGCACACTGCACTCCCAGATCAATTTAATCTCTGGAGGTGGGGCCTGATTACCAATATTTTTTAAAAGCCCTCCAAGCGAGTCAAATAGGCTTAGACTAACCAAGATTCAACCCCTGTAGCCCAGCTTCCCATGCTCCGGCTCTGATAGAAAAGAGGAAATGGTGGCAAATTGCTATCAGCTACCCAATATCCATACACACCCTTTTTTTCATATTAGCACCAGGAGTGGGGTTTAAACGTGTGTCCTCCAGAGATTTCCGCCCTGCCCTTAGAATGTAAGGCTCTCCTAAAGCAGTTGCCTCCAATCCTGGCTACACATCAGATTCTCCTGAGGTATTTGTTAAAAATAAAGAGATTGACATATATACACTAATATGTATAAAATAGATAATAAGAACCTGCTGTACAAGAAAATAAATAAAATAAAGTTCAAAAATTCAAAAAAAAAAAAAAGCAGTAGGGACTTCCCTGGTGGTCCAGTGGGTAAGACTCCACGCTCCCAATGCAGGAGCTAGATAGCACATGCCACAGCAAAGATCCCACAAGCGGCAGGGAAGATCCCGCACGCCTAAACTAAGACCCAGCGCAGCCAGATAAATAAATAAATATTCAAAAAAATAAAGAGCAATAAATAAAGAGCAATAAAACTAAAAAAATAATAATAATTACAAAAATAAAGGTTCCTGGGCATACCTAATGGCTATGGAATCAAAATCATTTAGAATAGAGCCCAAGAATACATATGTGCACACATGCACGCACACACAGAAACATATATTTGTTAATTCCTCAGGTGATTCCTAGGCTCTTATCTATAGGGTGGTGTTTTGGAATGACTGCTCCACACATCTCCCTCATGGGCCTGAAATGGTGCCTGAAAGTCCACTATTAGGGTCACTTTTCTAAGTCATCATCCGTAATACCTCCTCCCCCACAATTAACACGTGTTACATCATTGGTTGTTCATGAAAGGTAGCTGGAAAGTCACTGAGAGTCTCTTGGCTTCGGTTGCCTTTTTCTTAAAATGAAGGTAATCATGCTTACCTCATCTGTAAGCGCAAAGGACCCAGGAGGCCACAGAAAGTAGTCTGTCAGCCTGAACAGGCTAAGGGATGGGGTGAAAATATCTGCAGAACAGGAGATGGGTGGTCAGTGTTCCATCCTGTCATTGGGTCACCTTGGCCAAGCCCTTTCTACTCTCCAATCCCAAACTTCTTTTTTTCTAATTTTTGAAAAGTGAAGGGTTGCATGCATGGATAGATTCTTTTTCTGGCGGGCGGGGGCGGGGGCACAACATTCTTAATGACAAGAAGAAGAACCTCTTCCACAGAAATAATTTCCTGGTTTAGCAAGTTGCCCTGCCACGTCCTGATGGGTAGGGCAGAAGTCCTCTGTGTTTGGCAGGATGAAGGCAGAGGGAAAGGACTGAATTGTAGGGTTCTGTTCAGAGAAGAAAGGTCTGGGGGATATCCAGGGTGAGGTCTAGGGAAGCCTGAAATGAATGAGGAAAGTTTCCCATATCTTTGGAATTTCTACTGGGGTCTATGGGGCCCTTAGCATTGCCCACTGGACTTTCTAATGCCCCTGCTCCAGAAGATGCTCCCTGCCTCACTCAGCAACACCTGGGCATTGAAGGGTTGGCAAGGTCTGTGGGTCCCAGCCTGGCCCTCAGGCTCTAGTCTCTCTCCAGGCTCTGGATCTCCCATTTCCCCATTTCCCTTTGCTCTACATCTGGCTCCAGGTCAAATGTGGATTTCCTTTCAGCCAGCCGGCCTGAGAGTGTCCATCTGTGGAACTGGAGCTGGAGCCAGAGGCAGTCAAACCAGGAGCTCATCCATCAGCTGATCCCAGGCTGGAGCTGGGAAAGAAGACCACAGGGTCTCAGGCCACCCAGGATGTGGGGTGGGGAGGGAAGCTTCTGGATCCTCCAAGGAAGTTTCTGAGGAGTGGGGGGGGGATCCAAGATGGAGAGTGAGGAATTCTGGGTCTAGTCCTCTGAGACCACTAATTCTCTGTGTGACCTTGAGCATAACCCTGCCTCTCTCTGGGCCTCAGTCTCCTCATCTGTAGCATAAAGGGGTTGGATTAGAATCCCAGAGACATGGGCTTCTGAGGTTGGAAGTACCCTTAGTGGCCGTCTAGTCTGAACCCCCACCCAGAGCTTGAATTCCGCTGCAGCATCTTACACAGTGATCACCTAAACTCTGCTTGCATACTTCCAGTGATGGGAAGCTCGCTTCCTCTAATGGCATTTTGTCTTATCTCAGCATAGCCAGCTGTTAGAAGTTTCATCTGAAATTGGTCTCCCTATGGCTTCCATCAATGGGTCCTAGCTTTGTCTCCTGGGGCCACACACCTCAGCTTCCCTGTGATAGCCCCTCGGTGGTCTGAACTCAGAGTTCAAGTTCCCCTGAGTCTAACCAAATAGCCCCTTCAGCTCTGACTGTTCTCAAAGAGCCTGGTCTGTGACCCCTTAGTGTGGGGTCCATAACTGGACACAGTCCCCTTGGTGGGGTCTTGGCAGGGCTGCAGAAGGCCAGAATATCACCTTGCTCCTTCCACACGCAATGGTTCTTGCAGTTGAACCTAAGTTCCCATCGGATTTATCACCTAGAGGGTCTTTCCTATCCTGTGAGCTCTGTGAGGGTGGGGGGCTTTCCTGGTTCCTTTCTGTTACCCCAGGTCCCAGCCCAGGACGTTGCCCAGAGTTGGCATCACAACTTGTGTGTTGAGGTAGCTGAGAGCAAGGGCGTGTGGGGATGTGTGTATGCACACATGGGCCTTCAGCCCAAATTGGAAGAGTGGGCTGGGCCATGGAAGGGTCCGGATTATTCATATACATTCAGGCAGCCTCCTCCCTGCACTGGCTACAGTGGTCCATGGTGAGGACCCAGCGTGTGGGCCTGGTGGTAATGGTGTTCATCAGTGCACAAGCCCAAGGGAATCCGGTATCTGTATCTATAGCCTCACAGGGTTCCTGGGAGCCCCGTGTGTCTCTCACACCTCTGCATGCAAGCCCCCAGTGTTGTGTACATCTGTGTGTGGCTGCCAGAGGTATCCCTTGGTGCCTAACAGAAACAGGAGGAGGTGGCTATATCCCATGCATTGGCAGGGGTGACATGGGGATCTGTCTAAGGCAGTAGGAAATGACTGTTCCCCATCAGTTGGCACGGGTGTTTCCGGCTGGTTGAGGGGGAGGAGGACAGTGGCTGAGCCCTGTCACTTGACAGGGGGTATTCCCAGCTGTCTGCATGAGGAGGGGAAGGCAGCTGCCCTGTCAGGCGGCTGGGATATCCTGGCTATGCCCGCTTTGACGTGGCCCATCTCTCTGTGTCCTCTTGCCACTCAGCTGTCATCAACACCAACACCACAAGGGAAGTTGGCCATGCCAGAGCTCAAGGTCATGGGAAGCACACTTCAATTATTCCACCATCATCTGTCTGGGTCCTAGTGGAGTGGGCAGCCACTCGCTGCAGAGAGTGGCAGGCTGCAGGGAGTATGTGCCAGGGAAGGACAGGTCAGATGAAGGGAAGGAGAGGGAAGGCTTTGAGGGGAACCCATGGGCCATCTTGAGCAAAGGGAGCCAGCAGAGACTGCTCCAGACACACGGCCACAGATAAGGCCTTCCTAGAACTAATTCATGCAGTTGCTGGAGTGACAAGGGCAAGCATGGGTTTGGGAGTCAGGAAGACTGGGTTTCAGTCCTGGTCCCGCTGCTTCCTGGCTTCCTGGCCGTTTACTCAGCTGTGAAAAAGCACCAGGTCAGGTCCACGGTGGGCACCCAGGCAATGGAAAGCCCCTCCTGCTTGTTTCCTCTCTCCAAGGCTACCCAAGTGATGCAGATGGTGGCTGGCAAGGGTGGGAATAGAAAATGCCTTGGGGAGCCTCCATCAGGCTTGTCCTGAGCCCAGTACAGACTCTCTTTTTCTCCTGGCTCCTTCCTGTAGGCTGGGAAACCTAGTTGTCATCAAAGACAGGAAGGGGCAGTAGAGGCAGGGCCAGGGTCCCCGTGAGTGACTCTGTGGCCAGCTCTGGCTGCCGCCTGGGGTTTCTTGACATTCTCCAGCTATGAGATCTTTCTAGAAAACCAGCTAGGGGTTGAAGACACACCAACTCCACAGCCTAAAAGGCTTTTCTTCCATCCTCTCCCCAGAGGGATGGGAAAGTGTTAGTGCAGATGAGGTTTAGTGACTTGCCCAAAGGTCACACAGCTGTGGGCTTGACACAGACTTCAACTTCACAAGATGCTCACTCTCCCTTCAATCTCCTTTATCATCACCCTACCTCCTCCCACTCTCCCCCCAGCATCCTGGGTCCCCGCTGGGAGAGACTAGCCGCTCAGGATTTCCACAGCACTTTCTACACGGTCCTGCCTCTGGGTTATTTCCCACCCAGCTCCTTTGGCATGGAATGTCTAGGCCACCCTGTCCGGCCCCACTCGTTCCACTTCCATCCCTTTTCACCTCCTGGGCCTGTGGAAAACCTCCTTATTCTTCAAAGTGGTGATGCCTCTTCTGCTTCCTGAAAGCTGAAGGGCTTCCTGTGCTCCCAGAAGACTTTGTCGCACTCTTGTCTTGTGTCCTTAGAAGCTGTGCCCGCAGAATGAGAGAGATCTTGGAGGTGAGTGAGGAGAACCTTTTAGTGCTCTGAGGAGCAGCCTTAGAAGAACCAGAGAGAGGAAGGGGCTCCAATACTCTCCAGCTTTTCTCTTCAACCCTTTGGCCACTGGTTCATAGTCTCTTTCCTACTGGAGGCCCTCGGGGCTTCAGACCCTGCCTGCCCCTCCCCTCTCTCTTCCACCTTTCTCACCCTAGGGGAGCTCATCTATGATAAGGCCTTAAAGACAGCATTTCTAATTGCCTACAGGTCATCTCCACCAGGATGTCCCCTACCTACCTACCTACCTCAAATTCAACATGTCCCAACTAAATCCAGCAGCTGCCATCCTCTTGAGCCTGCGCTTCTTCCCGTATCTCTTCTCTCAATGGATGGCGTCACTACATCCCCACCAGAATCCTGGAGGCATCCTCCACACCTTTCTCCCCTGGCACCTATTACAACCAATCAACCACCAAGTCCTGCCCACCCTACTTCCAACACAGGCTGAATAAATCCACTTTGCTCCGTGGTTTCCACCTTGGTCTCGGCCTCACCATCTGTTGCCTGTGGTTGTCTCCCCCCCTCTTCCTGCTTCCACTCTGCTCCCCACCACCAGCCTGTTTACCCACAAGGTAGTCAGAAGGAATGTTTGCCAAGACAAATCAGATCACATCACTGCCATGTTCAGAAATCCAAGGGGTCAACAATAAAATTCAAGAGCCTGCAGGATCTCACCTTGCTCTCCTCCTTCCCTGCCATATTGAGTATGCCAGGCCATCTTCTGCTCCTGAGCCTTGCCCAGACCCAAACACTTGTCCTTTCACCCTTCACCTGGCTAATTCCTCCTCAACCTCTGGATCTCAGGTTACACATCAATCTATATGTGTCCTTTAGGATGCAACGCAGGTGTCACCTCTTCCCTGGGAGTCTTCCTGAATTTCTCTCCACCCCCCACCCCAGTCTAGGTCAGATGCCCCTCCTGTGGGCTCTGATCCCCCCTCTACCACTGTCCTCCATTGCCCCGTGGATCTCTGTATCATATCATTCATCCTGGATTGTAAATACTTGGGTACTTATTTGTTTCTTCCACTAGACCAGGGGTTGGTGAACTACAGTCCACAGGCCAAGTCTGGCCTACTGCCTGGTTTTGTAAATAAAGTTTTATTGGAGCACAGCCATACCTATTCCCTTACATAGTGTCTAAGGCTGCTTTCACAACACAGCGGCAGAGTTGAGTAGTGTTACAGACTGCAAAGCCCCAAATAAATACTATGTGGCCCTTACGGAAAAGGTTCCTGACCCCTGCTCGAGACCATATGCCCCCACGAGGGCAAGGACAGCATCTGTCTGGTTCACTGCTGGGCACTCAGCACCCAGCACAATGGCCAGTGGTTGGCAGGTGGTTGAGAAATGTTTGTCAAATCGAGTCCGAAGCATATATGGTCACAGAGGAAGTCTGAGGCCCCTCTAGGGTCCCTGGATCCCCAAGTAGGCTGTGACTTTTGGTTTCTAGTTCTCTGTCCCCAGGGGAAAAGAATGAGGTCAGATTCCAAGGGATCAGAGAGGCTGTGTCACCATTGACCTCCTGAGGGGCTCAGGGGAGGACAGCAGGACCCTGGGGCTGCTCTGAAGGAGGCTCCACCCTTGTAGAGGATGTTGGCTTCCACCTCAGAGCTGTCCCTGAAGCTAAAGCAGTGGTTCTCAATCAAGGGCTACTTTGCTCCCCGGGGGATAATTTCCACTGCCTTGAGACATTCTTGCTTGTCACATATGAGGGACTGGGGAGGGAGGTTAACTGCTAGTGGCACCTAGTAAGTAGAGACCAGGGATGCTGCCAAGCATCCCACAAACGCACAGGACAGCCCCACACAACAAAAATGGTCTGGCCGAAAATGTCAGTAGTGTCAAGGTTGAGAAATTCTGCTCTGAAGCAAGGGTTCTCGGCCCTGCGTGCACCTTAGAAACACCCAAGGCTTGGGCTCCAGCCTAGATCAATTAGAACAGAACCTCTGGGCTGGGGCCCAGGCATCGGCATTTTAAGAGTCTTCCCCAGGTGATTCTAATGTGAAGCCAGCCTTGGGAACCTTCTGACTAGAGCCTACTTTCTGGGGAAAGCTTCCAAGGATGGAGACGCACTAGCCCCGAAATCACCCAGGATAGTCTGCCTCAAACATTTTGCCCCACAGCCAGGCCCCGGGGCCTGCTGGTCATTTTGGCAAATCTGGCTGCAGCTCTCGTGAGGTACTTCAGAGCGCTGAGGGGACAGCAGAGGCCCTCTCTGCTCCCCCTTCCCTCCCCTGCCCATCTCTGAAGGGGGAGGGGTGCTGGTGAAGGAGAGGGGAGGGGCTGGGGAGCACAGCTGGGATTCCAATCACCTCCGACCACAAAAATCCATATCAAGCCATCGTTCCCCCTTCTCCCCCTTCCAAGCTGTGTTGTAGAGAGAAGCACCCCCTTCCTGAAAGCAACCCAGAGGCCCCAAGCTGATGTGGAAGGAGGGGCTCGGCGGTGTGGAAGTTGGGGAGGAGAGGCAGGAGCCCATGGCTTCCTGAGCTGGCCCTAGTTTGGGGAATGTGTGTGAAGGTCTCCACACCTCTTGAATCCAATCAACCCTGGGCCTAAGCGGGCCCCCTGTCCAGCGAAAGGAAGGAGCTGGGTAGGTGAGGAAAGGTGGGTTTCTCTGCCATGGGACAAACTTAACCCCTCCCTCTAAAATAGTGACTTCAGTGGGCAGACCCAGCCTGGCTCCCCCATTCCCTCCCCCAGATGGCATTAGGTATCCATAGCAGACTGTGGGCCTTCCTCGCCAGGGAGAGCCCCCGCCCACCTCCACTGCTCTCCCGGGCCAGGCAAGCCCTGATCCCAGCCTAGGCAATACCAGCCAATGCTGCTTAGCCACAGAATGCTAGGAAGAGGGGAGGCTGGAGAGAGCAGGCTTCCATGGAACACCCTGACCAGGAAGACTTCTCCAGCCCAGGAGCTGCTGGGATTCAAGATGGGAGAGGCCACAGTTCAGCCAGGGTTTGACAGTAAGCCTGCAAGAAAGTGAATAAGTTAAGCCAGATCTGGACTTCGGGGCCAATTCCTGAGGCCTAAATTGGGAAGCCATTTCCAGAGGGCCGGAGCGGAGGCACCAACAGAATGAAGCTGAGAGGCAGATTCGTGCTGCACAGAGTTACCCCTGGAAGGAGATCTCTGAAAATGACAGGGGAGGCTCCCGAGAGCACTGGAGCGAGATGCTGACTGCCCTGATGTGGTGAGGGCAAAGGAAGGGGGATGGGAAGTGGCAGGCTGGTGACATTGGAGTAAGACCCTGAAGCGCAAGGGAGAAATTGCAGAAGACAGAGAAGAGTGATCAAGTGAGGACAAGTGGAGGCAAATGCCCAGAGGTTTGCTGTTTTGGGGAGCTGGCACATTGGGCCTTGTGGATAGAACACATGGTGTGAGCAGGCCAAGGATGACAGAGCCGGGGTGGGGGCCGGGCCTGCTTGGAGTCGGAAGGTCTGTGTATTCACCCGGATGAGAAACCTGACTTTATCCTGAAATCCATGGGGAGCTATGGATGTACTTGAAGCAGGGTAAGTGATATGATCTGATTTGACAGATGTAATATTTTTTCCCCTCACGGCTGGAGGCTGGATTGGGGCATGGGAGGGTCCAAGACCTGAAAACGAGGGACCATATGGAGGCCAATGCAATAGTCTGGGTGTAGGCCCATGAGGTTGATGACAGAAGGCATCAAAGGTGGCAGAGAGCCATTGTGGAGCTACACTACTTGAATGTCAGCGTGAGGAAGACTGTAAGCAAGTGAGTGAAACTCCCATCAGAGTTTCACTCACTTGCTTAAAGCATTCTAACAGCTCCTGACGGCTCTTAGAATAAAGTCTAAACTTCCAGTGACCTACAAGGCCCAGGTGCCCTGGTGCTTAGCCATTTCTCCAACTCCATCTCCTCCCAGGTACGCTATATGCAGCTTCCCTCAGTCCCCCCCACCACCACTAGCTGCACACTCTCCCTTACCCTTGCCCTTGGCACATGCTCCTCTCCACCTGGAATGCTCCAGTGTGCCCTCCCTGCCACCCCTCCCCCAGCCCGACAACCCCACATACTGGGCTCTGGCCTCCTCACTGATCAGGCCTCAGCTTTCTGGGAGGTCCTCCACAATCCCCACTCCTCTTACAGACTCCCTCAATCCCCTGGGCTGCTCTCATCCTCAGTCCTTAGTAACCTGGACAGGGATTTTTCTGTCAGCTGTAGAAAGGCAGGGAGCACAATCACTTGTTCACCCCTGTCTCCCAGCTCCGTGCCCAGCACTGGCATGTGGTCAATGATCACCGGAGGAAGGAAGGAGAGAGGCACGTCGAGAATGACGCACAGCTGACGGAAGGTGACATTACTCCTGGAGACATAGGATGGATTTTATCTTCGGAGCTGGGGAGAGATGAGCTTAGATTAGGCCCAGTTGAGCTGGAGGTATGGGAGGTCATTCCAGAGGACATATCGAGTCAGCTGTCAAGTCTGTGGGCCTGGAGCTCAAGGAGCAGCTTGGACTGGCCCGGTCTGACGTGAGGTGAGAGCTGAAGCTGTGGGAATGAATTTGAAACTTGATGTTTCTGACTCCTAAGTAAACAGCCAGCCAAGAACCAGTATGTTTTGAAACACTGCTGGCCAAGGACGGGACAGGAAGAGGTGGAGGGAGGCGGCGGGAGGTGGCACCCTCCCCTGGTGGGGTTGAGGGGATCCCTCCTCTGGAAAGACCCTGGCTGTCACACAGCTCCTCTGGGAGAGAGGGCCCTGGCTGGAGGCCCTGGCTTGGGAAGGAGGGCTGGACAGAATAAAGGTCTCCCTGGCCAATCTGTGCCTTGTCCCTGACAGGTGGCCCCAGTGCTCCCTGGGTCCTTTCCCTGGCTGGAGCCTGTGGACCTCGGTTTGCTGTGGGTCCCCCATCTCCACGGACTCACCGACATCCCTTCTACACTGCCTCCCCCTTGCCCTAGGCGGCCTCTGTAACTCAATGCTCCTGCTCCTTCCTTAGCTGGGCCTAGGAACCTTGCCAAACATTGTGCTTCCTGGCCTGAGGATGACTCAGCCTTCCCTCCCAGCACCACCCCCAGCCCCTGAGCCATGCCATAGGCAGAGCAGGGAGAGGAGGTGGGGGGCAGCCTGACTCGAGGAGCTGGGTAGGCAGGCCTAGGCCCCTGTTCCTAGTGCCAGCCAGGTAGCATCCACAGGGGCTGGGAGTACTGCAGGCAAGGTGTCAGGGCTGGGGATCAGTGGGAGGCCTGGCAGGCTGGCATCAACAGTCAGACATGACAATACCCTAGGAACCAGCCCATCAGTAGGTACCTATTCCATTTCAAGCTCAAACCCTGTTTGCAGCAGGCCAGACCTTCTCACTTATAGCCTTAGAGTTTTCCACTGAAAGTGGAGGGGCCACTCAAGTGTTCTACGGACCACAGACCTGACCTAAAATCCCGATGCCAACTCTTCCATGCTGAGTGGCCTTGGACAAGCAAGTCACTTTGCCTGAACGAGCCTCAGTTTGCTCATCTATACAATGGAGAGAAGAAGAATACCCTCCTCCCAGGGCTGTTGGGAGGATGAAATGGAGGAACAAGTTGAAAGCACTCTGTAAACAGTCAAGGGCTGTAACAGAAGGGGTGTTATATTTATCTACATGGTTAAGATGGAGAAGAAGAAACAGGTGGCTCTCTGCTTTTCTGTCATCCGGGGGCACATTCCCCAGGCCTTTCCACTTGATACTATGGGATTCCTTGAGGCCTCGGCCCATGGAAGGTCAGGACTCAGAACGGTGGTTGCATATTTTGCTGGCGGACCTTCAGCAAGTGACTTGACTTTTCTGAGCCTTAGTGAGCTGTGTACAGAGGGGCAGAGAAAGGGAGAATTTCTCTGCTCACTCCCCTCCCAAACTCTCTCTCTCTCTCCCTGTGGCTGGTGTGATCAAAGAAGAGGTTCACACAGAGGTGAGGCCCAAAGGCCCAGCACCCTTTCCAGATGTGCAGAAGAAATGTGGACATGTGGAAGGCAGGGCCAGGGCTGGCCTGTGTGTGTGATCAAAGGCACAGCATTGGGTGGGGCAGGGGGTGGGGGGTGAGTTCTTTGCATTGCTGAGGGTTTAGTGCTTTCTCTTGGTTGCCTGGATGCCTCGATGTTGCCCCCTCCCCAGTGTTCACCGGGGGCCTGTGCCTGTAGCCCCCACTCAGGCCTAGTGTGAGCGAAGGGGACGCTGATCACCTGGCTAGTGAACGCTTGGCGGGTCACTTGCTTGGCCAGCTGTCAGAGCCCTTCCAGGCTGACTGCCACCTTACCTAGCTGTTGTGTGTGTACCCATGGGCCACGAGCTTCCTGGACTCACTGTTGGAGGACTGCCCTGCCAGCAAGCTGCCCGTGGCCTGGCTATGTGAGGCATCCCACTGTCCCACCGCCTGGCACTCGCCAGCTTCCAGCGTGTGTGAGAAACGGCCTGTGCTGTGGGTGGGTCTGAATCTCTCAGACTCCTGGCTCAGGGCAGCAACTCCTGTGTGGCAGTGTGGGCGCGTGCAAGCCTGTGTCCTGGGCCAGAGGAGGAAGAACTCAGCTCTGCAGCCCCTGCGGCCTCCTCCAAGAGCAGGGAGATGATAATAGAAATAGTGGCTTTGTTCTGGAGGACAGGAGGAAAGATGTAGGCCCTCCTGAGCCCACTCCAGTACCCCAAGGTCTCTGACTGCCGAGTCAGCCAGGAAACGTGCCTTCTAAACAATGCCCGGGCCAGCCTGTCCCGAGCCCTACTTCCCATCCTTGGTGGGAGTCCTGGGGAAGACGCCTCTGAACCATTGTTCCCAGGGACAGCTCACCAGGGTCAGGTCTAGGCCAGGATGGTATCCTGAGCCCTCACATCCTGGGATGAGGCACATGATGTCTCCTCCAGGCTTTGTTCTTGGCTGGGCAGACAGCCACTCAGGATGCCATGTTTCGCTGGGGTGAGGGCTTGGGGTAGACAGTGCTCCTTTTGCTTTCCCTTGGGAAGAGTTTATGGGGGTACACTGAGGAAGAGAGCAGACACTTGGCCCAGGATCATAGTGGAGTTGGAATGGCACCACAAAATGGGAGAAGGCCCAAAGTGTGCATAGTTGCCCTTCAGAGTCCTGGCTCCGTGGGGACAGGGACTTTGTTTTGTTCTGAGCTGTATCCTCAGTGACTAGAACAATGCCTGGCACATAGCAAGCTCTCAAGCAATATCTATGACTGCATGAACCCCTCTGCTTTCCCATCTGGTGCTCCACCCTCATGACTGAAGGCTGCTGAGGCTCAGAGTACTCTGGAATCACAGTTCAGTCTACCTCACTTCCCAGCCAGATGACCTCAAGACTCAGTTTCTTTATCTGTAAAATGGAGATAGCTATTCTCACCTCCGAGTTGCTAGGAGGATTTTTTGAGATAGCTTTGGGAGCTTTCCTGGCCCATAGTATATGCTCCTTAAAGGTGAGTTCTCACCCCCTTTCTTCTCTCTGAGTCTTCTCTCGTCCAGGCAAAACAACCCAGCAACCTCAGGCATTCCTTATTGTCTCATTTTTGAGCCTCTCAACAAGCCCTGTCATGTGTGGTGGTGTCTATATCCCCATCTTACAGATATGGAAACTGAGGCCCAGTGAGAGAGAGATTCTGGTCACATAGTAAGTGCTAGAGGCAGGATTTGAACACCATTCTGTCTGGCTCCTTGCCTTTTTCTCTAATGTAATATTTGACTCTTACCACTCACAATAGCGTAGGTCTGACATTCTTAGCTGTGTGACCTCGGGCCCCTCGCTACATCTCCATAAGCCTCGGTTTCTTCAGCTGTCCAATGGGAATAATTATCCTGACTGCCCGAAACCTTGATGACGATCCAGGGCAGTTGGCCGTATCAGCCGTGCTTCGCCTGCCCCCTGCTTCTCTCCCAGTAACTGACAGACGCCGAGCCTCTGACCGCCATCCTCTCCAGGCATTCCTGGCAAGGCGGCTGGAACTCCAGCCCTTTCGCTCTTTCCAGGAAACATATCTGAATGCAAGTGAGCGAGAGGGACGTTATTAGAGGGATAACATTGGGTCAACTCTAGTTTATTAAAATAGCCATAAATCATTTTTAAGGCTATTATTAGCAACAAATGACTTTCGACACACTGTGCAACTGATTGTGACACACCAGTGGGTCATGGTCACAGCGCCTCAGGGAGAATGGCTGGTGTTTCTGGTAGGTCTTTTGCAACCATTTAAGTCCTATGGAAATGCAAGTAATAATTAGTATTGTTATATTACCATTGTTCCTATTCTGGAAGGGCATGTGGTACAGATTAAGACCATGGGTTCAGGAGCCAAACTGATCGAGTTCAAAGACGGGCTCTGCCTTTCCAGCTGTATGACATTGGGCTAGTTGCTTAAGTTCTCTGTGCCTCATTTTCCCCATCTAACAAATGGGGATAATAAGAGTAGTGTCTACTTCCCAAGGTTGTTTGAGGATCAGCTGAGATCATGTAAATAAAGCGGTTAGTACAGTGTTTAGTTCAAGGGTCAGCAAGCTACAACCTGCAGGCCACATCTGGCTCTCTGCTTGCTTTTCACAAATAAAGTTTTATTGGAACCCAGCCAGGTTAATTTGTTTACCCATTGTCTCTGTTTGCTTTTGTGCTACAACAGCAGAGCTGAGTAGTTGCAACAGAGATTGTATTCCCTGGTCCCTTACAGAAAATATGTGCCAACCTCTGTGCTAGTTCATAGAGGAATTGCTCACTAAATGTGAGCTGTTATTATTTCAGTACACTTCCTTCTTCTATTTTTTTAACCAGGTGATCAAATGTTTATTTTAATTCTCACAAAATACTATAGAAATGAACCCAAACTAAACAGATATGTACATGTACATATGTACAAAATTGTAAACTTCTGAAAAATAATCTATAAAGGTAGATGGTTAAAATAAAAAACAAACTTAAAAAGCTTTAAAACCAGTACTATGAAATTGTTTTTCTTCTAAAAGCCCATTCATTGTAAGAAAAAAAAATGGAGGTACAAGTCTAGAGAGGGTGTCTAAGGCCACACAGCTAGGATGGTACAGGATTGGGTGTGGAAGCCAGGCCCATTGACTCCCAGTCCAGTGAACTTTCTAGTACATGACATTGACTAGAGATCCCCTATGCTTGGAGTCCTTGGGCTCAAAGTTCTTCCTTCAAGACATGGAAGGAGCTGGCTTAGCTCCCAGACCAAAGGGATGTCAGCTACGAAGCCAACCTCTCTCTCCCTGTGTCAGAGGCTCTGCCAGGTCAGCTGGCACAGAGCAGCTTCTTTGCCCCATGCGAGCCCATCAAGATCCTTCTCTGACTTTCTATACTTGAGTCCATTGCCCTGGTAGGCTGGGCTGGGGTGGCAGCCTTGCTGGGTGATTAATGTTTCTGTCCCATGCTCAAGACTCTTATCTGCTTGCTGGCCTTGCCCTTGCTCTTGTAATGGGCTGGTTTAGGCCATTTACATTTCCCTTGGTCTGCTCTCCTGTCCAATAGCAACTATGACATAATTGTGTTGCTCTCCCTTATCCTTAATCCTCTCAAACTGCCTAGTTATCTTTAATTTCCTGTCTGTTTCCCTTACTGGGGAGCTAAGTAGAGCGAAGCCATGCCAAAAGTGGTGGGATAGCACGAGAAAGCTGATAGATACTTGCCCAGGGTCCCTGGAGCCCAGAGAGGTAGCTTGGGCTCCAGAGCCTGTGAAGGCTGGCAGGACACAGTACATCCCAGTTTGGGCTGCCTTTGTTAACAAGTATAACTCATTGGTGGGGCAGGAATGGAAGACCTCTGAGGTCCTTTCCTCCTAGCTTGCGCAGTCTGCGAGTCTTCAGATTTCATTTCAGTGGGTTCAGTAACCACTAGCCTCTCCACCTCCCCTCGGTACCTATATCACGTACTATTCCCGTCTCCTCTGTCTGCCTTGGGTCTCAGGGCCCCAGGAGTGGCAGGCCCGGGACTAATTCTAGCTAGAGCGAGCATGTGTGTGTGCATGTGTGCATGCACACATGTATATGCAGGCTCATGCATGTTCCTTTGACACCATGGACTCCTTTGACACGGGGTCTGGCATATGGTAGGCACTCAGGACTGTTCATTTTCTTCCTCTCGGGTGACTACAGTGCTTGATGTTGGGCAGAGCTACTTGGGTGGGCACGCAGTAGATATTCAATCAGTGTTTATCAAATGAGTAGGTTGAACAGGTGTGTTCTTCCTGGGGATGGGTTCTGTGTGTGTGTGTATAGTGTATGAAATGTGTGCACTTTGGGTATGGAGTGTGTGCTCTATGAGCATGTGTACCACATGTGTTTGACATGTGAGCAAGAGGATGTGGCGTGCTGTTGTGTAGGTCTACACAGGAGTGGGTGCAGGCAGGAGAGTGCGGTAGCTTGGAGTTCAAGGCACAGGCTCTGAAGTCAGACAGACCTGGGTTGGAATCCCAGCTCTACGCTTTTTGTATGGTGGTACATGGGTTCCCGAATTTATCTAAGTCCCAGTTTCATCTGTAGAAAGAGGGGGTACAAATTCCAAACCCACAAGGACATAGCAGGAAATGTGTGAAAGTAGACAAAAGCCCTAGCACATGATCTAGCCCATGGTGAGTGTACAAGATGATGATGATGATAATTGGTATGTGGAGAGCTTGGCTGTCAGGGGCATCTGTGCTCTGTGGGGAGTGTGAGCATGTGCATGTACGTGCCAGTGTGGGGCCGAGTGTGTGAAGGAAGACCCGATAGGAGAGGCCGGAGGTGTTGGGCAGACCCTGGGGATGTCCCCCTGGAAGGAAGCAGGAACAAAGGCCACATGCACAGAGAGAAGCCTAGACTTGGGTGCATGGAGCTGATGACTTAAGAAGCCTCTTCCCCTCTCAGCATCAGGATTCATGGCATGAAAGTGGGCAAAGGACAGTTTATCCAGCGATTCAAGAAACAGCCCTCAACAGGGCAGCCTGTTAGCTTAAGAAACAGTCTCTTCCAGGATGCTATGTGGTCCTCTCCCAATGCATTTCAAAGCCCTGCCTGTCCAGCAGAGGATAAGAGAAAGCTGGGAAGATGGAGAAGAAACAGCAGGGAGCTAAGGAGCAGATGCTGGGAGGCAGGCTGGAGGGGAGACTGGGAATGGTGCCAGGTGTGCAGGCAGTAGTGGGAGAAGGGGTTGAGAGAGGAGGGGGTATTAGAAGAAGGGAGAGAACAGGAGGCTCTGGACGGCAGGGGAAGGAAGAGGAAAGCAATGGCACTGGGAAAGCCACCTCCTCCCTCTCCTTGGGTCTAGTGGAATCTCCTTTAGGCTGGGTGTTGCAGCCTCTCAGTGAATCACAGAGGCTGGTCCTAGGGCCGTTCCATGCTCCAGTGACATGGCATTTTCATCCTACCCCTATGCCCTGTCCTTTGGCTTCTGTCTCTCAGGCCTGGCCTGGCCCTGGTCACTTTTGAGGCTCAGCTGGGGCTGACTTTTCATGTACTCTGGGAGTTGGTGGCTGGCTGCCCTTACCATCTGCTACTGTAGAGCTGAAGTCCTATCCTGCTTCCTTCACTCTCCAGGATAGAGCTGCACCCCTGAATGGGGACACTTCTCTGGCCACAGTTCAGATGGACATTTGGGGACTTCAAAATTCCTACACTTTTGTTCTCTGTCCTTATGCTCTTTACTTTCTGCCTGAGTACCTACCAATTGTCTATGGGTCCTTGAAGGCATGAACCACAATAATATATTTCATTAATGATAAAAATGGTGGTGGTGGCGATCATAATATTACTGCCAATGAATATAGTGACAGTGTCAATGGTGGCAAGGAAGGTGTTAATAATAATAGCGTTGACAGTGATGGCGGTGATGAAGGTAAAGGTAGGAAGGACAATAGAGGTGGTGATGATAGAGGTGATGATGGTGATGGCACATGTGGTAATGGCAATGGTGTTAATAGACTTGGTAATGGTGATTGAGGTAGTGATAATGATGAAGGTGGTGGTGGTTGTTAGAGATAGAAATGGTGATGAGGAAGAGGATGAGGGTGATGATGGTTGAAGTGGTAATGTTAGTGATGATGATGGAAGTGGAGATAGTAATGTGGAGGTAGTGATAATGGTGGGGAAGGTGGTGATGATGGTAGATGTGGTGCTTGTGATATTAGAGGTGGTGATGGCGGTGACTGATGGAGGAGTTAGTGATGTTGAGACTAATGGTGGAAGCAGTGGTCGTGAAGGTGGTAGTGGAGGTGATGGTGAGGATGGTGATGTTGATGGTTGTGATAGCAATAAACATGGCAATGGGGGTGGAGATGGTGGTGGCAGTGGTGATGGTGATGGTGATGAAGAGTGGAGCAACTGACAGTGATGACGGTGATGACATTTATGATAGCCAAGAGTCCAGTAGGTCTACTCACAAGGTCTAATGTTTTTTACATTATTCTGGACTTTTCTTCCAATACCCTCCATCTTAGCTCTACCTTACTTTCCATTGAAATTCTGGAGAATTTGAAAATTGGGCCAACCAGTAAAGATGCTGTACAGCTGTTGGTTTCAAGAAGAGTAGCTGGGTCCCCCAGTCTCGTTTGTTGTTGGGAGAGTCATCATTCAGGCAGTGACTTTCCCCATTTCCACTAAATTCAAAACAGCAAGGACTTGGCATCATGGGCTAAAGTTAGGTATTATGAAGAGCATCCTAACAGTGAGGAATGCCACGCTGAAAATTTACCCAAGGAAGCCTATGGAATGTCCTAGCTTTGAGATAGTGCAAAACAAGAGAGAGACCCCCATTGGTCTACACGAATCATGCCTAAAGGTGGGGCGGAAGAGATCTCTGTAGGTCAGGACCAACTTCAAGAGTCTGATTCTTTGGCTTACTAGGCAGGGAATGGAGATGGATTTGTCTATTGAACCCTGGAGTTCCATCTCTGAAGCAAATGATTAAGAGATGAGAAGAGGAGGTTTGGGAAAGGAGGAAGCAATGTAATCTGGTGGTTTACAGAAATGTTGGCATATTCTCGTCCAGATTCCTTGTGGTTCTGAGTGGGAGGTGACCCAGGATGTGGGCCTCTGTGGCACTGCCTTCAGGCCTGCAACTGCCAAGAGGCCGCCCTTCAGGACCATGGTTCCCATACCCCAGCCAGGCTGTGGTAAGAAGGAGGGAGAGGAAGGAAAGAGGGAGGGACAATGTTCACAGTTCCCAGGAGGAATCTGCTTTCTCCCACAGACTCTTGGAGCTCTTACGTCCCCCACAGTTTTCCTTTCCCCTCCCTCCTCTCAGTTCCCTGATTTCTGAAGGCAGTTCACTGAAGCCCATGAGGGATAAGCTTCCTGTAGCAACTGGATGGGTACCAAGGCAATGGTCAATGCCAGGGTAAGAGGGCACAGAATGTTGCCCAAATAGCGTGGGCTTTAGAATCAGAACAAGGGCCAAGTCATAACTTCATTACTTAATCACTGTGTGACTTTAGACCTAGTGGTGCCACTCTCTGAGCCTTACTGTAAAATGAGGACCTACCTCCCAGAGTTTTATAAGGATTAAATGAGATAATATATGTAAGGTACCTAAGATTCTACTTGGCACCTAGTGGATGTTCAAGAAGCATTTGTTTTCTTTCCCTGTTCCCTCATCCCTTTTCGAAGGGGAGAGAGTAGGCATGGCCTAATCCACTTCCAGGCTCCCTGAGAACATACCCTTCTCATCTAGTTTTGCCATCTGAGCCTCCTCCTCACATTCCCCATGAGACTGGGAAAGTCTACAGTAGGTTAAAGGGGCAGGCACCCCTTCCAGCCTGGGTGCTAGGTTTGGAGTCAGAGGACTTGCTAGTGGCGTGACTTTGATCATTGCTTAGCTTCTCTGGGCCTCAGTTTCCTCATCTGAAAATAGAGGTAATAATTCCTGCTCTGCTGGCCTCGCAGGGTTTTAATGAGACTCAAATGAGATCATGCTTTGGGAAATGCAAAGTGTTGGATACATGTGGGGGTTATTAGCTTAGTCTGGGATGGCAAGAGGGGAGGATTAGTCCCTAGAGACTGGGTTAGTGCTCCACTCAGAGGTTTTTTCCCCTCGGGGATACCAGGGCCAAAGTATTCAAGGGCTCAGGGGTGGCTGGGGACATAAAATTGGAATCTAGTCATGAGGCCATCCGTGTTCAGCTTGGGTAAAGTGGGACAGGGGGTGCTCATTTATGTCCCTTGGCATAAGTCACAGGTAAATATGTCAATTATGGGGTTTGAGTCAACTGCCTGGGGATGTCTTGAGCCAGGTGACAATCCCAAAAAGCCAAAGGCCTCCCTCTATTCCTTCCTCCCACCCTCTGGCTCTACTGAGGTCAGAACTTGACCAGTATCTGAAATTGCCAGTCCTTCCCCACCTGCCACAGGAAACCATGGGCCAGGCCTTCGGAGTGACCTAGAGTCAGAGTAGGGCTTTGGCTGCATTGGGAGCTCTGATGGGGTGCAGTCCTTTGCAGTACCCTCTGCCTGCATGACTGTGAGCCCAGTGTTGGTGGCATGACAGCCCTCACCATGGTCTTCTTTCTCCCATGTGTACTTCCCCCTTGCTTCCCTCATCAACAGCCCACTCTTCTTTCTCTCAACAATGCCCGACTCCTTCACACTTTCAGGTCTCATCAGTGGGTCCTCTTCTTCCCGACCAATGTCTAATTCTCCACTCTCACTTCTGGGCAGTAAGGGTGCCCGTGCCTGACACATGCCCCAGTCTGATGACATAGCCTCCAAGTACATTTCTACATTCCTCTATCCTTTGTTCCCTGTGTACCCCACCCTCAGCCTCTTGCTCTTCTTTGAAAGCCTCATTTCCAAGCCCCTGCCTCTCACTTCCCTGAGGACAGGCTAGAGGGGCATGGAGGCTCTCCTTCCAACCCGTCTCCCCTCCACCAGTCTTCCTGTCTTTCCACCATAGCATCTCCTCTCACCTCCTGAATCAGCTTCTGTCTCAGGCCCCTGCTGCTGCAGAGGCATCCTTGTGCTCCTCCCACCACGAGCAACCTGAACGCGGGACGCCCCCTCACCCCAAGTCAGCTTGGGTCCTGCCTGGCCCCCACCAACAAAGCTCAGTCCAGTTGGTCCCTCCCTGTGAGTGTACCACGGCAGTCAGCTGCTGACTGCCATTCATTGGTGGGGACCACTACCAGCCACCCCTGGAGCCAGAGTTCAAATGTGGACCTCCTAGCCTGTGTTTGATCAGCTGAGGCCAAATCCGCAACCTTCTAGGAAATGGGGCCCACCAGCTCTTCTGTGTTCTGGAGCCAGTGTCCTAAGGCAGGCCTAGCATGGCCCAGTGGCCAAGACATGGGGAGGGAGGGAGGGCGAGGGGAGAAAAGCTCTTTTTCTCTTTTCAGTGTGTGTGTGTGTGTGTGTGTGTGAGATGAGCGGGGGTGGTGGTAATGTATGTATTGTGTCACTGTGTCAGAAAGTGCTGGGTGCCACAGGGGTGTTTGTTGGTTTGTCACTGTGCTGTACAAGTGCCAAGCACTTACTCTGTGTGCTGTGTGCCAGAGGTTGGAGGGCTGCCACGCTGTGGGTGTGGTGTGTCAGGTGTCGTTATGTCCTGTGTGTGCTCATGCTGTGGCTGAGATGCATGCTGGGCCAGTGGTCTGGGGTCTGGTGGGTGTTCTCATGGGTGTGTTATCTCACTAGGTGGCGGTGCTGTGGGGGGTTGCCTCACACTTGGCTTCTTGGAGACTTGGGTGTCACGGTGCTGGTGTGTAGTGGGGCTGTGTGTTACTAGGTGTTTGTGTCTGTTGGGAGGCTGTGACCTGTGTGGTGTGAGGTTCATAAACCCCAAACCCAGTTCCCAGTGCCTGTAGCTCAGATCCGGGAGTCTCCAATTTCAGGTGAATCGGGACCAAATTCTTGTATAAGTTGTCCCACTTCCCACTCCACTCCTGCCCTGTAGGTCAGGTCATCCTGCAGTTCCTGCGGTTTAAACCAAACCATCAACTGAAGTTCCCTGAATACTCGGCTTCTGATGACCAGAGTGGGAGGAGGTAGAGGAGAAGCAGTGGGAAGAGGAGGAGTGGGAGGGGGAGGAGGGGAGAGCGGAGAAGCAGGAGGAAAGGAGGAAAAAAAAAAGAAGGAGGGGAAAGAGGAAGAGAAAGAGGGGAAAGAGGAATAGGAGGAGAGGAAGCGTGGAGCATGAGAGCCAATCGGAGGGCTTGCCTGAGCCCTGCGACGCTCTTTTAGGCCCTGGAGATGCAGTAAATCCAAGTGAGGTCAGCACTCAGAAGGCCAAGTTCATGGGGTTGTGGGAGAGTCAGTCAGGCGGACCTGGTTTAATCTGGGGGAGCAGGAAAGATGTTCAAGAGGAAGAGATGTTTGGGCTGATGTCTGAAGTTGTGATGTGTGAAATCTGCTCTGGGTTTCTGATTCCAGCACTTGGGAACATTTTCACTTACTTTCTTGGTTACCCAGGCTCAAGCTAAGGGGGTTATCTTTGGATGATTCCTCTTCCCCCACATCCAATCAAGTTGGCAGATGTTGCAATGGCTCGTGCATTTAACGGTTCGCTCGACAAATCGTCATGGAGCCTGGACTCTGTTAGGCTCCATGCCCGGCCTCAGGAAGCCAGCCATGAGCAAACGGGACCAGCTTCCTGCCCGCATGGGTCCCACCTTCTCCACACGGCCCTCTCTGCCACTGCTCTGTGTCAGGCCCCAGGCAGGACTCTGGCAGCCTCTTCACTTCTCTCCTGCCTCTAGGTTCACCCATCTGGCCCATGTCCTCACTGCAGCCAAGGGAGCTTGAAAAAGCTGTGTTCATTCAGGGAAGTTCATTGTGGTCCTACTGCACGCCAGGTAGAGTTTTAGACACTTGGGATATATCAGTGAACAAAACCAAGTTCCCTCACAGAGCTAACAGTGGAGCAGGAAGAGATGAACAACAAGCACTAATATAATAAGTAAATTATATGACATGTTATAAGCTGGTACATATTTTGGAAAAATCAAAGTAGAAAAGTACTAAGGATTGGGGATGCTAGAGTGAGGGGCAGGATGCAGAATTACTTAAGGTGGTCATGGTAGGCCTCATCTAGAAGGTGATATTTGAGCAAAGACTTCAAGGAGGTAAGAGAATTAGCCATCTAGCTATCTGGGAGAAGATCGTTCTGGACAGAGGGAACAGTCAGTGCAAAGGCTGTGAGGTGGGAGTGTGCCTGGCATGGTTCGGGTATAGCCAGGAGACCAGTGTGGCTGAAGTCCAGTGAACGAGGGGCTGGAGATGCTGTGGGTCGGATTGCATGAGGTTTGGAGGCCAGTGTAGGGATGATAGCTTTTACTCTGAGTGAGATGGGGAGCCTTGGGAGGATCTCAAGCTATGTTGTAAGGGGATCTTCATGGGCTCCTTAGTGGGGGAGTCTGGAGGGTGCAGGGGCATAGGCAGGGAACCAGTCAGGAGGCTACCGCAGTGATCCAGGCAAGCTCAAACAGATCGAATGGCAGAGGAGCTAGGATGATGGGTTTTGTGTGCTCTAAAAATCTGGGCAGGTAGGCAGGGGCCATGGAGGTGTCATCATTGCTGGCAAGCAGAGGGGTGGCCACAGAAAAGTCAGACAGGCAGACAGACGTAAGCTGGCCACCGAACACATGCAGGGGCACGGGGAGCCCTAAGATGTGCATGGAGTCCTTTCTGCTCAGGCCAAGCAGCTAACCCCACCCCAGCCCTCAAATCATCCAGTAATGCTGGGCCAGGTGCAGGCTGAACATATAGACTCATCCTAGAGCTTATGGAGCCCTTGCTAAGCCACTGTCTTACATACTCCTTCCACAATGCTGTGCAGTAGATGTTTGCATCCCCATTTTACAACAGTAGCAATAGCTGCAGCTTGCATGTTGCTTACTATAATGCAGACACTTATTCTCAGAGCTTTATGAGCAGCATTTGACCCTCACGACCATCCTATGAGATAGATATTGTTATCATCCCCCTTATACATGTGATGAAATTGAGGCACAGGAGAGGTCAAATAACTTGCCCAAGGTCACACAGTTGATAACAGACAGAGCTGGCATTTAAACTGAAGCATCCTGGCTCCAGAGTTTGCACTCTTAACCCCTATGCTGATAGGAAAACAAAACTCAGAGACATGAACGACTTCCCAAGGTTATACAGCAAGTTTGTGGTGAAGTTCATATTTGCGCCAACACACCTGACTCACAGCCCAGTGATTCCTCTGACATGTCCCACGTTTCCCCAGCTTTCCACCCTAGCACTCCAAGCTCACACAGGTTCTGAAGGTCGGCTATTGTCTTTAGATTTTATCTTCATTTTTTTAAAATGTTCTTTTGCCTCATCCCCTCCCCCACTTGCATGTTTCCGAGTAGAAACTTGGCGCTTTCACACCAGCCCATGTCCTGAATGGCAGAGGCCAGGAAAGGAGACTGAGCTGCCGACAAGTGGGTGGCATTTGCTGGAGGCATTTTTCCATTCAGTAAGCGTCTTCATCCCTCAAAGGCTAAAGGAGAGATCTGAGCAAAGAGTGCTGTGGGCTGGGCTGGAACAATCCCTCCCAAGCCTCCCCGAAAGGTACACCCATGTTTGTGGTTGTTCACAAATATGTGTGCCTGTGTTCTCACACATACGTCTGGACGAACGAGGTGTGGGGAGGACAGCGTTTGTAGGAGCTTCTGTGTGTATCTGTCTGGGCGTGTTTGTATTTACTGATGTCTGTGTGTGTGTAAAACTGCGGTGGGGTGGGGAGTGAGTACATGTGAGCATGCGTGTGCCCGATGCACGATGGGAGTGTGCTGGGTGTGTGCATGTGTCTGTGAGTGGGGATGGGTGTGTGAGGTTCTGGAGCACGGGCTAACCTCTGGGCCCTTCTGCTGATCCAGCTGGCCTCAGCCTGCCCTGCCCAAGTTGGGCACACCTGTTGGCCCAGTTCTGCAGCCCACATCCGAGATCGCCTGCCTCTCTGCTGCAGCTTCAGTCTCCTTGTCACTCCCACCCGGTTCGCAGCCTCTCCCTCAAGACCATTGTAAGAGAGGTAAGCACGCACTAGTCCAGGACCCTGAGACCTGGCATGATGGTGTTCCTAGGGGCCTGGGATCAGGCAGAGGCTGCTACCATCAGAACAAGAAGGGATATTCATATCGAAGCACTGTGACAACTCCACTTTCCCCACGGCACAGATGGGGACTGTGTCTGTCGAAATGTAGTCAGGAAAACAGAAACCATCCTAGGTCTTTCAACAGAGGAAGTTTCATCCAGGGGTTTAATCGGGTAGCACAGACTCAGGAGTCAGACAGCCCAGCTTCAGGTCCTGGCTCTGCTGTTTACTTGCTGTTTGACTTGAGTAAGTTATTTAACCTCTCTGTGCCTCAGTGTCCTCATCTGGAAGCTAGGGATGATAATAGTGGTATGTAGCTCGCAGGCTCATGGGGAGATTAAATGAGCCCACGTATGTGAAAGTGTTCACAGCAGTGCCTGGCACAGAGTAAGTGCTGCATAAGTGCTGGGTGTTATTGGTAGTAGGATGGTGGCTGAGGAGTTGAGATGGACTTTCTGGGTCCCTAGGATTTGCCCCACCTTAAGAGCGTACTTTCTTCTCTCTGGATCTCTGCCTGTCCCAGCATCTGGTCAGGAAATCCTTACACACTGCCAGTATGATGGCAGAAAGAGGCAGTGGGCAGTATCTTGCCACTTGGATCTGAACTGGGGCCTCTCGCCCTCTTTTACCCAGAGTGCTCTTCATCAGCTTCCAGATGCACATGCACATCGGGATGCACATCAGAGGCTCAGCCCCATTCCAGGCATGGCCCCAGCCCTTTAATCCCAGCCCCTTGGAACATCCACACACACTGCACAGCTCGTGATTCACAAAGGACTCACCAGCCATTAGCTCATTTGGCAGACATGACAATCCTGGGAGATGGAGATTTTTAACCTTTTTCCTCCTTGACAGATGAAAGCTGAGTCTCAGAGAGGTTGGGCAACTTACCGAGGGGCACACAGCTAGTACATGGCAGAGCCAGGACGTGAACTCACAGCTGTCTGACCTGAGGCCCACATTCATAACCACTCTAAGCCATGAGGGTCGGTGGACGTGGTGTCTCCCACAGCAACCTAAGCTCCCTGGAACCTATGTCTGTTTGTCAATCGGTGTCCAGCAGTGCCTGGCAGAGTCGAGTACCCAATGGGGTACAGCCCAGAGGCCAAACTCAGCCTAGGTATAGGTTTTGCTTAGCTCGTACAATACTTCTAGGAAGTTTAAGATTAGTCATCAAGATTGCAAAATGGGATGATTTTATGTAAAAATCCCAATTTTCTGCTCCTTTCTAAAAATTCAGGAGCCCTGGCAACCCTGGGCTTGCATTCCAACATGGAAATAAGCGAGGAGCCACTGCTCTGGAAGATGGGGCACGTTGCCTCCATTTCACCCCAGCCCTGAGCACTCCCTGCTGGAGCTCCAGCTGCCATTCTGCAACCTGCTTGCCCCATGGCTTCCTGTCACTTGAATGGGCATCTGAGCCAATGCCTCCTGGGGCAGAGTGTGAGCCCTAGGGAAGGGCTGAGGGCCAAGGTGGCTGTCTACCCACATGAGCTCTCCAACATTAGCTATATATTCATCTATCCCCCAGCTCATTCACCCAGGCCTCTCTCTATCTCCACCCCATCTAGCACAGGACTTGAGACAGGGACACAGACACGATTTTTGCTCATAAATCAAGGGCTTTGGGATGGTAGAGGATAGGGGCATTTCCTCTGGCCAGAGTGAAATCGGGGGAAGCTTCCAGGAAGAGGCTGCATTTGAGCCTGGAAGGATAGGCAGGCTTTTGGATGAATGGAGATGGGAGCGGAAGGGAGGGTGGAGTTAGCAACACAAGTAACAAAGGCAAGGAGGTGACCGTGTCCATGTTGTGTGCTGGGACACTTGAATGGTTGAGTACAGCTGGGTCTTGGGGTGATGGAGGGGAGCAGCGGAAGAGGGGATGGGAACTAACATTTGCTGACCCTTCATTTCTGGAGATCCTAGTCCCTGCCTGGCACCCTGTGAGGGACACGCCTGCAGTAGCCCAGTTAGTTCTCACAGCAATCCTGTGAACCCGAGACTACAGAGGCAGTCATTATAAATGAGTGAATTGAGGTTCAGAGGTTGGGCCATTTGCCCCAAACCACACAACTAGTGGAAGAGCTGGAATTTCCCCCAGGTCCATGTTGAGAGACAGTGGGCTGGGGAGCCAGAGAAGGCTTTGAGCAGGGGAGTGGGAGGTGGCCCAGGGGATATGGGGGGGGGGGAAATCGCAGCCTCTTCCGCCTCCTCCCCCCACAGCTTACACTTTCCAAGCCTGTTGATCTCACCTCCTAAATAGGTCTCCATCCCCACTGCCTTGCCTTTTATCTAGACCCCCATTCCTCTCAGCTGGACCATGGCAGGAATCTTCCACCTAAGTCTCCCTGCTCACATTCTTTCTCTCTTCCCATCCACTCTCCGCCGTGGCCAGAGTGAACTTCCAAAGGGTCAGGACTGACTGTGTCACCCCCACCCCATGCTCACAGCCACTCATTTGCTGGGAACACTCCAAACAACTCCCTGTTGCCTGAAGGGTCTGCTTTCCCATCAGCTTCTGCCTCTGTCCTTTCACTCTTCCACGCATTTCAGTGCCCAGCTCACTCCTTACATCCTTTAGGACTCAGTTCAGGTGCTACTTTCTCCTGGGAGCTTGTGCTGACTTCTCTCCTCCCATAGCTGGTTTAGGCGCCCCCACCCTGGATTCTCAGAACTCTCTGGGCTCACCTCCACCGTGATCCTCCCCTGTGCACCCTGCAATAACAGTCCCTTCCTTCGCAGTCTCCTGCAAGACTGGCCTTCCTCCCTGGCAGGACCGAAGGCCGGTAGGGTGCAGTGGTTAAGAGCATGAACTCTGGACTCAGATTGCCTGGCTTTGAACACTGGAACTGCCATGTAGTAGATGTGGGCGCTTGACTAAGTCCCTTTGCCACTCTATGCCTCAGTTTCCTTCTATAAAATGCGGATTATAATAGCATCAACCTGGCTTTTGTGAGAAAGAAAGGAGAGAGTCCACATAAAGCACTTAGAACAGTGATCAGCTTACAGTAAGTGCTCAATAAACACAGCTATTAATTACTCATTTCTGTAGCCCCAGGGCTTGGCACCAAGTAGGAGTTTGGTGGCTTAATGGGGGGTCTGGAGACCATGGGTCAGGGGAGACTGGCCTTCTTGGAGGGAGGCCTTGCTGGAAGATGAGCCCCTTGCTAAGTGGCTGGAAAGGGGTTGGGGGCAGACGTGGCCCCCCGGGGAGCAACTTCAGAGCTAATGGCTGCTGCATGTGGCAGCTCCTATCTGGTCCAGTCGCCAGTCTCCCCCATCAATGTGGTTCTAATAGTCAGCTGACACCTCATTAGCCTAAGTCCAGGCCCAATTCTGCTGCTGCGCAGTGAGCGAGCAAGTCGCTGGGGGTCCAGAGGCTCGTTAGGGCCAGGCCTTCACCAGGGCCAGAGGGCCCACAACCGCTCAGGGCCCAGTCAATGTGTTTCCAATCAGCAATTAGTCTTTAATTAATGGGGCTGCAAAATGATTGTTTTCCCGTCTGAATGGTGGAGTGGGCAGGGAGCCGGCAGGAATGGCCATCTGGGGAATGTTAAGCTGGAGTTACAAGAGGAGACATAAAGAAAGGAACCAAACACCCCAATTTGGGCCCAAATCATGGCCCTGGGCAAGCTGAGTGGCACCCAGCCCAGTGGCAAATGAAAGACAGGCCTGGGCTCCTGGTGGCACCTGCTCTTGCCCAGGGTCCAGCGTCCCCAGTGGCTCTGGGGATGGCCAAGAAGATATTATGTGGGGCCTTAGTTTCCCCAGATGCACCACGAGGGGTACCTGCTGGTTCTCCAGGGGCCTTCACAGCTCTGGGGCACTGACGGAATTGCCCATGTCATACATCACTTAGTGGGAAAGCTGTTTCTCCCTCCTTGACATCCCAGCCAGGCCTCATCTCTAAAATGGTCATCACCATTTCTACCTCCTAGGCTCATTGGGGTGGAAAATAATCCTGTAAACTGAGAAGAGCTGTGCTGGGCCCCTGGGGCTTGGGACTGGGAAGCCAGCCATCAGCTCCTGGTGGTTCCTGTCCTGAGTGCCTCTGAGCCCGGTTCTCATATCCTCTACTCACACCAGCCAGAGGAAGGAAAGCGAATGAGGACAGAAGCCACTGTACGTATTAAGCGGCTGCTGAGTTTGTCTGCTGCACTATCCCACTGAAGCTTTGTTATAGCTCTCTGAGGCAGGGATTGTTTTTATTGCCCCCAGTTTACAGAAGAGGAACCTGGGCTACTGGGCAGTTTACTGAGTGAGCACTGAATCCAAAGAGGTTCCACTTTGGAGCCCAAGCACTTAACCACCAAATAAGGAGCAGCTTCTCTTTATTTTGGGAGGCCCCATCTTGGACAACAGTTTGACACCCTTCCCTGACATCTAGAACCACAGGCAAAGGACATCAGCCCTGGTTGAGCCGTTAGTGATAAACATATTCAGCCCTCCCACAGTGTGGATGAGGAAACTGAGACCCAGAGAGGGTAGGGATGTGTCCAGGACCATACTGTAGGCTCTTGACAGTTCTGGCCTTGAGACCCAGCTTACTGACTCCTAGGTCTGTTCAGTTGGAGCAAAGTCCCGTCCCTGGGGCTTTTCCCTCTCCCTCATCCCTGCTAGCCTGTTGATTCTGGCTCCTAGATATGCTGCTTATACATTAGCACCTCCCCATTCTCTCTGTGCCTTCCCTGGGGTCAAGTCTTCTCCTACTCCCCCTACCCAGAGTGGCTGCCTCAGCCCCCTCGATGGCTTTCAGATGAATCTTCCAAACGTACACCTCGGATCCTATTGCACACTTGCTCAGAAAGCCTCAGTGACTCCCTACGGTCTGCTGAATGAAGTACAAACTCCTCAGCCTGCCATACAGGGCTTTCTACATAAAGCTCGAATCCACTTTTCCAGCTTTGACTCCATTTTCCCATTAATAAATCTTATGCCTTAGTCAACCTGAACTCATCAAAGATTGGTTTCCTGCTCCATAGGATTATTGTGAGGATTAAATTAGTCACTCTATGTAAAGCCCTTGGAACAGTGCCTGGCACAGAGCAAGGGCCATATTAGCGTTGTTAAACAGATACAAAACCAATATGTGGACCTGCCTGATCTATGCCCATCTCCAGGCTTCTCTGCTCACTGGGTTACCTAAACCCTAACCCTAACCCTAACCTTTCCACCACTCTCTCTGCATAGCCAAACCCTACCCAGGCTTCAAGGCTTTCAGCTGTCCCATGTTACTTCCTCCAGGAAGGCTTTCCTGATGTCCTCTGCCCTGGAATCCCACTGGCATTCTCTTCATCCTCTCCCATGGCTGCCTAGTCAGTCTTTTATTAGCAATTGGTGTGTGAATATGCTCTTGAGTAGCCTCGAAGCAACTCAAGGGTAGGTGTTATGGTGTAGGGAACAGAGTGCAGGTGTGGGCATCAGACTGACTAGCACTTAAATCTCAGCCCTGCCAAGTTCCAGCTGTGTGACCTTGAACCTTAGCCTCTCTAAACCTCAGTTTCCTCAGCAGTAAAATAGTCCTTACCTGACAGGGTGCTTTTGAAGGGTTTGGCCCAAGAGGGAGTGAACTCGCTGGCACACAGTGGGAGTTCAAATCTCTTACCCTTTTGTGCTGAGGAACTAGAAAGGAGCCCTGGCAGTTATGGGCTGAGACTTGGCTGCTTCTGGCCTGGGAGTTATTTCATAGGTGACTTGACCTCTTCCCATATCCTGAGGCCCAGGTGACTGAGCCCTTCCCCAGTCCTCTTCCCTAGTCCAGCCTTCAGCACTTACAGCAGTAACCTGAGCTGGTCACAAAAGCCAGCTGTCCTTGTGTTTCTTAAAATGATATTTGCCATTGACCGAGGAAGGGTGGCCACCCTGAGTCAGTGCCTTCTGGCAATTTCCTTCCAATCATCTTCATGGGAATCAGAGGGCAAAAACCCTGGGAATTCTCCATGGGTTCCAGCCCGCCTGCCAACCTCCAATGGCCTGCCCAGGCTGCTTCCTTGCTCAGCCTGTGGGCCAGCCCTGCTTGCATTCCCCACATCAAGGGAGCTGGAAGATGACCCCATGTCTGGCCTCACCTTCTGAGGATTCCCAGGTGGGCAGACTAGGAGCTGTGTAGAATGCCTAGGGAGGCAAGAGGCCTGGATGTTGTTCTCACACTGCCGATGACTGGCCATGAATACCGGGGCCAGTCCCTTCCTCTCTTTGACCTTCAGATTTTGAATTTCTACCATGACACAGTCCTGGCCTCCATGATCTCTTACCTGGATGACTGCACTAGCCCCTGACTCATCTCCCTGCTTCCACCCTTTCTCACCTCAGTCTACTCTCAATACAAAAGCCAGCAGGGTCCTGTTAAAACATATACCACATCCTGTCATGCCTCTGCTGAAAACCATCCCTTGGCTTCTTAACAGCCATAGTAAATTCCAAAGGTCTTATAGTGATCTATAGACACCAAATCATGGATTTCCACTCTTGGCTGCACATCAGAGCCATCTAGGGAGTTTTTTTTTTTTAAAAAAAAAAAAAAAAACTAATACCTGAGTCTCATCCCCAGAGGTTCTGGCTTAATTGGTCTGGGATGCAGTCTGGGTGTGGGAAGTTTAAAAAGCTCCCCAGATGAGTTTTGGTGAGAAGCACTGCCCATGTGATCAGTTTCCACCTCCCCCCTTACCTCTCTGACTTTATCTCTTACTCTCCCCCCATTCACCCTGCTCCAGAAACTGCCCTTGCTGTTCCTTAAACACTCAAGGAACACTTCCACCCAAGGGCCTTTGCACTTACTGCTCTGGCTGCTTGGGTTGCTTTATCTCCAGCTACCTGTGGAGCTACCTATGTCCAGCTCCCTCACTTTATTCAGATTCCTGCTTAGATGTCACCTTCTCAGAGAAGCTTTCCCTATTCACCCAAGCTAAAATAGCACCATCCATCACCACTATTACTCTCTGACCATTGCCCTGCCTCATTTTCCTTATAGCACTCATCACTATCAGGCATATTGTTTGTTTATTCATTTATTTATTTGTCTGTCTCCCTTCACTAAGATATCAGCTCCATGAGGGATAGTGTTTTGTTTTGTTTATTGCTGTATCTCCAGCATCTACAATAGTGCCTAGAACATAGTAGATGTTTTATAAATGTTTGTTAGATAAGTGAATGAATCAAAGCAGGGGAAAGGAAGCTTGGGAATTGGTCCCATATAGATTGGAATTTCCAGCTCAGTCTTTTCTAGCTCTGTAACCTTGGGCAAATCATTGAACCTCTCTGATCTTCAGTTTCCTCAGCTGTTAAATGGGCCTAGGAATGTCCACTTTATAGGGTTATCATTTAGACCGATTGCTTAAGCCAGGTGACTGGTCATTTGCTATTTTACCTACCTCCTAGCTTTCCCCTAACAATTGTTTAGCTTTTTACTTTGAAATGATCATAGAGTCACATTACAAAGACAGTACAGAGACGTTAGCAAGAATGGCAGAGTAAGGACTTCCAAAAAACCACTCCTCCATAGAAACAACCAAAACACTGGTCAAAACAGTCAGGATCAACTTTTTTACAACTGTGGAAATTAACCAAATGTTTTCAGCAATCCAGGGAGTGTTAATTGAAGAAAAGAAACTGAATCTTGGTAAGAACAGTGAAGTTTTTGGTATTATAACTTGCTTCATTCCTACCCGTGCTCCCCAGCTCTACAGTAGCCTCGAAGATGAACAGCCTGAAATCACAGTGAAAACCAGCAACCTGGCAACCACTGGAGAAGGAAGAATAGGATCGGAGCCTCATTCTCAGAGAATTGTCATTGTTTGACCTATCTGGTGGTTCACATGAAGACACCGCTTGCAAGCCTTGTCATTATTTAACCAGACTAAGAGTTCACCCAGTGCAAAGAGCTTTTTCCTCAGAAGTATTTGTTGAAAAAAATCAGTGGAAATCATTTAATTGTTTAATATCATAGCTATCTGAGGTAGTAGATAAGAGCTGGAACAAATGATAGGCTAACCAAAAAACTTAAAAGGAAAAGCTAAATAATGATATGCCCATAAGGGTCTTGGAAGAGCTCTCATATATTCTTGTAAATCTAGAAGGACACACAGGCTTTGCACCTGTTCCTGAAATAATTGAGAAGGTCCTAAACACTCACTTCTGGCTGACTTTGAAGCTCTGCACAAGCAGGAAGTGAAGGATAAGGTCGAGTTGTAAACCGCCTGGCTGAATATTGAAGATGTGCCCCCAACCTTGTGGCAAAGACTGGGAAATTTATTAGTTCCAGGCATTTAAGAAACTTTCTGTTTAATCATTAGCTGACCACTAAACAAGCAGAAACTTCACTGGCCACACATGTCAAAGAATACATACTTTCTGGAATTAGTTCCAGAAAACTCACTAAACAAGTGAACAGCAACAGCAACAAACCCTGATGACAAGGGAGAGTCTGATTTTTCATAGTTGCCATATCATATTATTTTAAATGTTCGGTTTTGAACAACAAAAAAATGAAACATGCAAAGAAACAAGTATGGTCTATAAACAGGAAAAAAAAGCAGTTCATAGAAACTGTCCCTGAGGAAGCCCAGACATTGCATTTACTAGACAAAGATTTTTATAATATGTCCAAAGAACTAAGGGAAATGAAGTCTAAATAATTAGAGAAAAATATAATAACAATGTCTCACCACATAGAGAATATAAAAATAGATACATTATATACAAGGACCAAATATAGGTTATAATAACTGAAATGAAATATTTACTAGGGGGTCAACTTCAGATTTAAGCAGGTAGAAGAAGGAATCAGCAAAGCTGAAGATAGGTGAATTAATGTTATTCAGTCTGAAGAAGAGAAAGAAAGAAGAATAATGAAAAGTGAACAGAGCCTCAGAGTTCTGTGGGAAACCAGCAAGCATATCAACATATTCATGATAGGAGTCCCAGAAAGATAATTGAGAGAGAAAGGGGCAGAAAGAATATTTGAAGAAATAATGGCTGAAAACTTCTCAAATTTGAGGAGGAACAATAATCTACACATCCAAGAAGCTTAATGAATCCAAGTAGGATAAACTCAAAGACATCCACACCTAGACACTTTGTAATCAAACAGTCAAAACACAAAGCCAAAGACAGAATCTCAAAAGCATCAAGAGACACGTGACTCATCACATAAAAGGAATTCTCAATAAAATTAAGAGCTGATATCTCATTAGAAATAATGGAGGCCAAAAGGGAGTAGGATAACATATACAAAGTACTGAAAGAAAAATGTTGCCAACCAAGAATTCTATATCCAACAAAACAATCCCTCAAAAAATGAAGTAAAAATTAAAATATTTTCAGATACACAAAAACTGAGAAAATCTATCTTTACCAGACCTGCCCTGTAAGAAATACTAAAGAGAATAATACAGGTGTTGATGAAAGGGCACTAGACAGTAACTTGAATCCACATGAAGACATAAGGAACACCAGTATTTTTTGTTTGCAATGTTTCTTCTCTCCCATCTGATTTAAAAGACAACTGCAAAAACCAATAATTATAAATCTGTGTTGATGGGTATACAATATATAATAGTGTAACTTGTATGACAATAAAAGCATAAAGGAAGGAGGAGGGAATGGAATTGTATAGAAGCAAAGATTTTGTATACTACTGAAATTAAGTTGTATTAACCTGAACTTGATTGTTATAACTAAGGTGTTTATTATAATCCCCAGGGCAACCAATAAGAAAATAACTAAAAAATATATATATAGTAAAAAAAAAGACAAAAAAGAGGATTAAAATGATACACCAGAAAATACCTATTTAACAAACAAAAAGGCAGCAATGGAGGAATAAAGGAACAAAAAGACATAATATATATATAAAAAAGTGGCACAATGGCAGATATAGATCCTACCATGTCAGTAATTACATTTAAACAAATGGATTCCATACTCTGATTAAAAGGGAGAGATTGGCAAAATGGATTTAAAAAAAAAACCCATGATCCAGCTATATATGCTGTATACAAGAGACAAACTTTAGAATCAGACAAAAATGGATTGAAAGTAAAAGAATGGAGAAAGATATACCATGCAAGCAGTAAGCAAAAGAGAGCTGGAATTGCTATACTAATATAAGACAAAACAGACTTTAAGACAACACTTGTTGCTAGAGATGCAGACTATTTTATAATGATAAAAGAGTGTCAACCCATCAAGAGAATATAACAATGATAAAAATATATGCACCCAAAAGCAGAATCCCAGAACACATGAAGCAAAAACTGACAGAATTGAAGGGAAAAATAATAGTTGGAGACTTCAATACCTTACTTTCCATAATGGATAGAACAAGACAGGAGATCAACATGGAGATAGAAGGCAACACTTTAAAGCAACTAGGCCTAAAGGTATCTATAGAACACTCTGCCCAGCAACAGCAGAATACACATTCTGCTCATATCTATGAAACATTCTCAACATAGGCTCTATGTTGGGTCATAGAAGAAGTCTCAAGAAATTTAGAAAAATTTAGATCATGCAAATTATATTCTCCAACCACAATAAAATGAAATTAGAAATAAATAGCAGAAAGAAGTTTGATGATACCTCAAATATATGAAAATTAAACAGCACACTCCTAAATAACCAAAAAGTCAAAGGAAAAATTACAAGGTAAACTAGAAAATATTTTGAGATAAATAAAAACAAAAACACAACATACCAAAACTTATGAGGTGCAGCTAATGTACTGCTTAAGGAAAAATTTATAAATGAAGATGGTTTTATATAAAAATAGTGATTTCAAATCAATAACCTAAACTTCCAACTTAAGAAACCAGATAAAGGGATAAAACTAAATCCAAAGTAAGTGGAAAGAAGGAAATAATAAACACTAGAGTAGAAATAAATAAAATAGAGAGTAGAAAAATGACAGAGAAAGTAAAAGGAACCAAAAATTAGTTCTTTGAGAAGATCAACAAAGTTGTCCAAACTTTAGCTAGACTGACCAAGAAAAAAAGTTGGAAATCTCAAATTACTAAAATTGGGAATGAAAGAGTGTACATTACTACAAACCTTACAGAAATAAAAATGATTATATGGTAATACTATGGGCAATTGTATTATAACAAATTAGAAAACCTAGAGGACAAATTGGACAAATTCCTACAAAGGCACAAACTACTGAAACTGACTCAAGAAAATCCTAAGGAACACACACACACACACACACACACACACACACAAAAGCTATTAGAGCTAATAATCAAGTTCAGCACAGTTGTAGTATACAAGATCAATATAAAAATTTTGTCTCTATGCACTTGGACTAAAAATTAAAAATAGAATTAAGAAAATGCTACTGTTCACAATAACATCAAAAAGAATAAGATATTTAGGAATCAATTTAACAAAAGATGTGTACGGTTGAACACTACAAAATATTGAATAAAATTAAGTCCTAAGTAAATGGAAAGACATCCCATGTTCATGGATGGGAAGACTTAATATTGTTAAGATGCCAATACTTATCAAATTGATCTACAGATTCAACACAGTCCCTAACGAAATCCCAACTGCCTTTTTTGCAGAAATTGACAGACTGATACTAAAATTCAAATGAAAATACGAGGACCAAGAATAGCTAAAACAATCGTGGTGGTTAACGTTAGGTGTCAACTTAAGTGGGCCATGGGGTGCCCAGATAGCTGGTTAACATTATTTCTGGGTGTGTCTGTGAAGGTGTTTCTGGAAGAGATTAGCATTTGAAATGATGGACTGAATAAAGCAGACAGCTCTCTCCAATGTGGGCAGACATTATCCAATCTGTTGAGTTCCTGAATAGAACAAAAAGTCAAAGGACGGCCAAATTCACTTTCTGCTTGACTGCTGAGCTGGAGCATCGATTTCCTCCTACCTTCAGTGTTCCTGGTTCTCAGTCTTTTAGATTGGACTAGAAAGGACACCATTGGCTCTCCAGCTCTCAGACCTTTGGACTATACCACTGGCTTTCCTGGGTCTCCAGCTTGCAGATGACAGATTGTGGGACTTCCTAACCTCTATAGTCATATGAGCCAATATGTATATGTATATGTATATGTATATGTATATGTATATCTGTATCTATATCCTGTTAATTCTGTTTCTCTGAAGAACCCTGACAATCTTGAAAAAGAATAAAGTTGGTTCTTTGCAACTTCCTCATTTCAAAACTTGCTACAAAGCTACATTAAATCAAGTCTGGGTGGTACTGGCATAAAGATAGACATGTAGATGAACAGAAAAGGATAGAGAGTCTAGAAATAAACCCATAAGTTTATGTTTAATTAATTTTCAATGAAGGCATCAAAACCATTCAACAGGGAAAAAGAACGGCCGTTTCAACAAATGGTTCTGGCACAAATGGATATCCACTTGCAAAAGAATAAATTTCGACCTCTACCTCACACCATCTACAAAAAAAATACCTCAAAATGGATCAAAGACCTAGATTTAAGAGCTAAAATAATAAAACTCTTAGAAGAAAACATAGGTGTAAAACTTCTTGAACTTCAGTTAGACCATGGTTTCTTAGATATGACACCAAAAGGGCAAGCAACAACAACAAGAAAACATAAATTAGACTTTATCCAAATAAAGACTTCTTTGCCTCAAAGGACACTATCAAGAAAGTGAAAAGACAACCCACAGAAGAGGAGAAAATATTTGTAGATCATATATCTGATAAGAGACTAGCATCCAGAGTCTATAAAGAACATTTAAAAGTTAACTGTAAAAAGAAAACACAATTTTAAGGTGGGCAAAGAATTTGAATATCCATTGCTGCAAAGATGATATACAGATGACCAATAAGACATGAAAAGATGCTCTACATCATTAGTCATTAGTGAAATGCAAATCAAAACAATGAGATACCAATTCACACCCACTAGGATGACGAGAATCAAAAATTCAGGTAACAAATATTGAAGAGGATATGGAAAAATTCAAGCCCTCATACTTCGCTAATGGGAATATAAAATGGTGCAGCCTTTTCGGAAAACAGTCCAGCCATTGCTCAAAATGTTAAGTATAAGTTACCATACAACCCAACAATTCTACTCCTAGTGTAGATATCCAAGGAAATTGGAAACATATGTTCACACAAAAGCTTGTACATAAATGTTCATAGCAGCATTATTTATAATAGCCAAAATGTGTAAACAGCCTCTATGTCCGTCAACTGATGAATGGATAGAAAAAAATGTGATATATTCATACAAGGGAATGTTATTCAGTCATAAAAAGGAACGAAGTACTGATACATGCTGCAACATGGATCAACCTTGAAAAGGTCATGCTAAGTGAAAGAAGCCAGTCAAGAGGAACACAAATGATATGATTCCATTTATATGAAATGTCCAGAATAGGCAAATCCATAGAGACAGAAAGTAGATTAGTGATTGCCAGGCACTGGGGTTTGGGGAGGAAATGGGGAGTGACTGCTAATGGGTACTGAGTTTCCTTATGGGGTGATGAAAATGTTCTGGAATTAGATAGTGATGATATTTGTGCAACATTCTGAATATACTAAAAATACTGAATTGCACACTTTAAAGGGTGAATATTATGGTATATTAATCATATCTCAATAAAAATTGTATAAGAAAAACAGAGTCCAGAGAGGTTCCATGTGCCCTCCATCCAGTGACTACATGTTACATAAGTATAGTATAATATGAAATCCAGGAAAGTGACATTGGTACGATGCATGCATATAGTTCTATGCTATTTTATCACATGTAGATTTGTGTAACCACCGCCATAATCAAGACGCAGAACTGTTCCATCACCACAAAGATCTTCATGCTACCTCTTTAGAGTCACACCCTCCCTCATTTACCCCACTATCCCTAGCCCATGGCAGTCACTTATCTACTCCCCAACTCTGTAATTTTGTCCTTTTGAGAATGTTATATAAACAGAATCACATAGCATGAGACCTTTGGTATTGGATTTATCAACATAATTCCCTAGAAATTCATCCATGCATCTATCAAGAATTTGTTTCTTTTGATGGCCGAGTAGTATTTAATGGTATAAATATACGTTTGTTAAACCACCTACCTATTTAGGGTCATTTTGGTTGTTTGAAGTTTTTGGCTATTACAAATAACGCTGCTGTGGATAATAATGCACAGGTTTTTGTGTGGACAAGTTTTCATTTCTCTGAGATGCAGTCGACGAGTTGGATTGTAAGTATATGTTCAGCTTTTCAAGAAGCCACCATACTATTTTCCAGAGTGGCTGTACCATTACACATTCCTACCAGCGATGTATGGGATTTAGTTTATTTTCATCCTCTTCAGCATTTGGTATTGTCACTAATTTTTATCTTAGCCATTCTAATAGATATGGAGTGATATCTCTCATCATGTCCTTAGTTTGTAATTCCTAATTCTTATTGATGTTGAACATCTTTTCATGTGCTTATTTGCCATCTACATATCTTCTTCAGTGAAATGTCTCATGTCTTTTGCCCAGTTTCTAAATGGATTGTTTGAGTTTCACTATTGAGTTTTGAGACTTCTTTGTATATTCTAAATAGAAATTCTTTGTTAGATATGTGGTTTGCAAATATTTTTCTCCACAATGTAATTTGTCTTTTAATCCTCTTTACAGAGACCTTTGTCGAGCAAAAGATTTTAATTTTGATGAATTCCAAATTATCCACTTTTTTATGTAATCAACTGTGCTTTTGCTGTTGTGTCTAAGAATTCTTCACCGAGCCTTAAATATAGCAGATTATCTCCTGTGTTTTATTTTAAAAGTTTTCTAGTTTCTAGTAAGTCTGTGTACAAGCCTTTTAAGAGCAGGCTTTCCATTCTCCATGGCATTTTAGGCCTGCTGAATGTAAGCCCCATTGGTTTTCGAAGCTGGACATTTTGGGGGCTTGTGTCTCCAGTGCAGGTCCCAACAGTTGGGGTGTCTGATGTGGGGCATGAACCCTTAGCTCCTCAGGGTTGAACTGCTTTTGCATCTTTGTCAAAAATCACTGGATGTATTCGTGGGTCTAGTTCTGGGGTCTCTATTCTGTGCCATTGATCTATGTGTCTATTCCTCCACCAGTACCACAGTCTTGATCACTGTTCATATATAAGTTTAAAATCAGGTAAAGTGAGTCCTCCCACTATATTCTTCTTTTTCAAAATTCTTTTAGCTATTCCAGTTCCTTGGCCTTCCCATATGGATTTTAAGGTAATCTTTTATATATCTACAAAAATATCTTGCTGGTATTTTGATAGGAATTGCATTAAACCTGTATTTCAGTTTTGAGAGAACTGACATCTTTATCATGTTGAGTCTTCCAATCTATGGGCACACTGTGACTGTCCATTTATCTAGATCTTCTTTGGTTTCTTTCATGAGCATTTTGTAGTTTTCAACGTATAAGTCCTATACATGTTTTGTTAGATTTATTCCTAGGTGTTTCATTTTTTGAGTGATTGTAAGCAGTACTATATTTTTAGTTTCTGTGTCCATACGCTTATGAATTGTTCATAGAAATGCAATTGGATTTTTTGTATGTTGAATTTTTATCCTGAGACCTTGACAAACTCACTTATTAGTTGTAGAAGTTTGTTTCTGTATTTTTTTTTTTTAGGTTCCATGGCATTTTCTATGTCAACCATAGGGTCACTTGCAAATAGGGACAGTTTTATTTCTTCCTTTCTGATTGACATACTTGTTATTTTCTTTCTTTTTCTTATTGTGCAGGCTAGAACTTCCAGTGCTATGCTGAGTAAGAATGGAGACAGTGGGCATCCTTGCCTTGTTTCTTATCACAGGAGGGAAGCATTCAGTATTTTACCATCAAGTATGTTGTTAGCTGTAGGGTTTTGGTAGATGTTCCTTATCAAGTTGAGGACATTCCCCTCTATTTTTAGTTGTCTGAGAGTTGTTATCATGAATGGGTATTGAGTTTTGCCAGATGTTTTTTCTGTATCAGTTGATGTGACTACGTGATTTTTCTCCTTTTGCCTGTTAATGTGATAAATTTTATCGATTGATGTTCAAATTTTGAACCAGCCTTTCCTCCCTGGAATAAACCCCACTGGTAATTATATGTTTAAAAACATTGCTGAATTCTATTTGCTAATATTTTGTTAAAGATTTTGTTTCTATAGTATGAAGGATATTGATTTGTAGTTTTCTTTTTGTGCTCTCTTTGTCTGGTTTTGGGATCAAGGTAATATTGGCCTTGTTGTGTATGAATCTTCTATTTTCAGGAAGAAATGGTATAGAATTTGGTGTTGATTTTTCTTAAAGGTTTGGTAGAACCCTCCAGTACAACCATTTTGGCCTGGAGACTTCTTTTGGGAGAAGTTTTTAATAACAACTTCAATTTCTTTGATAGTTTTGGGGCTAATTAAATTATCTGTTCCATATTGTGTGCATTGTTGTCGTCTGTGCTTTGCTAGGAATCGGTCCATTTCATCTAAGTTGTCAAACTTATGAGTTTAAAGTTGTTCATAGTATTCTCTTTTCATCCTTTTGATTAGTTCAGGGTTTGTGGTAGTATCCCATATTGCGTTTCTGATATGGGGTGATTTGTGTCTTTTCTCTTTTAATCATCAGTGTTGCTAGAGGTTAGTCAATTTTATTGATCTTTTCAAAGAACCAAATTTTTATTCCATTATTTTTCTCCGTTGTTTTTTTCTATTCTCAATTTTATTGTTTTCTGCTTATTTTATTATTTCCTTCCATCTGCTTGTTTTTGGGTTTAGTTTGCTTTTCTTTTTCTAATTTCTTATGGTGAGAGTTTAGATAATTGATTTGATTTTTTCTCTTTTCCAATGTAAGCAGTTAGTGCTATAAAGTTCTCTCCTAGCACTGCTTCAGCTGCATTACACAGATTTTTTTTTTTTTTTTTTTTTTTTTTTTTTTTTTTTTTTTTTTTTTTTTTTTTGCTGTATGCGGGCCTCTCACTGTTGTGGCCTCTCCCGTTGCGGAGCACAGGCTCCGGACGCGCAGGCCCAAAGGCCATGGCTCACGGGCCCAACCGCTCCGCGGCATGTGGGATCCTCCCAGACCGGGGCACGAACCCGTGTCCCCTGCATCGGCAGGCGGACTCTCAACCACTGCGCCACCAGGGAAGCCCTACACAGATTTTGACTTATGTTGTGTTTTCGTTTTTCTTCAGTTCAATGTATTATATACACACATAACCTATCATCATCAACTGGTGTGAACATTTCACCATTTTGAGTAAAGTGTAGAAAACCTACCTCCTTTTATGTTCCTCAAAATTCTCCCATTCATCATATAACTTTCTTAAATATTTCCTCTACCTACACTGAGAACTACATTAGACATTGTTATAATTTTTGCTTTAACTCTCAGACATAATTTAGAAAATTTAAGAGGAAAAAGAAAGGCCATTGTATTTACCCATATTTTTACTCTTTCAGTCATCCTTTCTTCTTTCCTGATATTCCAATATTTCCGTTTTTTATCACTTCTTTTACATTTTAAGAGCTTCCTTTAGCCATCCTTTTAGTGTGGGCCTATTAGCAGCCAATTCTCTTAGTTTTCCTTCATCTGAGAATGTCTTCTTTTACTCTTCATTCCTGCATGATAATTTTGCTGGATATAGAACTCTGGGTTGACAGTTCTTTTCTTTCAGCTCTTGAAAATACTGTGCTACTTCCTTCTGGCTTCCATGGTTTCTGATGAGAAACTCACTGCCATTTGAGTTGTTGTCTCCTGTAACTAATGTGTCATTCCTCTCTTGCTGCTTTTAACATTTTTTTTCTTTGTCTTTAGTTTTCAGAAGTTGGACTAGATGTGTCTTGGTGTGGATTTTTCTGGGTTTACCCCATTTGGGATTTACTCAGCTTGTTGATGTCTTTTGTTGAATTTGGGGGACTTGGGGCCATTAATTTTTTTTTTGTAGGCTTTCAGGCCCATCTGCATTCTCCTCTCCTTCCATGACATGGATTCCAGTGACATGAATGTTAGATCTTTTGCTCTAGTCCCACAGGTCCCCGAACCTCTCTTCATTTTTTTTTTTGATATATTTTCTCTCCATTGTTCAGATTGGATAATTTCTATTGCTCTGTCTTCAAGTTCAATTATTTCCTCTCTCTCCTCCATTGTTTTTAAGCCCATACATTGAATTTTTCATTTCATTGTATTTTTCCACTCAACAATTTACATTTGGTTCTTTTTTATATCTTCTGTTTCTTTGCTAAGACTGTATTTTTTCATTTGTTTTAAGTATGTTTGTAATTCCTTGTTGAATGATTTTTATGAAGACTGCTTTAAAATTATTGTCAGGTAATTTTAATATCCGTTTCAAGTCATTTTTTGCATCCAAGTTTTGATTTTCTTTTCTCATTCAAGTTGAAATTTTCCTGGTTCTTGGTATGCCAGGTGATTTTTAAAAATTAAAACCTGGACATTTTGTATATTATCCTATGGGACTCTGGATTTAGTTAAATATTCTTTATTAGCAGGAGTCCTCTAACACTGCGCTAGTAGAGGAAGAAGAATACCACCTCCTTACTCTCAGGTTGGGGTGAAAGTCCAGTTTCCCCACTCTGCCTCCTTTGATACCCCAAGTTGGAAAGGAGTGCCTCATTACTGCTAGATAGATAATAGGATTTTAGGCTCCCCACTAGACCTCCACTGACAGTAGGAGCAAGAAAGGCCTCGTTACTGCCAGGTAGGGGTAAAAGTCCTAGCTGCCCACTCAGCCTTCTCTGATACAGTCCCAGTCAGGGGAGAGGGGGCAGGACTAAGACATCTTGTGACAGTCTGGTAAAAGCAGAAGTCTAGGCTCCCTACTCAGCCTTTGCTGTCATAGTGGGGGTGGAGCCACAGCATTTTCTTTTTAAAAAAATATTTAGGGCTTCCCTGGTGGTGCAGTGGTTGAGAGTCCGCCTGCCGATGCAGGGGACACGGGTTCGTGCCCCGGTCTGGGAAGATCCCACATGCCGCAGAGCGGCTAGGCCCGTGAGCCATGGCTGCTGAGCCTGCGCATCCGGAGCCTGTGCTCTGCAAGGGGAGAGGCCACAACAGTGAGAGGCCCGCCTACCGCAAAAAAAAAAAAAAAAAAAAAAAAAAAAAAAAAAAAAAAATTTATTCATTTATTTGGCTGTGTCGTGTCTTGGTTGCGGCATGCGGGGTCTTCATTGCCTCGTGTAGGATCTTCACTGCAGCATGCAAGATCTTTTTAGCTGTGGCATGCAGGATCTTTAGTTGTTGCGTGCGGGATCTTTTAGTTGTGGCATGCAGGATCTTTAGTTGTGGCAAGCGAAATCTTTAGTTGCAGCATGAGGACTCTTCGTTGTGGCATGTGGGATCTAGTTCCCTGACCAGGGATCGAACCTGGGCCTGCTGCATTGGGAGCACGGAGTCTTAGCCACTGGACCACCAGGGAAGTCCCTCCACAGTTTCTTCTGTAGTGTTAGGTTGGAGTAGAGTGGTTATTGTCTAAAAGTTTACTGTCTTGCTGTACTGTCCTTTTCTTGTCCTTTGGCTAAAAGAGAACAGGCATTTTTGTTGGGTCTATGTTTTTAAATGTTTTTCTGTTTTTGTTGTTGTTGTTGTTTGCTGTTGTTGTGTCCATTGGTATTTCTGTTTGCTGGCTTCCCTAGCATCCAGGGAACTCACCACCATGTTGTTCTTTGGTTCCTGAGTTCCTTAGCTGGCCTGTCTTCTTCTCGCCGCCTTTCAGCATCTTCTTATATTTGTTTTATGTATAACATCCAGAGTTTTTAGCTGTACTTAGCAGGAGGAATCAGGAGAAGGCTGTCTACTCCTCTCATCTGGAAGAAGTCCCCCTTTGTTACTACCTTTTTATCCCATTTAAGTAAGGCCATAGGGAGAACATGAATCTGCTCTAATTGGCTTTTACAAAAGGAAAGAGGAAAAGACAGGAAATAATTTACAATCTTCAACTCTTTAACTATGATTAGTGAGTGATAAATAGCTCATAACACCCAGAGTGTCTTGACAATGAGACCGAGAAGGACTAGACTCTAATTCTCAGAAAGGAGGAGGCTGGGACAGTGATTTCATTTTAATACCTGCAGAGATCAATCCCCTCCCACCTTCTAAAGTTGCTTCCAGCCTTTCCCCTTACCCATGCCTACCCCATTTCTGGTTGGGGACAGTCTTAGGGGTGTGCCCACAGAACCTTGGTATCTTGACCTCCTTTATCCTGTGAGTATGGGCACAGGGGACAGTGAAAAAGTCCAGGCCATCCTTCCTGGCCTTGCCCTGGGGCCACTGCCTATGGACCCTCAGCCCCAGAGGCTTTGGCTCTTGGGATCATCCTTCTTCTTCTACAGCTTGTCTCTTTATTCTCAGCTCCTTCCCTGCAGGATCTCCCCCCACACCATACTACCCACTCCCTAATGGCTCAGGGAAGCACATTCCACACTCCTTCTTGGGGCTGAGGCCAATGAAGTTGTGGCAGCTGTTCAAGAATGCAGGTTGTGTCTGTGTGTGTGTGTGTGGAAGGGAGGGCCTGCCTGCCTGGTTGGCCTGGAGCTGGCGGTGGAGGATCCCCCAAAGGGCCATAGTTCTGAGGGCTGTTGGGTGAGCTGTGGGCTGAGGCCAAAGAGAGGGCAGCAGCCTGTGGCATCTCTGCCACTAGAGCCTTTGATCTCGGGTGGGAGCACAGATATATATTCTCTGTGTACTTCAGTCCTAGAGTTAATTACTGAGGCCACCACAGTCCCTCTTAGGAGGATGTTTGACAAATGTCTTTTGGGGCCGACCCTACCACAGGGCTTGGTTGACTAGGCTTATTGGGACCAGCTCCTTGCCTGCACTGTAGCCTCAGTTTTTCCACTTGCAAAATGGGGGCAATATTCTTGGAGCTTTTTTTTTTTTTTTTTTTTTTTTTGCGGTACGCGGGCCTCTCACTGCTGTGGCCTCTCCCGCCGCGGAGCACAGGCTCCGGACGCGCAGGCCCAGCAGCCATGGCTCACGGGCCCAGCCGCTCCGCGGCACGCGGGATCCTCCCGGACCGGGGCACGAACCCGCGTCCCCTGCATCGGCAGGCGGACTCCCAACCACTGCGCCACCAGGGAAGCCCTCTTGGAGCTTTTATGTTCTAGTTTCAGAGGCTTCTTTGGAGACCTTTTCAAGTGCTGGCACAGCCCCAATTTCCAAAAGGTCTGATGGCCCTTTGACTGAGTAAATAACTATTATTGTGAATGCACTGAAAAGCTAACCATTGTTGGTATTTTAAATACGAATTTGAATCTGCCATAGAAAATATACTTAAAAAAAACCCAAGCACCCCACCACACATTTTTGCACGCCTTGAATTTTGGACTTGCCCATGGACCATTTAAAGGCCCCACAGACCACCACTATTCCCTGGAGCACCCCTGGAGAACTGCTGTCCCAAAGGAGGTCTGTGAATGGGCTTTAGAGAGTGAGGTGGGGCCTGGCAAAATGGCTTGGGGAGGGTGTTGTCCTGGGACAAGGAAGTGAGTCAGGGTGTTAAGAAGCAGAACTCTGGTGGGGGGGAGGGCAATAGCCCTAGGCCTGCTCTGATAAGCCTACTGGGAAATGGGTCGGGTAGCCCTGAATGGAGGTCAAACTCTGGGTGGAAGAAAGCAGCAACAGCAATGAGGGTACCAGGCTCGCCTGCTTGAGGGCTGGATCTCAAAGGGAGGGAATCTCAGCTGGAGAGCCTAGCCCCCGCTGCCAGTTGCTTATGGGAAAAACAGATACCCAAAGATCTGAGCTGTGGAGGGAGCCCAGAAAAGATCTGAGGTCAGGAATTCCCCACTCTTGGAGGAAAGCCCAGGTCTCCCAGAGGGGAACCAATCATCCATCCATCCATTCATTCATTCACTAATAACTGTACTATGTGCCCAGGCCTGTGCTAGGTGCCAGGGAGACAACTGTGAGCAAAACAGGGCCCACCCTCAAGCGACTCCCTATGTAGTGGGGAAGACAGGTAAATAATTACAGTACGGTTTGGTCAGAGAGCCATGGGAGCTCAGTGGAGAAGAACTAACCCAGATGTGAGGTCAGGAAGGCTTTCTGGAGGAGATGATATCTAAACCGGGAACAGAAAGGTGAGATGGCATTATCCAGGAGAAGACAGGGCAGAAAAGAACAGTGGTCTCAGCAGAGGGATCAGCGTGCGTAAGTTCTGTGGGCCACAGCAAATGTGGCTAACGCTGTGGTATTATTGGCTCAGCCTGGCAGGGTTTGTCATGCCCTATCCCAGGTCTTTGGGTTACCTTATGTCAGTGATGTCAGGGACCCTACCAACGCTTGATTGAACCTGATCCCACAGTAAAATAAAGCAGCACTGGGCTCAGGGATCTCTGGGTGCAGGTGGGAGGGGGCAGAGTCTCAGAGAGAGCAGGGCTAAGGCATCCAGGGAACCAACCAAGGTGACCCTTGGCTGGGGGAAGATGTGGGCTAGAGAAAGTGACAGTGCCTACCCTGGGCCAGTGCCTGCTTCTGGCAAGGTGCTTCACAGTGTTCAAAGCCTGCATCCACCTCCTTTGTCTGTGAGGCCTCCAGTGGTTCTGGAGGGTGCAACTGAAGCAGGACTTACTACCACTGGGCATGGGGGGAGCACCGTGAGATGGATAATAACCTGCTTAAGATTCCTCAGAGGCAAGTGGTAGGGCAGGGCTTACCCCAAGGCTGTTTCTTCCTTTCACTGGAAGCCATGGTTTATATACTCAGGGAACTCAGGGCAGGAACTGGACATGTTGTAATCATGAGGCTACAAGAAAGAACAGTTTGTCTGCCTCTGGAAGCTGCAGGGAAGCTCATCCAACCCCCTCAGAGTACACCTGGGAGAAGAAGGCCCAGAGAGCAGAAAGACCTTGTCCAGGGTCATGCCGCAACCTCAGAGCTGGGGCTGGGAATACGTGACCTGGGTTCTCTGGTTGAGTGGCTGGCTGTGGGCTACAGATGGGAGGAAATAGCAGGCCCTGGCTAAGCAGCAGCCTGGAAGGCAGACAGACCTCAGTTCAATTCCCAGCTTGGCCACCCCCTCACTGACCTTGGGCCTCAGTTTCCTATTCTGAAAAATGGGGATAACAAACAGAGCTAACATCCCAGGGCTGGGAAGTCCAAAGAAACCAATGGATAGAAGCTAGGTCAGGGGAGAGAGTGGTGGGAGGGGGCTGGTTAGGACCTGAGAGCTGGTCCTGGCATGTACAACAGCTCCTCACAGGGCACCCTCTCTGCCCTCTTGTACCCACGACAGAGAGAGGCCGCCAAAGCTTCCCTCCAGGCCTGTTAGCAGCACTCTTGAGGCCCACACCAGTCCCTGATTTTTTTCACCAGTCCCCAGCTCCAGGTTATACTGCTCCCCACCCAAGGGTTAGGGGACCTGTCTGATGCCTCCGGGGCAGCTGGCCCTGGTGCTACCCCAGGGCCTCCTGTAGGTACGGGCCACTGTCACCAACTTTCAGCTGCCCTGCTCAGTCCATCGTCTCTGGGCACCTGCACCAGGACCTCTGCCCTCAGAGAATCTTGCTTTTTCTGAAATCCTGCCCCTGGCTTTCTGGGGTGGGCCTCTCTCTCTCTGAATTTCAGTCTCTGCTCTACAAACAGGGCCACTCTTTCCTGCATCCTCTGTGGTTTCTGTCTCATCTCAGCAGCTGCTAGGGGTCAACAGGTAGTGAACATTTAATTGGAACAGCTACCATCGTTTAAGGAGCCTTCGTTGGACCAGGCATGGAGCTGAGTGCTGTACATTTGCCACCTGATTTGATGCTCATGGGGCACTGTAGTGCAGTGGTGGAGGGCACGGACTCTGGTGCCAGACAGCCAAGCTCAGCCTCAGTTGCTTCCTAGCTGGAGGACCTCAGGTCAAGTAACTTCACATCTCTGTCCCTCAGTGTCTCCATCTGCACAACAGAGTACTAGTAATAATTACCTTGGTGGGTTGTTGAGAAGTTTAATCCAAGTAAAGCAATTCAGTAAGTACTCAGTGAGTGTAGCTATTATCCTTGCCATTTCATAGGTGGAGAAATACTGGTTCAAAAAAGGGCCAAGGGAGATGAAGTGGGGACCAGAACTCCCAGGAGTTTCTGCTGCACTGTGCTCAGGCTAGGGTGAGATTTGGCATCTTCGTCCCCCAATGCCCGCCCCCTGCCCAGGAAATGGATATTAGTTTTCTGGCTTGTTGCTAGGGGTGAAGCCCAGATCTGAACCCCACCAGGTGGGCCTCGCTCTCACTAGCTCCTCTCCCTCATCCCCTTCTCCCTAGTCCCCACCTGGGCTCTCGTTCTCTCAGCAGAAGAACCAATCAGAATGGGTGCCAATGGCCTGACATGAAACGTCGTCTCAGCCTCAAGACCTCCATTCATCTGCTCAGCCTCTGCCTTGCCAGCCCACCTTGCCCTCCCCTTCTGAACCACTATGATTCAGTCGGCTTTTACCTTTCTCAAGAGATGTCCCTCAGCAGCACTCACTTTTGGCCCTCTCCCCATCCCACTGGCTGGAACCATTTTGCCCGCAGCCTGCTTTGAGGATCGGCCCACTGGACACCTTCCCCTCTCTTCCTTCTCATACTCTCTAGGTCTGAAATATTTTCTCACATCCTCATAGCTAAGTTCCTTCCTCCCCACTTCTAAATCCTCCTGGGTGAAGCCTCTTTCAGGTAGCCCAGAGGCCTGAGGGGTCAGAAGATGGGATGATTTCAAAAGCATCATCATTGGTTCACAAGAGCTGCCCCTACGGTCAAAAACTGACCCACCAAGGGCTCGGTTGGCATTTGACCCTTGCCCTCTGTTTCAGGGATGGTTTGTCTCAGAAAGTGAGCTCCCTGAACACTGGGGCTTCGTTGGCTCCTGGGAGACACCCACAGGGACAGCTCTGCTCTGTATGCGTAGAAGCAGTGGCAATCTGGTGCCAGCTCCCAGGAATGACAGGGTCCAGTCTCTGTGTCCTTGGGTGACTCAAGTGTCTGGAAGCTGGAGGTCAGGAGCATGGACTACTACTTGACACTTCCAATCTCCCGTCAGCCAGTCATCAGAATGTATGAAAACTTATGATATAGTGGAAAGAACACTAGAGAGGAAGTCAGTCTTACCTGATTGACACCCACTCCCCAGCTTATTTGGTCATGTTATTCGGCCGTTGGGAGCCTTGACATGAGATCATGTGTGCAAAGCACCATGCCTGGCGCATAGTAGATGCTCAATACATTGGGTTATTATTATTACTCCTCCCGCCTCCATTTCCCCATATCTCCCCCACCCCATCTGGCCTAGCCCAGATCCAAATCCCCTCAGAGCAGCCCAGATGCTCCCGTGCCTGGTGGGGCAGAGGGGGTGGAGGGAGTCCCCGCCCCGGGGGAGCTGGGCCGGGACTGCAGGGGTCCATGTCACCCCCGGGGCTCCTCCCTGTGCTCCGCAGCAGGCCTGGGGGAGCCGGGTTCACAGGGGCTCAGGCTGGCCCAGGCGGTGAGCTCAGGGGCTGGGGCTTCAGCACCAGGAGTAGCCGGCTCTAGGAGCAGGAATGGTGTGGCCTGGGGTCTGGTAGCCTGGCTGCCAGTCCCAGATGTGCCGGGGACCCCGTGTGCCCTTGGCTGAGCCCCTGATCCTGTCTACGGTGTGGAAGTGGGCCTAGAGGTGGCTGTGCCAATAGGCTTTGAGGTACCTCTCAGCTTGGCCGCTCCGTGGGTGCAAGAAGATGGAGGAGCCGTAGCAGGGGGAGCGAAAGCCTCCATATTTGACACTCCAGCAAGGGGCAATGCAGCCAGGGCCTGGCTCCGGGCCCTCTAGGGAATGAGTCACCACAGCGACCTCACAGGTGGGGAAAGTGTGGAGCAGGAAGCTGCCCTGTTGGCTGGCAGATCAGATCGGGAGCCAGGGGCAACCAGTGACAAATCACTCTCTTGTGTCTCCATCCAGAACAGCTTCCCCTTGGCAGGAGTGAGAGTCAACAAACAAGGCCAGGGCAGCCCCAGCCCTGTGCAGGCTGCCAGGGCCAGGCAGTGCCCCCGGGGACCCTGGGTGAGCCTATAGGTAGATTCTGGGCAACTGCTGAGGCCCCTTGCCCCCAACTTTGCCCTTCTCCCTTCAAAGACCTGGGCCTCGATGTAAGGGAAAGCCATGCTGGCGTCTACCTCTGGTCTCTGGGCCAGGCCTGGGGCTGAGGCGTGTCTCTAGCTGCTGCAGACAGGGCCAGCCCTTGTCCTCTCTCCCTTGGATGACCACTCCAGCCAGGACCCAGAGCCTGACTTTTTCTGACATTTCTGAGCCTGGATGACTCCAACCCACTGTCTGACCCCCTTGCCTTCTCTGGGCCTCTGTTCCTCATCAATAATCTGATGGAGGGTGGTCTTGGTGAACTCCAAGAATGCTTCCAATTGTGAAATTCCAGCAGTTGGAGATTATACTCCAGGTTCTGGTTTTCTTTGCCTGGATTCCAGGAGAACGCTGATCCTAAGTCACTCTCCCACCTCTGGGCTTTTGGGCCAGTCGTTCTGCTGCCTGCACTGGCCTCCCTCCCTGTGAAGGAACTCTCTTCGACTGTGCAAATTCGAACCACCTCTCACCTTTCGTAGAACCTCCTCCACTTCTGGGGGAGCCTGGGCCACTTAAGTGTGTGCGCCCGTGCATATCTGTACCTCTACCCATATTCTTATCTGTGCCAGGAGAGGGAAAGTCACTTCCTGACCCCCTCCTCCCACACGGTTTATCTGAAGCAGTTGTAAGCACATTCCTGTGACGGAAATCCACAGGCATCAGGCCGACTCTGCATGGAACTTACCTTTCTTAGTCTCAGTTTCCCCATCTGTAATGATCCTCACTTTGTGGGGTTTTATGAGGCTTCACTTATTCAGCGAATACGTACAAAAGAATTTTTATGGGCCAGGCACAGTACTAAGTGCTGGAACTAAATGAGATGATAAGGTGAAGTGCTAAGTTCCACGCCCGGCATGTGGCAAGAGCTGGGTCAGTGTGAATTTTCTCTCCCTCATCCTCATAGTAATAGCTAACAACTGTGGATCACCTACGATGTGCCATGCACTGCCGGAAGCATTTGTATTCTTATATTTCTCACAACCAGCCTTTGACGGAGGCATTATTATTACCACCTTCATACTACAGATGAGGAAACTGAAGTACAGAAAGGTGAAGTTATTGTTTCAAGGTCGTGCAGCTACTAAATGGCCATCCAGCCCAAGGTCCATGCTCTGGACCCCTTTAACGTACTGCCTGTCTGACTAGAGCTTGCAGCTTCTTCCACAATCAGGGCTAAGCTCACAGCCCCACAGCCACGAGAGACATGTACGTGCTCATACACACACATCAAGCACATACACACTTAGGCCACAAATATCAGTGCTCGTGTTCAGTGGCCCAGGCCCAGTGCCAGCCCCACCAACATGAAAGGACACACCCTCCACATATTTACAATGCTTCCTCTCCACCAGAGCCCAGATGCACAGCCCCTACCCGGCGTGGCTCTGACCCAGCCCTGCTGGACACACAAGCACACAGACACAGTCTCACACAAGCACCCCTTCCTCAGCGTTCATGGCCAGGACGAGGGGGAAGAGAAGAGAAGGAATTTTATCTGCAGTTTGAGGCTGTGCAGTGGGTTCAACCGAGGTAGGCAAGGTCAGCAGGCAGGGAGGGGGGAGCTGAGGGGGATTGCCTTGGCCAGAGACAAAGGGCCAGGGGAGGGAGACGGCAGTCGCAGCAGGAGGAGGAGAAGGCGGAGGGGAACACAGTATCTTGATAAACCATGCAAGGTTGAACGGGGGGATGCAGAGACTGGACTTGCAAGAACTTTCTCAAGCCATAAATTTTCACTGGCTGCCTGAAGCCCGGAGCCTGGAGGCCAGAGGCCGGAAACCTGAGCGAGTCTCAAGACAGCCAATCTCAGGAGCAGCAGGGTCAGGGCCCGGGCCTTGGGTAGGGGGACGGGCACGGGGCTGCCCAACCTCTGGGCTCCAGCCCTGTTTGCCCCCATGCACGGAGGTGAGAGTGGTGCCCTGCTCTGGAGGCTGTTTCTAGGTTACCCCACAGGGCCAGTTCCTTGCATGGCTCCATGCGCGTCTGTGGATGCGGGCGCTTGTGCGTCTGTGTCCGTGTGGGTGCTTGCGTGGAGTAGTAGAGTGGTTCAAGAACATGAGCTTCGGAGTCAGATGGCACAAGTGTCCAAGTCTGAGACTTCACAGCCCAGCTGCATGACCTTGGGCGCTCGAGTCACTCTCGGAGCCTCTGTTTCCTCATGTATACATGGAGATCATTGTAGCTACCTTGCAGGGTTGGAAGGATGAACTGATAGAACACGTGCAACAGGCTGAGTGCAGGGCCTGACACATAGTAAGTGCTCAATAACTTTAAAGAAAGATTATTATTATGTTGGACTCACCAACCCCAGAGCCTCCCAAATTCCACCCCAGGGGCCATGGATCCTCAACTCCCAGTGAAGGTGGTCGCAACCCCCAGATCCCTTCGTGAATCCTGTGTCTTCATAAATGGGCATGGCTGGCTGTGCCCTTCTTGCACACTCAGCCTCCCAAGAGCCCACCGAGGGCCCAGTTAGTAGCTCAGGAGCCAACCTAAGGTAACAGGCACACAGGATGCATGTGTACACCGGCATGCACACGTGCCAGCACAAACCTGTGCACCCGTGTGGCGCAGGCATGTTTTCACGTGTTATTGCATGGGCGCAGGTGCCCACACATGCTCTTAGGAACACATGCATTAGCTGAAACACACACACTGGTAACTGTGATCTTGAACAAATTGCTATGCCTCACTGTTCTTACTTTTAGAACAGGGACACTTGACAGGGACCTTGAGTAGATTAAAGGAAATAATGCCATGGAAGTGTGGGGCAACCTGGAAAGTGCTGTGCAAACATTACCGTTTGTGCTGTCTATTCTGCCTCCAGAATCACTCGCAAACCCATCTTCCTGGTCCCCGTTCTGCTGCCACCGCTCTAGCCCAAGCCACACCCATGTTTCATCTGGGTCATTGCAGTGGCCTTCTCACTGGGCACCCTGTTTCCACTCCTTCCACCCTACAGACCACTGCCCACCCTGCCAGGTGTGCTTTTATCGGCACATCACTGATGAGACCTCTGCCCCTGCTTAAAGCCTTCGGTGGCATCCACTGCTTCTAGCTCCCCCCTGTTTCAGGAAGTGTTTGGCACAGAGATCAGGCTCTGTAGCCAGACTGGCTGGACTCCTGCTTCTGCACCTTCTGTGACCTTGCACCATGACCTTGGGTAAGCAGTTTTACTTCTCTGAACCTCAGTGTCCTCATCTAAGAAATGGGGCTAATAATACGGTAGTGGAGAACATTAAATGAGTTGTAAGACACTGAATTGGGTCTTGGCACAAAACTGTACTATTAGGACACGGGGCTGATTCTAGAACCCTTCTCAGTCTGGCCTCTGCTGACTTTTCTAGCCTCAGCTTGAATAGTACCTCCTCTAGGAAGCCACCCCTGAACCTTAGCCTAGGACAGGCCTCTCAGTCTCAATACCAGGGCACTCTGGTCATGCTCTAGTGAAATGCTCATCCAGGTGTAACTTTTTGTTCAATGTCTGTCTCCTTCACTGGACAGGAAGCTCCATGAGAGCAGAGCCATGGTTATTTCTGCCCATGGGTCCTGACACATAGTGGATGCCCCTTAAATCCCTGTGGAATGGATGAACTTTCTAATACGTGTTCTCAGAAGAGGGCAAGGGCTTCCAAGAGAAGGATGGATAAAGTAAAGGCCAGTGATCTATGTCCAGGGATGGCCATGTGCAAAAGGAAGCCAAGATGGCTTCCCTGGTGGTGCAGTGGTTAAGAATCCACCTGCCAATGCAGGGGACACGGGTTTGATCCCTGGTCTGGGAAGATCCCACAGGCCACGGAGCAACTAAACCCGTGTGCCACAACTACTGAGCCTGCCCTCTAGAGCCTGTGAGACGCAACTACTGAGCCCACGTGCCACAACTACTGAAGCCTGAGCACCTAGAGCCCGTGTTCTGCAGCAAGAGAAGCTGCTGCAATGAGAAGCCCCGAACCACAACGAAGACCTAACGCAGCCAAAAATAAACAAATAAATAAATAAATTTAAAGTTCAAGACCTTCTACAAGGCGCCGATAATATTTAAAAAAAAAAAAAAGGAAACCAAGAGTTTGGTGGAGAGAGAGCAAGGGCCCTTGTGCTCCCAATCTTGGCTCAGAGCTGAGATTTTTTTTTAAATCATGACTCTCTGCCTTTCATCTCACCCCACCTCCTGCAGGGAGAAGCTGGGTGGCAGCTGAACAGACAAGTTCAAAGAGTCTGATGCCCCGCAAACTGCCCTGCCTGCCCCTGAGATTTTCTTTCTTTCTTTCTTTCTTTTTTTTTTTTTTTTTTTTTTTTTTTGCGGTACGCGGGCCTCTCACTGCTGTGGCCTCTCCCGTTGCGGAGCACAGGCTCCGGACACACAGGCTCAGCGGCCATGGCTCACGGGCCCAGCCGCTCCGCGGCATGTGGGATCTTCCCGGACCGGGGCACGAACCCGTGTCCCCTGCATCGGCAGGCGGACTCTCAACCACTGCGCCACCAGGGAAGCCCTGCCCCTGAGACTTTTGACTAAAGGTGAGTCCTCAGATTTGCCAAGCCTGAGCCTGGTTCAGGGACCAAAATACCAGAAAAGGAAGGCTTAAGAAGGAAGGTAGGAATGGAACTCACATCTCTTGAGTACGCCCTCTGTACCATGAAGAAAGCCGTGCGTATTTGTTTTTCTCATGCTGTCCTTTAGAGTCTGTGAGCCCCTGAAACTCCTGCTATCCCAGAATGCTGGCCCAGCATCTGGCACTGGTCCTGCTGCCCGGAGCAGGACTGGCTCCACTTCCCACGTGTTTACTCTGATGGAAGGCCAGGTACAGACATGGAAGGCCAGGGGCTGAAGAAAACCCAGACGGGCCAAAGTCAAGACAAAGACAAGCAGGCACAGATCATGCAGAGAGGGAGGCAGAGTGCAGAGAAGAAAGACAGATGGGAGAGGAAGAAAGAGTAAAAAGGGGGAGGGAGGGGGAGGGAATGAGAGTGAGCGAGAGAGAAGGACATGGGAGGAAAAGAGTCAAGTGCTTGCATACGGCCAGTGCCCTTGGTCCCCTCTGTCTCCTTCTCTGCTTGTGCCCACCCTGGTGATGAGATGGCGAGGCTGAAGCTTGCTCCAGCCAAACCGTGGGCCATCTGCATGCAGAGCAAACTGAGAGGGCCAGAAGTCTGAGGCCTGGGGCATCATTTCCTCTTTGGTCCCAGGCCTGGCGAGGCAGGGCTGTGGGCACTGGCTAGAGGCCACTTGGGGGCAGGCCCTCATCCTCTGGTGAGCGGCAAGAGGCAGACACTGCTGCCTGGGGGAGACCTTGCTGTCTTTATACTTTCTACGGAAGCGAGCTCTTTCCCAGGCCTGACACAGGGCTGCCCCATGCCTCAGGAGGGTGGTGGGGGGGTGATGTCCCCTAAGCTCCTACCTCCAGGGGGTCCAGAATGCTCAGTGATGGGGACTAGCTCCTGGCTCCTCTGAGCACCTTGGAGCCTCTTCTTTGCCCGGCACTGATTTAGCTACTCCACACACGGCTCCCTTTCATTCTCAAAAGCACTCAAGAGAGCTTCAGTGGCTTCATTTTGTGTGTGTGTGTGTGTGTGTGTGTGTGTGTGTGTGTGGTACGCGGGCCTCTCACTGTTGTGGCCTCTCCCGTTGCGGAGCACAGGCTCCGGACGCGCAGGCTCAGCGGCCATGGCTCATGGGCCCAGCCGCTCGGCGGCATGTGGGATCTTCCCGGACCGGGGCACGAACCCGTGTCCCCTGCATCGGCAGGTGGACTCTCAACCACTGCGCCACCAGGGGAGCCCCAGTGGCTTCATTTTAGAGTTGAGAAAGTGACGCTCAGAGAGGAAAAGTGACTTTCCCGCAGTCACACCTCCAGGAAAGTGCCGGCGGGACTTCAGTCACGATCTGTCTGGTTACAGGGCTGATGACTCTAATCCCCGACCTACTGGAGAGAAAGGGCTGAGGGGTCAGAGGTCCCGTGCCTGGCAAGTCCCAAGTAATGTCTGACAGGGAGTGTCATAGGCAGAAGTGGCCTCAAGGGCAGTCGGGTTCTAACCTAGCTCCTCAGCTGAAAGATGAGGAAAATGGTGTCTGAGAGGGAAAAGGGCTTGACTTGTCCGGGGCCACAAAACCTCTTAAGTGACAGGACAGAGACTGGAACAGAGGAGTAACTCAGATGCGGGCTCCGCAGAGTGAGTTCAGGGGTACCAGAAAGGCCTTCAACATTTTAACTCCACAAATCCTGGCATCCGAGGCTCATTTTGATGTGTTTGTGGAAGTAATGGGACCACACGCTGGGATTTGGGATTGTCCCAGAAGATTCCTCCTGCATAACTGCTACGTTGACCCTTGAAAGCTGCCAGTCCTAGGGTCTGGGGATGAAGGGGAATCAGGCACCTTGGTCACTGACATCTCAGCCTCAAGGTGGCTCCCGAAGCTTCATCCAAGAGCAGTGTCTCACCGGGGAGCAGGAAGACCAGGAGTTTATGCCGTGCCTCTCACAGAGGAGACAAAGGGCTGCCTGAGCGTGCCAACCAGCACTACAGTCCAGCACCTTGGCCCCCAACGACACAGGCGGATGAACCCAATATGGCAGTCCTGGTTGGGGCAACCCCTGCCTCACGCCTTTGGACTTGTGAGTGCTGGGCCTCCTGGGAGCTTTCCTTTGCACTCCACTAAGAAGGCCAAGCTGTCCTGAAGCCCCTGCAAATTTTTGTCAGATGTCCCCAGTTCTCCCACACCCCGGGAGAGATATGTCCCCCTGGGTGCTGGGAAAAGGGTGGGCAGAAGGGCCCACGTGGGACCTGGGGCTTACCCCGCTAGGCATCTCCCATTTCTCAGGGCCTGCCGAAGGGGAAGTTGGCACTCAGAGCCTCTCTGCCCCAGAGCAGAGCCCAACCAGGAGATTTTCCCGGTTAGGCCAGTCCAAGCTCACTCCAACTCTACACAGGCCTGAAGAGGTGACAACCCTATCGACCAGCTCCTCCTGGCCCCCCACTTACATCTTGATTACATTCCTTGGGAAACCGTCCAGGCCACATTCCGCCTGGCAGGCTGCTGGGAAGACCCACAGAGCACTATGGCAACGCTGGAGAGGCCAGGCCTGCTGGCCAGCCGAGCAACAGCCACTAGGCTGGGGAACCTCCCTTCAAGGGCTAGCCTGGATTCCTCAACCCCGCCAACTCCAGGCAGCCCCCACTTATCCACGTGCTCCTACCCCAACCCCCCTCGCCCCACTCCCATTTCCAGCCAAACCCACAAATGTCCAATGCCCAGCTCCCTTTGCCCAAAGTCTCAGGCAGGGCTGCTGTATTTCTCCAAAGCCACTTCCCCAGGCACCACTATTCAGGCCCCAGGTGCAGGAAGGGGCAGTGGAGGGTGCGGAATCCAGTGCGACCTTGGTGCTGCTCCTCATGAGCTGTTCACCAAGAGTGCCGGGCCGCAGCTGTAGCTTTCAGGCTTTTTTCTTTCTTCTTTCCCTTTTTCAAAACATAGTTCTGAATTAAGACCCCAATAAGTCAAAGAGTGTGAAACAAAAACAAAACAATTGATTAGTTCCTCAGGCTATTTATGTCTTCATAGTTTAGTAGAAAATATTTCTTTTTGGGTGGAACCCTAGAAGCATCTCTATAGACCCTCCAGAGCTCCTTAGAATATCAGATAAAGCTTCCTTCTCCAGCAAATCTCCCCAAAACCTCCCCAAGAGAAGCAATGCACTTTCTTTTCTCCTGTTCCTTTGGCTACCCACAGTCCTTTAGGAGAGGCCAGGGCCAGAAGGGAGGGGAGCGGAGGCCTCCCTCTCCAGCCCCTCACTCAGCTCCCTGTTTGAGCACAGAGGATGGACGAGTAGCCAACCCTCATACCCCAAGTCCTCCTCCTTTCCCCCCTCCCTCCCTCCCTCCCTCCCTCCCTCCCTCCCTTCCTTCCTTCCTTCCTTCCTTCCTCCCTATATTCGCAGCAGAAACTTTTCAGCAAGCAAAACCTTACGTGAAAGCCCAATGTTGGGTTAGGTAATGGAGGCCTTGTTCTGGTTAGAGGCAACAGAATCCTATAGTCCCACCCACTGGGCTCCCACTTGTGCCCCAGAGGTCCTGGAGGCATCTTGGAGCCTCCAAGGAACAGAGTTTGAAAACCACTGGCATTGTCAGGCCCGGCAATCTCTGGATAGACGCCTCTGCTTCCTCTTCACATGCCCCCCTTTCTTCCTCATCTTCCCTCCCTTCCTTCTCCCTCTCTTTGGCCTTCTCCTCTCTCCTTTCCTCCCTCCCTGGCAGAGCCCTGGGTCCAGTCTGGTGCTGCTTTTCCTGCCTGGGGGCGAGTGGGCACAGGCCTCATTCCAACACTGGGCAGTAATTTTGGGTCCCTGACTTGGCCAGACAGTGTTTGCCAGTCATGTGAGCAGAGGCCCTGGAGCCAGGCATTCCTGCCCAGCCCTTTCAGCTGTAATCAAGGCGGGGGGGTGGGGGGTGGGGGTGGCACCAACTCCAAAGGGTAGCTGGAGACGTTTTGTTGTTGTCTGGGACAGTGCAGGGCGGGCGAGGGAAGGTCAGGAACAATGTCAGGTGCAGACACATCCTGGGATAGAAAACCCCTCCCCTCCGGCTGAAGGGTGTGGGACCAGACAGTTGACGCTGCTGTGGGTTGGGATCCTGCTTAAGAAGCCAGAGCCCTCTAAAGTGCCATGCTGCCATGGAACTCTCCAGAAAGGACGCATGAGAGGGCCCTGCTCAGCCACAGACAGGGGAAACAAGGGCAGTTAGGGGCTGGGTGCCAAAGTCTGAGCCCGAAGCCTACTCCCAGCCGGGTTACAATCACCTGGGCCATTGCCTTGGAGGGGCTACTGTGTTCCAGGCACTGGGCACGTGGTTGCAAACGAACAGACCCAAATCCCTACCCTCATGGAGCTGACATCTTAGTCAGGGAGACAGATAATAAACAAAAGTGTTATGTAGAATAGACAGGGAGTGAGAAGGGCAAAGGGGGAAATAAATCAGGGAAGGGGCATCGTGAAGGGAGGGGTGGAGGAGGAGAGAGGTTTGAAATAGGGTAGTAAGGGGTCTCACAGAGGCAGTAACACTTCAGCAAAGGACTGAAGGAGGTGTGGGAGTGACCGATGCAGATATCCAGTGGAAGAACATTCCAGGCAAAGGGAACTTCAAGTGCACAAGCCCTGGGGTGGTGATATACTGGCATCTTTGAGGAGCAGCAAGGAGGTGGGTCTGGCTGGATAGAGCAATGAGGAGAGTGGTGGGCTATTCTAAGAACTTCAGCTTTTTCTCTGAGTCATATGGAAGCCAGTGCAGGATTTGGAGGCAGGAGAGGGGCATGACCTGATGGAACCATGTTAAGACATTGTCTTGGCTGCTGAGCTGAGAATAGACTAGGGGCAAGGGGAAAAGCCGGGATGGTGACCCAGGTGAGAGATGGTGTTGGCACAGACCAAGGTGGAGGGCTTCTGGATATGCTTGGAAAGTAGAGCTAACAGGACTCGATGTGGGAGTGAGAGCCCCCTGTGTGCCGGATCCTGAATCCAGGGCCCACCACTTCAGGAGCTCCCCATCGGGGGTGGGGGGGTGGGGTGGGGGGCTATGGATCCCACAGGATGGCCCTGTGTGCAGGCGATTCCAGGGGGCTACAGAAGCCCAGGGGGGAGGCTCTAACCCTGAAATGCTAAAGGGACAGAGAAACTGATTTCTATATAGAGTTTGGGAAGTAGGTCAAAATGTGGTCAGAGTCCTGAAGAATCTCAGATAAAGGCAAAAGAGGTGGAGCGCCTGGGCTGTGCGGAGCAGCCTGATTTCCACGTCGAAGTCATACACTCCTCTTCTCTCGGGGCTGGAGGAAAACTGGAGGCCTTCGGAGCTCGACTCTGGTAGTACTCCCTCATGGAGCAGTCCCCCAGCCATTCCCTTATTTGCTGAGTCAGTCAAGGAACATGGATTAGCCACTCCCTGAGCTGTGCTGGGCTGGCAGGCTGAGCTGGCCAGCTGACCTCTCTTATCCCATAGGACTTACAAGACTTCCTGGGTAGCAAGACAAAAGAGAGAAGTTGCAGCAGTAGGTGAGTTAGTCCCTGAGAGTCAGGGAGGGTGGAGGGGGGCGGGGGGGGGAGCACTGGGACCTGGGCTGCCACCAAAGGCGTGGTTAGTTTTCTCATCAAACCCATTTCCCAAACCGGGCTCCTCCTTCCCTTTGCCCTGGCCACCTCCAGGGGCTTGAGCCCCCTACTCCTGGTTCTCTGGAAGGCGGGAGTGCAGGGTGCAGGGCTATGTCAAGCCAAGCCAGGGCTCATAAGCTCGAGAGAGGGCAGTTGGAGCAGGTACTAAGCTGCCCCAACTGAGGGACGCAGCCCCCCCACCCCAAGCCCTGTGAGAGGAAAGGGCCGAAGTGCCCTGGCCAATGTCTGGTGCAGGACCCTAGCGCTATGCTTCTCAGGCCAGAGGGATATGGACAGTTCATGAGTCATACATGATTTAATGTACGGATAGAAGGCAGAGGGTCCATGGAACACTGGCCGCTACCCTCTGTCATCTCACCTCACATCCTCGTCAGTGAAGCGAATCGCTGGTTCCAGATTCCAGAAGGTCCAGTAACAACAAAACAACAACCGTAGCTGTTGTTGAGCGAGTCTCTCTGCAGAGTAAAGATCTGGACACTTTACACACGTTTTGTCTCATTTAAAACCCTATCTGGAGCCAATGAGGTGCCAGCTATTAGTGTGATCATGTTAGCGATGAGAAGACTCAGGCTCAGAAAACTCGAGTTCCCCGTCCAGCACACACGGCTCAGAAGAAGCAGAAACAATCCAGGAGCACATGCTCATTTTGGTTATGGGTGAGCCCAGAGTCACAAAACCAAAGTTCCCTGGCTGCTCCTGGTGGGGAGGAGTAAAGGAGGATTGGAGCCCTTCTTACTGGAGCTGTCCTCCCCTCTCCTCCCCCCGCCACCTCACTCAGCTTCCCTCGTCCTTATTTTTCTCTTCCCCCTTTGCTGGTTATGCCGAGGTTGTAGAGGCTGGGGCAAGGGCCCCTCCATCGTCCAGATCTAGAGATGCAAGGCCTGGGGCTGGCGATTCAGGAGGGGAAATGTTTTGGCTAGAAGATCCAGGGCAGAGTGGGGGATTGGAGGAGTGGGGGGTGTCCCAGGGAAGGAGGATCATACTTACAGATTTGGGCAAAGCCCCCCAAAGCTACAATGAGGGTCTGACCTGGCTCCAAACCACTGTGGTCTGGCTCCTTCTTGTTAGTAAGGAATGATGAATTTGAGAAATTACTGGAAGGATTGGGGGAAACAGTGAATTTCCTCAGCCACACTTGGGGTGGGTTTGAGGAGTGAGGAGGCCTTCCCAAAGGCCCGGAGCCCCATTCCTCAAAACTCTTCTCAAAAGCTTTACGGGGTAGGTACTATCACTGTATCTGCTTTTAAAATGAGGAAACTGAGGCATGGGGATGTTTAGGAGCTTACCCAAAGTTGTGCCATAAGCGGCAGATCCTGATTTGAACCCAGATAATTTTGCTCTACAGCCATCTGGGTGACTAACTGAGGTGCTTCCTGAGTTTCTCTTCTGATGGACCGAGGAACAGAGCAGAGCTCCAGGAAGGCCAGCTCTGCCACTCACTGGTTATATGTGGAACCCTGGGCAAGCTAGTTCATCCCTCTGAGCCTCAGTCTCCTCATCTATGAAATGGGGCAATAAGAAAACTCCAGCAAGGTTGTATATGAAAGTACCTCTGCCCTACAACCCAGGAACAACCCCTGCTCAGTCTCACATTGTTGGGCCTTGACTGGGTCTGACTGTTGGGGCTGCTTTGTGAATCCCCCAGAGGTCTTGGTCCTCCTGTGGCCAGCACCACAGGTTGGCTGGACTGGGAGAGGTGAGGCTAGCGGCTGTGGACCTGGGGTCTGGCCTTGATCTCCTATCCTGGTTCTGAGCTCTGATTGGTAACAGTGTCCCAGTCCCTACCTTGCCCACCCCTGCTCTGGTCCCTGGGTACCCTTTCTAGTGCCTCGGTGACCTGCCCAGTCCCCTAAAGCCCTGAGGAAGCTCTGCCTTGCCTTGGCTGCTCCTCTCAAGGACTAGAATTCAGCCTCCCAGCCCCTGTTGGGGTCCTGCCACCCCCTCCTCACCTGCCCCTGGACATTTTGCCATTGGTCATGTCCTCCCTCCGACTTCCTGTGGGGCTGCAGATCCCATGGCTCCCTGCAGGTCCCCTACTACTGACTGGGGCCACCGTCCTTCAGAGAGCCTGTCGGGCCCAGGAAGGACCTGATTCCTCTCCTCTCCTCTCTGTTGGGTAGGTAAGGCACCACACCATGAGAAAAAAGAAATAAGGCGTTTCCTACACCCAAGTACAATGGCTGAGTGCTTAGGCTGAGCCAGGAAAGCCTTCTGCCCACCACGGGCATGCCCTCCAACCTCCCCCTCCCAGCCTAGGGGGTGGAAGGAGTGTGGGGAGGAGCGCTGGGAGCTGCTCCTCGGCCCTGCAGACCCGCTCTAGTTTGTGCCTGGCTCCAGGAGGTAGAGGTCAAATCGCAGCCACGAAGGAGCAGAAGAGAGGAGAGAAGAGGGAGGAGGAGGAAATACGATGAGTCCGGTGGTGGAGAGCTGGGGCCAGGGCGGGCCGGGGAGGGAGGGGGAGCTGGGCCCAGGGCTATTTCTGTACAATAATACAGGGGAAGAGGGCCAAGCTGACAGGACAGTGATTAGTCTTCAGGGAGCAAAGGCGAAGACTCTGCCGGCAAGCCTGGGGCTGGAGGAGCTGGCCTGGGGCCCAGTCCGGTGGGCTGGAGCAATGATTTCAGAGGCCTGGAATCTGAGGCGAGCTGGGCCCATGGACTAGGGAGCAGGAAAGGTGGGAGCAGGGAGAGGGGAGCCAGCCATCCTCCAGGCCCCACCTCCAAGGCAGGAGGCTGGGAAGGGGGTGTGAGTTGGCCTGCCCCGTCGGCCCAGTCCGCCACCACGGGGTTATCTGGCTGCTGGTAGGGGCAGAGTTTCTGCAATCCAAGCTTCCTGGGCTCTGGCCTGTGGGGGAGATGTCGTGAGAAAGAGCCAGGAACACAAGGCTCGGAAACCTCAGGGGAAGAGTCAAGCTTGCTTTTTCTTTCCCACGGGATTGCCACTCATGGGGGCCGGGAGAGGAGGTGTGAGAGGTCAGGGAGTGGGGAGGGATTGCAACTCATTTCTGCAGCACTGACTCTGTGCTGTGCCTCTTGTACGTTTCCACACTGACGCCTCCTACACACCAGGTGAGGTGGGAATGCTCACACTTGGTTTACACTGAGAAAGCCGAGGCTCAGAGAAGTGAAGTACTTTGCCTAATAGCATGCAGCTAGGATGCCCAGAGCCGTATCCGGACCCAGGTCCATCGCACTCGAAAGCCCTGGCTTTGGTGACAGTATAGCAAAGTGAGGGGTTAAGAGTCTAAGTTCTCCGCGACTACCGGCTTTGAATCTCTCCCCTGTTCCCTGCCAGCCACGTGAGCTTGGGCAAGTTACTTCCCCTCTCTTAGCCGCGGTTTCCTCATCTGTAAAGTGGAGCTGCTAGTCATACATACCTCCTAAGTTTATTCTGAGGATTCAAGGAATTGATATATGTGAAGCGTCTAGAACAGCACACAGTACACAGTAACTCATGCGGAAGGAGTATTATGTGAGTATTCAGCACTGCCCTCCGTGGGCACCATTAGAGAACAGAGTGTGAGAGAGGTGAGGGAGTTGTGTGGGAGAAATACAGGGCAGAGAGTTGCCCCAATCTCTTTAGAACTGGAGTCCTCCCACATTTGGACAATAGTATCAGGAATCTTCCAATATGGGGAGCCCTTGTGACCCAGAAATTTCACTTCTGGGAATTCATCCTAAGGAAATAATGGGTCAAGAGAGCAAAGATGTATGTACCAGGATGTTCGTTTTCAGGCTGTTCATTATAGTGAAAAACAGGGGCTTGCTTAAATGAATTATGGCGTATTCATACACAGCAGCCATTAAAAACAATGATGTCACTCTTTAGGTATTGATATGGAAAGAGATTCCTGATACAGTTGTTAAGGGAATCAAAGCAGTTTGCCACACTGCAGGTATGTGGGGTCTGGGAGAGGAGGTCTTGGAGGGTCAGGGTTGGGGAGGGGAACTCATTCATATTTGAAATTTGTTTACTGTGAACACTTATTACTTTAATAATTAGAAGAAAACAGCAATGAAACGATTTCCATTTTGAAAAAATAACCTCAAAGATTCAGAGACTTCCAGCTGGAAAGTGGTTGTGTGCCTGTGTCCTCTGGGCATTCAGATGAGGGGTTCCCTGGGCAAGAGTGATCTCCCCACTCAGGAGCAGGCCTGTTGTTTCAGCCCCTCCCAGTTCTCCCCGCCAAGTGGAAGGGCGCAGCAAAAGGGCCTGGTGGGATCAGGCAACCCTGGCATCTGCTGCTGAAACAAAGTTTCAAAGTGACCAACCAAGGCCAACGTGACCTTCCACCTCAATTCATTCATTCATTTATTCGTTCATTCAAATATCAAACGAGCACCTACTATGTGGCTGGACTAAGTGATGAGGACACGACAGTGAATATAATAGACAAAATCCTTGCTCTCATGGAGCTGATGCTTTAGTGAAGGCAGACAGACAATAAAGACAGATTATACCGAGAGTCTATTGGATGGCAATAAGTGCTCTGGAGAAAAACAAAACAGCAAATGATAAGCATGAACATGAAGTGGGGTTGCAATTTAAAACTAGAGTGGTCAGGGAAGGCTTCCCTGGAAAAGTGACATTTAAGTCAACACCTCAAGAAGATGAAGGAGCGAGCCACGTGGATAGCTGGAGGAGGGGCATTCCAGGCAGAGGGAACAGCCCTGGGGCTGGGGGATATTTGGTGTGTTGAAGTATAGAAAAAAGGCCAAGCAGGGGTAGCAAAGGGAATAGGAATGGTACATGAGTACGAAGAGGGAACGAGCAGGAAAGCAGGCAAGGCTGTACCAGACAGAGGAAGGTTTGGGGTTTTCCTGTGAGTGAAATGGGAGCCAGTACAGGGTTTTGAACAGAGTAGTGCCCACTATTTTAACAGGAGCACTTTGGCTGCTGCCATGCAAACAGGCTGCAGGAGGAAGGGTTAAGGAGAGAAGCAGGGAGACCAGTGAAGGCATTGTTCTGAGCACCTACGGCAGTCATCGACACAAGAGGTGATGGTAGATCAGACCATGGCAGTGGAGGTTGTGAGGAGTAACTGGCATCATAGTCCCTTTCTACTCTGACAATCTAGGTCCAGATTCCCTCACCAAATCCAGAATGAGCTGTGGCAACCTTTCCTCTTTAGTGAGAATAATACACACAGTGTGTCCCAGTATCAGAATACCCTTCTTAGTCCCTCTCAGCCCCCACCTGCTCCCAGGACCGGGCCCGCCCCTCCGGCCGAGGCTAAGGCTGTCAGCTCCAGGAAGATAGGGTCTTTTGCCTGTCTGGTTCACTGCTGTACCTCCAGGGCCTACAACAGTGTCTGGTACTCACTTGGCACTGAATGAATGAAGGAATGAATGAGTAAACAGAGTGCTGTGGCAGTCTAGAGGAGGGGGTAAGGAATTCTGTTGGATGGTGGGAGGAGGAGAGGGGTGGGGATGGGTGGGCACATCTGCTCTCCCTACTCAGCTAGATCCCTGCAAAGTAATCCGGGACCCCAGAACATACACGCAAGTGCAGGTGGGCCCTTCCCCTCTCAGCCTCGCTGACTGACCGTGAGTGTGAATGTTGGCCATGCCATTGCTTGGTCATGGGAGAAGGAGAAGTGGTCACCTTGCCTTCCTGCTCGGACAAGATCACTCCCGTCCTAGAAGTAGGGAGGCAAGTTTAGGGGAATGTATAGAGTCAGGGGCCTGACTGAGGAACAGGAATTGGGGGCAGACAGAGTCCAAAGCCTGGGCCCATCCCAGTTCTGGAAAACAAGTAGAAATCATTTTTCACCCTCCCTCTCTGTCCTCCACTCTCTCCTTCCCTGCCCTCCTGGCACAATCCTCCCCCAAGAGCCTTATTCCCATTCAACGATATGCCTTCCCAACCTCTCTGTCCTCCCTCTTGCTGATTCTTCACCAGACTCTCCACCAGCCCTTTCATTCCTTTGAAACCCTCACTCCATTCAGTGGAGATTCCCCGTAATCTTGAAACTATCTCTAACCTCCTTTCTTAGCAACCACCTGATTCTTTGCAGACACCATCACCCTCATCTCTGCAATCTGCAGAGGGAAGGGCGGATCAGCTGTCTTCATCAGACCACGGGCACACCATTTTCCTTGTATGTTATTCACAGTTATGCTGTGAGCCATTAACGTGATCTGGGGCGGGTCTTACAAAGACTTATCAAGCATGTTACCAATAAGATAGGTAAGAAACTGTATCTCACTATTGTTTTCTTTTGCACTCTCCTGCTCATTGGTCATTCAGGACTTCTGGTTAAACATGGCAGATCGAATAAATACATTTAGTGCTGTTCCCTGCCCAAGTCCCACTAAAATGACAGTAAAGAGATTTCGAAGAGACATTAAGTTAGACTAAGAGAATAGCAGAGGAGACAGACAACTGCAACAAAATATTGAAAGTTGGCAAGCAGATAGAAGAGGACCAGAGAAAGGGGAACCCCAACATGGCAGTGTGGGAAGCCCAGAAGCAGACTGATTTGTTCCATAAAGCTCCAGAACTGCTTAGGAACGAGGTTCACCAGATACCTCTGGAAGTGGTGGTGTACTGGGGCTGAAAACAAGTGGATTGGTTGAAGGTCTGTGTAAGAAAAATGAGACTTCCAAATCCCTCCTTCCACATTGGCAGAACACCAGAGATCTACTCTCCAGAGAGGTTGGATGTGGAGATGCCGGCCTCAGCTGAAGATAGGATTGCATCACTGAAACAGGAGAATAAGATGATCACCGACATGCTGAACAGTGAGGTCTCCAGCATACTCTTCCTCACTCCACTCCAAGAACACTGGCAGCCATGGTACTGTGTCATTTCTACTCCCCTGCAAGAGATTGGAGGCTTCCTTTCTGGGGACTCTGATATTTGGATGTTCCCTAAAAAGCCCAGAGAACTCAGTCTACTGTGATCAGTCTTCTTAGTTCCTCACTCTTAAAACTGAGCTGACACTCAGGGATCACCAGACATTTGAGGAAACCTTTTAATGTAGAAGACAGAAAGCAAAACAAACAGAAAATGAATTCAGGGAAATTAGGAACAGTGCAGGGAGCAGAAGAAAACTAAACACAAACAACCACAACATGTCAGTGGCTTGCAACAGCAAATGACCTTTTGCTCATGTCGTATGTTATATGCATGTTGACTAAAGTTCTGCTCTATGTGGTCTTCACTCCAGGATTGAATCGAAGGAGCAGCTGCTATCTGGGGTATCATCAGGCTCATAGCAGAGAGGAAAGCAAGATGGTAGAATCACACAGTGACTCTCAAAACTTCTGCTCAAAAGTGGGACATGTCAATTCCACTCACCTTACATCGACCAAAACAAGTAACATGTCCAAATCTGATGTCAACAGTGCAGGAAATATAGACAGGCCTGATGGACATGTGTAGCGAATATTTTGTCAATACCAGAATCTATCAGAATTCATGAAACAAAAACAGGAGGCAGTCAAAGAAAAGAGAGAGAGAGTTTATAAATTACCAATATGAGAACATAAATACAAAATTAAATAAATGGTTAGGAAGACCAAGTTGACAGCAAAAAGACAAAAAGACAAAGGAATGAAAAATAGAGAAAATTAGAACACTCCAATATCTGAATAAAAGGAGTACCACCAAGAAAGAACAGAGGCAAGAAAGAATAAGAAACTAGTAATGAAATAGTTCAATTGCACTTCTCAGGATGGAAGGATATAAATTTCCGAATTGAGAGGGCACAAGTATCCAGCACAGTCAATGCAAAAAGACAAATAACAAGGCACATCCTTTGTGAAATTTTAGTACACTTGACAAATAGATCCTAAAAACTTCCAGAAAGAAAAAAAAATAGGTGCATACAAAGTCTCAAGGATCAGAACAGTATCGAACATGAATTCTGATGGATTCTGGTATTGACAAAATATTCGCTACCCATGTCCATCAGGCCTGTCGATATTTCCTGCACTGTTGACATCAGATTTGGACGTTACTTATTTTGGTCGATGTAAGGTGAGTGGAATTGACACGTCCCACTTTTGAGCAGAAGTTTTGAGAGTCACTGTGTGATTCTACCATCTTGCTTTTCTGGAGGGTTCCAGAAGAGGTGCTTCCAAGGGAAAGATGTTTGAACAGACTGAGATGAGATTTACACTTCTGGCAGACAGTTTGCCCATGGATTAGTTATAAGTACACAGAAAATCAATCAAACACACACCAAAATTGAGACGGTTATTAATTCTGGGGAAATACAAAATTTATTCAATAAAGGGCATGTAATCATAGGACACCTCAGGGCTTATAGTTATGTTAATGTCAGCACTGAAGATTGATATAGCTACATCAGGACAATGGGAAGAAGGGAAGTGCTTATGTGTAGTCAGGTGGATGAGAAGAGAGTGAAATCCTTGTCTTCTAGAATGAAAAGTCAATAGATGATATCTAAACCTGAAAAATCAAGATGTATCAGAACATAATTTAGAAATAATGGAGAAGAAGATAAGAAAAATATTTTTCAGCTAAAAGGGATGAACATATTTGCCTCCAAGGAGAGGGAATTGGGTATAGAAAGTACTAGGGCAGAGATCTGGTTTTTGTTATAAGCCTTTCAAACTATGTACATTCACAAAATTTTTTTTAAAATTTTATTTTCCTAATTCATTGTGAGGTTGAATACCTTTTAACATGTTTATTGGTCATATTTGTCATTCCTCTTTTATAAATTCCCTGATCATATCTTTGTCTATTTTTCTTTTGGGCAGCTTACCTTTTTAAACATTCATTTCTAGGAGTTCATTATAAATTATAGATCCATACATTAATTTATTCAACAAATATTAATTGAACACCTATTGTATTCCACACACGTAGTAAGTGCTGGAGGTACAGCAGGCAACAAGATAGGCCAAGTCTTCGCTCTCATGGAGCACACATCTAAGTGGGGCCAGAGAACAAGTGAACAAATACACAGACACGCTGCTTTCTGATAAGAGTAAGTGCTCTGAGGAAAAGGCAAGAAGGTGACAAGATGGATTGTGAAATGTGGGTGTGGCTTCTTTGGATTGGTGGTCTGAGAAGGTGAAATTTGAGTCATTCAGGCCTCAGGAGGATTTGGGGACAGATGTACCATTTCGGACACCAGAAATAGCAACTGTAGATGTGCTAAAGTGGCAAAAAAAAGGAGGAGTGATAGAGGAACAGGAGGAAAACCACTGTGAATAAAAGTTGCCAATCATTCCTCCGAATCTGTCACTTGTTTTAACTTTGTTTATGTTGTCTATTCTCACATAGACATTTCAGAATTTTGATACCATCAAATTTATCAGTCTTTTTCATTTACAGCTTCTGCTTCTTGTGGTTTCTTTAAAAGAAGATTTTCCCGTACATCAATATTATAACCATACTTTTCAATATTTTTAGAATAGCTTCATAGTTTGTGTTTTACATTTTTGCTTTTAATTTGTCTGCAATCTGATTTTTAAGTGGTGTGAAGAAAGGGTCCAATTTTTTTCTTAAATGGATAGCCAATTGCCTCAATACCGTTGATTGAATAGACCATTCTTTCCCTATTGATTTGAAAGGCCACCTTCATTAAAGACCAGATTACCCCGTACCCATGGATGTGTTTCTGGTCTCTATTCAGTTGCTTTGTCCTACATCTCTATCCCTGCACTAGGTCTGATTATTAGGCCAGTAATCCTGCCTGAGGCTAAATTGGCTATTCAGGGCCCTTGTCCATTCTGATTGGTCTGAGCTTATGCCACACCCATTGTTATCCATCTTGAACAAGAGCCCTAGCACACACTTTTCATTCCCCAAAATGTATAAAATATTTTGATATGTGGCAAAGCAAGTCGCCCTTTTCATTGTTCTTCCCTTTCAAAATTGTCTTAGCTATTCTTGCACATTTTCTCTCACACATGAATTTTCTAATCAATTTGTCAAGTTCTGTGAAGACTCCTGCTGGGAATTTGACTGTGATTGAATTAAATTTATGGATTAGCCTGGAAAGAATTGATATCTTTACAATATTGAGTCTTCCCATCCAGGAACATGTAGGTTTCTCCATTTATTTAGATGTCTTTAAAAGTTCTTCAGTAAAATTTTATAGTCTTCTTTTTATACATCTGGCATGCTTCTTGTTTGGTTTTTCCTAGATGTTTTACAGTTTTGTTGCTTTTGTGAAAGGAGCCCATTTATCTCTTTTATTTCTAGTTGGTTGTTGCCGGGTTCTATTGATTTCTTTTCAAATTAACTTCATTTTAAAACAGTTTTAGATCTATAGAAAATTCCAAAGATAGTAAAGGGAGTTCTCATATACCTCACACCTCGTTTTCCTTATTTTTTAACAACTTAACATGACTACAGTACATTTGTTACAATTAATGAACCAATATCAGTACATTATTATTAACTGAAGTCCAGAGTTTATTCATAGTTCCTTAGTTTTTCCCTAATGTCCTTTTCCCATTGCAGGAATGCATCCAGGACACCACATTACATTTACTTGTCATGTGTCCTTAGGCTCCTCTTGGCTGTGACAGTTTTCAGACTTTCCTTGCTTTTGACCACCTGGACAGTTTCAAGGAGTACTGGTCAGATATTTTATAGAATGTCCCTCAGTTGGGAATTACCTAATGTTTTTCTCTTGATTAGACTGCGGTTATATGTCTTGGGGAGGAAACACACACAGGTAAAGTGCCATTTTCATCCAACATATAAGGGGAACAATTAATAAGACTTACCACTGTTGATGTTAACTGTGACCATCTAGCTGACTTATGTTTGTCAGCTTTCCGCATTGTAAAGTTACTCTCCCCCCTTTCCACACTGCACCCTTTGGGAGAAATGACTATGGGCAGCCCATACTTAAAGTGTGGGGAGCTATGATCCATTTCCTCGATGGCAGAGTATTTATGTACAGTATTCGGAATTCTTGTGCATAAGAGATTTCTCTCCTCTCCATTTATTAATTTATTCAGTCATTATACCTATCAGTATGGACTCATAGATATTCATTTTATACTTTGAGTTGTAAAATCCAATACTATTCTTTGTTTCGTTGCTCATATTTTTACTTTGTCCGTTGTTCACTCTTACAGTTGGCTCTGGTGCTCCTTTGACATCCTCCCAACAATGTGTGGGTTTTATTTTCTTGTTTTGGGTTTTCGGGGTTTTTTTGGTGCTACCTTACTTACTTGATACTATAAGATGCTCCAGGTTTATCTTGTATAATTCCTGCACCAGCCCTGAAATCAGCCATTTCTTCAAGGATCCCTGGTTCCTTTTATTGGAGGATGGTATTACAAAACAAGATCTGGGCACTAGGTGTGCTCGTTGCTACCAAAGTATCATTGCATTCTAGGCTCTCGCAGCTGACAGAACAAAGAAATACCTGTGTGTATACTAGCCCATGTGTATAAACATATCTATAAATTTTTCTATATGTAACCATCCAGATCTATATATCAAGCTAAACGTGAGTTCTCACTGGTGTCCTCAACTCTAATCCATTACCACGTGGATGATTACCAGACTACACACCTATTAGAATGGCTAAAATTCCCAAACTGACCATACCAATTGCTGACGAGGCTGTGAAACAATAAGATACTCCAGGTTTCTCCACTGCAAAGTTACTTTTCCCCCTTTCCATACTGTACCATTTGGGAGTACAGTATATATATATTGGGGTATATATATATATATATATATATATATATATATATATATATTCCCATACACTATACATGTATAGTGGTATTAGAATTGTTAACCCATATACCCTTGTGGGAAACAACTTTATCAACTGGAGTATAGTGCCTATGTACAGGGTTGTTTTTTGTTGTTTTTTTGTTCGTTTATATTTTCTTACAGACTATGCTGATTTCCAAAGTTACTATGGGCAATACCTTTTCCCCTCACTGTCCTTCAGTGAAATTGTTTCATATGTTTGCAGAGCGGTTAGATTCTCTTGTAACATTCTGCATTCCATCCTGGGATCCCCAATCTCCCAAATGATTTTTTAATTTGCGTACATTAAGATTCCCTCTTTGTGCTGTAAAGTTCTATGGGTCTATGGGTTTTGAAAAATGCAGTTATATATCCACCACTACATATCATACAAGTATTTTCACCACCCTAAAAGCCCCCTGGCTTCACCTATTCAACTCTTACCCTCTCCCTTTGATCCCCTGCCAACCACTGACCTTTTTACTCTGACAGTTGCTATAGCTTTGCCTTTTCCAGAATGTCATGTAATTGTAATCATATTGTATGTAGCCTTTTCATACTGGCTCCTTTCACTTAACAATATGAATTTAAGATTTACCCATGTCTTTCTGTGGCTTGATAACTCATTTCTTTTTAGCAAAATAATATTCCGTTGTCGGGATGTACCACAGTTTGTTTATCCATTCACCTGTTGAAGAACATCTTTGTTGTTTCCAGTTTGGGACAGTTATGAATAAAGCTTCTCTAAACCTTTGTGTGCAAGTTTTTGTGTGGGCATAAGTTTTCAAATCAGTTAATACCTAAGAGTGCAGTTGCTGGATTATACGCTGAGACAATCCTCAGCTTTGTAAGAAACTGCCAAGCTATGCATTCCCAGCAGCAGTGAGAGTTCTTATTGTTTCACATCCTCATCAGCAATTGGTACGGTCAGTTTGGGAATTTTAGCCATTCTAATAGGTGTGTCGTGTTGTTTTAAGCAATTCCCTAATGAAATACGATGTTGGATATATTTTCATATGCTTATTTGCCATCTATAGATCTTCTTAATGAGGCTGTCTGTTCAAATTGTTCACCCATTTTTAATTGGTTTGTTTTATTTTTGCATTTTGAGTTCTTTGTGTATTTTGGATACAAGCCCTTTATCAGATATGTGTTTTTCCACTTCATCCAAGTTATCAAATTTGTGGGCATAGAGTTTTTCATAGTATTTCTTTATTATACTTTTAACGTCCATGAGATCAGCAGTGGTAATCCCTCTTTCATTTCTGACATTTGTAATTTTGTATTTTCTCATGTTAGCCTGACTGGACGTTTAGCAATTTTGTTGATATTTTCAAAGGACCAATTTCTGGTTTTGTTGATTTTCTCTGTTGTTTTCCATTTTTCAATTTCATTGATTCTGTTCTAATTTTTATTATTTCTGTTCTTCTCTCTTTAGGTTAAATTGCTCCTCTTTTTTCTAGTGTCCTAAGGTGGAAGCTTAGATTCTAGATTTTAGATTTTTCTTCCTTTCTGTTATATGCATTGAAAGCTATACATTTTCCTCTTACCACCAATTTTGCTGGATCTCAAAAATTTTGATATGCTTTATTTTCATTTTTATTTAGTTCAAAAAATTTTTAAATTGCCCTACATTTCTTCCTTGACTGACACCTGTCATTTAGAAGTGTGTTGTTTAATCTCCAAATATTTGAGGCTTATCTATTGATTTCTTAATCTTAATGTTTTAATATGTTTGGTAAAGCTGAATTTTTACTTGTTCTAATAATTTTTCAGTTGTTTCTCTTAGATTTTCTAGGTAGACAATAATATCATCCAAACAGATAGAGATAATTTATATATTATTTTCTAATATTTATACTTTTTAATTTATATTTCTTACTATATTACATTGGCCGGGATCTTCAGTACAATGTTGAAGAAGAATGATGATGGTGGGCAACCTTGTCTCGTTCTTGATTTTGGTAAGAAAACATCTAATAATTAACCACTATGTGTGATGTGATGTTTGCTGTAAATTTTTGGTTTCATCCAGTTTTCTGAGAGTTTTGTTTTGTTTTACTAAGAAATGAGTATTCAGTGTTATAACTTTAAAAAAAAACATCTATTAAAGTAATGGTGTAATTATTCCCCTTTAATATGACAATATAGTGAATTACTTGATACATATTTCTGACGTTGATCAGCACTGGGAGGTGGGTTTAAATCCCAGGTTTTCCTCCACTTATAAGCTGTGAATTTACGTAACCTCTACCCTCAGTTTTCTAACCAATAGATGCTTCCTCATGAGGCTGTCGTGCAGAAAATATTAATAAATACGTACATACACACATACATACATAAATTTATTACACAAAATATATATTATATAAACAAACTAGAACCCAGAACAGATCTTAGTACATAATAAGTACTAAATACTATTAAAAACTATTGCTTTCTTGGTGGTAAATTCTACAGGCTTATGATTCATTTAACATGTTGTTAGATTTTGTTTACTAAATATTTATTTATGGCTTCTTCATTTGTGTGATTAGCTGTAATATTCTTTGCATATCTTGTTTTAGTCCACCTTCAGAATCAGGGTTATGCTAACTTCCTATAGTGAGTTGGATAGCTGTCCATCTTTTTCTATGCTCAGAAACAGTTTATATAACAAAGATATCTGTTGTCTATATTTGTATTAGTTATATATTGCTGTACAATAAATTATCCTAAAACTTAGTGGCTTAAAACAACAAATATCTATTATCTCACAGTTTTTATAGATCAAGAAACCAGATACAGTTTAGCTAGATACCTCTGGCTCAGGGTTTCTCACAACCTACAGTCAAGGTGTTGACTGGGGTTGCAGTCATACCAACGCTTGACTGGGGAAGGATCTACTTCCAAGCTCACTCATGTGGCTGTTGGCAGAATTCAGTTCCTTGCGGGTTGTTGGATTAAGGACCTCAGCTCCTCACCGGATGTTGGCCAGAGGACTTCCTCAGTTCCGCGCCATGTGAACCTCTCCATAGGGCAACTCACGACATAGCAACTTGCTTCATCAAGGCCAGCAAGGAAAAACCAAAGAGTGCCAGCAACACAGAAGTGACCTAATCTTTTTCTAACCGAATCATGGAAGTGACAACCCCATCACTTTTGCCACAATCTATTTACTAAAAACAGGTCACAAGGCCCAGTCTATACTCAAGGAAAGGAACTTAAGCAAAGGTGTGAATAGGAGCAGGTAGGGATTATTGTGGGCCATTTTAGAAGCTGTCTGTCACAACTTTTACAGGTAGATCTTTGACTATACTTTCAATTCCTTCTATGGTTATTGTTTAACCAGTTTTATACTACTTAGAAAATTTTGATGATTTATGATTTCTTAGCAAGTGATTTCATCCAGGTTTTCAAATTTATTGGTAAAATAAAACAATTTTCTCTGGAGCTGAAGTTCATTCCTATTATTATGTACGTCTTACTTCTCTTTTTCTTTATCAGAAAGAACATTCATCTATTTCATTGATCATTTCAAAGAACCAGTTTTTAATTTATTGTTCAACTATTTTTTTTGTATTTTCTTCCATTGATTTCTGCTTTTATCTTTATTAATCACTCCTGTTTACTTTTGTTTAGCTTATTTGTGTCTTTTTCTTAGCTCCTAATAACTTAATTTACTTACCTTCAATATTTCTTGATTTTTTAAATAAATGCATTTAAGACCATGCATTTTCCTCTGAGTACTACTTGGCTACACCTCACTGGTATTGATATATATATATATATAGATCTTATTGTTTTTCATCTTGTATTGATTTGTAATTTTCTATCTGATTTTGTCTTTGACCAGATTAGAAGTGTGTCTTTCCCCTCTTATTTCCAGGGGCATGGATTTCAAACCATTACTTTGTTGTTAAATGTAGTTTTATTGCCCCTGTGGTTAATATGATTTTTATTATTTAGAATTTGTTGAGATTTCCCTTTGGGCTTAATATATCATCCATTTTTGGAAGTATTCAATGTGCATTTGAAAAGTGTGTTCATTTTGTTAGTTAGAACAAGCATACATATGTTCAAGCTTGTTAATTGTATTATTTAAATTTTATTGTATTTATTATTTTTTAACGTCTTTATTGGAGTATAATTGCTTTACAATGGTGTGTTGGTTTCTGCTTTATAACAAAGTGAATCAGCTATACATATACATATGTTCCCATATGTCCTTATTTAGTTAGTAGGTTAGTTAGTAAGTAAGCACCTGATGTGCCAATTTCTGCAGAAGGTGGGTTTTTCACACTACAATTGTGGTCTTGCTGATCTCCATTTTAAACCTAAGTTGTAAAGGCTTATAGGTAAATCTTTGTGGTGGCATGTTACCTATCATCAATAAAATATCCTTTATCTTTTAAAATGCTTTTTGCTTTGAATTCTGTTTTGTCTGACATTAATATTGCTACATCTGTATTCTTTTTAATGGCTCAAGTATATTTTTCAATTCTTTTATTTTCAATCATTTTGTGTAACTTTGTTTTACGTACGTGTCTTGTAAATGGTTTAAAAAGTATACATTTTCTTTCTAAGGTTTATCTGTACATTATTAATACACATACTAAAACATACACATTTTCTGTCAACATTTAGCATTAATCTGTATCTCTAGTCTCCCTCTAAACAAGGCAAGAAATATAATTTGCATTTTCTTACCTCTGCTCCCTCTTTACCAGCCACTGCCGATGCTGCCACCCTAATCACTTCTTGTATTGATATCTTCTCTTACATATTGACTGATTTCTTTGCTCATTGCTTCTTACACCCTACTTGTGTAGGTGTCTCTTAGTGGTACCTATCCACTATTGATCATTTCAGAGACAATTTGTGACTGATAAAATTTCTGAGTGCTTACTCGAGAAAATGCCTTTATTTCACCCTCTTTATGGTCTCTTTGTATTGGTCAAGTATATTCCAGAATGGCAATATTTTAAAATACATAGTATATTTCATTTCTAGAGGTATGGGATATGAGGAGTCCTAGGTGGACTCAGTCCATCATTTTACTCTCCCATGCCTGCTTCTTACCTCAGGTCTCTGTGGACCAGGGCTGGGAAAACTGCCCTTCTACCATCCCTTTCTATGCTCCCCTGTCACCACCAGGAAGATTTGTCAATTATCGGGACGCAGACTGGGCCACCAATCAGTAGGTCAAGTCCCTATGCAGCACAGTCAGGATAAAGGTGTCGATTGTTCTTTTTCTCTTTTGCCCATGTAGCTGGAGCCATGTGCTAGCTTAAAAACAGCTTCTAATCAGCCACTACTCTTTTTTGTTTCTTTCTTTCCCGAAGCCAATAAGAGTGAGCTAAGAGCCGAGATTCAGGTTGGGCCTTGCAGTAGGAAGAGATCTCTAGTCTAGAGTCCACAAGATCCAGCCAAGTGCATCGCGGCTTGTACTGAAGTTTGAGACCCAAAGCCCAACTAACCATGAAGTGCTACTTTGCTTTCCTTTGTTATTGTTCTATGTGAATATATCTCCACCTGAGAACCTTGTGGGGAGGGCCGGCTTTGGTCTGGGGCAATCTTTTGATGTTCCCAGGTCCCTTGGCCACAAGGGAACACTAATTGTACTATATTTCCAACAATAGCTTCATGGTAATATTATTGCAGTTCCATTTCTTTAAAGATATAAAGAGTAAAATTGAATTCAGCACCACAAAACCAGCTTTACGACAAATGCTAAAGGAACTTCTCTAGGCAGGAAACACACGAGAAGGAAAAGACCTACAATAACAAACCCAAAGCAATTAAGAAAATGGAAATAGGAACATACATATCGATAACTACCTTAAATGTAAATGGAATAAATGCTCCAACCAAAAGACATAGACGGCCAGAAGAGATACAAAAACAAGACCCAGGGCTTCCCTGGTGGCGCGGTGGTTGAGAGTCCGCCTGCCGATGCAGGGGACACGGGTTCGTGCCCCGGTCTGGGAAGATCCCACGTGCCGTGGAGCGGCTAGGCCCGTGAGCCATGGCCGCTGAGCCTGCGCGTCCGGAGCCTGTGCTCCGCAACAGGAGAGGCCGCAACAGGGAGAAGCCCACATACTGCAAGAAAAAATAATAAAAATAAAAATAAAAAAATAAAAATAAAAACAAGACCCATATACATCCTGTCTACAAGAGACCCACTTCAGACCTATGGACACACATAGACTGAAAGTGAGGGCATGGAAAAAGATATTCCAGGCAAATGGAAATAAAAAGAAAGCTGGAGGAGCAATTCTCATATTAGAAAAAATAGACTTTAAAATAAAGACTATTACAAGAGACAAAGAAGGACACTACATAATGATCAAGGGATCAGTCCAAGAAGAAGATATTACAATTGTAAATATTTATGCACCCAACATAGGAGCACCTCAAGACATAAGGCATATGCTAACAGCCATAAAAGGGGAAATCAACAGTAACACAATCATAGTAGGGGACTTTTAACACCCCACTTTCACCAATGGAGAGATCATCCCAAATGAAAACAAATAAGGAAACACAAGCTTTAAATGATACATTTAACAAGAAGACGGACTTAATTGATGTTTATAGGACATTCCATCCAAAAACAACAGAATACACTTTCTTCTCAAGGGCTCATGGAACATTCTCCAGGAGAGATCATATCTTGGGTCACAAATCAAGCCTTGGTAAATTTAAGAAAACTGAAATCATATCAAGTATCTTTTCCAGCCACAACACTATGAGACTAGATATCAATTACAGGAAAACTCTGTAAAAAATACAAATACATAGAGGCTAAACAATACACTACTAAATAACCAAGGGATCACTGAAGAAATCAAAAAATACCTAGAAACAAATAACAATGAAAACACGACTACCCAACACCTATGTGATGCAGCAAAAGCAGACCTAAGAGGGAAGGTTATAGCAATACAATCCTACCTCAAGAAATAAAAACATCTCAGATAAACAACCTAACCTTTCACCTAAAGCAATTAGAGAAAGAAGAACAAGAAAACCCCAAAGTTAGCAGAAGGAAAGAAATCATAAAGATCAGATCAGAAATAAATGAAAAAGAAATGAAGGAAGCAATAGCAAAGATCAGTAAAACTAAAAGCTGGTTCTTTAGAAGATAAAAACAACTGATAAAAAATTAGCCAGACTCATCAAGGAAAAAAAGCAGAAGACTCAAATCAATAGAATTAGAAATGAAAAAGGAGAAGTAACAATGGACACTGCAGAAATACAGAAGATCATGAGAGATTACTACAAGCAATTATATGCCAATAAAATGGACAACCTGGAAGAAATGGGCAAATTCTTAGAAATGCACAACGTTCCAAGACTGAACCAGGAAGAAATAGAAAATATGAACAGACCAATCACAAGCACTGAAATTGACATTGTGATTAAAAATCTTCCAACAAACAAAAGCCCAGGACCAAATGGTTTCACAGGCGACTTCTGTGAAACATTTAGAGAAGAGCTAACACCTATCCTTCTCAAATTCTTCCAAAATATAGCAGAGGGAGGAACACTCCCAAACTCATTCTACAAGGCCACCATCACCCTGATACCAAAACCAGACGTAGATGTCACAAAGAGAGAAAACTACAGGCCAGTATCACTAATGAACATAGATGCAAATATCCTCAGCAAAATAGTAGCAAACAGGATCCAACAGCACATTAAAAGGATCATACACCATGATCGAGTGGGGTTTACCCCAGTGATGCAAGGATTCTTCAATATGCGCAAATCAATCAGTGTGATACACCATATTAACAAGTTGAAGGAGAAAAACCATATCATCACCTCAGTAGGATGCAGAAAAAGCTTTTGACAAAATTCAACACCCATTCATGACAAAAAACCCTGCAGAAAGTAGGCATAGAGGGAACTTACCTCAACATAATAAAGGCCATATATGACAAACCCACAGACAACATTGTTCTCAATGGTGAAAAACTGAAACCATCTCCTTTAAGAACAGGAACAAGACAAGGTTGTCCACTCTCACCACTATTATTCAACATAGTTTTGGAAGTTTTAACCACAGCAATCAGAGAAGAAAAAGAAATAAAAGGAATCCAAATCAGAAAAGAAGAAAAGTTGTCACTGTTTACAGATGACATGATACTATACATAGAAAATCCTAAAGATGCTATCAGAAAACTACTAGAGCTAATCAATGGATTAGGTAAAGTAGCAGGATACAAAATTAATTCATAGAAATCACTTGCATTCCTATACACTAATGATGGAAAATCTGAAAGAGAAATTAAGGAAACACCCCCAATTACCACTGCAACAAAAATAATAAAATACCTAAGAATAAACCTTCCTAAGGAGACAAAAGACCTGTATGCAGAAAACTATAAGACACTGATGAAAGAAATTAAAGACGATACAAGCAGATGGAGATATATACCATGTTCTTGGATTGGAAGAATCAACATTTTGAAAATGACAGTGCTACCCAAAGCAATCTACAAATTCAATGCAATCCCTATCAAACTACCAACGGCATTTTTCACAGAACTAGAACAAAAAATTTCACAATTTGTATGGAAACACAAAAGACCCCGAATAGCCAAAGCAATCTTGAGAAAGAAAAATGGAGCTGGAGAAATCAGGCTCCCAGACATCAGACTATACTACAAAGCTACAGTAATCAAGACAATATGGTACTGGCACAAAAACAGAAATATAGATCCATGGAACACGATAGAAAGCCCAGAGATAAACCCACGCACATATGGTCACCTTATTTTTGATAAAGGAGACAAGAATATACAATGGAGAAAAGACAGCCTCTTCAGTAAGTGGTGCTGGGAAAACTGGACAGCTACATGTAAAAGAATGAAGTCAGGACACTCCTTAACACCATACACAAAAATAAACTCATGGGCTTCCCTGGTGGCGCAGTGGTTGAGAGTCCGCCTGTCGATGCGGGGGACACGGGTTCGTGCCCCGGTCCGTGAGGATCCCACGTGCCGTGGAGCAGGTAGGCCCGTGAGCCATGGCCGCTGAGCCTGCGCGTCCGGAGCCTGTGCTCCGCAACGGAAGAGGCCACAGCAGTCAGAGGCCCGCGTACCGCAAAAAAGTAAAAAATAAAAAATAAATAAACTCAAAATGGACTAAAGAACTAAATGTAGGGTCGGACACTATAAAACTCTTAGAGGAAAACATAGGCAGAACACTCTATGACATAAATCACAGCCAGATCCTTTTTGACCCACCTCCTACAGAAATGGAAATAAAAACAAAAATAAACAAATGGGATCTAATGAAACTTCAAAGCTTTTGCACAGCAAAGGAAAACATAAGACAAAAAGACAACCCTCAGAATGGGAGAAAATATTTGCAAATGAATCAACGGACAAAGGATCAATCTCCAAAATTTATAAGCAGCTCATGCAGCTCAATATCCAAAAAACAAACAACCCAATCCAAAAATGGGCAGAAGACCTAAATAGACATTTCTCCAAAGGAGATATACAGATTGCCAACAAACACATGAAAGCATGCTCCACATCACTAATCATTAGAGAAATGCAAATCAAAACTACAATGAGGTATCACCTCACAGCAGTCAGAATGGCCATCATCAAAAAATCTACAAACAGTAAATGCTGGAGAGGATGTGGAGAAAAGGGAACCCTCTTGCACTGTTGGTGGGAATGTACATTGGTACAGCCACTATGGAGAACAGTATGGAGGTTCCTTAAAAAACTACAAATAGAACTACCATAGGACCCAGCAATGCCACTACTGGGCATATACCCTGAGAAAAACCATAATTCAAACAGTCATGTACCACAATGATCATTGCAGCTCTACTTACAATAGCCAGGACATGGAAGCAACCTAAGTGTCCATCGACACGTGAATGGGTAAAGAAGATGTGGCTCATGTATACAGTGGAATATTACTCAGCCAAAAAAGGAAACAGCTTAAAAAAAGCAAAAACAAACAAAAAAACGCACACATAGACGAGACTATCACATGCCCTTGTTGTGCTTTCTCTTGGCCTAGGTGCTAAGCTGCTGCCTCTCGGTCTACATGACCACGGCAGTATCGCTGGAAAATTTTCATTTTGATCATCACTGGTAGTGTCACTGCCTTTTTTCCATGGTAGCTAAGTAGTGTTGTGGAGTGCCTGTTACTCAGTTATAATCAAAGTGGTAAAGTGACTTGGGGATTTCGTATGATCCAATTTACCAGGATGTTTTTAGTTTGGCAGATCCTTAATGATACAACCACTGACAGTACTGAAAGAAGACATTAGTGATACAATTTTAAACTGTGTCTCAGTATTGGATCACAACGCCTATAATGGCTTTAATTAATAATACTCTTATAATTATGCTGCAAGTAACGTAAGTCTACTAGATTGTATTATATGCAAGATAATTTTAAGATAATGTGTGTATTAAGGAATATTGGTCTATTGAAAGCTTTTAGATCAATGTAAATAAAACTATCACAATTTTGTAAAAAAATAAATATTTTTTTTTTAAAAAAGGAATGAAATTGAGTTATTTGTCATGAGGTCGATGGACCTAGATTCTGCCATACAGAGTGAAGTAAGTCAGGAAGAGAAAAACAAATACCATACGCTAACACATATAAATGGAATCTAAAAAAATAAAGAAAATGGTTCTGAAGAACCTAGGGGCAGGACAAGAATAAAGACGCAGATGTAGAGAATGGACTTGAGGACACAGGGAGGAGGAAGAGTAAGCTGGGATGAAGTTAGAGAGTGGCATGGGCATAGGTACACTACCAAATGTAAAATACATAGCTAGTGGGAAGCAGCAGCATGGCACAGGGAGATCAGCTCGGTGCTTTGCGATCACCTAGAGGGGTGGGATAGGGAGGGTGGGAGGAGACACAAGAGAGAGGAGATATGGGGACTTTGTATGTGTATAGCTGATTCAGTTTGTTATAAAGCAGAAGCTAACACACCATTGTAAAACAATTACACTCCAATAAAGGTGTTTAAAAAAACCAGTAAAACTGAATATGCCTTCAGTGAAGAAGACACAGGTGTCAATTTCAGTGGGCCTCAGCCCCAGGGCTGCCGTGTCAGTTTGTAGAGGTTATGGACTACACAGGTCTAGGGCATTCCCTTCTCATCATAGACTATGTGAATGGCAAGCCCTGGAATTGTGCACCACGACCCTAGGAGGTGTCCCCACTCAGCCCTGCCCCAGCTACCTGTAATGGCATTTGCCAATCCCTTTGCCCTTACAAATCATCCAGTAAATGTCTGCTGTCCTAACATTCCGAGTCTTGTCTTGTCATGGTGCCTTATCCCACGCCCCTTGGTTTAAACCAATCAGCTCTTTGACACCTGTTTTTGTTAAACTTGATGTGTAGACAGCAGACATGCCCCAGACTATATAGACGGGAAATGGAGAAACCAGTGTTCAAAGCCAGGTCTATCTGACTGCAAAGCCTATACTCTGTCTACTACAGGCAAAGGGATGGAGGAATGCAGCTGACAAAATGGCTGAGGTGTTATACTAGCCCATGAAGGGCATGATTATCCCAGACTCGTTTATTCATTCAACACATTTTCCCTAAGTCTCTACCTGACAATCACCTAAGGTCTCTTCTAACTCCACCGTTTGGTGATATAGGGTATCTCCAATCTCTCTCATATTAGTGAGGCCCCTTTTGGTCACAAATGGCAGGGACCTGACTCAAACTGGTCTAAACCAAAATGGGATCGTGTTAGTTCACATAAATGAAAAGTACAAGAGTAGTCTGGTCAGGCAATGCTAGATCCCAGATGCAAATAAAGTTTATCCATGTCTTGAAAGCCCATTTCTCCCTGTAAGCATCATTCGCAGGTAGGCTCTTCTCACAGAGCCCCTGAAACTCTACGATTATGTCTTCTGGCTGATCAATCCCCAGAGTCTCTTTCCTTATACTTTCATCAAAAGTTCCAGGGAAGATTTGTATTGGCCAAGCTGAGCTCACATGACTCTGCATAAACCAATTACTCTATCCAGTGTGATGGAATGCTCTGATTGGCTCACATGAGTGGGAGGGGTAGTTTCCTATGTAAATGTGGGGTGCTGTTATTAGAAGAGAAGGAGTGGATGCTGAGCAGGTAGAAACAATGGTCTTCTGCATTTCTCATTTTACAGATAAGAAAATTGAGACCCAGAGAAGGGTAGGCACTAGCTCATGATTCAGTGGCCTTTGTATCAGGCAATATTAAGTGACTTTTGCAGGCCAGGAGTTATAAGCAGCTGCCTCCTGCTCCTGTCCTAGCGTCAGAGATGCTAAGACATCTCTGGTGGCAATTTTGAAGTCTTCAAGGTCAGGGGACGTTGTGGGTCTGGCAGGGTTGCCAATGTGTGCTGTGAAAAGACGCCGTGGGATGGAAATCAGGATACGTGGATTCTAGTCCTAGCTCTGCCACTAATTTTGTGAGTAAACTTGAGCAAGCCCAGTTCTCACCTTAGGCCTCAGTTTCCCCATCTGTAAGCTGAGAAGGTTGGATTGAATGGTCTGAAAAACATACTATAAATTGATGCTTTTGTTCCACTCTTGGGGAGAGAGGGAGGGAAGGCAGAAGGCTGAGAGGGAGTCCCTCCTCTCCATCTGGAACTGTGTGGAATTTCTGCAGTGGAGACATTTAACCTGACTTTAATTTGAGTTGAAACGTCTGATATTTCTGATAGTAATAACATGCCCTGGATGGGCAGGGGGGAGCAAGGCCCCCTGAAAAGAACACCAAAAAAGTCCTCTCTGTAACTCCTCTTGAAGCACTGCCCCCAGCAGGCGCGGGTCCCAGCACCAGGCCCAATGAAGTAGGTGTTCCTGAGAAGCTGGGGTTGGAGGAATCCATCCTGGGCTGGCAGGCAGCCACGCTGGCTGCATGGCAGGCTTTCGGCACCTCCTTCTGCCTTCAGCCTGCCCTGTCCTGCCCTAATAAGCTGACTTCAGGCTGGGCCAGGAGCAGTGGAACGCTAGGGTGAGGGTCAGATGGTGGGTGGTGCATAAGGTGCCACCTGAGGTGTCAGGCACATGTCCTGGCAGAGCAGAGGAGAGAAGCAGTGTGAGCACATGTGTGTGTTGGGGTGGGGAGCAGAGGGGGGAGTGTTGGTAGGACAAGAGCCATGATGGCCTCTACTAGGTGTGATGGTCCCTCCCTCCATATCCACCCCCTGCCCCGAACTGGGTCTATCTTTACACACAAGCATCTCCTCCTCAATAAGAGGTCCTGTCAGTTGCCACCCCATGCTCTCCTGCTGTGATACAGATATTTCACTTCCCTCTATCACAAAATAAGTCCTAGCCCAGAGAGGTGTGGGGAGTGGGGTGACTCCTTCAGCAGAGCACGCAGCTCAAATTTCTCAGCTCTTCACTACATGGGCCAAGCGCACTGCATGTTAAACAATGAAAGTGGCAGTCCTGCCTTGTGTCTAACTTTGTTCCCTCATACAGTATTTATTCACCTCTGGAGATGATAGCAAACTGCTGGTCATGAACCACTACATAAATAGCGCCTGGAGTCAGTGACTAAGTGGTGCCCTTGCCGCCCCTCCTCTAGGTTTCCCATCTCACCCCCAGCCTGTTTTCCCGCCTTAATGATGCTTCTGTGATGGGGTGATGAGTGGGCACTGGAGAGCCCATGCTGACCGACTCGCCCAGAGCAGGCAGCCCTCCAATTACCCACAGCGCTCAGGCGAGGGGCAGGCGGCGGGCGGGGAAAGAGGGCTTTCTTCCCCCCTTTAAATATATATATTTAAGCAAGGAAACAGATTTCACTTTCAATCTTCTTTCCAAGAGATTGTTATAAACAAAAGCAGGTCTGGGGCTGGAGGAGGAGGGGGAAGAGAGGAAAACGATTTGAGAGATTAAGGAGGCGGCCACGACAGCGTCCCCTTTTAAACCTCAATAAGGTTGTTTTTCTTGGTCGTTTTTTCCTCCTTCCCTCTCCAGCCAGCATTACTTAAAAGGAACATTATGTTATCACAAATCAGATTTCCAAACATCATCTCCAGGTCACTGTGAACAGCTCAGCAATTTGGCTGCAGATTCCTGGAGAAGGCGTCCCCTTTAACCTCAAACTCAGGAGGGAGCTGCCCCCATTGCAAATGCCGGGGGAAGCCCTCCCGGTTGGTCGGTCGAGAGAGGAGAGATGCAGGGCCTGGAGGACTGGAGGCGGAGCGGGGTTGGGCGGGGGGGGGGGGGCGGGGGGGTTGCTCCTGTGCCTTCAGGGAAGAAAGTACCGCTCACCACAGGAGCACCACTCACTCCCACGCAACCCCACCTCCACTCCATATGCCTTAAGCGGGTAGCCGGGTTGCGCGGGAGAATCTCACTGCCCCTTGGAGGACATCCTTGACTCTGCTGGGTGGGGGGCTGGACCCTGGTGGAGTAATGTGGGTTTCATTTTTCCTCTGCCACAAACTTGGGGCTTATCGATGCCACGGAGCTGCCAGGGGAGATTAAAGTCAAGGCTGGCGCCCTAGTTCCAGTGCGTGGTGAGAGACCACAAGTATTCCAGCTGGGCTGGTGTGGGCCAGGGTGAGAGAAGGGTGAGGCTGAGGAGGGTGGAGCCGCTGAAGGGCTTCTGGAAGAGTGATGTTGCCCCCATGGTCTATTCCCTCTGGCCAGGTACAAGGCCAGACTTCGCCCTCAACCTTACACTCCCGTCTCAGTATCGGGCAACAGTGGGTGGGGAGAGGAAAGAAAAGGCAGGCTAGGAGGTATCTGAGGTGTGTAGACCTCAGTTGGAACCATAGCAGGAAGGATCTGTGCTCATCACAAAGGATTCCCAAATGGTGAACATTTGGAATCAGTGAAGCAATTTTTCTCACAAAGAATTGAGGTGAACCAGTGACCTGCAAAGAGCTGGGGATCTTGGCATCTTACCAAATGGAAATAGCTGAGTGACAATAATTGGGATTGTGGTCCCTGCCTGTTCTGTATATCTTCCACCACCATAGCACTGAGCTAGCCAAGCACAAAAGGTTAAACTCCAGGCCCTCAAGCCAAAACATTCTTTGAAGGATCCTATGTCCATTAACATTTGAGCACTTCCCAATAGTCCTGAGGTGCAAGAAAGTCCTGAGGACCTCCATTTTGTAGATGGAAAAACAGAGGTCCAAAGAAGAAGTGGCCCATGAAGTCTGCCCAGGGAGTGAGTAGCAGAGCTGGTACTGGGCCTGAGATCTCCTGACCTTCACCGCCAAGCTCTTTCCTTTGGCCCTCACCATTACAGACAGACCTTTGCAGGCCAGCCTTTGTTCCAATGACTTCCTAAATGAAGCAGGGGACAGAGCAGACCCAGGAGTGGGCTCTTGGCTTTGAATGGGGTAGAGGTAGTGTGGTAGTCCAAAAGGCAGACAATGGTCCTGACAACATGGAACCCAAAGAAAGAGCTCCCCAGGCAAAGCCAAAACTCAGTCAGAGAGCTGACAGAGGGCCTGCCCAACACTACAGATAGGGCCATGCTCCAGGCTGGGAAGCCAGAGGGATAGCCCAGGGGCTGGGGGTCTACTTGGGGAGAACCTCCTTCAGAAACACTTCCGTGCCTGGAGAGTCAGAGAGGCGAGTCCACCTAGCCCAGGTGGCAAGGCCCGTGTGCCCTCAGACTCGCACTATGACCTTGGGCTGAGAGGACCCAAGGAGCCATAGCCAGCCAAGAACTCCTCCCTCCAGAGCATGGTCGTTCCACGCCCCAGATGGTGGCCGGCGGGGGCGGGGGGGGGCACGTCCAGTGCAGGGAAAGGAAAACTAGTTCATACCTACCATGGGCCAGACCCTTGCACATCATCATCCCGTCGACTCCTGCCAACAGTCTTGTGAGGTGGAGATTTTGCTTTCCATTTAGATATGGGAAAGTCAGGCTTTACTTGTAAAGTAAGGGGCTTGCCCAGGACTCATCAATAATATACCACAGAGGCTGGTTTTGAACTCAGCTCTATCTCAGCAAGACTCATGCTCTTTCTGCTAAGGTATGACCTTAAGGGTGCAATCTGAGACCCCCTTAGGGGTCGAGGTGGAAGGACACCAGCAGAGGCCCCCAGGGAACCCTCAGTTTGAGGGTTCTGGAACTTTGGTCCTCCAGGTTCCCCACTGTGAGGGCCCTCAGACTCTCTGACCCCAGCAAGCAGACCTGGGGCCCAGACCAAGCCAGATGCCAGCAGCAGAGTCTGGGGGATCTAGCTGGGAACAGCCCCCTGCTATTCTACAACCCCCCCGCGCCCCCATCTCCACACTCCTTCTTCCTCCTCAGTTCCCTGGCTCTCCCTCCAGAGTGCTCGGACTCAGCACTCCAAGAAAACTCTGTCCCAGGGTAGGGGCACTGAGGGGGTATTCTGCTTTGCTCCTCAGACCGCTGACTCCTGGGCATCTGGCCTGGCCGCTTTTCTGCCACATTCTTTGGGAGGAGGGTTGCAGGCAGCCCTCGGTAGATGGACGCTCCACCCGCCACTTCCACCACCAGGCCGCTTTAGCCATCAGTGCAGAGTATGCAGAGGCCTCTCCCTCGCTTGCTTTATTTATCTTGGCCCAGGGACGATGAAGCCCGGATCTGAGGGGAGGATGGAGAGGCCATTTCCAATATTTCCTCCCGGCCTCTCCATGCCCTTGAGATGCCCCTTAGTACCCGGGAGGAGAGGGCAGAGGTCGATGGTCTGAAAACAATGGCTTTCAGCCCGGGGAGGGTGGGTGAAGTGGAAGAAGGGAGAGGGAGGGCTCGGGGCCCACAGGCCTTGTCATGGGCTCGCAGGTAATGGACGCCACCCCCGGAGTGGGGCGGTGCAGACTGGCGGCGGGGGGGGCAAGTGCTCAGACCTCAGAGCCTCAGCTGAGCCCACCCCGGGCCCAGCCTCAGCCAGCGATGGAAGGGGACAGGGGAAGGGGTTGGCTTCCCTCCCAGGGCCAGGACTGCACAGCCAGGCAGGAATGCCAGCCCTGGGAACCAGTGTGGAGGGTCCTCTGTTCAGTCCAGAAGGAAGAGGGGCTGCAGGAAGCCTCAGGCTTGCGTTTCAGTTGTCCGTTTGCCTCAGTAGAGCAGCCCCACCACGGAGCTCCCCGCCACCCCCTCTCCTGCTCGTTTGCACTGCTGGAATCCCTGTCTCCGGTTATCACGTCCCTCGACACACCCAGCTCTGCCCTGCAGCCAAGCCACACACGTGGAACTGCTTTCATCTCCCTTGTCAGCTGGGCCGGCCCTTTCCCAGGGGCTCAGGGACTTTGCTTCTCTGAATTTCCTTCCATTTGCCTCCATCACCCCCATGTTCAGGGACATTCAACTGCACAGTGACCTCAAAGGAGAGGGGTGGTTTGGGGGCTGCAGCGGGCTGGCCTGTTCCCCAGGCTCCACTAACATCAGAAAGGGGAAGACATTTCCTGTGTCTCTCAGCCTCCCTCCTTCCTTCTGGGCTCTGCAGGGGCCTGAGGTGGTGGGGAGCAGGGGGAGATGTCACCTCGGTTCAGTCAACAAACGTCTCTGAGCGGCTCTGAGAGACCAAAGGGGTCTGACTTGGTTCCTGCCCCCTTGTGGGTCTGGCAGACCAGTAAAGAGGGTCATATTACTAAATAATAGCAATAATAATGCCATGACCGCACTCGCTCTGTGGCAGGCACTTTCCTAAGCACCGCACACAGATTAATCATTTCCTCCTCATCAGGGCCCTGTATGGCAGTAACTATAACTATTTCCATTTTATAGGTGAAGAAACTGTGGCTCGAAGACGTTACGTAAATTGTCCTAGGAACTAAGGAATGTCCGAGCTGGGGTTCCATACCCAGGGAGGCTGACTCCAGGGCCTGTGCTCTTAACTGCTACACTAAATCTGGCCAGAATGCCCAGCAGAGGTTTAGACGAGAGACAGGTATTTCCAACAGGGTGGCTCTGGGAAGGCTTCCTGGAGGAAGTGGCATTTTCAAAGAGCATTGCACGGAACTTGAACAGGCAGAGAGATGGGCAGGCATTCTAGGTGAAGATAATAGTGGAAGCAAAGAACAGGGAATAGGATATTGCAAGTCAGGTTCAGAGAAGGCGAGGGGCTCAGTCTGACAAGAACTGAGGGTAAATTAGGAAGCAAGACTGGGAAGACAGTGGGTCCTCTAGGTGGTCAGCTTCAAGGAGGGAGAGAACTGGATCAGAGCTTGGTTTGAAACCTCAATGTGGCTGCAAGGAGAGGCCACTGTACTTGTCAGGCAAGAGATGAATGATCCTGTTCTACTCTGCAGTGGTAACAGTGGGGATGGTGTGGGTGTGTTAGGAGATGGCAGAGATAATGGATTGACAGGCTTGGGCCCCAAATAGATGCCAAGTGTCGGGGAGAGTGAGGAGACCACTGAGGGGGCAGGATGCCACGGAGGGGGAGCAGCTGGATGGGGTGGTTTGGCACACAAAGTCTTAGGTGCCTGTGGGGCATCAAGCAAAGGCTCCTATTGGGGAAGACAAGGGAAGCCTTCTGTGGCTCAAGTGTAGAGTTCATCACTGTAGAGGCTGGGGGATGGTGCTGGAAGGAAGCCTGGAGCCCTGAGTACCAGCTTAATCAGTCAGGACTTTACTCTGTAGGCAACAGGGAGCCCTTGAAGGGTTTTGAGCAGAGGAGTCATATAATCAAATTTGCATTTTAGGAAGGTCGCTCTGGCGATATTATCAATATTATCAACATCGAGGACAGGTAGTGAGGAGAGCCTGCTTAGGAAGGAGGCCCGAGGAGGAACAATGGGCACGGGAAAGAGGGGACAGACGTGAGACATTTTGGCGGTAGGAAGGGCGGGATCGGGAGAGGGGAAGCAAAGTCCAAGGGTGAGCGACAGAGCCACCACGTGAAGAAGCAAGCCCGGGGGGGGGGGGGGTGCGGGGCAGCCAGATGGAGACAGGTGCCCAGGCAGAGGCTGGGGGAAAAGAGCGGCGGGCAGTGAGGGGAGAGGTGAGAGCGAGGCCTGTTGCTTCCTCCGTGCTTGTTTGTTCTCCTGGGGGCCCTGGCCACAAGCCTTTGTTTGAGGACAGAAGAACTGCTTCCAAAGGCAGCGCCTCCTTGCTGCCACAGGTTATAAATCTCCAGGGCCAGACACTGACACACACACACACCTGCCGCAGGCCTGGGCTCGGCAGCTGGGCCTCCAGGGTAGTGGCCAGCGCTTCCCAAAGATGGGAGGATTTCCAGGCTCTGTTTCCAAAGGAATTCCCGGCTTGTGAAACACCAGAAAGGAGGGGGAGAAGGAGCCCGTGCATCCCTGGCAGGGCCCAGCGTTTCAGGAGGGCGTGCTGAGGTGAGGGGCCAGCGAAGGGAGACGGGCCAGATGGAGGGAGGGGTTCCCGTAAAGCAGCCAGGGGCTGGCTGGGGAGCAAGGCCAGGAAGGGGTGCACAGGAGGGTGGGAGCTGGGAATCCGGAACTGAAGAGGCCCGGGCACGGCAGCCAGCAGGCTGGGAGCTGCCTCCTCTGGGCCTCAGGCCTCTGCCATGGTGTGGGCCTTTCCCAGAGTGAGAAAGGCACTGGTGTCAGTGACAGTCAGCGTAGGGTGATGACCATGGCTAGCACGCCCTCCATGCAGACAGACCGAGATCATCTCAGAGCTAGAAAGATGCTGGCAAAGGCTTGTGTCCAGTCCCAACATATGACAGCTGGGGAAGCAGGGGGCGCAGAGAGGCGAAACGGCTGCCCAAGGCTACACAGTGAGGCAGTGACAGAGCTGGGCCCACAACCCAGGGCTTTAACACCTGGGCCATGGCTTTCTGGCACAAAGGTCTGCTTCCTAAAGAAAGGAGATGACAATGAGATAAAGATATCTTGGGACTCCTCTGTCACCACATGAAGAGAAATCTTTCTTATTTGCTGGGGACCCAGAGGACTGAGGGCAGCCTGCAGCAGCAGTAATTGCCAGAGCAACTAGACTTCGGTGATCTTTGGAGGAATTGGACATGAGAAACTTGAGGCAAGTGTGGGCAGAGGCTGAGAGGTAATTCTGAGGGGGTAGAAAGTGTTGGCAGCCATTGAGAGAAACTGGGGCACCAAACTGAAAGATGGCAGGATGTCTGACTATAGGTTGGGTGGCTGTTGGGAACAGCTATTAGCTGGAGAAGAAGAGAGGGCAGGGGACAGGGACGGGGAGGGCAAGATGACTAGGAGCCCTGGGAAGAGAAACACTTGTTTCAGGCAGTAGCTGTAAAGGGACCGTATCAGGCTGGATCTCCAGAGAGCTTGGTCTGATCTGAACTCCGGAAAACTGCCCAGAGATCCAAACAGAAATACTCTGGCTCCTCAGAGGCCAGGAAAGTGGGAGGGAGACGCTAGGCAGCCCCACTCTGGGGACCGTCTTTAGAGCAGTGGCTTCTGACATGTAAGTTTGGAATTGAGCTGGACAGGTGGTGGCATCGCTACATCTTCTTGGACTCTGACAGACTGTGGAGGCGGCGGGCAAGGGTTAGTTGCCCCCTTTGGTGCGTAGACAGGAAACTGGCATGCACATTGCATGCAGGAGCTGTCTTGCTTACGCTCGAGGGAAGACCTGCATACTCTCTGGATATGAAGAAACCTCCAGGCCATAGTGTCAGAGGCTGCAATGCCTCCAGGGTCCTTCTAGCCCAGAGCCCAGGGGCCCGCCCTGGGGCAAATTACACAGACCCCTCTCTGACCTGACATCCTAGACCCCGTTTCTGCCATCCATGCCACACTGTGGGGGACTTTCTACCTGCCACAACAAAAGCCCAGGCTAAAGAGTACCCCAGTCTCCTCTGCCACCCCCCTCCACAAAATGGTCCCAGTCTAGGGGACTTTCTGGCCATTTGTCGACTCCTAGAGCAAGCTCGGTACTGTAACGCATGACCATTCAGCCACAGCAACCCAGACCCTAATGTGGCCTTTTCCTGTTTTGCCCTGGATTTGGCTCCAGGCCTCTGCAGTAAGCCCACTACCCAGACACTTCCTCTGCCTGGAGAGGGTTCTCTTAAGCATTCCCTACCCTCTCTGCTAAAGTCTCCCTTTCTGATGATATACAAGAGACACTGATGCAAGCTTGTTGATGGTGTAACAGAGACAGAAGTAATAAGGCTGACAAGACATGGAAGCAACATAAATGTCCATCGACAGACGAATGGATAAAGAAGATGTGGTGTATGATACACACACACACACACACACACACACACACACACACACACAAACAATGGAATATTACTCAGCCATAAAAAAAGAATGAAATAATGCCATTTGCAGCGACATGGAGGGACCTAGAGATTATCATACTAAGTGAACTGAGTCAGACAGAGAAAGACAAGTATTACATATCACTTGTATGTTGAATCTAAAAAAATTATACAAATAAACTTATTTACAAAACAGACTCACAGACATAGAAAACAAATTTATGGTTACGAAGGGGAAAGGTGGGAGGGATAAACTGGGAATTGGGATGAGCAGATACACACTACTATATATAAAATATATACATTACTATGTATAACCAACAAGGACCTACTCTATAGCACAGTTATATATATATATATATATAAATATATATATATATATATAAATATAAATATATATATAAATATAAATATAAAACTGAATCACTTTTCTGTACACCTGAAGCTAACACAACATTGTAAATCGACTATACTTCAATAAAATTTTTTTTAGAAAAAGAAATCATGAAGCTGAATATCTCCTGATCCCCAGCTCTTGAATGCTGGCAGCCAAAAGTTTTCTAAGGTGCCAAGAGCTGGCCAGCTCACTTGCCCTCGGCACATATGTGATCCCTGAGGGTGGTTGGGTCTGATCCGCAGGATGATGGCATGGGGCAGATGGCAAGGGAGGTAGGACAAGCCACAGAACAACATGCCGTCTTCTGGTGACGTGTAGGAGTAAAGACAGGTCTCCCTTGCCTCTGAAGTTTTGTTTGCAGGCCGCCAAGCCTATCCCAAGGTTACACTCGTAGTTAGAGGTGACTGCAAGCCAGACAGTCATCCAGTTTAAAGAAGCATCTAGTGCTTTGGAAGAGATAAAAATATGGCCTTTGTCTTCCTCTTCCTTCTCTCCTCTCCTTCTTACTTTTTCTGCCCTCTAGTCCTTTATGTGGCAATTTTCTGGCCTTCCTCCAAAAACGGGGGGAAAAGACCACCAAGCTAGGCTGGAAAAGTAATTGGGACAGACCTGTGACCTGGCTGCCCCATGGAGCTCAGGATTGAGGCAGAGGTGGTTGATGGGGATCCCTCTGCCTCCCTAGAGGAGAGGTTTACAAAGCTGACCCCATCTCAGTCACTTCAATGGAGGTGACTTCCTGGATCCTGGTTAAGGCCCCAAGGGCAGAGAACGCCATGCTGGTTTGTATGAGTGTGCACATGTCCAGAAGCAGAGGGGTGGAGTCAGTGGCACCCCAGGTCACCTGTCAGGACTTTCAATGCCAGCTTCAGCCACTTGGGTGCTACCCTGGGGCTCTGAGCTTGGGAAAGTCCTCCAGAAGCCGAAACCCGTTCAATCTTCTTCCCCCAGTCTTGACAGTGGGAGAAAACTTTCCTTCAGCCAAATATTTCTGTACTGCCAAAACGCTCCGAAGGTCATCATATGCATCTCCCAGTCTCCAGACTGGAAACCTTTTCTCTCAGCCTGGTAGCCCACCCCTTCCTGCCATGCTTATGCATTCTGATCTCAGGAAAGGACCTGCAAGTCCCTGTGCTCCAGCGTCACTGGTCTTGGGCAGCTTGCCTCAGCCACCTTCCCAGGAAAGCTTAGGAGCCATGTGTGCTGACTTCTGAGAGCAGGATGGGGAACCCTCTGGGGATGGTGAGGAAGTAGCCACATGGTATAGCCAGAGGGGCATCTGGGGGCCCAGGGCCTCTCTCCTGCTGAGGATTGCCTCAGAGTAGGGCCTTTAAGGCTCCTGGGAACTCCCCCTGCCTTTCTGGCAGCTTGCCTGCATCTCAATTTCTAAGCAGAGCCCGAGGCCTGGCCTCAGGAGCAACACGAGTTCCAGCCCAAGGTCTTCTGAGAGCTGAAGAGTGGAGCAGCCCCAATCAGCCTTTGGCTGCCTCGCTTCCTGCAGGTGGAAAAATCATCCTATTTATCCCCAAATGGATTTGTCTACTCAAACAACAAACAGACACAGAAACACACATGGAGTCATAGACACATGTGCAAAAGACAAATCCAAGACATACATAGAGCCTTTCTTTCGCTCTCTCTCCCTCGGACTCAGTCTCTCTCTGTCTCTGTGGCTTTCTTTCTCTCTGTATCTCTGTCTGTCTCTGTCTCTGTCTCTCCCCCCACCTCTTTCTAACATTTTCTCTCACTCACCCTTTCCCAAGGCCCCCTCCTGCCTGCACTACAGCATTTATCAAAGCAGCCTGACTTCATGTTGTAAAAATATACAGCGTGGAACGAAATCCACCTTAAACTCTCTTCTAAATATATTAAAATAATAGGAATTCTCATCTGCCTGATTGAATTTGCTGCTTGATATTAGAAGCATGCCAGGCCCTTCTGGGCCCAGTCTGGGGCGGGGAGGGGCTGGGATTCCCTGCCTGACTCCTCTTTCCTGGCCAACAGCTCAGTTCCCTCGCGTGGGTGGGGCTGGGGTGAGGGAGTGGGGGCTGCGTCCTGGCCAAGAGGCCTTGGGCGGCCACCTCAGCCAGCAGGCAGCACAGTCCACTGAACAAGTGCAAACAAACACTGGGCCTCCTCTGGCCCACACGGCGCCTCATCTCGCCTGGAAGCTGTGAGCCTCTTCCCTGCTCCAGTCAGCACCCAAGTTCACAAGCCATCCTGCAGTTACTTCCAGGCTCCATTAATGTTCACTTCCATGGCCCATGGGACTAGAAGCTTCTTGAGCTCAGGGGACATATCTTCTTGTTCGTTGTATCACCAAGGTCCCAGATGGCCTGATACAGAACAGAAGCTTGGGGAAACATTTGTTGAATGACCAAATTCATTCATTCACTCATTCATTCATTCAACCAATATTTATTGAACCCTTACTATGTGCCCAGCACTGATGCAAGCACTGAGAACACAGCAGAAAACCAAACAGACATCAAACCCCTGCCATCATGCAGCTTTTATTTTAAGAATACATGAACAATAATAATGAACTGGCCCACTCGTAGCCAGCTACAGAAGGCAACTGCTGCACTGGATTAGACTCCCTGCTAGGCTTCCTACTCCCAAGCACAGCAAACAATAGGACTTGCTGAATCTTAGACTCTGCTTTTCAGGCTATAGCATCTGCCTTATCCTGGCTTGCTCGGGGTCTGGGTATGAGGCTGCTGGCTCCTTGGGGCAACACTGTGCAGGCAGAGAAGTGGAAGGGCCTGGCATGAGACTCCCATCCTCCATTAGGATGGAGGTTGGGAAATGAGCCTGGCTGTCAGTGAAGGGAGCTTCCAAGTGGGCAAGTTTGGGTGCCAATGAGCAGAAACTCAGTCAGCAATGAGTCCTGAAGTTCCAAGAGGAAATAACCATTGGATATTAATCAGATGGGGAACATTGCTGCAGGCAGTCTGTTATAGGTGGATCTAGTGTCTGGGAAAAGTGCAATCATCATCTAGAGAAGGGCCCCAGGGTTGGTGCAAGTGGGATTGTGCTGGTAGATGTTCAACAGCTTGCTCACTGAGAGGGAGAAAAGCCCTGATTTGCAGTGTTTGCCAATTACCATGGTGTAAATACTCCCACAGTGGCTGGATTCAAGCTATCAACATGACATCATTGAACATGGATTTGGGAAGACATGTGCACAAACAGTTCTCTTGAGCCAATGTGAGCCCTGCACTGGTCTTGGAGTCAGGATTAGGAGTTTTGTTCTTGGAGAGAGACTGGCCAGAGGCTAAAAAGAGCAAAAGACTGGGGCTGGGAACCAAGGGGTACAGGGGTGGGGAAAGCTATGATGCCAGGGCCAACCTGGGAGCCTGATCAGTGGGCAGTGCTAGAAAGAGAGTAAAGCTGAATGCCAGCAGACAGAGGATGAGTGATGCTGCTTAAGTCATATGGCCTCTACCAGGACTGGCTTGTAGATCTGTTGGCTGATTTGATGTCTGCAGAGGCAGGAGGAAATGTGTGGGGTATGTGGGGATGGGTCGTGGAGAGATGCTGATGTCTGATCCTTAAAATAATAGCACACCTTTGTGTAGTGCTTCCTCTGTGTCAGGCCCTGTGCAAGCATTTAACATGTATCAATTCATTTGATCCTCGAGACCACCCAGTGAGGTAGGTTACTATTATTCTCACAATTTTACAGGTAAGGAGAATGAGATACAAACAGATTAGGTAACTGTCCTATGTCATATGACAATCTGGCTCCAGTCTACTCTCAACCACTATGCTGTATTGCCTTTACCTTTATTTCCTTAATGAAATATTCTGGAAGTAGACCTCTTGCCTAGGCCCATAGTACCCAACAGAGCTCTCTGGCCTGGCCTACTGCTTGTAAAATGCTTCCTCTCACCCACTTCCCTACAACCTGCCTGGCAAATGGAGCAGCTGCTCCTGGCTGATCTGGGCCTATGGCCACCCACCTCCAGCAGACTCAGCTCCCAGCTTTATTCTTTGTGACAATGGGACCTGTGGTGATGATGTGTGTGTGTGTGTGTGTTGAGGTGAGGGGTGGCTAAGCACGGGTGGTCTTTGGAAGAGGGAGGCAACTCTGTCTGGGAGGAGAAAAAGGGGGGGGGCAGGAAGAAAGAGGGAGGCTGAAGAAAGGAAGAGAGAGAAATCAGAGGAGGAGGGGATAATGCCTCCAGGCCTGGCCTTGGCAGAAGCTGGTCTCTAAGCATCACTGTGACCCCTGCACAGACTCAAGGCAGCGTGAGGTGTGACTCACTGAAGTGTAAACAGGAAAAGAGGATATGGGCTTCTGCGGGTGCCTTGTGGAATTAGTGGGTCACTCACATTGTGCGTGTATACGACTGTGCCACAGACCTGCTCACACACCCACATTCAAAAGAGAGACTGTAGCTGAGTGTCATCAACTGAGCACATTTGTGAGATGCTGTGACTGTGTGTGAGAAACACTGACATCCTTGACTCCTGGAATTTCCCGGACCTCTGGAAAACCCCCAGCAGAGAAGCTTGCCAGGGGCTCCAGGGAAGCTCTGAGCGGGAGCCCAGAGGGTCAGATAGGCTCAAGCAGGGGCTTTCCTCTAGGCTGAGGTCACCTGCCCTCTTTCGGCCCCTATTAGATACAAATCCTCAGCCTCCCACAGATGCTTGGAGGACGGTGAGGCATTTCCTCTGAGCCTTACTCTACGAACGGGAGAGACAGATGGCTGAGGAAAAGCTAGCTGGTGAGGATGCACCTGAGGCGGGAACCTGGCCCACCCTGGGCTGTTGCTGTCACCACTGGTGGCCTCAGGAGCACTCGCAAAGTCTTGTTTCTCTCCCAAGTGTGTGGTGTAAAGGAAAGAGCAAGGCCTCTGCAGTCTACTGAGATCTAGGCTTTAATCCTTGCTCTAGCTTGGGGAACTTGGACCAGCTCCCTCCCATCACTGAGCCTCAGTCTCTTCATCTATAAAATAGGAATACCATCCACCCTACAGAATGGTTTTGAGGAAGAAAGGAGCTCACAGATGTAAACGCATCTGGCGAGGTCCTTGCCATGCTTGCTCTCTCCTTCCCCTTCTCTTTAGGCAGACACTGAGAGTAACCTCTCAGGTCGAGAATCTGGGGATCCAGAAGCTCTCTGTCTCAGGGCAAGGAGGACCAAGAAGGGCTCTTTCTCCCATATTTGAACCTTTGCTGGCCCTTACTTGATTTACCTATCAACAGATGAATGACAGGCCCTGAACCCAATGGCTGAGCAACAGCCTTCCTCATTTGCACCCACCAGCTCAGATCAACCCAACATCTCTTGTCCACACACCTAGGGAGCTCTCTAGGGTAAAGATAACCCCTCTTCTGACATTCTGGCAATATGGAGGTTTTAAAAGATATAACCAGAATTGCACACCACAGAAAGCTTAAGACATTTCATCCAGTAAGTCTAGATGCTGTATACTTGAAGGCAGGACTCCATAGAAAAGGCCAAAATGGGGACCCAGGGGCTCTCCTAGTCCCCTCCCCGTTCCTCCTCCAAGCTCACTGACACTAGGGGCCTTTAGTCCTGCAGCTTACAGGGGATTTGGTGATTTTTTTTTTTTAAATCAGGCTAGGGATGGGTCAGGTGGCTGGTCAAGAACACTAGGGGGCCCTCCACGTAGCTAAGGTGGAAGTGGCTGGAGCTTCCCTAAAGGGGGGAGCGGTCTGAGGGGCAAGCCAGGAGGTGATTGAGGACCCTCACTGGAAATAGTCCCAGTGAGGCCCAGTCCTGCACCCAGCCTCCGCCATTCACCATCTGGACGACTGTGGGCCTCGATTTCTCCATCTAAAACATGAAGGGTCCGGGATGTTGTGCATATCAAATGAGCAGATGTGAGGGAAGCGTTTTGCAGACCATGAACACTACACACATGTGAGACAAAGCCAGGAAAGTGATACTGCTGAGCCCCTGCTCCAGGCCCCTTTTGTGTTGGGCGTGCAGTTACTCACATCAGCCCCCTCATTGGATTTCCTTTCCATCTTTGTGCTCCCCAGTTGCCTAGCACTGGGCGTGGCAGAACACAGGTCCTCCAGCAGTGCTTAGTGACCAAATGTGCAATCTCACTGGCCTCCTCACAGCAACCCAATGAGACAGAGATTATTACCAGCCCCATTTTACAGAGTTGTGAAGTGAGGCCCAGGGAGGTGAATGCATTCGTCTAATGTCACACAAACAGTAGTAGCCGAAAAGATATGCTGTCTGTATGACACAAGTCCTTTCTCTTTCCATTGCACCCCTCGGCCTTTTTCATAGCTCACCCTCTCTGATACTTCCTTGACCAACTCTCTGGCTGCTAGGAAGGTCACTGAATGAAACAGCAGAGCCCAGTGGGCAGAAAGTAGCAAGAGGTGCGGGTAACAAAAGTTCAGGCTGCTCCTGGCTTGAGCTAGACATCACCCATGGTTTTCACTGGATCCCAGCTGCTCCGTTGCCCACAAGTGACCTTGGATTTCTGAGCCTGCTAGTACTGAACATGAACATGAAAGGTGGGGGACTCCTGGTGTGGGGGGATGTTAAGAGAGGGAAAAGTGTGGGAAAGGGTAACTGCTGAGAATATCAGAGAGAGGCCCCTTGGCTTTTCTTGTTACCCACTGTATCTAAGGATTCTTGCTCTGAGGAACTTTTTCCTGGTGTCTCTCCTAAGTTCTTGCTGCTAGCTAAGCCCATTCTTTCTAGTTTTGTTGGCCTTCCAGATTTTATACAGACAATTTCTCACTGTTCTTTAGATAACATCCCTTCAGGAGCCCCAGCCAGCATTACTCCTATACTTAAGACAAGGATGAAGAGACCTTGCCACCCCCTCTACCCAAGGAGATCAATAAGATGGGTCCAGACCTATTGCCTAAAGGGGCCTAAGTTCAAAGAGCCTGGCTCAGCTTCTGGCTCTGCCAGTTACTTCCTATAAAACTTTGGACATATTACTTATTCATTTTTTGCCAGTTTCCCCAGGTACAGTAAGAGCTATCAACCCCTCCCTCGGTGACTGACAGAGAGTTGGCGCTCCATAAACAGAATTGTAGTCTATTTGATAATGTCAGTCTGCATCTTGATGGCACTGTGCTCATTGGTTCACACCCTCCCCAGGCCAGCCCATTCGCCTTCAAGTTGCCCGGGCTCAGATTTTTCCCTCTACTTCCAGCCCTGAGCTCCAGGCCGCAGGCTGCATCTGTGCAGTCCCAGGAGGCCCACCCCGTCTGGGGAGCAGCCCCTCCCTGCTCAGTACCTCCTTGGGGGCTTCCAGCTCCACGGTTTTTCCCAGTGGCCACCCTGCCTTCCACAGCTTGCCCAGCTATTCTCAGAGCGCTATGGCCTCCCCATCCTCTGTTTCTCCGAAAGCTTCTGTGATTCCTTTTCAGCCAGGGTCCCGAGTCACCAGGACTCTAGTGTTCAGAAGCCAGGTCACTCCATCCAGCTGTGCATTGACGTTGCATTTCCAAAGCCCAATTTACATTATAATTATTCTTTCTAGCCCGGCGTGTGGGGGGAGGGGCGAAGGGAGGGGCGAAGGGTGGGGTACACTCCACACAGATTTAGGGGAGGACTTTTGGCCAGCTACAACAAGAACTGGCAATCACATCTCCAGGGGCCTCATTCCCCTAGCACTGGGGGTTTTTCTCAGTTTCTTAGAGTGACCTCGCATGAGCACAGCTTTTCTTCTGTTCGTGCCCTCTCCCCAGGTAGGCAGTACATCTGGGCCCAGTCCTGACCTGCTGCTCCTCAGCCCCTCCAGTAAGTTCTCTAACCTGCGTGGCCAACCACCTCACCTCACAGCCCTTCCCGCAATCCAAAGTCTCATTCCTGACTCCAGTCAAGCGGAATATAAAGAACATAACTTTTTGTCTTCAGTTCACCAAAACTTAAAGAAAAATAGTTATCAGTGCCAGCAAGGTTGCAGTGAGATGGGCAATATCACACACTACCAGTGGAAGTGTCAATTGGCATAGCCTTTGTGGTGGGCAATTTGGAAATATCAAGATCTGTATACACTTTGACAGGTATACACTATTCATAAACAACAGGAATAAGCTAAATGTCCAACATTAGAAAATGGAATAAACAGAATTATATACAATCTATAAGGATGTTTTTGTTTGTTTGTTTGGGTTTTTTTTTTTTTTGCGGTACGCAGGCCTCTCACTGCCGCGGCCTCTCCCGTTGCGGAGCACAGGCTCCGGACGCACAGGCCCAGCGGCCATGGCTCACGGGCCCAGCCGCTCCGCGGCATGTGGGATCCTCCCGGACCGGGGCACGAACCCGTGTCCCCTGCATCGGCAGGCGGACTCCCAACCACTGCGCCACCAGGGAAGCCCTATAAGGATGTTTTGAAGAACATATAATAGTGTGGAAAATGCCCATGTTATAATGCTAAGCTAAAACATGCAAAATACCAATTCATATATACAATATAATCCTGATTATTTTTTATAAACTATAAATATTCAAATAAAAAGTCTAGAAGGAAATCAACCCATTGTTAGTAGCATCTGACTCAGGTAGTGGGATTGTAGTAGATTATAATAATAAAAGCCAACATTTGAATAGCACTTATGATGGGCCAGGAGCTTTTCTCTCAGTACTTTTTACATAGATTTAAGTATAGTTACTCCTTACAACTACCCTCCAAGATAAACACTGTATAATCCGCATTTTACAGATGAGGAGACTGAGGTTCGGAGAGAGTGAGTGACTTGCCCCAGGTCACACAGTTGGTCATTTTCTGCTTTGTACTTATCATTTTCTGGATTCTCCACTCTGAGTAGTTTTAGCTTTTGTAATCAGAACAAAAATGCATAGGGATTTTAAGAAAAATTAAACTGCACTGCTGGGTCACAGAGGCTCCTAGGCTCAGCTGGAGATAGCTTTACTTCACAGTTTGTACAGACTGTGGTACTCCTGGGGGGCAGGGCTCTGGTCCTTGTGATCTTCTGTTTGTTAGCCTGTCTGGGTATAGCCCCCCCCACTCAGGGCCTGTCCCTACCCCTGTTTGATGAACCTCCTGGCTAATGGCCTACCTCCACACTTTCTGGCCTTTGCCCCTTACATGGAAGGCCCACATTGCTAGCTCCCTTCTGGACACATACCTCCACAGCCTATCCCTGGAATAGCAGAGGCTGACAGTGGTCGGGCTTCCCCTGTCAGCCTGATCTCAGGGACATAGCAAAGGGTGGGAGCAGAGGAGGACCTTTGTCCTAAAGCATCTGTCTCTGGGGGTTCCACAAAGATGCTAGTTTTTCAGTTCTAACAGAGAGGTGGCCGCGTATAGGGAGAGGGTGCCGGATTTTCTGCCTCATAACATTGTCCTCCAAGTCACTCTGGAGCCAGCAATGTGGCCAGGCCCTGGCAGCCAGCTGGTCTGCTCAAAGTCCACAGAGGAAGGAGGTGGCTGGGGGAGCCTGACAAGCCCTCTTCCCCCAGGATGAAGCACTCTCAAAAGCAGCGTTTAAAGCACCCTCATACCCCAGCTACCCCCTTCTGCCATCTCCCTAGCATGGGACAATGTCCCCATGTGAGCTCATAAACCAACTTGGAATGCTGACAGTAGCTACCTCATAGAGATGCACGGAGTGTTAAGGGAAGTGATGAACGTACAAAGCCTGGACTGTACCAAATAGCAGTTCCCTTCTTCTTTCTGTCCCTCTCCCCGGGGGCTCTCCACGTCAGTGGAAAGCAACGGGAATGGGCGTGGATTGAGTATTTACTGGCCCACGTTCTGGGCAGGTTAGATCTTGACAAGAACCCCATCAATAGGTTCGACTCGGTTTCCCAGTTCACACAGTTGGCACTGGGTAATGAGGGATTTGAACCCAGGTCTGGCTTCCTCAAGCCCACATCTTGCCTTGCATCACGCTGCTCCCCAGGGAGGGAAGATGATACCCTCCCATGTAAAGCAGCCTCTCCTTTAAGGTTCTTACGGGTCACCATTCTGATTGTTTTGGGAAGAGAAGGAGCAAAGCGGTCATTGGATTCCAATAGCTCCCACATCCTCCCCAAGCTGTGCTTGGAGTGACTCCCCTCCCACCGCTGCCAAGCCTGCCAACAGGTGTGAGACCACTGAGGTGGACAGGAGCTGGGCCTGACTTCTGGGGCCTGCTGGGTAATGACCAGATCTATGCATTTAGAGTAAACAAGAGGGCCCCTCTGGCTCCACCAGGAGGAACCAAATGGCCTGAGCATTCAGGTAGGCAAGACAGGCCTGTGAAAGGAAAAGTTCGTTCAGCTCAGATCAAGAGACTTACTTCTTGGGTGGCTAGGTGAGGCCTTTGGTGGCATGGGCTGAGGGCAGGAACAGGGTGGAGTACCAGATTAGCCTGGGAATGAAGGTACTGTTGAGCTGGAGTAGGGCTTGCCTGAGGCCCCTGGGCATCTGGGCTGAGTGGGAGCTGGGGCTCCTGTGCCTGGCAGGGCTGCCCTCCGAGGCACCCTCAGTCAGACTCGGCTTCCCTCGGTGCTTGCTCAGGGAAGGCATTCCTGTGTCTGAGATGGCAGAGCTGGCAGGCCGTTGCCATAGCAGCCAGGGGACTGAGAAGAGGAGCAGGAGAGAAGTGGCCTGCGGGTTGTTATTGAAGGAAGGCACTTCCTGGATGCTTTGGTGGCCAGTCTGAGAGGATGTTGCAGTCCAGGGCTCATGGCTGGCAATTGAAGATAGGGCCTTGCTCAGCCCACCCAGGGCCGGTCTCCAGTGTGTGTATGTGTGTGTGTGTGTGTGCGCGCGTGCGTGCGTGTGTGTGTGTGTCTGTGCGCGCGTGCATGTGCACACGTGTGTGTATGTGTGTATATCTGTTCATCTGTCTATGTGTGTGGGGACACAGAACCCCAGGGGACCATCTGTGTGTATGGATACGTGCGTATGTATACACTCATGTGGGTACACAGAGGCCTGGAAGGGCGGGGGCCGTGTATGTGTGTATGTCTTTGCGTATGTTTCTTAAACAGTAAGGAAAGCAGGGAGAAAGACAAAAGCCCTAAGTGACTCTGGCTTTCAGAGGAGCCAGCCTGGTGTGGCGGGTGTAGGGAGCAGAACGGGCCGGCCAGGGGCCTGATTGGAACCAGACTTGGCAAGGAGGGGCTGTAAATGTTTTTTTGCTGCCTGTCCTGAGAAATTTATGTCACACCCACTCCATCATCCTGGCGGGGGCAGCCTCGCCTAGCTGCCTGTGGTTCTGGGCCCTCCAGCGCCACCAGCAACCACCATGGGGGTCCTCTGAGCTTCTCCAGTCCCAGACGAGAGCAGACCTCATCCTGTAATGCCTTGAGGCTGGCAGGGATAAGCTATGGGTGGCTGAGGAGAAGGAGGACAGAACTTGACCTCCAAATGCCCTTCCTTTGCACAGAGCCTGGATGAATGTGTGTGAAAGGCAGACATCAGGGTGGTGTCGAGAGGAGGGGAAGATGGGAGAGGGGTTGTGCCCTATTTACAACGTCTTCCCTGCCTTCTCCTCCTCTTAATGAGGGATAGGGATCAAGGACAGACAGAAAAGAACAAGATGACCCTTAAAGCAGGTTTCAAAGACGACTTGGGTTACAGATAGAAACTGAAGGCCAGGGAGGGGGAGGGACTTGCCCAAGGCCACACGTTGAGGGAACCAATGGCAGTCTCCAGCCACCTTGCTGTATGTGGTCTTTCTCCCCACCTCCCATCTGGAGACCCCTCCTAACCTAGCATTAGGCCCTGTCTTTTTCTGCTCATGTTACTCCTTCCTTAAAATCCTCCCCTGGTTTCCCTTTGTTCTTACAATAAAGGCAAGACCGCTGGACATGGATTACCGGTATAATCTTCTCTGGTATAGCCCCTGCCTACCTCTCCATTCACATCCTTTACCAAGCTCCCTCCTGCCACTGGGCCTTTGCACATGCTGTGCCCTCTGCTTGGGATAATTTTCTTTCCCTTTTTCTGTTTTCCTCCTACTTCTACTTCAGCACACAGCTCAAGTGTCTCTTGTTCAGGGAAACCTCTCTGTATCACCCTGGCGAGACATGATCCCCAGTGTTTCACTCTCCAGGCACTGGGGACATATCCTCCAAAGCACTTCTCACTAATGCAGTTTTACTTTTGTTGTGTACTTTGTGATAATGGCCACTTCCTCACCACACTCCATGAGGACAGGGACCACAGCCGCTTTTGCTTACTGAGGCTGCCCTAGTGCTCAGGATAGGCCTGGCAAATAACCAACAGTGACAAGGACATCCGGAGCTAATATTTGAGGCTTACCATGTGCCAGGCACTCTTCCAACTGCTTTACTTGGAATAGCACATTTAATCTTCACAAACTCCTTGAGGTAGTTACTATCATTATCCCCATTATACAGATGAGGAAAGTGGGTCACAGAGAAGTTAAAACACTAGACTAAGGTCACACAGTAAGTCATGAAGCTAAAATTTAAACCCAGGTAGCCTGTGTCCTTAACCGCTCTCACTGTAAGTACTTACTAATAAATATTTGTTGACTACATACTTTTGTTTGAGCCTCCCCCACTTCAACCCTGAGGGGAGATGCCAGCCCCTGAGCACCTTCCTGGATCTTGGGGTAGGCCCTCCCCAGGACTCCTGCCAGCTGCCCATAGTCACTCATGCCCTGCATCCCGTCTCCCAGCCTCCCCTACCCACACCACTAGCGACTGTCTGCTCCCTTGGATGATGCGAGAAGGTTCTAGGGCTGGGCAATGCCCCTGAGTCTCAAGAGGCACTTTTTTACCCTGCAACACTCGCTCTGGTCATTCCCTCTCAGCCAGAGTCCACTGGCCTACTCTCGTCTACTCAGGCCTCCGTTTTCCCTTCTGTAAAATAGAGTTAGTTCCCGTACCGCAGGGTAGTGCTGAGTATTCAGTGAGTTTGTCTGTGTGTGTTTTCTAACTGCCAAGCACAAGACCCATACTAGTTATCACTTGTACTGTTATTAATAATCAGTTGCAATGTAAACTGAAACTCTCTTCACGGATTCGAGCTCCAGAGCCTAGTGGGGACTGGAGAAAGAAAGTAACGCATGGGGCTAACAGTGGGTGTTCAGTGTGCCCTCTTCCTGACCATGGCCTGCCACGCTTCTCCTCCTGCACGCCTTCTCAGCGCCGCCACATGCAGGACAGGCTTTGGGCTGGTTAAGAACCCCCAGCCCTGTGTGGGGGAGGGAGTGGAACTCTGTCTCCCCACTGTTTTCCCTCCCTGTCAGCCCCCCATCCGCCTTGCTGCTTCTCTGCCAGGCCAAGGGCAGGGAACGCGAGGCCCCCCTCCAGCCCCCCAGGGCCCACAAACCCTGCCCCCTTCCCACCATGGCGTCTTGAATAGAGCTGAGTCTATGGCTCTTGGTGGGGGGATGGCTGTGGGATGGGGGGGCCACAGAGAGAGGAGGGTTACAAAAGCTGCGCCTTGCTTTCCCAGTGGCCACCCGGGGGCCAATGAATGCACAGCCGGGGCGGGGGGGTGGGAGTGGGGGACAGCCAGTGTGTTTTCATTTTGCTCTGTTTGTTTTCTGTTTAGATCAACTGCTCAGTTCTGGTTTGGGCCTCTGAGGGCTGATGGGGTTTGGCAGGTAAGGATTTCTGGGGCCACCCATCTCTGCCTTCCACAGGGCTGTGGGCTCAGCTCCTGCCAGCCCCTGCAGAAGTAGGAAGCCCCGCCCACTCTACTTGCTTGCCAGCCCCATTCTTTCCATTTTCTCTCTTTTCTCCTTTTCTCTCTCTTTCTCTCTTTCCTTCTTTTGTTCTTTCTCTTTCTGTATCTCTGTTGCCTCCCTCCCTCCCTCCTCCTCCCTTTCTCTCATCTGGCTCTTGGAGTTTGTCCCTGTCCCTTTTCTGCCTCCCCGTGCCTTTTTTTTTTTTTTTTTTTTTGGCGGTACGCGGGCCTCTCACTGTTGTGGCCTCTCCCGTTGAGGAGCACAGGCTCCGGACGCGCAGGCTCAGCGGCCATGGCTCACGGGCCCAGCCGCTCCACAGCACGTGGGATCTTCCCGGACCAGAGCACTAACCCGCATCCCCTGCATCGGCAGGCGGACTCTCAACCACTGCGCCACCAGGGAAGCCCCCCGTGCCTCTTTAATTCAGTAGTTCTTTCTTTCTTGCCACCTTTCTCCTTTTTCTCTATTTCTATTTCTCCTTTTTTCTCTTTCTCAGAAGAAGAGAAGGAAATCAAGGCCTGGGCATTAGGAGGCCTAAGTTCTGGCCAGTTTCCCCCTATTTGTTCTCTCTGAGAACCTTCAACAAGTCCTTTCCTATCCCTGGGCCTCAGTTTACCCATCTGCCGACTGAAGGCCCTAGCTTATGTGCCCTCCAAGAGCTAAGCTAGAAGATCTCGTATTTACTCTGTGAACGGGATGGGAGGGAGGGGATGGGTCAGATTCTCTCTTCAGGGAGCAGGGCCTCAAAACACAGTCTGGATTGGAGGGGGGCAGTCAGTGGAGAGCCTCCTTGAGCAGTGAGGGATTACGGGAAAGGGCAGAGAGAGAGGAGACACCCATCACTGGTGCCAAAAGCCAATCCAGAGAATCCAAGGAACAGAGCTGGGGCCTGGGCTCTGGAAATGTAAAGGCGCCGCTCCAGTGATGGCAGACCATAGGACTACAGAACAGAGCACGTGGTCTTGCTTCTTGGACAGCCATCTGCCTTCCATGTGGCCCTGGATCAGGCCAAAGGCCACCTGGTCCCCATCTTCGAGCCCACCTCTCCTCTCATTAGGACAATTGCCCACTACCTTCTAGTGACTTAAGGGTAAAGGAGTCGGAGCTGGGGAGTGCCACACACCTCTGCATTGCCTCTTCTCCTGGCTCCGCAGGCACCTTAGCCTTCGGGCTGACCAAACCAAGCTCCTCCTCCACACCCACCCCACACCTCTTCCTCCTCCGGGGTTTCTTTCCACAGTGAATGGACGGCCATCCTCTTGGAAGCCTTGATTTGAGGGCCTTGACCTGGGCTCTCGCTTCCCCATCACCCCCCAGATCCCACCCATCTCCAGGTCATGTGGGCTCTGTCTCCGTGTGGTGCTCCTGCCCTCCCCACTGCCACTGCCACTCAGTGCTGCCACCACCATTTCCTGCCTGGACTCCTCCTGCCACAGCGTCCTCCTGCTCTCTCAGTCTTCTGTCTCTCCATCTCCAATTTGGCCTCCACGCAGCTGCCCAGGTAACCACAATGTTTAGACTTCAGGATAACTTCAAGTTTTTGGCTATTAGCAATAAGACCATTATAAACATTCACATACGTGTCCTTTGGTAACTGAATTGCTGGGTTGTAGGATAAGCCTATGTTCAGCTTTGGTAGATATGTCTCAGTTTTCCAGAGTATTTGTACCAATTTATACTCCCCCCCAGCAATGCAGGATAGTTTTGGCTGTTCTTCATCTTCACAAAGAGTTGGCCATTTCCGTTTTCTTTCATTTTACCCACTCTGGTAGGTGTACAGTAGCATCTCATGATGATCTTATTTTGTATTTTCCTTTTGACTCATTAAATTGAACACCTTTTCGTATGTTTATTGGCCACCTTAATATTCTTTATTTTCTGAAGGGTCTGTCAAGGTCCTTGGCACATTTTTCTATTGGGTTGCCTAATCTATTCTAGATTGTGAGTCCTTTGTCAGATATACCTGTTGTAAACACTTTCTCCTGTTCTGTGGGTGTTCTTTTCACCCTCTGAAAACAGTCTTTGAATGGACAGAAATTCTTTATTCTTATATAGTCCAAATTATCAACTCTTTCCTAATGGATAGCATTTTTTCCATCTGATTTAAGAAATCTTTGTCTACTCCAAGTGCACAAAGTTGTTCCCCTATATTTTCCTCTGAAAGCTTTATTGTTATGAATTTCACATTTATAGCTACAATCCATCTGGAACTGATTTCTGTGTGTGACGTGAGGTAGGGGTCAAGATAAATTTTTTTTCCACATGGCTATCCAACTGACCCAGCACCATTTTTTTTTAAAGTTTCCAGTGTACTACAGTGTCATTTTTGTCATAAATTAGGTGACTGTGTATGTGTGGGTCTGGTTTGGAATTTTCTATTCTTCCCATATGTCGGTTTCTATATCCATATGCCAATACCACAATGTCTTAATTACTATAAATTTCTAGGTCTTGGTATCTGTTAGAATCCTCCAGCTATGTTCTTCTCCTTCAAGATTACCTGGGTTATTCTTGGCTCTTTGCATTCCCATCTGAATTGTAGGACTAATTTGTCAATTTCCATCACCAAAAAAAAAAAAACTTGCTGGGATTTTTTAGTGAGATCACATTGACTCTGTAGATTAATTTGGGAAGAACTGACATCTTTATAATATAGACTTTTCTAATACATGAATATGGTTTATCCCTTAATTTATTTGTCTTCTTTAATTTCTTTCCATAATATTCCTTTTAGTTTTCTGTGTAGAGGCTTTCCACATCATTTATTTGATTTATTCCTAAATATTTGATGTTTATGCTATGGTAGGGTTTTTAAAACTTTCTTTTTCTATTTTCTTTTGCTGGCTTAAAGAAATACAATAGATTTTGGCATATTGACTTTATACCCAGTGATGCTTCTAAATTCACTTATCAATTCTAATCGTTTGTCTATAGATTCTTCTGGACTTTCTATATACACTACCATATCAAGTACAAATCATGGCAATTTTACTTCTTCCTTTCAAATCTTTGATTCCTTTTGCTTGCCTTACTGCACTAAGATCTCCAGTACAACATGGAATAGAAATGGTGAGAGGGAGCATTCTTGTCTTACACCTAGTCTCAGTGTATGAAAACGTTCAATATTTCACCATTAAGTATGTTGTTTGCTGAAGGTTTTGATAGATGCCCTTTATCAGGCTGAGGAATCTCCTTCTTCCTAGTGTGCTGAGAGTTTTATCATGAATGGGCGTTGAATTTTGTAAACCACTTGTTAGGCATCCATCATAATTTTAATCCTTTTTCCTCCTAGGTGAACTACAAGGATGCATTTTTGATTGGCAAACCACTCTTTATTTAACATCTTTATTGGAGTATAATTGCTTTACAATGGTGTGTTAGTTTCTGCTTTATTTGATTGGTAAACCACTCTTGAATTCCCGGATTAAAACACATTTGGTCATGATGAATTATTTTTTAATATATCGCTGAATTCCATTTGTTAATTTCTTAAAGTAAACTTGTCTATTTTGTGATCACTGTAGATTTACATGCAGTTGTAAGAAATAATACAGGGAGGTCCTATGTACACATTAACCAGTTTCTCCCAATGGAAATATCTTGCAAAAATATAGTAGTATCACCAACAGGATAGTGACATTGATACAGTCCATCACCACAGGGATCCCTCGTGCTGCCCATTCACAGCTATACCCACTTCCCTCCTGCTCCAACTCCTTTTTAACCCCTGGCAACCACTCATCGCCATTTCCATAATTTTGTCTTTTCAAGAACATTATATAATGAAGTCATTAAGTATGTAACCATATGGGATTGGCTTTTCACTCAGCAAAATCCTCTGGAGATTTATCCAAGCTGTTGCGTGTGTCAGTCGTGTATTCCTTTTTGTTGCTGAGTAGTGTTCCATGGTGTGGATGTACCAGAGTTTGTTTATCCACTCACCCATTGAAGGACATCTGGGCCATTCCCAGTTTGGAGCTATTAGAAAGAAAGCTGCCATAAGCATTCATGTACAAATTTTTGTGTGAACCTTAGTTTTAAATTCTCTCACATAAATGTCCATGTGTGCAATTGCTAGGCCATATGGTACTTGAATGCTTAGTTTTATAAGAAACTGCCAAACTGTTTCGCAGAGTGGCTGTGCCACTTTACAGTCCCACCAGCAATGTATGAATGATCTGGTTTCTCTATACCCTCACTAGCGTTTGGTATTGTCACTCTGTAAAGAAATTTTAGCAATTGGATAGCTATGTAGTTATAGCTCGCTGTGGTTTTAATTTGCATTAATGATGTTGACTAACCTTTCATGTGCTTATTTGCCATCTGTATATCCTCTTTGGTGAAATGCCTCTTCATGTCTTTTGTCCATTTTCTAATTGGATTATTTGTTTTGTCTTGTTCTGTTCTGTTTTCATAAATTTATTTATGTATTTTATTTTGGGCTGTGTTGGTTCTTCGTTGCTGAGCGCGGGCTTTCTCTAGTTGAGGTGGGAGGGGGTTACTCTTCGTTGCAGTGTTCGGGCTTCTCACTGTGGTGGCTTCTCTTGTTGCGAAGCATGGGCTCTAGGCATGCAGGCTTCAGTAGTTGTGGCACACGGGCTCAGTAGTTGTGGCTCGTGGGCTCTAGAGCGCAGGCTCGGTAGTTATGGCTCACGGGCTTAGTTGCTCCATGGCACGTGAGATCTTTCTGGACCAGGGCTAGAACCCATGTGCCCTGCATTGGCAGGCAAATTCTTAACCACCGCGCCACCAGGGAAGCCCTTGTTTTACTGTTGAGTCTTAAGAGTTCTTTATATATTCTACATACAAGTCCCATGTCAAATGCATGGCTTACAAATATTTTCTCGCAGTTTGTAGGTTGTCCTTTCATCAATTTCTTTACAGAACAAAAGTATTTGATTTGATGAAATCCAATTTATCCATTTTTTTCTTTTATGGATCATGCTTTTGGTTCATATCTAAGAATTCTTCACCAATAATTAAGTTCTGAAGATTTTCTCCCGTGTTTTCTTCCAAGCAATCTACAGTGTTATGTTTTATATTTAACTCTGTGATTCACTTGGTTAATTTTTGTGTAATGTGTGAAATTTAGGCTAAGGTTCATCTTTTTGCCTATGAATGCCCAATGCTCCAACATCATTTGTTGACAAGGTGATCTTTCCTCCACTGAGATGCTTTTACACCTTTGTCAAAAAATCAGTTGGGCATATCTGGTGCAGATCTGTTTCTGGGTTCTATTTTTCTATCTATTCTGGGATCCATTTTTCTCCCACAGTTCTGTATATCTCTTCTTCTGCCAATACTGCATAGTCTTGATTATAGTAGCTATATTATAAGTCTGAAAATCAGGTAGAATTATTCCTCACACTGCATCTAGTTCTTTGGCCTTTCCATATACATTTTAGAATAATCTTGTCTATATCTATTTCAAAAGCTTGCTGGAATTTTGATAGGAAGAGCATTAAACTTATATATCAATTTGGAGAGAATTGGCATCTTCACTGTGTCATTCTTCAGATCCATGAACACCTGGGTGTCTATTTATTTACATCTTCTTTGATTTCTTTTATCAGCATTTAAAAATGTTCAGCATACAAGTCCTACACATGTTTTTTACATTTATACCTAATTATTTTTTTTATATTTGGAGAGACTATAAATGGAATTGCATTTAAAATTTTGGTGTTCACATGTTCATTGTTAGTATAAAGAAATACAAGTGATTTTTTGGTATGTTTATCTTGTATCTTGTGACTTTGATGAACTTACTTATTAGTTCTAGGAGATTTTTTTGTAGATTCCTTGGGATTTTCTATGTAGACAATCACATCATCTGCAAATGAGAACCATTTTATTTCATCCCTTCCAATCTATACGCCTTTTCTTTTTTCTTTTACTTTCTTTTCTCCTTCTACTTCTTTCCTTATTGCACTGACTAGAAGTTCCATCACTATTTTGAATGAGTAGAATCCTTGCCTTGTTCTCAATCTAAGATGAAAATCATTCAGTCTTTCACCGTTAAATATAATGTAGAATTTTGTAGATGGTCTTTATCAAGTTGAAGAAATTACTATCTTCTCACTACTTGAGTGCTTTTGTTAATGAAAGGGTGTTAGATTTGGTATAATGCTTTTCTATATCAGTTGATAAGTTCACTGATCTTTCTTTCTTAGCCTGTTAACATGGTGGATTACATTGAACCAGCCTTGCATTGCATTGAACCAGCCTTGCATTCCTGGGATAAACCCCACTTGGTCATGGGGTATACTTCTTTTTATATATTACTGAATTCTATTTGTTGATATTTTGTTGAGAATTTTTCTGTCTATTTTCCTGAGGGATATTGGTCTTGGTTTCCGTTTTGTGTACTCTCTTCATCCAGTTTTGGTGTCATGGTAATGCTGGATTCATAAAATGAATTGGGAAGTCTCTGCTCTTCTTTCTTTTTCTGGAAGAGATTAGAATTTGTGTTCATTATTCTTTAAACCTTTGGTAGAATTCTCCAGTGAAACCATATGTCCCTAATGATTTCTTTGGGGGGATGTTTTAAATTACAAATTCAATTTCTTTGATAGTTATAGGACTATCCAAATGATCTGTTTCATATTGGATGAGTTGTGGTAGTTTGTGCTTCCTGAGGAATTAATCCATGTCATCTAAGTTGTCAAGTTTGTGTGTAGAGTTGTTCATAGTGTTCCATTATTGTCCTCTTGATGTCTGCACGGTCTGTATTGATATCCTCTGTTTCATTCCTGATATTGGTCATGTGTATCTTCTCTCTTTTTTCTGTGTCAGTCTTGCCAGAGATTTGTCAATTTTATTGATCTTTTCAAAGAATCAGCTTTTTTTTTTCATTGATTTTTTCACCCTTGAAATCCTGGTATATACCTCACTTGGTCATGATGCATTATTCTTTTAATATGTTTTTTATTCCATTTCCTAATATTTTGGCTTTGGGGTTTTTTTTATCCATGTTTACAGGAGAGATTAAGCTGAAATATTCCTTTCTTACTATGTTTTTACCTAGTTTTGGTATCAAGAGTTGTCTAGTTATTTGGCTAGCCTCATAAAAACCGTTGGGAAGATTTCCTTCTTTTTGTATTCTCTGGGAGGATTTGTGTAATATTGATGTTATAAGACACATAGAGTTTTGTGCGTTTATGTATGTTTGGGGGCAAATAGTTTCACCTCTGTGCATGGAGCTAGGTGGAGCAGGGTAACGTATTTTTGATCTTTTACCATCTGCCAGACACCATGCTAGGAATTTTACATTCATTATCTCATTGTTTCCTTATAAAAATCTCACTGGACAAGAATTTTTATACTTGCCTCTGAGCTCAGAAAACGGAGATTCATTGACCTGCCTAAGATCTTACAGATGTGGGATTCAAAACTAAGTCTCATTTGTTGACCTCTTGCTACTGCAGTCTAGGCACTGTGCCCTGAGATGGTCATCCGCTGTAACACTGAATCTTTCCAACAACTCAGTGAGAGAGTCATTCTGTTTTTCGCTGTAGAGATGAGGAAGCAGAAGCTCAGAGAAGTTGAGGAACTTGACCAAGCTAAACATCTAGGATGTGACCAAGCTGAGCTCCAGGGTGATATTTTGCCATTCTCCAGCCAGACTGTGTTCTTTGTGCTGCTGTGCCCAGAACGTTCTTCTCACAGCAATAAGCACATTCTTATGTGTCAGCGACTCTGCCAGCATTGTTAGCAGCCCAGGGCAAGAAAGGGGTCACGCTGGCCAGGGCAGCTGCTGGCCCCAGGTTCCAGGTGCAACAATGAATCAAAGCTGAAGACAGAGCTGGGGAGATAGGCTGCTGCACAGCTGGAAGAAAAGGGCTTGGGAAACTGGGCCCTGAGGTTTTGAGACTGGAAAGTGGCTTGGCAGACCCTCACATGGACCAGGAGACAGGGTGACAGGTAAGGAGGTGGTTGGGGGCTAGAAGGTCTGGACCCTGGTGGGTCACAGTGCCACCCTTCTCTCATTTCCTAGGCTAGGGCTGGCTGGACTAAATTTCCTTTGTTTCTGCAAAGCCCAGGCTTGAGCCACTACTAACTCTTAGGGAAGGAGAGAGGGTGGAGGAGAGAAGACAGGTGCCCTGAGGCCGTAGCCCCAGCCAGAGGCATGGGGATCAAGTCTAGGCTCAATAATATGGCAGAGTAGAGGAGGTGATTACAGATCACTTGGTCCAATCACCCCATTGTCTAGAGGGAAACCAAGGCCCAGAGAGATGGGGGTGAAGTGATTTATTTGTCCTAGGCCACACAACCCTAAACAACCACCTGGGAGAGAGCAAGGGCTCAGACTGAGGGGTGTGGGGTGTGGGGCGCATAGGGTGTGTGTGTGTGTGTGTGTGTGTGTGTGTGTGTACTGAGGTTCCTTCTATATAGCGTTGTATAGTGTGGTGGAGAGAGCACGAATTGTGAGGCCTGATTCCTCCGTGTGTTAACTTGTGACTCTAGGAGCAAGTTACTAGAATGTTCTGGGCATCAGTGTCTTCATCTGTACCTCATCGTGGTAACTACCTCTTAGGGTTGCATACAGATAAAATAAGTTTATTTTCATATATATATATATATATACATATATATATATATATATATATATATATATATATATATATATATATATATATGAAACACTTAGAAGTGTGTCTGGCACATAGGAAGCACTACATAAGTGCTATTGTTATTACTGGAAGCCCTTGGATGGGGTGGGAAGAACAGGGTCTCAAGTGTCAGCCTGCCTGTGTCCCATTCCAGACTGCCACACCGACTGTGTGGCTTTCAGCAAATCTCTTCCTTCTCTGTGCCTCAGCAGCCTCATCTGCAATACATGTAATGTGGAACTGGTACGAGTCTCGCGTTCGCAAGGTTGTTGAGGAATTCAGCGCTGTGACTTGGACAGATCACAGGGCTCACAGAAGGCCTTGGAGAAAAGGTGGCTGTTATAACTGCTGCCATCCTTCAGGGTTTCTGCCCCACACCCTTCGGGCTGGTTCCTCCCCACCAGAGCTGGGCGAGAGCTCTAACCCTTCAAGTTTCAAGTCCTGCAGCCTCTTTGCTCCTGCCCTTAGGGTGGCTCGCTGACTTGACAACTTCCTTTCTCCCCCCAGGGTTGGCGGCTGGGAGAGCTTTGAGGGCGGTGCCAGCTGGAGGCCCCAAACCCCCAGTGATGGTCATAGGAAGTGGAGAGATAGGATCTGGCTGCAGAAGATCTCCCTCTAGCTTGGCAGGGACCACTTGCCTCAAAGCATCCTCTCCATCGGACCCTGTCCTGGGGCTCAGTGGAGCTGAAGCAGCCAGTTAGAAAGAGGATCAGAGATTCACAGGCCTTCTGAATAGAGACCACTCCCTGTCCCCACGCACTTTACTTTAGGGGAGGGGGACCGCAGACCTAGAAAGAAGAAGGAATGTGGCCAAGGCCACATAGCAATGGTTACCATTCTACAGAGTCAGAAGCTGTGTCTCAGAAACATGAAATGCAGAGTTAAGATCACAACACAGATCTCCTGAACGCTGTCTTTTCTAGAACCAAATAGGTCAGAGCTGGAAGAAATACTAGTTAGGGGACATTTGAGCCTAATCCCATTTCGTAAGTGAGTAACACTGAGGCCCAGAGAGGGAAAGGGACTTGCCCAAGGTTCAAAAGGAGTTAGTGGCAGAAGTGGGACCCAAACCCAGGGCTCCTGATCCCTTGGCCAGGGCTCTTCCCACGCCCCACAGCTGCAGACGGAGCGGCGGTGGCCCCAAAAGTTTGGTGGGGGGGGGCGGTGAGGGGGAGGACACCCAACACAGTACTGGGGTGCTTTTAGCTCTCACCCAGTCAGAGCTGATGTCTCCCCACTCCCCTGGCTCTCTGAGACCCCTGTCTCACTTACCTCACTGGTCCCCTGTGGAAGGCATTCTCATGACAGAGCCCTAAAGAGGGTCAGAGACCTGAGTTCCAAGCTGTGTGTCCTCTCTCTGGGCCCCTGCTTCTCTAACTTTAAAGCAGTGTGTGTGGAGTGTGGGACAAGGAAGGACTGGTTGAGTCACAGCATTTGAATTAACTGTACAGCTGAGGAAAATCCCGATGCCTAGGCCCTTCCCCAAGCTCATGAAATCAGAATCCCGGAGGTGGGCCTCAGGCTTGAGTGGTGGGTTTAATCCGCCAGGAAATTCAAATGAGCAGCAGGATGGAGAAGATCTCCAAGGGCTCCTCCACCTGACTACTGCTGAGATTCCATGACCAACGCAGGGTGTCTCGGGTTGAGGGGGGGGGGGGTGGCCCTGACAGCTCTGCTCACACAGCCCACACAACGAGCATGCCAGCCCAAACTACGGGCCATTTTCCCAGGGTTAGAAAATTGCTTTGGGGTTTCCGGCACTGTCTGCATTCCTCCTGGGACGCTGCTCCTGTGGTAGGAGTCTGCCTGTCCACACCCCTCTGCGTCCTCTCCCCCTGACACCCCCACCCCCTCCCTGGGCTGGCTGACTTCATGTGGCAGAGAAACAATGCAGGCTCTGGAATCAGAGCAGGCTTAGGGTGAAGGCCCTGCTTCACCACGGGTAGCTTTGCAGCCTCAAAAAAATCATCTCACCTCCCTAAGCCTCAGCTTTCCCATTTCTAAAATACGGAGAGTAACAATACTTAGCTCACATCCAGTGTGCTGAGCTCAGAGTCCTGCTCTAAGGAGTGCTCTGTGAATGGTGACTCCCCTCTCCTGACACCCCAGGGGAAGCCCAGCTCCTGGCTCCCTCAGGGTAACCCAGGGCAAACTGTCCTGCTCTCATTTCCAAGACTCAACATCCAGGGAGTGAAAAATCTGCCTTCTGCGTTTGACAGAATGCAATTTTTAGTTCACAAGGCATGTCCACTTCTGCTTGCTTGTAAGGCCATCCCAGCGAGCCCACGAGAAAGGAATTATAATCCCTACCATACAGGGGATAAAGCTGGAACTCATAAAGAGTCAGACATTTGCCCGTAGCCACTCAGTTTAGAATTGGTAGTGCTGAGATTTAAAATCAGGGTCATCTGGATCCAGAGCCCAGACTGTATCTTCACCGTCTTAACCTGGCAAGATCAGGGAAGGTGCTGCTCCACTGGGCAAGGCCTACACTGACATCAAGCCATTTCAACAGGGATGCAAATGCCCATCGAAGGTGACTGTGAGATCTAAGCGCAAGACAGCCAGTGGTCAGACACACACACACACAGAGTAGCGTGGGAGTCAATGACAATTATCATTGCATAAGTATTGCCATCAAGGTTAAAGCAGACACTCCACAACAACCACCATGGAAGGAGGTTGACAAATTGATGTTTGCTGAGAAAGATGGTAATGGAAACAATAAATGAGCCTTCCACACCCTTAGCATACTGACAGCTTCTTACACACACACACACACACACACACACAGACGCACACGCGTGATAATAAAATTAGCAACTATCAGCCTTTGTTTTTGTCTAGCTTTACAACATATACAGAAGAGTTTTCTCATGTCTATCATCTCATTTCCCCCAACAATGTATTCATTCAACAAATATTTATTGAGCACCTACTACGTGCCAAGCACTGTTCTAGGTGCTTGAGATGCGTCAGTGAACAAAATTGATATGTGAAGATGTCTGTCCTTAAGGAGCCCATAGTCTGGTGAGAAGGGGCAAAAGGTAAAGATAAATAAAATATATCATATGGTTGACGGTGATAAGTGCTGTGGGGAAAAAAATAAAGCAGGAGGCAAGAGGGTCGGGGTGTCCAAGGGCGAGGTTGCAAGTTTAGCTACCATAGCCAAAAAAAGTCACACTGAGAAGGTAACATTTGAGAAAGCTCTGAAGGAGGTAAGGAAGTGAACCATACAGATATCTGCAGAAAAACCATTCTAGGCAGACTGAACAGTCCGTGCAAAGAATGTGAGTTGGTTGTGTGTCAGAAAGTTTTGAAGAAATGTAAAGAGGCCAGTGTGGCTGGAGTTGAGTGAGCAAAGAGCAGCGTATGAAGGCAGAAAGTTAAGGAAGGACCAGATTTCAGAGAAATTTTGGCCACCGTGGTGACTTCGGCTTTACTAGTAGAGAGATGGGGAGGCTTGGGACCTGATTTGGGTGTCACAGGATCCCTCAGGCTTAGATCCTTCAGGTGTAGAGAATGGGCTGTGAAGACAAGGGCTGAAGGGTGGTCTAGAGCAGGGATCTCCAACCCCCGGGCCGCGGGGCAGTGCCGGTCCGCAGCCTGTTAGGAACTGGGCCACTCAGCAGGAGGTGAGCAGCGGGCGGACGAGCGAGCGAAGTTTCATCTGCTGCTTCCCATCGCTCCCCATCGCTCACATTACCACCTGAACCATCCTCCACCTCAGCCCCCCCCCCGTTCGTGGAAAAACTGTCTTCCATGAAACCAGTCCCTGGTGCCAAAAATGTTGGAGACCGCTGGTCTAGAGGGCAGAGACAGTGGAGGTGGTAGAAAGTGGTTGGATTTTGGATGTATTCTGAAGATAGAGACAAAAGGCTTTACTGACAGGTGGGATGTAGGGGGTTGAAAAAAGAAAAGTGTCAAGGAGTACCTCACATGGTATGAAGTCCACACGTCTCCACCTCTGCTGTTACCACCCTGGTCAGAGGCAACACACACTCTCTCAGGGACCTTGGCAATGGCTACCTGTATGTACCCTTTATAATCACACACACACACACACACACACACACACACACACACACACAGTGGATGTGCTCTGGAAATACTTTTTGAAAGAATAAAGGATTGAAAATGTTAAAAAATTAGGCTTAAACTCAGGTCCATCAGACGTGAAATCTATATTCAACCTCCACTTCTTAGGCTGACATAATGGAGTGCCCCATATCATTTTTGATGTGAGATTGTGCAAAGAACATGGTCTTTGGAGCCAAGCAGATCTAGGTTGAAATCCCTGTCCCACTGGATACTATGTGACCTCAAGCAAGTCACTTCACATCTGTGAACCACTGTTTGCTCATCTCTAAAATGGGAATGATAGTCACCTCCTAATTCTCAGGGTTGCTCTCAGAAGTATCACTTTGGACAAGCCTCTGAGTCTGTTTCTTCCTCCAGTATTCTTGAATTTAGTGACATTCTGTGGTTAATCTCAATCTATCCTGCTGGAGTTTCCTTCACCCATTTAACATGTCCCTCTGTCCATCTATCCGTCCATCCATCCATCCATCCATTCATTCGTCAATACTGATGGAGGCCCCTGCTGTGCACCAGACCCTATGATAGGCCATGAGCTCCAGAAGAAAGTAAGATATTAACAAAGTCTGGATTCTAGGGTTCAAATAGCAGTTGAGGTCTCTGTCATGTCATGTGCTACCAACAGGAATGAGGGCCTAGTGCTTCCTATTGAGTGAAGGCAAGCAAGCTGGCCTGAGGGCAGTGGCATGCACCCCTTGTAAGGGCTGAAATTATGCTGGTTCCCCTCCTGATCCCAGTGCCTCACACAAGTTAAGTCCTGACTATTTTCTGACCTGCTTCTGAGCTGTAGAGGCTCCATGATGAAGGGTTTTGAATATAATTTGAACTTTAGCCTTTAGGCCACATAGTTTCAAGCAGGGGTGTGACAAGATCATATTTGCTTTATAGAATGACTTTTCTGATCCCTGGTGTCTACTGGGTCATAAGGTGCAGAATTGAAAGCAGGGAGGCCAGTGAGGAGACTATTGCACTAGTAACCATGAGAGATAATGGACCACTGGCCCCAGGTAGCAGCAGTGGAAGTAGAGACAAGTAGATGATTCACGAGGTATTTAAGAGGTAGACACATTTTGTGGTGGTAATCGAATGGATCTGGGGGTGAGGAAGAGAGAGACTTAAAGGTGGCTCCCAGGTTTCTGCTCTGGACAACTGGGGAGCTGGCTGGAAGGCTCCAGATGCCTCACCGTGGAGGCCCGGGACAGGGGAGTGAGTGAGAACTCAGTGGCCTTGACCTTCCCAAAGCAGCTTGCTTGGCATTTGCCTCTATTATTAGCAAATACTTTTCTTTCTTTGGGGCTACAACCCCTCAGCTCTGTCTTGTTCAGCCATAGAGGTAATGGCATGTTGACAGGTCCCATTTGCTAACACACCTTCATTTAAAGGGGCTCATTGACCCCTTGGTAACCTGGAAAATTCTCACTCTGCGCTGTCTCTTCTTTCCTCTTTTTCTCTCCCTCTTTTTCTCTCTTTTCTCTCTCTTCTTCTCTCTTCTCTCTCTTCCTCTACTTCTCACTCTGTCCCGTCTTTCTTACACGCAGAGATTCTCACATTCTCTCTTATACACACTCACATGCACCACCTTGGGAGGACATCTGAATGCCTACGTATACCTGTCTGTGCGTGTACACCCAGGAAGGGGGGGTGAGAGGGAATGGAGGCTTTAAGTGTAAACTTAAAAAAAATAACAACGTTGATTTCAGACAAGACTCTTAGTTAAGGGCCAAAGAAGAGGCCCATGGAAAACAAGTTGCCTGGAGCCAATGAGAAGTTAATCCATTCATCCAGCAGACACTTCCAGGGGCCTCCTCCATGCCTAGTCTAGGTTGGGCCAGTCTGTAAAGATCATAGAAGTGAGTGAGACAGACAACCACTTCCCCAAACTGCCAGGATGTGATCAGAGAGGTCACTGGGGAGGGAGTCACCAGTTGCCTGCCTGGATGACAAGTTCAGAAAGACTTTACAAAGGAGGTGCCTTTTGAAATGGGCATCGGAGAGTGAATAGAAGTTCACTGTGCTTATAAGAGAGTAAGGACATTCTAGGTAGAAGGAACAACAGCATAGGCAGGGACCTGGAAGCATAAGAGAAAATAGCAAGTAGTTCATTGAGACGGAGTGGTAGACTACAAGTGGGAGAAAGTGGTGGGAGATGGAAGCTAGAGAAGATTGGGCTCTGAATGGCACATGAACAAATTTGAATGGTAAGCAGTTAATTAGTACAGCTACCTCGCAGGGCCCACAGGCAGCTTCCGTCAACATTTTAGATGCCCAGAACTTTTGACACAGCAGTTTCAGATCTCATTGTCTGCCCTGTAGAAACACTTGGCACATGATTATGCACAAGGATTACATTTTAATAATATAAAATAAAATGTATAATACTGTGAATAGCCACCAATAGGGAACTGGTTAAACAAGATATTTGTCCGTCCCCACTAAGGACTATCTTGAGGCAGTTACAGTAAATAAAGTAGATCTCTTGAAGATAGAACAAGAGTAAATAACATTTTTAAAATCGCAGCAAAATGGGTTGGTATACACACATATATTTCCTAGTTCTATCAACTGACAGGGCCTAAAAACAATGACACCTCAAGAGCAATGAGCACACCTAGTGACTAGATCTTGGTTTCTAACACTATCTTCCAATAAAAGGTGCCAGCCCTCCTTGGAGAAATGGCTGAAGTAGACCTGAGTCAGGGAAAAGTCCAAGATAAGCCTGAACCATCTTGTGGTGCCAGAAAATAAGGAAGTGCTTGGAAAAGAGTGGAGGCTGGACAGAAGAACTCAGAAGCCAAGCGGAAGGAGATCCTAACAGCCAAAGTGGGAACAATTTAAGCAGAAAATAAATAATGATAGTATTGGACTTTTAATACATATATTTTAAATTTTAGAACAGTTCTACATTTACAGAAAATGTGCAAAGGTAATACAGAAATTTCCCATATACCCCACATCCAGTTTCTCCTATTGTTAACATCTCATATGAGTGTGATTCATTTATTACAATTAATGGAGCAACATTGAGACATTATTATTAACTAAAGTTTACACTTTTTTACTTAATCACATTTATCTGCTTCCAGTGCCCCATCTAAGACCCCACATTACATTTAGTTGTCATGTCCCCTTAGGATTCTGTTGGCTGTGACAGTTTCTCAGACTTCCCTTGCTATTGATGACTTGGACAGTTTTGAAGAGTATTGGCTGAGTATTTTGTAGAACGTCCCTCAATCTGGATTTGAAAAAACCATGATGATTGTCCCGTGGTTAAAGTGGGGGATGGGAGTGAGGAGAACTATCACAGAGGTGAAGTACCCTTCTCAACACATATCACCGACGTACACTATCTATTTTTTTTTTTTTTTTTTTTTTTTTTGCGGTACGCGGGCCTCTCACTGTTGTGGCCCCTCCCATTGCGGAGCACAGGCTCCGGTCACGCAGGCTCAGCGGCCATGGCTCACGGGCCTAGTCGCTCCGCAGCATGTGGGATCTTCCCGGACCGGGGCACGAACCCGTGTCCCCTGCATCGGCAGGCGGACTCTCAACCACTGCGCCACCGGGGAAGCCCTACACTATCTATTGATTGCTGATGCTCACTGGGATCGCCTGGCTGAGGGAGTGTTTGTCAGGTTTCTCCACATTACTTTTTCCCCCTTTCCACACTGTTCTCTTTGGAAAGAAGTCACTATGCACAACACATAATTAAGGAGTGGGGAGTTATACTCTACCTTCTTGAGTGAGGAGAAAATATTGGATTTTAACCCACTGAATAAATGAAATATCCATTGGTCCATATTAACACTAACAAATATTTGAATGAATAAATAAATGGGGGAGGAGGGACAGCTTTTCCTTACAGTAAAATTCCAGTTCAGAGACGTAGAAAGAAAGAAGTCTACAGAACATGACTATTATTAGGATGGCATCACAGTAATAAATGTTGATGCACCAATAGATGCTACAATTAATAGACAAATGTGGAGTGTTTGAGGAGAAACGGGACTTGCATAGTCTCCAAATATCTTCCCAAGGTATTTGCCAACTACATATCAAAGGAAATGCAGGGGACTTCTCTGGGGACACAGTGGATAAGACTTCGCGCTCCCATTGCAGGGGGCCCGGATTCGATCCCTGATCAGGGAACTAGATCCCACATGCATGCCGTAACTAAGAGTTTGCATGCCACAACTAAGGAGCCCGTGTGCCACAACTAAGGAGCCTGACTGCCACAACGAACACCCGGCGCAACCAAATAAATAAATAAATATTTTTTTATGTATATATGGCACATATATACAATGGAATATTACTCAGCCATAAAAAGAAACGAAACTGAGCTATTTGTAATGAGGTGGATGGACCTAGAGTCTGTCATACAGAGTGAAGTAAGTCAGAAAGAGAAAGACAAACACTGTATGCTGACACATATATATGGAATTTAAGAAAAAAAATGTCATGAAGAACATAGGGGTAAGACAGGAATAAAGACACAGACCTACTAGAGAATGGACTTGAGGATATGGGGAGGGGCAAGGGTAAGCTGGGACAAAGCGAAAGAGCGGCATGGACATATATACACTACCAAACGTAAAATAGATAGCTAGTGGGAAGCAGCCGCTTAGCACGGGGAGATCATCTCGGTGCTTTGTGACCGCCTGGAGGGGTGGGATAGGGAGGGTGGGAGGGGGACGCAAAAGGGAGGGGATATGGGAACATATGTATATGTATAACTGATTAAATTTGTTATAAAGCAGAAAAAAAATTTAAAAAATTAAAAGGAAATGAAGTAAATTTATAGTGAGGATAGCCGCAAACATCAACTTCATCAAATGATCAAGGTAAACATCGCCAGTGATAAGAGATATCGACATCACAAACATCTTGGGATGATGTGCCAAGGAGGACCCAGCATCATGTCTGTGGTATATAACCTCACTCTAGTCATGAGAAAACATCAGGCAAACCCAAACTGAGGGACAGTCTATAAAACACCTGGCTAGTACACTTCACAAGTGTCAAGATCGTGAAAGATGAGCAGACTGAGGAGCTGTCACAGGTTTGAGGACACTAAGGAGAAACAGCAACTCAAAGAGATGTGGAGTCCTGGGCTTCCCTGGTGGCGCAGTGGTTGAGAGTCCGCCTGCCTACACAGGGGACACGGGTTCGTGCCCCGGTCCGGGAAGATCCCACATGCCGCGGAGCGGCTGGGCCCGTGAGCCATGGCCGCTGAGCCTGCGCGTCCGGAGCCTGTGCTCCGCAATGGGAGAGGCCACGACAGTGAGAGGCCCGCGTACCGCAAAAAAAAAAAAAAAAAAAAAAAAAAAAAAAAAAAGAGAGATGTGGGGTCCTGGATAGGATCCTGGAACAGAAAAAAAAGGACATTAGTGGAAAAACTGGTAAAACTCAAATAAGATCTGTAGTTTCATTAATAGTATCATACCAAGGTTCATTTCTTGGTTTTGATCATTGGACTAAGGTTATGTAAGATGTTAATATCAGGGTAAGCTAGGTGAGGGGTGTACAGGAGCTCTCTGTTCTATTTTTTTTTTAAACTTTTCTCTAAGTCTAAAATTAGTTCAAAATAAAAGGTTTGAAAAGTTGGAGGATAAAAGATTGAGGGCAGATACCTGGAAGGTCTCTGGCGGCAGAAACATGAGATATTTCAGTGGATTTTTGAAGGGTGCATGTCTCAGACAGTTAAAGAAAAGAGCCAGGGAAGAGGCCTGGGAGTTGCACCCTTGGGTTCTCAGAGATCCTGAGAGTGTTCTGGTCCCCTTTGGATCTAGGGTTGGGATACCTCCTCTCCACAGAGCCGTCCTCCCAAAGATGTGTTCACCATAGTGGCCTAGAGTCGGCTGGGCTGTGTCTCCAGAGCAGACCCTGGGTTCTGTGTCACGAGTTGGGATGGCAAATCCCTCCTCTTTTCTCCAGCTTGGTGCTGGGAGGGGCAGCCCTATCTATGCATGCCCCCCTCTCATCCGGGAGGACAGGGTGGCTGAGGTGATGCTGACGCAGTTGGGGGAAGTCTTGGCAAGCAGGCCAGTGGCAGAGCTCGGCCTCCAGAGGGAGGGCGGCTCAGACAGTGGTTAGCTTCGGAGTGGGGCTTAGCAGAGGGAAGGGGGAATGGGAGGGAGCTCTCCTTCTCAAGGGGCCCTTTCATGTTGAAATCAGCCAGCGTGAATGCCATGGGCCCAGGAGCCCAGCCGGGGGAAATGTGAGAGCCCCCTTATCTCCCCTCTTGTCACAGCTCCGTCTGCGGTTCCCAGCCGGCCAGCAAGGATGCATTAGGAGAAGTGTCGGTGGTGGGGGAGTGTTCCCATCAAGACCTTGTGCTGGGCCCACTCGGCTGCGGGGGCGGGGCTGGGTGAAGCAGGTTCCAGGCGCTCCTGGCTCTGGAGATGTTGGTTGCCTGGAGCGCCCCACATCTTGGAGCGGGGAGAGGCTGCGGACTGGGCGGGAATTGGAATGAAGGCCTCGGATGCCACCTCTGTACAGCACCCCCTCACCCGCTCAGGGTGTGCAGCCCCATTCACACACCTGCGGGAACAAGAAGCTCACTCTCTCTTGGAAGAGCCCAGGAGTCATCTCGCTGGTTCCACCCCTGGATTCAGTTCGCATTTCTGGGCAGGAAACCAGGGGCATTTGACCAGGGAGGCTGGGACCCCACCTTCCCCAGGACACTCTCAGCCCAGGAGTGACCCCTGCTGTCCAGACAACCTTGGAGGCCTAGGGCTGAGCCTGCCAGCTTCCCGTCGCTTGAACTGGGTTGCCCTTCCGGCCCCCTTCCAACCCTACAGTCTTGTCTTTTTTTCTGAGATGGGCTGTGAGGTTCTTTGTAAATCTGCAGGAGGGAGGTGGGTGAGGCCCCCGCAGCTGGAGCTGTCGGCAGCCAGTGTTTTCAGACACCATTTGCCCATGCAAGTTTCTGGCCCCCAACACATTCCCACTGCCCAGGGCTCCGAGTCTCCTCCCCACAGCCACATGGGGACCTGAGAGAAGCCCGTCTGGCCAGAGAGGAGGTCTTCCCAGAAGCCTCTGCTGCCCGAAAGAGGGAAGGGTGAAGAGCTCGGGGGCCCCCGCAGAGACGCTGGCACACGGAAAGCAGGACAAGGTAAGGGAAAGGATGTGAGGAGTCCCCCGAGACAGCTTGGTGCAGGAAGGGGCACGGGGCTGGAGGCGTTCTGCCAGCACCTGCCGGGTGACCTTGGGCCAGTCTGTTCCCCCGTCTCCCCAAGTGTCAAGATGGAAGAATCCCTTAGCACCCGACTGACAATCAGCTGCCCCACCCTATCGTGCCCTTTCTTGCCTGTATTTCTTCCAGGGCAGGTATCACCATCTGAGACACTCTGTCACCTCCATTAGTACACCGTCGCCATGAGCAGGGCCCTGGTCTCCACCACCATTGCACCCCGAGCTCCACAACAGGGGCAAGGTGGTCCCTGGGGCCTGCTCAGCTCTGGGCACTATCATTCCATTTTCTCCAAGTGAGATTCTGAGTTCCAGCCAGGGAGGGAGGAACCTTCAACTGGGAATGGCAGGTGCCTAACAAAGGAGGATTTTCTCCAGGAGATGTAGCAGAGTGGAGCAGGCTGGGCTTCAGGGTGGGAAAGGCTAGACTGAGGCCCTGAGGAAGAGGACTCAGGCCTGAGACGGCTGCCAGGGCAAAAGACTCTGATTCAACCCAGCTTGGTGACAGGCCCTGGAGAGCAGGGACTCGGTTTCATTCCTTCAGGCATCCTCAAAACCAAGCTCAGGACATAGCAGGGCAAAGGGACTTGGGCAGCATTTGTTAGTTAGAGACAGTTGATGGTTCCCCATTTTGCACCTGCCTTGGTACCTCTTGGCTTTGCTTCTGTGACTTCCTGACACCTTTCTAAGTGGACCCTGCCATTTCCCACAGGCTGGCTGTGCTTTATGTATCACCCCATTGCACCCTCACAGTAATAGGGTAGGTACTATATTATTATCCTCATTCTACAAATGAGGAGACAGAGACTCAGAGAGGTTTAGTGACTTGCCCAAAGTCACACAGCTAGGAAATTACAGAACCAGGATTTGAGCCCAGGTCTGTCCTCTCCTCTTTACCCCGCTGCCGTCTGTAAAAGGTGTTCAGGATTCCAATTTGAATTGCCCCAAACACGTGGGTTCCACACTCCAGAGTTTACATACGTTTTTGGTATCTCATTGCATCTTTGCCCTCAGCCTGTGTAGGAAGCAAGGCAGGTACTATTACCCATTACACCATTTCACAGACTGGAGACGGGCTTGGAATCACCCAGCCAATACATGGCATCACTGGGACCTGAGCCCAAGTCAGCCTCATGATGGAACCTTACCCATTGCCTTCGATCAGGCTGAGCCTGTGCTCTTGGACCACACTTGCTGGCTCAGGGCTTCTGCCCTCCCAGCCTGCAATATCACTGATGCCACAAGCACCCCAGGGACCTAGCCCGGGGCAGAGCCTGCTCTTTGTACCCCATCCACGAGGCCGTTTCAGAGGCTCCGTTGGGCCTCCAGCAGGTGACAGTGGGAGGGTGGGCAGGCTGCCATTGGATGAGCAGAGAAGGCAAATTTGGAGACCCTACAGAGTATCCAGGAAGTTCTCTGACCAAAGGCTGTGTCTTGACTTTTGTTCAGATTTAAGCCTCTATTGAATGAATATTTACCGAGTGTCCACAATATGCCTGGCATTTCCGAAAATACGTTTTTAAAGAGGCAGTCACCATTAATCGAGCAGTTGCCTTATGGCAAGCAGTGATTGTTCACTGAGTCCTGGGAGAGCTACCATGAACATCACGCTTGGGTCAGGGAAGCCAAGCTACAGGCCCAAGTTCTCCCAAATAGAAAGTGGTAGAGCTAGGAGTAGAACCCAGAAACTTCTACGTTCCCAATCCCTGTGTCATCTCTCCAAAGGGGAGTGGCCCTCTAGGGAAGCAGGATGAGAAGGAGAGCCCAACAAGGGCCCAGCTCACCCCCTGGGTACACAGGGGCCTTGGGGAGATTGTGGCAGTTCCCCGAAACACCTACTTCAGGCTTTTTCAGCCTGGGAGCCCTGAGTTTGGCTGAGGTGGGACCTGCTGGGCAGAGTAATCCAGCCCTGAGTGCATGGGAGGGCTCTGCTGGTGCTCCTTCCACGGAGCTGATGGGCTCAAGGCATATGGATACAGCACAAAGGACCGAGAGAAATTCTGGGTAGGAAATCTCTAGAAGAGCTTTCAAAGAAAAGGATGAAGCCTTTGGCTTTGTGAGTCAGGAGTAGCGTGGAGGACACAGGAAACGAGAGGTACCAGGGCCGTGCTCAGCAGAAGGCTGGCAGACTGTGGGAGCCAGGCCTCTACCCTTTGTCAGGCAACTTTCACAGACACGATCTCCCTGCCCACCCTTCCCTCCCTGCCATCTCTTCTTCCTCAATGAGATGGTACCTAGTAGTCCCATTGTACAGAGAGTGAAACTGAGGCCCTAAAACAGGACGTTGGGGAGTTCCCTGGTGGTGCAGTGGCTAAGACTCTGCACACCCAATGCAGGGGACCCGGGTTCGATCCCTGGTCAGGGAACTAGATCCCACATGCCTCAACTGAGAGCCCGCATGTCGCAACTAAAGATCCCACAGGCCACAACTAAAAGATCCCAAGTGCCGCAACTAAGATCTGGCGCAGCTAAATAAATAAAATAAAATAAAACAAAACAGGAACTCAGAGAGCCAAAATTGCACAGTTAGGAAGCGGGCAGATTTGGGCTGTGAGCACTGGTCCATCTGGTTTCAGAGCACATGCTCTGAAATGCCCCAAAGGAGGAGAGAGAACAGCCCTGGGTGATGGCAGCAGAAAGATCCCCTGAGACCAGAGTTGTGTTCCTGGGGCTGGTGTACCTCAGCCCCCAGCCTCCCCTGGACAGCAGCAGACACCCTGGGCTGGAAGGGAGGTGGAGGACATCAGGTCCAAACCCCTGCCTTCATCCCTTTTACGCTTAGGTTCTCTCTGCAACATCCATGATGAGGGGGATTTCACTAGGCAGAATAGGAGTCGGCATTCCAGGCCAAGTGCATACATAGCCTGAGGCATGGGGGCTGGAGAGACCATGGCAGATGCCGGGCGGTGAGATCACTGCAGCCAGAGGAAGACCGTTGAGAGGAATGGGAAGAAAGGTGGGAGGCCATCAGAGTCTCAGGCTGAAAAAAAAAAAGACGCCCAAGATTCTCTAGTCCAGATTCTCCCCCTGCCTTGAACCCCCTGTACAGCAGCCCTGGGCCACATGATAAATGTCCACTCCCTTTCCCCCAGCCATCTTGCAGGATTTCCTGCAGGAAGCCAGAGGAGTCCTTACAGCTCATCCAGCTTAGTGCCAAGGCCCAGAGAGGGAAAGTGACTCATGCAAGGGCACACAGCCAGTCAGTGGTAACCCTGGGACAGACTTTTTGTGGACACTCAGTAAGTATCCATTGACTTGAAGCTTGCTTCTGAGCAAGCGTGCAGACAGCCTGTGTTCAGAGAGCTCTGTAGATGTCCTGTAACCCTCTCTTCTCCAGAGCAAGCATCCCCAGCTCCCAGGGCCCCTCCTCAATAGTTAGAACGGTGCCTAAGTAGGGCACATAGTAGGAGCTCAATCAGCATCTGTTGAAGGAATAAAAATTGGGGTGAGCAACTAGTGGGAACTTTAGGGTGGCCATGAGGCATTCATCCAAAGGGACCCCTGGAAGCTGAAATCCAGCCCAAGTTATGCTCACCAAGCCATGTGCTCATGTGCAGGGCTGCAGACACCCAAAGGAGGTACTATTTGCTAACTTGCACTAAGATATAGGCTGGTGAGGACGCCTGGGACTTCAGAGGGCCAAAGAGTCAGTCTCTGCTGCAGCCTGCTCTCTTCCAAACAGATGTCCCTTTGGCCATGGCCCACCCAGCCCACCCCCAGAGGGATGCCAGAGCAGGAGAAATGCCTTTGCCCTCCTGGACCCCAGCCATCAGTTAATGCAGGAGCTCTCCGGGCCACAACATCCCGCTGCTGACTCACACTAAGTTTCCGGTCAGCTACCCGCAAATTCGTTGCTGCTCGCTCCCTTGTTCACCGCCTTATGATACACCAAACTCTGTGGGAGCTCTTTTCCTGACACATCCTCTGATTGTGGGCGCTTAGTAGGCACTGCCTTCTTGTAATCTTGAACAGTGAGGGGGCAGGCATTTTATAGATGGGGAAACCAAGGCTTAAAGTGGTTAAGTAACTTGGCCAAGGCCAACCAGCAAGGACATCCCAACTTGGATTCAAACTGAGATCTGTCTACTCCAAAGCTCATGCCTTGCCCATTGCTCCCCTGACAGGCTCTGCCTCCGGATGCCTGATGGCAGAGCCTTGCCCATCCTCTCTACTACAAGGTGTCTGTGTCAAGTTGACATCAGAATGTCTGGCCATGTGATGTAGATGCCACCTGTGTGACTCCAGGCATGAGCTCCCACCTGGCTTCTTAGTAGGGGACAGATGAACTTTTGTCTCACCCACTGACCCTGCCACTTAGAGCGATGGCAGGATTTCTGAGAGCAGCTCCCCAGTCTATCCACCCTCCAGCTTTCTTAGGTTGGTGGCAGAGGCTGGGGAGTGTGCTCAGGGGGCCAGGCCCTGACTGGATGGATTCCCATCTCTAACCTGAGCAGGATTTCCCTGGGAAGGAGGTATCTGCAAACCTTGACGCCTCCCCAAGAAGAAATGTCAGCTCTACTTCCGCCCTAGGCTTGGCTCAATGAGGCGGGTGGTCAGGTGGGAAGAGAGTCTGTTGGTGCCCTATCTCAAGGAGACCCCAGAGCCATGTGGGGCTGGGGTACCTGCCTGGTGTCCTGATCTGATGCTGATACCTCCTGGTGGAAGCAGGGAGAAGGAGGCTACTGAACGAAAGATGGAAACCCCAGGCACAGTCCAGCCAGCACACTGCTCATCTTTGGCAAGGGTGAGCTAGAGAGTGCTTAAAGAAGCTCCAATTACTTGGGAGCCCCAACTGGTCAGACTCTTGGAGGGAATGAAGAAGGCACTACCTAGTGAAGGACGAAGAGAGAAAGCCAGTGGCAGGCAGACATAGGATAAAGAGAATGGAGAGAACGCGAGCCAGAAGATGAGCAAGGGAGACTATGGGTGTCAAGAGGCCTGGATGCCAGGCCTGGCTCTGTCACTGAATTGCAGTGGGCACCGGGACCAGTCACTCCCTCTCTTTAGGCCTCTAAGTCCCTTTTGTCAGGCTATGGGGGGCAGAGGTAGGACTGGCTTAGGCCCCTTCCAAGGGCCTGCCGGCACCAACCCTCTGAAGTTCTGTGAGAGAACTTGTCCTTCCCAGGATGGCTCTGGCAGTGGGCGTTTCTGAAACTCACAGTAATGAAAAATAGCACAAACCAAACTTTGGAAATTCCAAGTGTGTCTGTGGCTGGGGGGGGTGAGGGAGGCAGACCTGCAAAACTGTTTGTCTATGACTCAGAGCCTCTTGCGGGGGAAGATCACACATTCTCAGAGGCAGGACTGCCCCCCTTCACCACCACAGCTGCCCACCCAGCTTGACCTCAGTGGGGCTCTGGCCCCTGGCCCTGCCCCCACCACTTCCGCTGCTGTGGCCACCACCCACTTCCTGCTGACCCTCCTGGAAGAGCCAAGGATGAAGCCAAGGCCCCGAGAGCCTTGCTAACTTGTCCAAGGACACCCAGAGGTCTTCGTGCTAATCCTAACATCCTGACCCCAAATGGGGGAAGGTGAAGGAAGAGAGGGAAGGCCAGCCTAGTGCCGTCCCTTCCCAGACACTGTTTCCCTTAACCTTCAGAACCACCCTTCAGGGTAGGCCTTAGGGTGCCTGAAACCAGCACTCAGAGGGGCACCTTTGCTAGTTCAAGGTCACCCAGTTAATAGGTGGTAGGACTCAGATGTAGAATTCAGATGCCAGGTTTGTGTCCCTGCCCGAGGGTCCCATCGTGGCTGCAGCAGGGGTCCTCCCTGACAGCTGGGCGTTGTCACTCTGACTGACAGTCTCCTTGTCCCACACAGGCCTGGCCATGAGGCGGGGGCTCCAGCTGCATCCTGAACAGCTTACGGGAGTGAGGTGGCCCAGGGAAGCCTTGGGGGAATTGTGGGGTGATCTATCATTGGGCTTGTGCCTCGCTGTGTCTGGACCCCCTCCCTTGCCCCTAAGAGGGGTACTGAGTGTCACTAAGGGCAGGCCTGAGTGACCGTGCTGGGCCCTGGAGCTCCGCCGCTGTTGGAACTGCCATCTGATCCAGTGAGGAGCGAGTGTGGGTTACTGCCCAGCTTCCAGGAGCGGAGCAGGTCTCACACATACCAACTAAGAGGCGGAGAGGCTGTAAGAGGCAGAAAGACAGACCCAGAGACGGAGGCAGAGAAAAGTAGAGACAGACCAGAGCCCGGGAGCTGGTGAGAACCAGCCAGAGAGAGACACAGAGGCAGCAAAGCATACAGAAAGGTAGAGATAGAGAAAGACTGGAGAGAGATACAGAATCAGAGAGACAGGGAGAGATGGAGGGAGAGGCCAGGGAAAGGCCCAGAGGCAGAGAGACAGAGACATGAAGACAAAAACAAAGACGAGGAGACAGGGAGACAGGAACAGAGACTCAGAGAAAAATAGCATAAGGCGAGACCCAAAAGGGCAAAGAATAGTGGCGGGAAGAGGTGAGGAAGCAGTGAGGGGGCCGGCAGAGGGGGCGGCCTGGGCACCTCCCATATCCCTGCTCCCTCCTCCCCTACCCCTCCCCACCCCACACGGCCCCCCTCCCGCCTCCGCAAGCCTTTTTCATTCTGGGTACACAGAGGAAAAACATGACTATTTGTATGGCAAACTGGGGTCATGGGGGCCTGGGCCGCCTCAAGCCCCACTGTGCCTCCCTGAGGGCTGAGAGGGTGAATATCTCAGCAGATCTGTAACCCATTTGACGGAACGGTTAAGAAGCTCCGTCTCCAAACAGTGCTGGGATCCCAGCATGGCACCAGAGCTGGTCCACAGCTGAGACGGAGGTCTCCAGAGCCCTGCTTTGCCCTTCCCCTTTCTCCGTGGGTTCTCAGCTTCCCCAGTGTCTCAGTGTCTCGAAGGCTCAGTGTCCCCGGCCCTCTAGTCGGGCTGAGAAGCCATAGGGCAAAGGGCCCAGGAACCCATGGTCTGTTCCAGGTGCAGTTGGCCACCCTTTCTCCCTTCCCTCCCGGACTCATTTGTACACCCACCTCCCTCACCCTCTGAGCTGTCTCTCAGATGAGAGAGACAGGCCACCTCCTTCCAGCCACCCCCTGTCCATTGGCCCCAAGTTCCAATCTCCCCCTTCCCAGCCAGGTGGGCCCCAGGAAGCCAGGCTGTTGGCCAATATTTCAAAGACTCCCCGGCTGCCACTTACTTAAACCCAGGAAGAGGGCCCCAGGGTCCCAAGGAAAGGCACTTCTTACCATCTAAGCCCTGCTGATCAGGCTAGTCTGGGTGAGATGGAACTCTCCTTGGCTGGCCTGGGTCAGGCAAGGGCCAGTGTGAGGGTGTCTGCCTCCCAGCCAGTGCACTGCACACATTTCAACCCACAACATTGGAGCCCTTGTCATCTGCAACTTCTCCTCCAGGCCCTGCAAGGCAGGGGCAATGCCCACTCAGCCAGCAGCCAGCAGCCCTGCCCTATGCCAGCTGTCTAAGGAGATGGGACCCCAAAGCTCCATGGGGTTTATGGGATTGAGCTCTCAGGCTCCAGGCTAAGGGGTGTGTGTGTGTGTGTGTGTGTGTGTGTGTGTGTGTGTGTGCGTGTGTGTGTATGTAACCTGCACCCTAGCAGTAGTACACTCCCAGAGGGCTGTGGACTTTCCATTGGTACAGGGAGAGAAGGTGACAGACTCCACTCTCAGAGGGCCTGGGGACGATACTTGACCTGGTAAAGCAGAGCAGCTGCTTCAGACCAGGAAGAAAGAATTTTCCATCTCAGCCAGAATGTCTCTGCCTGGGGTTTGTGGGAGGAGGGGAGAGGTGTGAAGCCCATTTACTCACTGCCTGGGAGAACAGGCAGACCAGGACATTCTTGGGGGAGTGGGAAAAGGGACAGGTGTCTCCCCTCCCCCAGAGGCTAGGGTGGTAACCCTCCTTGTTGCTTCAGTTACTCAGGGCTGGCACGGAAGGGAGACAGGTCCCAGCGGGCACAGAAGGGCCTGCCACTGATACACACCAGCCTCTCTCCATGCCTTCTGCTCCCCTCCCAGCCCACAGTTAGGCCCTTGGTTGGCATACTTTCCCCAATTTGAGCTGTAACCCAGGCACCAAAGGAGGCCCCATGCAGTCTGGTCACCCAACCTAAGGAAAAACACCATTCCTATGTTCCCTACCCATTTCCTGCCTTGGAAAACTGAGGCTTGGTCAGTAGGAATGGCTAGATCAGATCTCCCTCAGCAGAACCAGGACACCCAGAGACCTCAAGTGACCAAAGCCTGCTCCTAAATAAACCAAAGTCTTATCCTAAATAAGCATTGGCAGCAGCAGGAAGAACCTCCCGAGCCCACCCCGGGCTCGCTCGGCATGGCTGTCTCAAGGGCTGCACTTTGTGCCCACAGGGATGCCCGGGAGGCACCTGCCAGACAGCCGAGCAACTTTTTTTTCTTTTTCTTTTTTCTATTCCATTATGGTTTATTACAGGATATTGAATATAGCTCCCTGTGCTATATAGTAGGTCCTTGTTCTTTATCTCTTTTATATAGAGTAGTGTGTATCTGCTAATCCCAAACTCCTAATTATCCCTCCCCCATATTCTTTCCCCTTTGGTAACCATAAGTTTGTGTTCTATGTCTGCAACCCACTTTATTTCTTTCAAAGAGGCAGCATAATATTGAAAAAATTAACATTCAAATTTGTCATCCCCGGTTTAAACCTAAGATCTGTCATCTCCTAGCCATAGGACATTAAACAAGTCCTTAAACTTCTCACAGTCTCCACTTTCTCATCGACCCAAATGAGGGCAATCTCTAGTGCCTGCCTGCTTTTCCTACCTCACAAGCTCCAGGTTGGGGGGCTGTCATTCACGGTCTGTTAAAAAAAAAAAAGGATTTGTCAGATACCTACCATGTGCCAGACACTGTTCTGGGGCTTAGGGGTGCTACAGTGAACTGGGGAGAAAAAGTGTCTGCCTTTGAGCAGCATCCTTTCTGGAAGCAGAACAAGTAGCTCATATAACATCTAGCGGTGACAAGCCCCGAAAAGATAAAGCCAAATAAGGGGGCAGAGAATGAGGGCAGTGGGGCCCTGGCTCTGTCTGCCCCATCTCCCTGCCTTCTGGAATCCACGTGGCTCCTCGCCTGTGAGTGGCCCAGCCAGGCAGGCAAAACAGGACACTGATCTGGAAACCCAGTGGCCTGGCCTATTTCTGTCTTGGGGCCCTGGCCCCGATCCAGCCCAGATCCCAGTCTTCCTTGCTTCTCCAGCTCCATTTCATGAGCTGGGCAGAAAGCCGTCTCTGCTTGCCCTCCCGCCAGACTTCCCAGCCGCCTGCCAACAGTCAGCCTGGGCAACCCCTCAGGCCTGACCCCCCATATGCGCTCTCCCCTCCCCACCCCCATCTCCTACTCTGGGTACAATCAGGCTACCGCTGTCCTCCACCCATGAGCTAGAAGGCAGCGTCTCAGAAGCAGCTCGGCTTCACTGAAGTGGTACTAATGCCATCTCCTATGACCTGACAGGAGAGAAGGGAGGAATGAAATCGGCTTGGCTTACGAGAGGCCCTCCAGAGCTCAGCCCCTCCCCGCCAGCCTCCTTGCCAGGGCACCAAGGACACTGTGACATGGGGCGTGGTGGAGGGGGGAACACCCCCAGGGGGCAGAGAGCCAGTGAAGGTGTCCTCAGACTGGGGGGAGGCTGAGGGGGCAGAGTAGAGGCGTTTCTTCACAAGGCCCTGCACCCCTCTGGGCCTCCCCTTGGTAGATATGTTTGGGAGCTAGGGGCCTGAGAGCAGTTCTTGTTATTCTTTCTAAATGTGTTTGCTTTTGCTTTTACATTTTGTTGGCTTAACACTGATGGAGCTACTATACACATTGTAAGTTGTTGAGAAAATTTTTTTTTCCATTTGCAAAAGTTAATCAAGTTCATTATAAGAAATTTGGGAGATACAGAAAGGAATTAGGAAGACAAAAATACATTTCCCACCACCCACTATCCAGACATAATCTGTGTTAACATTTTGGGGGTATTCCCTGCTGTCATTTTTCTATGCCTCCCTCTAAAGCCCCGGGTAGCTATTCCAATACCTAAACATGCACATTTTCATATATTGCTACTTGAGAACATGGATAATAACAATAGCTAACGTTTATCGTATGCCTACTCTATGCCTAGCCCCCTGTTCTCTGCACTTCACATGCATTAGCAGGATTGTTCTTCCCAATAATCCTTAAAGGTAGGTGCTGCTATTAACCCCATTTTCCTTCTGAGGAATATCCAACCCAAGGTCATGCCTCTCGTAAGTGGCAGAGCTGGAAAATGAACCAGATTCTCTTGGCTTCCGGAATCTCTGTTTTTAATAATAATATTAGACTGCTTTCACGGTTTTAAAATTATAAAGTGTACTATATGTACAAAAGAGTATTTACAATGTTCATGCCCAACTTTAGGGCTAGTAATAAAACGAGGATCTGTGATATCACCACCCAACTTATAAAAGAGAGCATCACTGTCCGTGCTTTATTTCCTTTCGGTTTCACAAGCTATCAGGCACATGTCCCTATATCAGCCCCAACTCTTAGATAATATGGCTATTTATATGGTAATGAGGCTTCCTCCTCTCAGGTCTCTAAAATTCCCCTGAGAGCTATGCCTTCCAAAGACTGGTGGTAAGGCATGGGGCCCACTTGCCTGCTCCTTCTGGGCCAGCTGGGATGGATGGGTGGCCCAGGCCGCCTTGCAGTGCCTCCTTTCCCGGCATCAGATACTATCTCAGCCCTGCATGCTCGCCTTTCCTTTTGCTGATGCCCATCAGCCTGTCCTCTGTAGATGCGGGCGGGGGGGGGGGGCGGGCAGGAAGAAAGGATAAGAGGAAGAGAGGAAGAGAGGAGGTGCAAGCTCAATGAGCCCCTGAAGTGGCGCCAGGGGCCCGGACCTGGGGCCTGAAAGGTGCCGGGAGAGCACAGGTGAGCTGAATACTCCAACTCAACTGTAGGCCCCAAGGTGGGGGGCTGTCTCCTTCAAACCTGGGAGGCAGGTACTAAACAGCCCCATTCCGATGGGCCAGGAGGCACTCCTTCATCCTTGCCTTCAACGCATGTTTTTGGACACCTACTACATGCTGAGCACAGAGCTCTGCCCTGGGGACATTGTAGCAGAGGACACGGATACCCTTCCTGCTCTCATGGAGGGTTTAATCTACTGGGGCACAGACAATTCGATGACTAGTACCCAAATAGTGATTTAACTACAGCTGACATGAGTAAAGGAAGGTGTGGGCTGCTAAGAGGGTATATGACAGAGGTTCCTGGCCTAGCCTGGGAGCCAGGTCTGGGGGTGGGGTGACTTCGGAACATGGCCTCTTGCACATGGTAGTGGTGGGGATGGGAAAGGCAGGCAGGGCTCCTATCCACCTAAAGTTACTTTACAGAGCCAGAATCTGCTGGCTGGTGGCCCTCCACCTGGGCCCAGCTGAATCAGTTAATTTTGCCTCTTCTTCCTTTTCTTACAGTCACTGCCAGGGGAAGGCTTGGCCCTGCTCCTTTGCTGAGTCCTACCCCTAGTGACAGAGACTCTGAGTGAGCACACTGAGCAGCCACTCAGGCGAGCGCTGCCCCAGTCAAGCACTGCCTTGGTGATGAGGCACCAGGGTACCGGGGTTGCCCACACTCCTACTGGCCCAGCTTATATGGCCTTGAGCCTCGCTGTCAGCTTCTGCCCTCCCTGAAGGCCTCTCCTCCTCGTTCTGCACCCACGGAAGTGCCCAGGCCCTGGGGAGAGGACACTAACCTTATCTCTGTTCCAGGAGATACTTGGAAAAGAGAGGGTGAAAGGCTAGGTGTCCAGAGCCAAGCCTGACTCACCTTTGGGGTTCCAGGTGGCAGAATGAGGTCTCTCCCTCCTCTTGCCCGTCCATCCTTCAAGCAAAGTGCTTGAACAGCAGAGTATACTGTGGCTAAGAGCACAGGCTCCTAAAAGGGAACCCTCCTACACTGTTGGTGGGAATGTAATTTGGTGCAGCCATTGTGGCAAAGAGTATGGAAGTTCCTCAAAAAACTAAAAATAGAACTACCATGTGATCCAGCAATCTTGCTCCTGGGCATATATCCAGACAAAACTGTAATTCAAAAAGATACATGCACCCCTATGTTCATAGCAGCACCGTTCACAATAGCCAAGACATGGGAACAACCTAAATGTCCATTGAAAGATGAATGGATAAAGAAGAGGTGGCACATATATACAATGGAATACTACTCAGCCATAAAAAAGAACAACATAATGCCATTTGCAGCAACATGGATGCAACTAGAGATTATCATACTAAGTGAGAAAGACAGATACTATATGCTATCGCTTATATGTGGAATCTAAAATATGACACAAATATGACACCTATTTATGAAATGGAAATAAAACCATGGGCATAGAGAACAGACTGGTAGTTACCAAGGGGGAGGGCATTGGGGGAGGGATGGAGTGGGAGTTTGGAGTGAGCAGATGTAAGCTTTTATATATAGAATGGATAAATAACAAGGTCCTACTGTATAGCACAGAGAACTATATTCAATATCCTATGATAAACCATAATGGAAAATAATATTAAAAAAGAATGTATATATATATGTATAACTGAATCACTTTGCTGTACAGCAGAAATTAATACATTGTAAATCAACTATACTTCAATAAAAATATTAAAACTCAAAAAAAAAAAAAAAAAGAATACAGGCTACTGTGCCAGATGGCCAGGGTTTGAACCCTGGTTGTGCCATTCACTAGCTGTATAGCCTTGGGCAAGTTACCAACCATCCTAGGCTTTATTACCCCATCTTTAAAGTGGAGTTGACAATGCTAGTACCTATATCATCAGGTGGTCACAAAGACTAAATGGATAGAATAGCATTTGACACTAAATAGTAGATATAAATGTTAGCTCTTTGTAGCTTTGCTGTTCCCCAAGGCCTGAAGTAAGATGCAAGTGTTGCTCTGAGCCCTGCCTTGGACCTCCCCAAGAAACCTATTGCCTAGAGTGTGGAGGCTGAGAATAGGTTGTTTCTTTGCTCAGAGATTCATAGAACCTACAGGTGTCACAGCTGGCAGAACCCTCAGAGACCATCCAGGTCAGCCACTGCTCCCTCCCCAGTGGATGGGAACCTAAGGTCCAGGGAGGAGGCAGAGAGTGAGTGACAGAGAAGGGGCTGTGACCTTGGTCTTGTAGTCACAGCTTTAGTCTAGGTTGGTTGCTAAGCACTCAAGCTTATATTCAAATCTGGGCTTTGTCACTTGGTGGCACTTGATGGCTGTGTGACCTCAAGCAAAAGGAATTTAATCCATGGGAGCCTCAGTTCCCTGGTCTGTACAATGGGAATGATAACATCCACCTGACAGTGCTGTTGAGAGAATGAACTAGAATAATGCATGTAAAGCACTCAACATGGGACCTGGCACAGAGTAAGACATGTTAGTTGTCATTCTCAAGTCAAAGGGCTTTCGCTTCACCAGTTTGCTGGTGCTGGTGACCAGGTGGCGTTCACTGAGCAGGCCAAGCTGACCCCAGGGGCTCACCAACTGACTCTGTGCCCGTTTGGCTGGCCTATTCCTCCCCTCTAGTCTCAGGCCCTCTGTACCTGCTGTGAAGGCAGCCTGACTGGCTTAAACTGGAAATGGCCTGTCAGGGGCCTGGCTGGATTGGATGCACTCGGGCCCAAGGACAAAGGAGATGCCAAGTGACAGTGTGTAGGTATCACCCATTCTCCCTGCCCAAGGGGGCGAGCATGGCATTCTCTGTGTTCTTCCTTAGGCTGAGCCGGGCGGGAGACCCAACTGCCTTAGGTCATTTCTGGGGTCCTTTTGAACCGGTGTTGTTCCCTCGGAGGCCAGCTCACAGGCCAGGTGGAGTAGGAGCTGTTTGATGGAGAGGCTGGCACGGGATGTCTGCCCCAGAAGTTTTCCCACCTGGTTGCATGCCGGAATCCTCCCATGGAGCGTTTGAGAATGGCCATGCCTGGGCTCCGCCCCTGGACTCTGCCTTATTGATCATGACTGGGTCCCGGGCATGGACGTTGCGTTGAAGCTCCTCACTTGATTCTAATGAGAGCTCCTGCACCAGACACTGTGTAAGGTACAGCGGGTGATTCTGAGATGCTTCAGCTGAGGCTCGTGGCCTCAAGAGACACTCAGTTTAGTGGGGAGATAAGACAAGTAAAGAAACAAGGCAATGGGATGTGTGCTCTGACAGGGGTGTAAAAGTATGCTGGCAGCAGAAATGTCCTTTGCCTGGGCTGCTGCACAGAGGAGGTAGCATTTTAACTTGAATCAATCACCCATGTAATCCACGATCAGGGACTATTTACTGAGCATCTACTATATACCAGGGACAGTTCCAGGTGTTGGAGATGCAGCAGTGACCAAGAGGGAGTCCAAGTCCTCCTGAAGCTTGCATTCCAATAGTAAGGATGTCCTGTGAACGGTCAGTGACATGGAGGCACTTGACGGGCATGGAAGCAGGGGAGAGGTATTCCAGGGAGATGGAACGTCATGAGCAAGAAGGCGGGAAGGAAGAGGGCTCGTTTTACCAGTGATGTTTGATGTGGCCAAAGCCTTGGCATCAAAAGCAGAAGTGGTGAAAGATGAGAAACAAGACCTGGGCAGGTTCAGATAGTGGGAGCGGGTATGCAGAGGCCAAGGTGTTGAAATTTAGCCTGGGGACAACACGGAGCAGCGGAGTGACTTGCTCTGGTTTGTGTTTAGGACGATGACTCTGGGGCCGTGTGGAAGAAGCTGGGCCACTTGCCCATCCTAGGTGCCTTTTTCTCCTGAGCCTACAGCAATCAGGATCCTGAAGTATTGATTTCCCTTCGAGGGAGGGCCTATATGAGGTGAGGGTTGGCTGCAAGGAGCGATGAGCATGTGGCCATCTGTTGGGTGTACTCTTCCAAGCATTGTCCAGACATTAACTTATTTATTCCCCACAACATCCTCTTAGGTAGGCCGGTTCTTATCCCCATTGTACAGATGACAAACCATTTTCCCAAGGTCACATAGCTGGTGAGTCACAGAGGCAGGATTTGATCCCAGACAGTTCACACTCTTAAGCCCTAGGCTATACTGCTCCTTGAAATACCTATTAACTTGAAGAACTCACCGTCTTAAATGGGTGCCACGGGGGCATTGCCACAGTTCATGTGCTTCCAGTAAGGCAAGGGGCATTTAACCATTTTTGAGCTTGGGTTTGTCCCCTTGCGAGGAAAGATTCCCACTGGCGCAAGGCTGGCCCTGACCCGTTGGTATTTCAGACTCTGACCACTTTGACAGTCCTGCACGGCACACTTATCCTGCATGGCTTCTCCTCAAACCCATCTGGGGCTCTTTCGAGGAATACAAGGAGGCCATATGGTCTTTCCTGGCACAAAGGGGGTTATTCAACAGACACCTGGATGTTGAATGAGTAAGGGAATAAACCCATGAATGAGTGGTGCATTGGGCTGAGCCTCCTCAGCAGCTCCCAGGAAGCAGTACAGCAGAGTGGCTAAGCATGGGCTTTTGTGCCAGGAAGGTCTGGGTTCAAATCTTGGCTTCACCAATTTCCAGCTGAGTGACCATTCTAGACACACCCCCCCATTCCCTCCCAGGGCTGTTTGACAGTTTGACATGAGAGCTAAAGCTAGGAGGGTTCCTGGGAAGCCCCTCTGAGAACCTAATATACACTCTGGAGCATCTCCCCAGAATAATCCACCAAGCTGCCAATTTTCCACATTAAGATCAAGGGGTTGGGGAACCTCTAAAGACTGGACCCCGCATTTAAGAGTCTGGCTCCAGGTGCCATCACAGGAGTGATGTTGGGGCACAGGGTGGTCTTTGCTCCCCCCTCTGCTCACCCCCCTCCGGGACCTGCATGTTGGGAGGGGGCAGTTTGGAAAGAGAAGTTCAAGGAAGCTCAGGGACATTCAGGACAAGGGGATGGGTCCCTCGCCATCTTGAGCCTGTCTGGCTCCTCCACCCTCTCCCGCTCGCTCCAAAGGCCAGAGGCCGGCTGGGTGAGGCTAGAGAGGCTACCAGATCTAGACCAGCTTGGACCAGGGGTGGCGGGGGCGAGCAGGAGTTAGGAGACAGTAAGGAACGCCAGCTGTTGAGCAGCCCCTCAGGCACGGGCTGGGGCCTGCACAGCCATCTTCTCCTTCACTTCATTCACAGGACTACGTGTATCTGTCGGTGGAGACATTAGCCCCATTTGTAGATGAGAAAGCAGGCTGGGGGAAGGGGTGAGCACAAGGCCCCTCAGCCCAGAAGCCACCGAGTCATGACTGGAACTCCGGTCGGCCTCCCTCCGATGCCATTATTGTCTCCTCCCCACCATCTTGCCTTGAGGGAAGGCATGGCACCCAGGTCAGTTGAGCTCAGCTTTGTGGTTGGGCGGCTGGTGGGCATCCATCAGACACCCAGGCCAGAACGTCCACCTCCTGCCCTGTTCAGGTCTCAGGCGAGCCGCCTCGGGACCAGCAGCCACCCATCCGGAGGGGGTGGTGAAGCCGCAGCTGAGTTTATTAAGAGCAAAAGATGACTCCAGCTGCACAGGAAACTCAGTAACCCTGATTATGTGTTTATTCTTTCCCTTCCCTGCCTCCGCTCCCTCCCTTCCACCTCCTTCTCCTCTTTCTTCCTGCCTCCTCCCTGTCCGCCTGCCCACCTTCTATCTTCTCTAGAATCTGCCTTCTGCGAGCTGCCCTCTACCCTCATCCCCTCTTTTCCCAGCGGCAGCCGCACCCCAGCCAGCCTGCGCTAGTCTCTGAAGGCAGGGGCTGCACGAGCAGCAGGGAAAGGGGCCTAAGCCGCCTCCCTCTGGGGGGGAGCCACCAGCTAGAGGCAGCCTTAGAGATCAGCTTATCCAGCCCTACTCTCCCTTTTTTTTTCTAGGTGAGGAAACCGAGGCCCAGAGAGGGGACTGGACTGTGGTCAAACGGAGCCGGAAGTAGAATTCCAGACACCCAAAGCAAGACTCCAGGGGACATCAGTGACATGATACCATGGGGGCTGGAGGAAGCGCCAGGGACTTGAAGCCTCTGGAGCCCTGTCTCCACCAATACCATTCAGGACCAACTGGTGTCCAGCCAACTCCTTCCGTTGGTCTAGAATTCTAGAGCTACCAGCTATCCGAGGCCACAGGACCCACTACGGTCATCTCGCCCAATCCCTAGTGACTCAGACAGGGAAACAGAGGAACGGCGCCAGGAAGGCCTCTGACCCTGAGCCACGGAGCCCCATGGCAAGACTGGAAATGCTCCAATGGTGTGAGCAATAGAAGGGAGAGGAAAGATTCGTGCTTGACAAGAAATTACTTCCTGCCAGCAGGCTCTGCGGGCTAATGGAAATGGGTGAACAAACGTGTCTAGGCCCTCTCCTTCCCCAGAGATCTCTCAGGAAGAGGAGAGCCTGCCAGGGCCCCTCAAGATCCTGGTCCCTTGGCGGCTGCGTTTTATGTGGCATGTGGGTGGGATGCCTCCTTGGGGGAGGAGCCTGGGGATGGAGGTGGCGGGAGGAAAGGAGCCTTTGCTCAGCTAGAAAAAAAATCTCCATTAACCCAAGCTGACACATCAGTATTAGCTTTTCCTACGCTAAATTACACAAGGATAAACTTGGGGCTGCAAGAGAAACCACACCGATTAGCGTCAGCTCCAGACCCACCGCACCATGACCAGGGGCAGGGGCAGGCATTTGTGAGGTGGTTCTTCTTATTTCTTCCTCAGAGCTTTAATTCCCCTGTCTTTCTGGAGTTCCAGGGACACAAAGCGGACTCATCACATTCTCCGCTGAGCCAACACAAACCCTCTGCAAGCTTGAAAACGGGGTGGCAGGAGTGAGGAGCCTTCCTTAGGGCCTTGGGGTTGGGGAGACTAGAGGAGCAGAGAGTAAAGGAGGAAATGGTCATTCAGGACATCAGTGGAGAGTAAAATTAAATGGGAACTTTAATGAAACTGACTAGATCTCACTTTGTTGCTGGAGTCCATTCTCAGCCACTCGTCACTGGGCCTTGGGGGTCTCCCAGAGGCTCCATGCCAAGGCCAGTGGGACAAGGAGTGATGGGGAACTGGAAGGCACAGCTGGGGTTCTGCTCTGGGTATGGGGGCAGGGGACCAGCGCTCACCAGACACCGCCTGTGGGCCAGGAACTTCGCCAGGCACATTGTCCCACTTCTCTCGTGGAAACCCCACAACAACACTCTGCAGTTGGGATTATCAGCCCCATGTTGCAGATGAGGAAACTGCAGCTCAGAGACATGGAGCAACATGCCAAAGGCCACACAGCTAAGAAATGGTAGAGCCCAGCTTGAACGCAGGTCTCTTGCACCCGCTTCCTCAGTCTTCTGCCACACCCCACAGCATCTGTCAAGTGTCTTTGGAAGGGAATTGATGAGAAACAAGAAACAGTGGAGGAATCCTCTGTCGTTCATGGATCATGGATCAGTTCTGGGGACCTCAGGCCTTGCCCAGCCCGAACAATTCAGTCTCTCAGTCCCTACCCCATCTGCTCATTGGCTGACCCATCTCAGTCCCTAGGAAGCATAACCTCTTCCTCTTGTTGGATGTAGGGGCAGTTGAGAGCAGACCTCAATCTGTCCTTAGTCCCTTGGCCCAGGAAGAAAAAAGCCTTTGACTCAGACCTAGGAGCAAGTTCAAAGTGCAGACTCAGCTTAGCGGTTCAGAGGGTCCAATTCAGACATTAATCCTAGCTTAATGATGTATTGGTGGTGAGACCTCAGGCCAGTTGCTTAATTTCCCTGTCTATTCTTTTCCCATCTTATAAAATTGGGGTGATCATAGCACTCACCCCATAGGATAGTTATGAGGATTATGTGGGTTAATATTTCCAAAGTACTTAGAACAAGGTCTGGCCCCTGGGAAGTGCTATGTAGATGTTAGCTCTCATCATCATTCAGTGCCACAGGAACTCCTGCATCACCAACAAGAAAAATTGCCAAGCAGGAAGCTTCAGGGGATCTCTTGTAATGATTCAACAAGGACTGGGATTGTCCAGTAGCAAGACTTAGGGTGCCTGCTCTAATGATTCAATATGAAGAGCTATTGCTCAGGGCGGTCCCTGCAAAATCTACTTTGCCAATTCACTCCCAACTGTTAGGTACGATCGGGTCGAACTGTATGAAATTGCCAATACTTGACCACTTTTGACCTAGAAAAATGGCAATTTCATATGGTTTAACCTAACAGCAGAGTTCATTTAGCGGTGGGTAAGGACTGGTTCAGTCCCCGCTCACTTCTTACCTCCTCAGCTGAGGGAGGTTGCTCAGCATATGTGACCCATTTCTATAAGGAGTAAATAGTTGGTTTCTGGTAGGTGCTTCCAAAGTGCTGAAAAACTGGGATTCCTTGAGAAGTTGAAACATTCCTCCTGGAACCAATTTTGCACTATTAGAGCCCTTGATATTTAGAGCCAAGAGGGATTTTAGGGGGAAAAAAACCTTTATTTTTAGATGTCTGATGATGAGTGGTGAGTAATTAAGGATATTGATGGCATTGCTGGAGGTGCTGGAAGGCAGGGGTCACACTGGACATGGTATCTGCGACCCTGGGACACCACCAAGCCTTGTGGAAACTGAATAGAAGGGAAGATGGCAGGGTCCCTGGCATCTCTGCTCTTTGATGGCCCCCAGATTTATGGAAAATGTCTCAAGGAAGAGGCATGTGTGCATGCGGGGCATGCTCATTCTACTGGTGTCCGTGGCATGCTACGGTCCTAACGAAGCTCAGTTTCTCCTCTCTGAGCTCCATGACATCAAGGACCACATCTGTCTCGTCATCACTGAATCCTCAGCACTTCGCCCATCGCTGGGCACAAAGTGAGCCCTGGATAAATGTTTTCTGAAGGAGTGAATTCATAAACAAATGAAGCCCGTGGGTTCTGTCTTGCCTAGCAATCATAGGTTCCAGGAGGAAACAATGAGGTCCTATGAAAATCCTTTCCAAGAACTTGAAGTGCTACACAAATGCCTGGGGGTGTCATGGGTGTTGTCCGGGGTTGCAGTCAAGCCTCCCCAAAGTAGTCAGAGCCCGAGGTCTATGAATGATAAAAGCCAAGGAAGAAGAGGAGGCCAATGTGGCAGGACGTGGCCACTTCAGAGTCCAAAAAAAAAAAAAAAGTTAGTATGTGTCTGTAGCTCTACTGAGGTGTGATTAAA